>NC_053147.1:7057412-7682412 GCF_016808335.1 Panicum virgatum
TGAGCGCGTCGTGGCGGAGCTGGCGGCTCGTGCCGGTGTTCCTGGGCAGTGGGTGGGTCGTGGGTGCGTCCACCGGGCTATAAAAGCCCCGTTGTAACCTCGTGGTCATGTCACCGCAAGCAATTAAAGAACTAGGTTTGAGCGCGAATTGTCCCATGGGCACTATTCATCTTCTTCCTCTCGCCTCGCAAAATTCTCTCTGTGTGTAGCCTAATTCGTTAAGTGAGCGGTTCGGTGAGCTTGAGGGTGAAGTGGTGCGTCTATTGCGCACCAAGTTCTGGGCGGAGCATTGTCGGAGAGGTGGCTTCACCGTTGACCCTCTCGGTGGAGCTCTATTTTCGCCGTTCTCGCGGGCGATCGGCGTCGGGCGCTGCTCCATCACATGTGAGGGGAGCGCTCTCGCTAGGCGGTGGGCGCATCGTTAGTGCTGATGTTTTTCGCTGTTCATCAAATTAAACTATTCATTTAGCTAGCGACGTCGCTTTCTGTTGGAGGAGGCGGCATGTACAACGGTTGTCTATTTGCCGTCTCTATGCAGATGTTTTTGCGAAAAAACCCTTGGTCGGGCGAGTAGACAGATGCCTCGTCGCCTCGCGAGGCGACGACGGAGGCTCGTGCTCCGAGGGCCTGGAGACGGCTTGGAGCGTGTTGTACGCCGCTGCTTCGTCTCGGCGACACACCGCTTGGATCCACTGCTCCCGCTTCCGCGCGCGCGAAATCCATGAGTGGCTACGCGGGCCGGGAAGGCCACGACGGCGCTGGGCAGGAGGACCGCGGCTGCGGCGCCACCGACCGCCGGTCGCCGGCTGCTGCTCGCTTGCTCTTCTGATATGTCTATGTGAGTTCCTCTCAGCCCAGATCCAGGTCTCTCGCGGAGCGCGGCGCTGGGCAGGAAGACCGCGGCTGCGGCGCCACCGCCCTCCGGTCGCCGGCTGTTGTCCGCTTGCTCTTCCGATGTGCCTCTATGAGTTCCTCTCTGCCCAGATCCAGCCCTCTCACAGAGCGCCGCACTGACTTGGTGGTTGGTGCCGCGATGTGCCCCTCCTTGCATCGCGCCACACCGGCCATCAGGCTGTTGCATCGCGCCACGCCGGCCATCAAGCGCCACCACACGCGGAAGCTAGAAGAGAGCAGACATCGAGAGCTGAGAGAGAGACCATAGATGAGATAGGAGAGGATAGGAGGTCACGGGAATTTGCGAGTAAAGTTGCTTCTTTTCCATTTGGCCCATTGCTATTTTGCACTACAATTCAGAGCAATTTCTATCCAATTTTTGCATCCAAACTTTTCAAACTCCAAATACAAAAGTTACTGCTGGTATCAAGGCCTACAACTTTAGTTCAAGCACTCATATCAAAAGATCAAAATATTGGATGATGCAAGGATCTGAACATGGCTCGGATATATGAAAGTTGCAGTGTCCATGATTCAGTTTCTTCAGTTATTCTCCAATATTTCCATGGATTCGGTCATTCAGTTTCCACGCATATATGCAACACAATGACTACAAAAATCAATTATGTACTAGATCTTCATAATTTATATGTGTCAAAAGATGAATTGAATATCTTACAGACAGCCAAATAGACAATCTGTTGTACAAGCTGTCTGTTTAGCTGTCTGTGTGTATCAAATAGACAGCAGTTGTTTAAACTATTGTACATGCCCTTAGCCTATGGCTTGCATTCGAATCATGCATGTCCACTAATTTTTTAGGCCCCGTTCACTTCCCAAAAAGTTTGGGACATGAACTGCGCATCGAATTTTCGGACACATGCATGAAGTATTAAATGTAGTTGAAAAAAATAACTAATTATACAATCTAACTGATTAGCACGAGATGAATCTAATGATGTTAATTAATCCATAATTAGGTATTATTTGTCAAATAACAACGAAACATGCTAGTTACTTATTCACCCCCAAAATCGCGAACCGAACGGGGCTTACTCCGATGCGTTACTACGAAAGTCATCATGCGAATTCGTGCTACTCGCTCGCTGGCTCGTAAACCGCATCAAATTCCACACGTGCCAATTATCCCCAGTTGGTGTCGTGGCAGCCGCCGGCATGTGTCGCGCCGGCGCGCGGCCACAACGGAGCAGCACAGTTGTTTGCCGGCCGGCCGTCGCGGCGGCAGCTGCACGCCTGTCGAGGGGACAGGAGAAGGAGCGGACGGAGCAGAGGTGTCGAGGAGGCGAGGCCACACGTGCGCCTCCGCGGGGGCGACCTGCTGAGTGGATCGGGACCGGGGGCCCACCCCGACCTCCGGCTGACCTCACCCGGCCAGGGCCGCGGGCAGGCCACCTGGCCCCGGTGCTGCGACCACGGCGGCGCCCCACCCTACACGGAGGCGCCATGCAGTGCCAGGCGCCGGCCGGCCGCCCCGCCACCCGCCGGCCCCGCTTGTCTCTATCCATCCCCTCCCGCCTTCATTGCATCGGCATGCATGCCAACTGCACACACCCCATCCCCGGCCCCCCCGCCGCGCCTATAAATACCCGGCGCCGGGCAAGGCAAGCCTTCACGTACAGGATCGATCATCGATCTCCGGAAAGATTTGCATCAGCAGGCAGGCTCAGTAGTAGCCGCCAGTTCTATATAACTACCTAGGTAGGTAGGTAGGTAGCTAGTCGTCGCCGGAATTGATTGCTTGGCTGGCGGCCATGGATGTGGTGGCGCAGCAGCAGCGGCGGCTCCCGCTGCCGCCGTTTCACCAGCAGGGCGTGCCTGCAGGGGCGGATGGTGGTGGTGGCCGGCAGCCGCAGCAGCACCAGCAGAAGGGCGCCGGCAGCGGCGGCGGGCGCAAGTGCTGCCCGCTGCGGCGGTCGCGGAAGGGGTGCATGAAGGGGAAGGGCGGGCCGGAGAACCAGCGGTGCCCGTTCCGCGGCGTCCGGCAGCGGACCTGGGGCAAGTGGGTGGCCGAGATCCGCGAGCCCAACCGCGGCGCGCGCCTCTGGCTCGGCACCTTCGCCACCGCGCTCGACGCCGCGCGCGCCTACGACGCCGCCGCCAGGGCGCTCTACGGGGACTGCGCCAGGCTCAACCTCATGCCCGCGCTCCCCCAGGCGGCGGCGGCGGCGGCGAACAATAACATGGTGGTCATGAAGGCGTCCCCGGCGGTGTCACCGTCCTCCCCTGGGCGCCACCACCAGTACTACAACTACAAGCAGCAGGAGCCCGTGATGATGGCCGCGGCGATGACGCACTCCGCGCCCTGCAGCTCCGCCGACGACGCCTCGCCCAACTCCAACTGCTCCAACTACTCCAATTCCAGTTCCTCGGCGGCGACGACCCCGACGGCGGCGATGCAGCAGATGATAGCGGACGAGCTGGCGGCGGCCGCGGACCACCTCCACCAGCAGCAGCAGCAGGCCGAGGCGGAGGACTTCGAGGACTACGTGTCGCGGCTGCCCAAGGCGGAGGACTTCGGCCTCGGGGGCTTCCAGGAGGTGCCCCCCGAGGTGTTCGACGAGGCCGCCGGCGGCGGCATCTGGGACCACACCGTCGCCTGGCCGCCGTCGCCGGCCATGATGCTCGACTCCGCCCTGCAGGTCGTCCCTCTTTAATTGACTGGACGGCGACTCGACTCATCCGCCGATGACGCGCCAACTCGACTGCCTTGCTAGCTAGCTAGCTTCATCGATCGCCGGCCGTCGCCGCCAGCCTCCATCAGCGGCCGCCGGCGATCGAGGAGGGAGCTAGCGGGTCGATCGAGCTTGTGTAAGTGGCGAAGTGGATCGACGCGCGCGCGAGGACATGATCTATATGTTCTTTCTCAATTCCTCCTCTTTCCGTGGGTTTCATTTCGACCGATCTCTGCTTCAGGTTTGTACAGTATATCGACTAGTGTGTATGCATGTGTATGTATGAGTTGCGAGCTAGAGCTTTGTACTGTAGTGGTGTGGTACTGATGGTACATTGCACCTGGGTCGCCGTACGTACGTACGAATACAGTAGTGGTATTGTATAGCCAAAAATACAAATGCCTCGCGCGTGCGGGCTTTCACATATAAGTTATGTATGTACAGTGCTAATGTGTGTATAATGTAATGTACATATGGTACTCGAGCATTTGATAGCTACGTGCCGGCACTGCATACATGCACATCTCTTCTCTGGCCCTGTTTGTTTTCTTCAAACTAGCGCACGAATTTTATATGCATGTAGTACTAAATAAAATTTATTTGTAAAATTTTTCTAAAGATAGATGTAATTTTTTATAACAAATCTAATGACGGTAATTAATCGATGATTAGCTACAGTGATGCTACGGTCAAAGATTGGTCAAAGATTCTTTAGGGTTCATAGTGTTCTAAGGAAACGTATCCAGTGGAAACCACAATCTTCGTGAAAACTTTTGCAAACTATAGTAAAAAAGTCATCTAAATTTTAAAAAAAATCACACATGTAGATGATATGATGATACACAACTTTGTAAAATAATTTGTCCAAACTAGATTTTGTTTGTTTGTAAGATATAAAAGTAACAAATTTCTAACAAATCATCTGGACAGCTTTCTGGTTTGAAATTTGTTATTTTTATATCTCACAAATTAAGTCGAGTTTGGACAAGATATTTTACAAAATTGTGTATCATCATATCATCTACATGTGTGAT
This sequence comes from Panicum virgatum, assembly GCF_016808335.1. Taxonomy (NCBI): domain Eukaryota; kingdom Viridiplantae; phylum Streptophyta; class Magnoliopsida; order Poales; family Poaceae; genus Panicum; species Panicum virgatum. The sequence goes on from NC_053147.1 coordinate 7,062,034, forward strand.
TTTTTGGTGAATTTAGACGACTTTTTTATCATAGTTTGCATGTGTTTTTATGAAGTTGTGGTTTCCACCAGATATGTTCCCGTGTTCTAATTACGCGGTCAAAGATTCTTTAGGGTCCATGGTTGTGGCAGAACCGCCCAAATTAATCCGGCTCAAGTGCGCTAACCACCACCCTAAAGGTAATCCCGGCTGACACGCACTTCAAACGGAGTAATCCGGCAGTGCTGTCGGGTAAAGTCCCGAAGAATCCACCTGAGCGTCGATCGAACCCAAAGCTTACATGCAACTCACACGAAGATGAGTCCAGAGAGTACAACATTTCACAAATACATTACATTACAGAGTCTTAACTTAATTATTACAAACCAAGCTCGAAATCTCAGAAAGGTACTTGAAGTTCAAATTGAAAGTAGTTCAGAGTTCAACTGCAGCGGAAATAAAGCGAGTTCTAAATGACGATACAAGATGTCATGATGAAGCCCGTACATGACATCACTCGGCATTGTCATCGTTGGCCGGAGTCGTATCCCACTCCACCGACCAACCAGGAGGTAAAGTACATGGCCAAGTCAAGCTAGCTATCTGATCTTCAAACATATCACCTGAAACAAAGTTGAGCCACAAGCAAGACTGAGTATACTAATACTCAGCAAGGCTTACCCGACTAAGGATATACTTAGCCCTTAATCTAGACATGCAAGGCTTTTGGCTTGAGGGGTTTGTTTTGCCGAAAAGCAGTAAAGAGTAGATCCTTAATTTAAGATTTTAGCTTCCAAATTCTAGTTCAATTAACCAATCTAGGTGAGCATCTATCCAATAGCATACATGGTGGAAAATAATTATTTTGCATCATTCAACCATATTCATCATCCTCATTATTCCACTTCTTACTCTATGTGGCAAAAGAGTTAAGCAGTCCCAAATCATGAGAAGCGAACGATTCGAATCGAATTTGTTAACCTGGCCAGACAGACCTAAACACACGCATGGGAACCCAGTCCCCACGCAACATTTCCCCTTTCTTTCCGGTTCGTGGATCAGGGTCACCCCTTCGACTACAAGAGCCCCACGCCACGGTTGACGCCGGGTCGTGACCACGCTTGCACCCACATGTGGCCGCATGAGAAACATTTCAAAGAGGGTGAGGGAAAAGTCCACTCCCCGGGCCGATCAGGTACTTAAGCTTACCGATTACCATATTTCTCGGCATGTGGTTAGTACGTTCAAACGCTTAACCACCACTACCACACACTGTGGTCTTATCCATTTTCACTAAACAGACGGGGTATCACAAGTACAACAACCCCGCCCGTAAACCTTATGATTGCAGCATGTAGTAGACATTCAACTCCTATGAGCTCGCGAGTGACAGGAAATCACTCGACTTCTACCGAACCATTATCATAGCCAACTAGCGACCTATACATGCTAGTATTCAAATATGGGTACTTAAGATTATGCAACTTGGGTTTCAAACAATTCCTACAAACTTAAATGCACAAGTAGATAGGAATATAAGCAGTTGCATAAATTTAAAATAGATAGGACATGCTCCGGGGCTTGCCTTGCTAAGCAAAGTTAGCCTTGGGCTCTTCCGAACTTTGGTTCGGATCTTCGGTGGCTTCAGTTAGATTAGCTTGGGCTTCACGCTGCTCACTCTCGGACTCCGGCACCAGCTCGTACGTACCGTCGGCGAGAGTAGGCGTATCTATATGAAATGCGCATGCATGAGTTGTGTGACCGTAACAATTTATTATTTATTTCACTATAAAGTTGTAAAATTTTTCCTTTACATTTTCTTGGGTAATCGTTTATAGAGTATTATCTAGATTAACTATTTCACATTAAGTAAGTGAGGGTTTTGCCTTTTTATAAAAGCAATTTTCATGAACAAACACGAATTATTCCTAACTGTTGTTAAAGATAATTTCCAGTGCTAAGATTTTTATACAGAGTACTTTGCTGAAATACAAACCTATTGTCAAAAATTTCAGACATTTTCGTCAAGCAGATTAATCACTAACAATAGCGTAAGCTGCTTCTACTAGAATCAAGATTAAATTGTACAGGCGAAACCATGCGAGTACTAGTAACGAAACTTTAACTAAGTGTTGAGGATCTGATGATGAACCTACTATAAATTTTTCAGCTTTAAAAGAGAAACATACAAGGCATGAAAAATAAAGCAATATATAGTGGCATAGATCAAGATTAATTTGTACAAACCATTATACTTAGATACTGAGCCTCAAATTTTTACAGAGTGATTAGGTGAAGATAATAGACCTATGGTCAAAATATCATGTTTTCCAGTCATAGCAACTATTTTCCTTGATTTAATGTATTTCTCCTTACCAAAAATCATTTGGTCCAGTTGGGTTTAACTAAAAATTCTCAAACTTTTTATGTACAACCTGGGAACCAAACTAAAGGTACTGTAAAAGTTTTAACCTATGAGTCATATCATAACAACTTGGATAAATAAAACTATTTATTCTAGGCATACATCAAGTCCTAAATAAAACCTACAGCTAGGAGTGTCAAATGGATCTCAAACTTTTACACAAGGTTAACCTTCTAACATGCAACATACTGACCAAAAAAACGGTAGACATTCAGTGGATACAACTTGATATACAACAAAAGCTACATTGTCTTTGTATTTTAAAAAGAGCAAATAATATTGAGCAAAATAAAAAGTCCATGTAACAAAAGTTATAGATCTAGTCACAAGTATTCCATAACAGTTGAGTTTGCATTTTTCTGATTTTTCTACAAATTTAAATCGATTTTACAAATTCGCTATTTTTGGAAACAAAAAGAAAAACAAAACCGACTCTCGCATATATACCCCTGGAAAGTTTTGGTGACTTGCAAATAGGTCCCCGCCGGACTTAACAGGGGAGGGGCGGACCTTGGGGGCTAAAATCCGGCGAGGTCGCTCGCCGGCGGCGAGGGGGAAGTGGGGGATTAGCACCAGGGGCTCAAGTGGAACCCGTAGGTAGTCTCGGTGTGCGTGGAGGCGGTCTGTGGCGCGTCGACCACGGTGAGCAGGGGCGGGCGGCGGGCGGACGTGGCGGGGGCGGCGCTCCGGCGGCTTTGGGCGGCGGCGAGCTGGCTGAGAAGCTTCACCAAGGCACGAGGAAGGTGGTTGGGGGTCCGTTGGGGGCGAGGTGGGGCGGAGGAGGGGGTTCTGCGGCGAGCGGGCGGCTGACGGCGACTCTGTCCGCAACGGCGGTGCGCCGGTGGCGATGGGGATGACCGGCTGGGTCGAGGAGCGTCACTGGGATAAGGCGAAGCTGCTGGTGGGGTTTAATCGGGCAATGTGGAGGTCGAGGACGGCGGTCCGCGGCGAGCTCAGAGCTCGGGCGGCAATGGCAGATGGCGGCGCCGTGGGCACGCAAGGAGCTCGGGCTGGGCCTTTTATAGGCGGCCAGGAAGAGAGGAGGAGGGGATGGGGAGGGCCGGGGCACTGCAGGGGTGAGGCGCAAGGTAAGGGCGAGCGCGACACAGCAAGGCAGCAGCACGTGGTGGCGTGGCCGGGCGGCGAGGGCGCATCGAGGTCATTGATGGCGGTGTGCCGTGGCGGGGCGGCGAGGGCGCAGCGGAGGTGTTGATGGCGCGGCGCAGCGAGGCAGCAGCGCTCTCGAGTGGCTCTGGCGTGGCGCGGCGCGGCGACGGCGACAGCACAGAGTAAAGGGAGGGAGAAGAGAGAGGAAGAGAGAAGGAAAACGGTCAGCTCGAACAGTGATTTTGACTACGATTTTTTTTCACGATTTTCCATTCAAACTTGAAAAAATTTCAATACGAAAATTGTTCAAAATTCCAAATCCTACAACTCTCATTTCAGGCACATTTTCATTTGAAGCTCCATTTGAAAGTTAAAATTTGAAACTTAAAGGTAACCAAGAGTTCCCTACACAGTTTGGATTTCAAAATTTTCTCCAAATTTTGCATGTCAACTTGAAAAACTTTAAACATGAAAGTTGTTTGTCATATAAAACTTTACAACTTTGGTTTTAGGCAAAAGTTTATTTAAGCAACGGTTTGAATTTTACCTTTTATGCCTAATTAAATAATTTTCAAAATCAATATATGTTATAAAACTTGAGTTGAAACAACTTGTCATTTCATGTGCAAAATTTTATTTTCTCCTCTTGAGTTCAACTAGACTTTGGTTCATCATGATGTTGGTGAGATGTCTATGCAATTTCATAAGTATACTCGCAATGGTTAAAAAGTTATTCACGTGTTCTGACTTAGGGTCAAATTAATTTGATATGTTTTATTCCTAATTTTTGTTTATAACTTCCTTGCTCGTTTTAGGTCTAACCCATGCTGAATTGCCATTAACAGTTTGGGCGTGTTCTCTCAGTGGTTTAAATGTTACGAATGGTTCCCGAATTAAGGTTTAAATTTTGTTAACACACGTATAAACACGTGTAGGTGTTCAAATTAAACCCACATCACAATGCATCTTCGGAGGATTAATTCTTAATTAGCGTTTTAAGAATCTGGGTTGTCACAATGTAGAGGTTCTGAAATTAATTTTGTAAACTAACTTAATTTGACACTTGTAATTAATGGTCAAAGTTTCTAGCGCTACCAAGAGTTAGGGCAATCCCAATGCAGACTCTACGCATAGAGTCTAAGCCTCAAACACTCCGTCACAAGAAAATATACTTCCTAATGCAAAGTGTGTTACTTTGGTTTATATAGCCCACTTGTCTCTCTCACATTCATTCTTGATTTGCGTGAAGATTTGGAATCTAAATAAGACTTGGAGTCTTGATTTCCCTCCCTCTCTTCTATAAATATACTGTCATATCAGCAAAATACAATAAATAGGAGGCTTAGATTCCATGGTAGAGTGTATTTGTTACTGCCCTTAGGCAACCAAACGGGCCCTGTTGCACCATTCTCGAGTCCGGAGCCCTGGTTGTGCCACGTCATTCGTTCGAACCTTCTTTTTTACGCGACGCAGGATCTCGGCCTGAGGTGATCACAACTGTCCAACCTGTGTTTCTGGAGAGTTCTCGAAAGTTCTTCGGAACTCACTCCTCTACACGTCAGCAACGTTAGCACTTAGCAGTCTAATGCAAATTCACGTATGATTGTCTAATGCAAGTTCACGTGTGATTTTTTATTAGGTAGTGGAATTTTTTATTAGGTAGCGGAAATTTTTTATTAGGTAGGGAGAGAGAGAGGGAGAAGAGAAAATAGTACACTACTACAGAAAGTGCATATAGTCCCGGTTGGTAAGGAGCTTTTGTCCCGATTTTTCAACCAGGACTGCTCATCCGAGATAAATGTGTCCGACATTTTATCCCGACGGCTATGGAACCGGGACAAATGTAATTTTTAACAATAAAAAAAATTCAGCCTCCATCAGCCAGCCCGTATGCGCCGCCGTTCGCCGGGTCTGGCCGCGCCGCCCACCGGAGTTTGGCCAGGCCGTCCACGCGGCTTTCATCCCCTCCCATTCCCCTTGCATCCCCACCAATAGTGTCGACAAATTATTCAAAGAATCAATCACCAAATATTGAAGCGACCATACAAAATCAATAGATCCAGCAAATCATTCAAAGAATCCATCACAAGATACAATCCATACAATCCGATAAGCATATCTATTTCTAAAAAGTAAGAAAAAAACTGACGGATGGCTCCCGCGGCAGTGGCCGGCGGCGGCCCGCTTCGGCGCGCTCCGCGTGGCGGTAAGTTTCGCGCTTTGTGGTGGCGGCGGGCCCGCGCGCTTCGTGTCGGCGGCAGCGGCGGCGGCGGCGGCGGCCGGCCCGCGGCCAGCTCCTCACGGCGTCCGCGCGCTCCGTGGTGGCCGGTGCCCTCTGCCGCGGCGGCGGCTCGCGCGCCTCCGCTGCCGGCGGTGGCTCGCGCGCTGCGCGGTCGGCGGCGGCCCGCGGCCTGCTGCTCGCGCTAGCAAGATAGAGAGAGGGATAAGGTAGAGAGAGAGGAGAAGTAGAGAAATGAGTGGCAGATAAGAGCCACGGACTTCGAAACTATCAAGAGGGAGAGGCCGACCATCACCTTTTGTCCCAGGCTGTTGTTTCAACCGGGATAGAATCTTAGCCATTGGTCCCGGTTGGTGGCTCCAACCGGGACAAAAGGTCCGCGCAGTCTTTTGTCTCAGTTGGAGGCACCAACCGGGACAAAAGGCCCTCTTTTTGTCCCGGTTGGTGGCTCCAACCGGGACAAAAGGTCCATGTCCCCCCGCCGGCCCGGCTAGCCGTTGGACCCGGGACAAAAGCCACCTTTTGTCTCGGGTCCAAAGGCAGTCAGGACAAATGGCCTGGAACAAAGGCCTATTCTGTAGTAGTGGTATGGTTATTTTGCGAGACAACCATGCACCTCACTAAAATTTAGAACTATAAAATCACTTTCTCACTATTGCACGAGTTGTTGTTGTGTTATACAACTCGTAATATTTCATTTTTTATGTAGAAATTATGAATTATGTATTTACTATGAGAAAACTTACAAAATAATCCAATATATATTTGTTTGTTATATCATCTTAAGTTGATGTGGCAAAATTCGATCAATGTAATTGCCCTTAGCTAGGTTGTCCTCCATATCTTAGCCCAAAAAATACAGCCATCCAAGTGTCCTAGGTGGTCCGTTTGAACTTGCTCAAATATCATCTCCACCCTTTTTTTTTTTGAGATTATACAGTACAACTCAGATACTCACAACGCACACACACTCGCACTCTATGAACACATGTACGCAAACCGTAGCCCTATGAGCATCTTCGAAGACTGAGCCGGCAAATTCTCAAGATTGATGAAGTCACCACAGCGTCTCGCTGTCGATGAGAATATCGCCTACCACTGAATGCACAACGCTGTTAAATCCAAGAATATTCGGTCCCAAGAGAAGTTGAACCCAGGACCTTAGATGCTACCGATGCTCTTATAATCGCTAGGCTACATGCTACGTGGCAGTTTTGTCGAAAGTTCTTCATAAGGTTGTTGAGAACACACCATCCAGAGAGGTTTGGTTCTTTTACTTCAAAAAAAAAAAACAAAGAAGTTTGGATCTTGGCAGATTCGGCTATAGCTTAGATCATCACCGTCTCGAGATACTTGGATGTTGACAGACATTGTGTGCTTGGTTGTCTATTAGATCTCGGTTAAAATAAATCGTAGTCATCCAAATGTATGTAAAGTTAGGATTTCTTTCGAAAGTTCTTCTAGGAGTTATCTAGATCATAGGAGGCTCGGAGACCTTTGGGATGTTGTTTAGATCACAGCCTAGAGAGACTTGGATCTTGGAAGACAACTTAGATCTAGCATGCATGAGTGGCCTGCACTAATAAGTCACATGGTGTTGGCCTGCACCGTGTTGTTTAAATCACATCCACTAAGAGAAACTTGGATCTTGGCACACAGCTTCGATCCAGCACACGTGAGTGGCCTGCGCTACTAAGCCACGTGGTGTTGGCCTGCGCCGTATTGTTTAGGTGACATCCGCCAAGAGAAACTTGGATCTTGGTAGACAGCTTCGATCCAGCACGCGTGAGTGGCATGCGCTACTAAGCCACGTGGTATTGCCCTGGGCTACTATGGCATGACGTGATCTGGCCCGTGTTTAGTTACAAAATTTAAAATTCCAAATTTTTTTCCGGCACCTGCATGGAGACTTAAATCTAGACGAAATAAAAAACGCATTGCGACTGCTGTCTGTAAATGGCGAGACGAATTTAATGAACCTAATTAGGTTGTAATCAGGCGCTAAATTGCTACAGTAATGCTACAGTACAACCTCTAACGATGGATTAATTAGGATCATTAAATTCGTCTCGCGATTTACAGACGAGTTCTGTAATTATTTTTGTGATTAATCTATATTTAGTACTTCAAATATAAAAAGATGTCTTTTCAAAAAATTTACGGAGCGCAACTAAACACCCCCTGTTCTGCACCGCTCATACCACGTGGTTCGTTTGGGCCGCTAACGGCGCTCATTTAGGAAGTCCAAGCTTTACCATCCAAAGTTTCTCGAATGTTCTTTATACGTTGCCACCACCTATGGGGTATAAATCTTGACAACATACAAAATTCAACGCGGCATGATGTGATTTGCACCACTTAATTAAGCGCTTGCGTATGAAGTCTAGATATCGGGCATTGCTGCTCTGAGACTTGAGTGATGAGTTCGGATTCGAATACAAGGGTAGTATATGACACCCTCTCCCTTGAGTCTCGTTAGATGAATGAATCCTATGGTGATGAGGCAAATTCCATTGAAGTGCATGAGGTAATAACTGCCAAAATCAAACCTCCTCCACCTAGATAAGTGCCAAATGTAGGTGTGCTCCTCCACCATAGCAACAACTGGTAATAGTGGGAACAGTGTCAGATCTGGCAAAAACGTAGCAGAGTCGTCACGTGCGACGCTCGCAAAGCATTACCCGTTGCAGATCAGTCTATTGCCATCATTGATGCGTTACCACTGCCTAGTTGGCGCACATTGCACCGCGCGACTGTATTCATCTCGTGTTAAGTTGAAAAATGCACAGAATACCATTTCCCCCCCCTTCATTCATGGATCTGGGTTCTTCAAAGTGTTCCAGAATTTGTAAATTGTACTAAATTAAATTTAGCATGGGTCACGGGCAAAACCATCTTCGTTGGGTTGACATTAAAATAGGAAAAATTATGTCTAATTTATTTGAAGTAAACTCTCTATATATGAGGGCTGATATAGATATAGTTTTTTTAAACACCCATGACAATTGTCGATGGGCCGGTTGTTACTGCTAGACTGAAATTAATACTCCATTCATCCTGAAATGTAAGACATTAGAGAGTTTAAAATTTATATCTAAATGTAAGGCATCCTAAGATCTTTTGGGTCCAATCTCTCCATATTAATTCGAGTGGGCCAGGAAGTAATAAAATGAATGGAGATCTCCTAGATTTTGATGCGGCAACCAATAGTTAGCTAGTAATCTTGCAATTAATTAATCAAATAGAGAACTAATAAGAAGTATATGTACTTTTTTCTATCTTTTTTATTTTGTTGGCAAAAAAGCTAAAATGTTCTATATACTTTTTTCTATCTTTTTATTTTGTTGGCAAAAAAGCTAAAATGTTCTATATTTCAGAACGGAGAAAGTAGGATAATATGAAGAGCTACAATCTCAACAAATTACACGGCTGGGGGGCAGGATCAGCTAGCAAAGGTGGCGCGCGGCGGCGCTAGGAGTTGTAGGCTGCGGTAGCCCGTAGCTGGTAGGGGTGGTAATGGGCCATGGTTCTAATACTCTCTTCACAATTTTATTTGACCTTTAATTTTTTTAGCTCAAAATTAAATAAAATTAGAGTCCTATTCTTTTAGAGTCCGACCTTTAAATAATCTAGACAAAAAAAATTATGGCCTTTACCGCCCACAGGCTGCGGCGTGATCCTGACTCGTGGGCTGGCTCTCGGGAGCATCCATGCATCGATCGAGCACTCGCAGGCACACGTGCCGCCATGCATGGCGCGCGCGCGCAGTTTGTGTTGATCCACTGTATGTCTGTATCCTCTGCTTCTGCTATCCTATATGCATGACCTATAACTGTCTAGGATCATAGTATAATACAGTATAGGATACGCACGTGCGCACGTGCTGTTAGAGAGCAATACGGGTGGAGTCCGATCCCAAGCACGCGCGGGCATGCACGCCGACACGTCCGCGCGTTCCAGCCAGCTCCGGTCGGGTAACACTACTAAGCTTACTGTCAGTGACATCAGTCTCAGTACATAATTTTATAGTATATTTATCTAAACTAGTGGAGATGCACGTGACATTAATATTTAAAAATATCACATGTTAAAAATAATTATATTTATACATAACGTGAGATTTAAAATTGATATAACAAAGTAAAGTTGGAATACATTGAATCGAACGACTACTAAAACATTTAAATTCTGCAAAAAATAAGAAACTCATTGGTGTACTCATTGAACTCTGCAACATTGGCCACAACATAAGAAACTCCCCTTTGAAATGATTTCTTCTGCAAAAATAAAGCAAGAAAAATTGTAAATGACATCACATAATCTTTCCTACAGATTTGCAATAATTCATCACTGGCAGTTTAGTAACCTGGAAGACAATGACTGTGCCGTAGAGGCCCACGAAAATGCTCAAGACAATAGCCAACAAAACGCTGCCAACCACCACCAGCGGCCAGAAAAGGATGGTCAGGCCAGCGATCGGCACACAAACTGTTTCAAGGAACGGGCCTTCGCGGCTGATGAGGTCGTACAGCAGCCTCTGCCAGCCTCCGAAGAGCATGTAGGGGCTCTTGACCAGCGCGATCACCGTGTAGAGTGGTATGTCCACGACTAACCACAGGAGAGCAACAAAGATACATGAAGGCACATCCAGCAATCTGCAAACAGTATTCAAAATGAATTTACATTGTGCACCTAGAAGTCGCACTCTTCCCTAATTTTTTGAATCTGCCAATTGCAATATTGATTTCAAGAAAATGTAGGCGATGTGTGTTGCGCAACAACCATGATAGTGGGATTTGTGCAGAATATACCTCAGTGACAGTCTAACACGAGTGATGACACATTACCAGAACAAGGTATTTTATAGCAAAAAGAAGGGTAAGCACATCCTTTTCATGATGAACCCATCCTTATCACAAAGGATTACACACAACATGGAGGTAATCCTAAACAACCAAACAGTGGGAACTGGCAAGGAGTGAGAGGACAGACAGGTACCTTATCGAATCGTGGAATGGGGCTCACAATCATGGGAGCTCTCGCGCAACTCCTTGAGGTATATCGGCCCATGTCCGCGAAGTCCCTAACCACCGTGCAGTTGCCCTAAATCTTGCCCCACGTCCCATCCTGAACCATCTCCACGTTGTCAGTTATGAGGCATGCATGAATAACAGCCACGTCCCTAAGCACGGCAGGAGGCTCTGAAATCGAAACATGGCGAGACCAAGACGCGGCAGCACTTCACAAGGAGGGTGCGTGCCTTTGATGCCGTTGAGGAAGAAGGCAACGCGGAAGGAGAAGACCACGTAGGGGACGTGCAGCGACTGCTGCATCGACGTCATGGCCTCCACATAGTTGGCTGCCACCCACGCCTTAACCGAGTCCATCGATCACCGCCAATTGGAGACGCTTTGAGAACCTGCAACGCAATTGTCTGAATATAAACGTAGCGGGCAAGTATGCAACATGAAATCTCACCAATTATATGAGGTTACCTAGATTAGTGGCGCTTGACATGTCACTAAAAGGAGCTCTACCACCATTATTTCTTGATGGATCCATCTACTTGCCTGCAAGCATTACCATGATCAGGATGCACTTGAAACTCACATATTATGAAAATATGATGCCTAGAGTATACAATCAACTGGATTACATATACACACAGTACATGCAGCCAGTGTTTTCTCTAAACAAGAATACACCAAATATGAAATCAACCAGGAATTGAACATATTCTGCCACAAACATAGCATTAATTCTTAAAACAATAATTGCATCTGTTGCTTTGAATAGCTGAACAGAATAACCCGAAAAAGATCTTGAAACTTATACTGCATCTACATATATAGCATGGAGATCAAAGTACTTGAAGCCTGGCACGTACAGCTGAATTTTGCAATAGCTCATGGCACCATGAGAACACAAATCTGAATAAATACATCGTTGATTGATTACAGCACCATAATATGTAGCATGCTGATTGTGACGTGTGCAGAAAGGAGCCAGTACTATGTAGCATGCTGATTGAGAGTTTAAAAGAAGCTATATATATATGCCAGATTTATTACTTCAAACCGTACTGCTATCGCTCCTGAAATCCTTCTTGGCTTAAGACAGGAGCTTCCTATGTTTGCCTTCCAGTTAGCTTTAAACACAAACATTTCAATAAAAATAATTTCTCCTTGTATCTTCAAATAATTATCCATATATGAAGCTGCTCATAGCTTCTGTCAATCTTGCAAATTATGAGAGAAAGCTAGTATGAATACACAAAATAAAAACAATGGCCCCCAGAAATATGTTTCAAAATTCTCAAATGGCTCTTGTCTGATAGCTGCAAGTTCAAGAACATGTCCATCACTTAAAAAAAAGGAATAATAAGACCTGGTGATCTATCCTTTTGCTTTTGCTGACTTTATGCATCTCTTATTTTTTTGGTAGCGTATAGATCATAAACAATAATGTAGCGAAGAACGGTAAAATAAATTCATCGATGTACTATTATTGCCATAGTCTAATGAAACATTTGCATTGTCACCTCTGAAACAAAAACTGGAGGTTAGACAAGAGGATAACCAGCAAATGCCTTCAAAGTGCAAGCCATTATAGATGTATCCTGCTAGACACAAGGTACTGAGTTTGCTTTGCAATCTTTATTTGTTTAAATGAAATGAAGAGAAGACTGAAAAAACAGATGTATGGCCGTGTGTATCAATTTTGAACCATCTAAGGATGGTAACAGACATATTATCGTTTTTGAGGAACAGGTGCTTTGCCTTCTCACTTTTATTAGATGGTTAAGAGTAATTGCATGTTGTCGTGGTCAGGAGACAAGGCAAGGAGAAAACCAGGAAAAACTGAATCATCTTTCATTCCATGTCCAAATAGTATATCAAACTATATTAGAGCAGATTCTTTATGTGCCTGCGCAACTGAACATACATCTAATTCACATGAAAGAGCAGTCCGGTAGCATTTCTAGGCAACAAACTTGGATCATTAGCATGATAGAAAGAGACAGGCTTAGGACATCTCACCAGGAATGACTTCCCCCTTCCGTTCTTAGCGATCCCTCCTTCCAAGAAAAATCACGACAGCAAACAAAAGTCTGTGAAAAGCTCAACCAAACAGCTGAAAAAAAAGTAAGAAGCAATATGCTAAGACTTAACCATAAAAGTGAAAACATTCAACTCAAGGTTCATGAATGTACCATCACGAACTGCCTAATCTTCGAATTTATCATCGGAACATGCAGGAATCATTTCAGCACATCGTCAGAAGGAACTGATTGCTGGTGCACTCACCATCTGGCCCATCCAATCTCAGCCAAATTAAAGTAGCTGACGGCCTCAGCAGAAGCCTTGAACACACACTGCAGCATAAGAACATATAGTCCAAAGAAATTCAGAGAAAGTTCAAATCTATTAAAAAAAGCATAAATGAGTTTCCTTGGATAGCGCGTAGCCTGCATTTAGAAAATATATCTACTGCCTAAGAAAAATAAAATTTCCACAAGAAACTCTATATCGAAACAAAAAAAATTCACATCTATTTGTTTTTTCGTTTGTTAGTTGAATTAAAGGGATTCTCTTAGCAGATTAACTTGCGCATACTCTTGGAGATCTCCTTCTCCTGCATCCCTTCGACCACTTTCCCGCATTCCATCTATCATGAGAAAATTGATTGCCCATGTCAGATTGTGAAGCACTTGTCTATGGGTGTGTTTAGATGCACCAAAAATCCACCCAAAATTCAAACTTTCCATCACATCTCCATCACATCGAAATATTAAATATAGCAAATGACTCATACATGGAGAAATAAATATATGTAAATAAAAAAACTAATTGCATAGGTTTGATGTACGTTGCGAGATGAATCTTTTGAGCCTAGTTAGGTCATGGTAGGACAATATTTACCACAAACAAACGAAAAGTGTTATAATGTGCTACAGTGCGCGATGTGACCTTTTCTATCCAATTTTGAGGGATCTAAACACTGCCTATATTCCATCAGCACAAAGTGATCCTACAGCAGCAGAACATTGTACCGGGACGTAGCGGCGGTGCACTGCACGTACGTAAACATGGTCCCGGCGCGGCTCGGCTCCAAGCATTCGAATTCGTGCCGCTCATAAATCGCGTGGACGCCCTGCGACATTGATTATTGATAGATCACGCACACGTGTCGGTTTCGGCGGCGGGGGGCCCGCAACACCTGCGAGCTGGGAGCCGTGACACGCGCGCATATACGTGCTCTGCTCCGTTCCCGCGACCCACCACACCACCTGCGTGTGCTGCTGCAGCCTGCAGGTGCGTGGCGGGCGGGCGCCAACAAAAAGTGTGGATCCGAAGCCCAAACCAGTGAGACAGCTACCATCGGCCATCGCGTGCGTCCATGGATGCATGCGACGCGAGCACACTACTACCCCAAACCGTAATTGCCTTGGCGGACAAATACTGCCAAGAAAAATACCAAAATCGCCAAGGAAATGATTTTTGGCGGCTGGCCGCCAAGCAAAATCCGCCAAAAATAGAGCGCCAAGAAAATTCCATTAACTTGGCGGCCAGCCGCCAAGAATCATTTACTTGGCGGTTTGGCCAAAAAAGAAAAGTAAAGCACCATTAAAATTGCCAAAGTACCAAGAAAATGTATCACCCGCCAAGAATATAATTTTACTTGGCGGTTGATGGCTGCCAAGAAAAGGTATTAACTTGGCAGCCTTCAACCGCCAAGAAAATGTATTAACTTGGTAGTTGATGGCCGCCAAGGAAGGGTATTTACTTGGCGTCAAAATCACAATTTCCTTGGCTGACAACCGCCAAAAAAACACATACCACCAACTAAAAAAATGTAAATTATAGTTAAATAGTATTGTTTCCGATCCATAGGTAATTCAAATTGCATCCATCAAGCATTCAATCCATCTCAAGTTCCAGTGATCAAAGTAGTGACCAGCAACTTATCATCATTCTTTCAAATATTACAGGAACAAAATATGGCACATACAAATACATAGCCGTTGTGCAGCAACTTTACTGATGAGCAGAAATATTCATAAATATTCCAATAGCAAATGCGGTTTTTTATAATCAACACAGTTGAAAAACTATTAAATCAAACTAACAGGACTTGATCTAGTCAACACTTAACACAAAGGTAAAACGACACCCTATTCACCACTGCATACAGAAGGGATAAACAAACTAGAAAGGAAAGCTGCATATGAGTGCCCATGCTACTCCAAGTTGCTCTCAAGCCATCATGTCTCTCTAACCCATATAAACAAATTCTCTAAGAGCTAGCTTGATTGACAGTACTATGTACTCACACAAAACTTCACCCACGATCTGATCTGCAGATTTGGGTTCTTCACCTTCTGGTGTTTCCTTGGCATCCTGAAATTGAAGAGACAATAAAAATGTATGATATTTTTGTAATTTGAAGGATATGGCAGACATCCTTGAAACTATAGGCAATAGAGATTTCTGTCATTAAACCAATGGATAGGAGAGCAAAATATACCGAAATAATATTTCACCAATGGATCACATGAGAGCAAATTACACAAATCAGTTGTTTGTTTTGACACGTAAGAAAACAAAAAAAACATTATGTAGCTGCAACATGGTTTCACAGCTACTACTCTCCGTTGACAAAAAAAGTAATTGTACCCTAATTAAGGACATAAATGGATTTTTCAAATGAGGTAAGCTTCAGCTTATGTCAATCAATGGAAACCAATTGGTATGGTAGACCATTTAGCATCACAACATGTCATATCACTGTTGCCTTTGAACTGAAATGTCACATTTCCCAGTCTGAGAGTGAAGATTGAGGAAATGCATGTGTAAGTTAATCAGATCGAATCACACATTCACAAGATATTTGCTAGTCTAATTTGTCCAACACAACGAGAGCAACACAATATTTTGGTTAGAACAAATTGATCCCACCAGATTGGCCAAATAGCTACACACGCACATATGGCATCTCAGTGAAGAAACAACAGGGATTTGGGGAGATGGGAAATTGTCACATGTGAGCTGCTGGTGGTGCTAGAGTCGCCAACGAGGTCAAGGGCAGTGTGGATTGGACATGCACCAAGACTGCAACCTAATATAGGGGAGAGAATAGATCTTGAGCCGTGAAAGAAATTGGATCTAAATTAAAGAACAGACTGAAATTAGTAGCAACGAATTGGGGGACTCGGAGGAGACGAAGATGAGTATATACTCCATGGCCTACTCACGTGTGACGCTGGTGCCGTACTTGGACCCCCGGCCGCCGGGGAGGTTCTCGGCGCCCTCGAAGCAGACGTCGCGCCTTCCTTGGCGAGCACGTCCCAGACGGCGAGCCGCGCGGGGCGTTGGACGAGGCCCGACACCTCGACGGTCCAGGTCGCCCAGCCGTCGTCGTCCCTGCGCAGCCGTGGGATGGGCCCGTGGTTGCGGATGTAGTGAGCACTGTAGCCGCGCCGGCGTGGCCATGGTTCTTGCTACTGTTGGGTGAGGAGGGAGACTGGGAGTAGGAGAGTAGAGAGACGAGGAGATAAGAGCAGAATGGGTGGACAGGATTGCTTGGATTCCAAATTTTCAAGGCTCTGGTGCCCGCGCAGGAAGTTCAATTTTTTATTTTAAGTTTTGACGGATGGATGGTTTGCCGCCAATATTTTAGGTGCCAGGTTTAGTACGTCTCGTTGGGCCAGACCCATGTTTTAAGGCCCGTTCATTAGAATTTAACAATTATTAATTGCTCATAAGTACATATACTTTTAAATTATCAAAGGGTATATTGTAGCATAAAAATTATAGTTAAATTCTTTAAAGAAAAATATGCTTAGACAAAATATTATGTTAAATTTTGATGCAAAAATGACAAAGTTAGATATCACTTAACTTGAATCTTGCAAGAGAGGAGAAAGTTGACTATAAACATGTTGAGATGAACACCAAATGTAACAAACTATTTCCTTATTTCAATTTTTTGTGAAACTTATTTTGGGATGTTATAAGTATGTATTTTGGTCTCAAGCTAAATTTTAGATTTTTTCTATAAAGTTTGGGTATTATAAATTTTAGAAACTAAAAAGTGACTAAGACTATAGTGTGAAGTAAACAAATATATGAATTTATCTTTTTCCAAATTTGTATGTGGAATTTGAATACACAAATGCACTCGCATATTTATTTGTTTATCACTTAAAGATCGTTTTAGTAACATTTATAAAATGCCGAGTAATTTCAATTGATACACATAATACATTTAAATCAAACAATTATCGTATAGCAAAAAATTATAATTAAATTATTTTCATGGACCAACATGCTAAATCAATGTTATATTAAATTTGATAAGAAAAAGATAAGCTTAGCTATTGATCACCATATATCTTGATAGAGAGAGAGAGAGTTCACGAGCACGACATTTTTCTCTCATGTTTGAATCTTGCTCGAGAGGAGTAAGTTCAACAAATTTAAGTGCCATATATGTTGTTGAACCTAAAACAACACAAACACATTAATACTTATATATGTTGTATATGTTTAAGTGAAAATAAGGATGATATGCATGTACCAATTATTTCCTTGGCTGCCAACCGCCAAGTAATTGCACTTTTTTCTTGGCGATCCAAAGAAACCGCCAAGAAAATGCACCGTTTTCTTGGCAGCCCAATGAAACCGCCAAGTAAATCCATCGTTTTCTTGGCGACACAACAAAACCGACAAGCTATATATATTTCTTGGCTGTCTACTATCTCCGCCAAGAAAATTAAATTTTCCTTGGCGGTTTAATTTTGGCCGCCAAGGAAATTCTTGGCCGCCAAGGTAAATCCAGTTTGGTGTACTGCACGGCGCACGTGGGGTCTCTGGACTTTTTTTTTTTTTTGCTTTGCAGACAGATTGGTCCTGGTTAGAGTGCAGAGACACCGTATCGAGTTAGGCCTTTAGGTCTTAATCCAGTCTCAATGGAAGTTTGATGGAAGATTTTATGGCATTAAATACATTTACTTTTGCTGACATAGCAAAAAGAGAGAAAGATAGAGTTTCATGGAATGTGAAGAGAGTTTTGGCAACATAAAACTCATCTGGCACAATTACTTAGTTCTTAGTTAGATAAATGTGCCTATAAAACTCCCACTGAGACCGGCCTTAGTTCGCAAAAAAAATTTGCACAGTACCCGTCACATCGAATCTTCGGACATATACATGAAGCATTAAATGCAGTTAAAAAAATAATTAATCACACAGTCTAATTGATTAGCACGAGCTGAATCTTTTAAGACTAATTAGTCCATAATTAGACTTGTTGGGGATTTGACCTTTGGACAGACTCACGGAGGTCGATGCCACCCTCGAAAATGCTCCCTAACTCGTTTGCAGGGCTCCAACGAAGGAAGACGAGCACACCCGAAGAGCGACGGTCGCTCGCGAGATGACCCCAGGCCAGGGAACTCACCTTCGGGGGACCGAAGGATGCAGTTGCTCGCCTGGAAGCACAAGCTAGGAGAGCAAGATCTTCGGAAGAACCAGGGAGGTCACCTTCGGATACGATGGTCACGGTTGATCACTCAGAAGTGGCCGGAGGCCTGCGAAGAACCTCGGCGCCCGAAGGTTGTCAAGCATCAGGATGAGAAAAGACGAAGGACACGGGGACCTTCGTCGGGAGTAGGTGTAACGACCCGAAAAATCCACCAAATAAATCACACGCTAAAATTTTTCAAAACTCTTTTTTCGTCGTTGAGCTCAAAACCTCCTAAAAACCTGAACCCTAACACCCGAAAATCTTTTCTCTGTCCCGAACACCCGATTTCCAATATCTGATTCCATTCGTCGTGTCCATCTTTTCTTTGTCGCCGACCGTACCTCACTCTCTCTCTCTCTCTTTTTCCTCGTCGACGTCCCATCCCGTGCCCGCGCGACCGCCGACCGCGATTATCGCCGGCCGCACGAGCCGCTGCCTCCCCTAGCCCACGCACCCGGCCGCGCGCGCCTCCCTTGGCCCGCGCACCCTGCCATCACCGCCGGCGCGCACTCACTCCCCCTCTCCCTCTTCCCTTTTTCTTTTTCCCATTTTACTTCCCTTTTTCCCTTTTCTATTTTCTTTCTCTCTTTTCTCTCTCTCTCTCTCTTCCCTTTTCCTTTTTCCGTTTCCTTTTCTTTTCTCCATTTTTTCTTTTTCTCTTTCCCTTCCTCCCTTCTCCTCTCTCCTTCCTCTGCTCCCGAGCGCCGCCCGACCCGGCTCCCCTCCTTCTGCTCTGCCCCACTCCCGCGCGCCCCCCTCCGAATGCCGCTCACCCCTGACCCGCACCCGCCACGGGCCGCCTCCCTCCACGCGCTGGTCGACCCCACGCGCTTGCCTGCTGCCGCTCGCACGTGCCCACGTGCTCGCCGCCGCCGCGCGAGCCGCTGCTGCATGCGCCCGGCGCACCGAGCCTCGACGTCCCGTGCCCCGCCGTGCCCACGAGCACACCCCTGCCCCGCTCACGCGTATGTGCCGAGCTCGCCCGGCCCGGCCACCGCCGCGCGGCCGCCTTCCGCTCACACCCGCCTGCCCTCCCTAGCCGTGCACCGCGCCACCCCTGAGCCGTGCGCACGCGCGCACTGCTCGCCGCGCGTGGCACGCCACGCCGCGACACGCTCGCCCGGCTCGGCGCCGCCGCGCACGCGCGCGCCCCCCTGCAGCCCGGCCCCGCTCGCACACCCCCCCTGCCGCTTCCCCGCGTGCACGCCCTACCGCGTGCACCCGGTCCCGCTCGCTCCTGCGGCCACATGCACCGCCGTGCCGCTCGCTGCTGCCGCCCGGCCTTGGCGCCGCTCCCACGTGCGCCGCCCCGCCATCGCCGCCACCCCGCCCATCGCTCCGTGTGCAGAGCCACGCCGTGATGCTCGCCGGCCCACGCACGCGCGGTACGCCCTCGCCGCTCGGGCCGTCGCCCCTATACCGCACAGCGCCGCCCTCGCCACGTGCCCGTGCCGTGGCATCGCCGATGTGCCGCGTCGCCACTAGCGCCGCCGCGTCGCGACGCCATTAACGCGGCCGCACCGCTCGCTGGCCTCCGCCCGCGTCCCGCCAAACCGCCACCGCCGCACTTGACCCCCCCACTGTCTTTCCCTGGCTATAAAGAGCCCCCAGCGCCGCTCCTCCACCCCACAGCCATCTCCGCGACCGCCAGCCCTCCTCCCTAGCGCCGCCGCTCCCGTCGCCCCGCTTCTTCGTGTCGCCCCGGCCCAAGGTAGGGGTCGCACTGGGTTCCTTCCTCCCCTCTCTCCCTTTGCCCCACACCTGCTCGCGCCGCCCATGGCCGCAGTCGTCCGCCGCGACCATGGCCGCCGCGCCCACTCCTGCAGGGCCCCTCCTCCGAAATTGGGGAGGGGAATCGAACCCCCAAGCCTCCACCCCCTTTTTCCCCATGATCCCGGCCACCCTAGAGCCCCAGACCACCGGCCCAGGGCCGCCGCCGGTGAGCCCTCTCCCTCCCCTGTTCCTCAGCGTGAGGGGGAGGGAGAAGACAGGGCATCTTGCCCATAACCCCCTGGCCCTTCTTCTAAATTACTTAAGAACCCTTCCACCCTTGGTTTTTTCAAATAAAACCCTGTCCTTTATGGTAATTACAAACAAAAACTCCACTACATAAACTTAATTATAAATAGGACTCTACTTGTAACACCCGGTTTATAAAAGAACATAAACCGAGCAATCATATACGTGCCAGGATCAAGTCACACGTATATACAACAGAATGAACAGTATATCATAGCACATATCACGTAAAAAGATATAATAAATCGAAATACGAATGTTATTTATTACAATAATGATAAAATGTCTGATACAGCGGAAGCGATGTACAAATACGAATAAAGCTCTCCGAAGCTGAAGCGGGGCGCCACAGGGACGTCGACTGGGAGACGAACACCTAGAAGTCCTTGTAGTCCTGGTAGCGCTGGACGAACTCCCTCGTGTCGGCAGGAACTGAGCAGCAGTAACGTATCCAAGAGGAAAAAGTAGAGAAGAGGCAAGGGTGAGTACACAACTTGTACTCAACAAGTATAACACAAACTATGAGGCTCTAAGGTTGGCTGACTCAACTGCATTAGCTTTTAAGTGTTGGCAAAATTTTATTAACGCTATTTACTACGAGTTGATGAATTACCATTAACCCAGTTACATAGTAATTAATCAAGATTAACCATGTTACTACTGAGATCCAAACCAGAACCAAGTCACCAATGTAACCCCGAGAAGCACCTCCCTCGTCGGAAGGAGATAACTCCACTAATCAAAAGGAGGATCTGGGCCGCTCATAACCGTGAGCACGGCTAGTATACCAGTTTTACACTCTGCAGAGGTTGCACATCTTTACCCACAAGCCGTGAGCTACGCCAGTTGTTCATCACACTTCCTTAGGTGAGATGACTAGCGACTCACTACGAGGCCGTTACAAAGAATCTCGTTGGTAAGGTGTAACCGCGAGAGATAGGTCAGCGACGATGGGGCCCACCTCACGGGGGTACAAGCACAGGAGCGCAATCCAAGCACAGACCAGCCGGAGGAGCAGGGACCATTGAAGCTTACTACTCTTGCCCCGCAGGTAAGTTACTCCGAACCAAAAAGACCTAATTAGTAAGCCAAGTCTATCCCATTCTAGCCTTGTGGTAGCGCTGTTGTCCCAGGTTGTCGCTCTATGAACCGGTCCTTATGAAGAGTGGCCAACCAAGCACTAAGCACCGTGCTGGCCCCCTAAACCATGTTTCTACAAAAACCATCTTTTAACGAGACGTGAGCCACTCAAGCCACACAGAGGGCCACTCTCAGAATTAAGTTCAAGTAAACCATTAATCAAATTAATTAAAAAGGACCAGGGTGTGTTATAGCGCAGCAACCTAGCACAACTAACCAAAATGCAACCCAAAGGTGTATATAAAGGATATAAAGTGGCTAGGAAGTCCTTACAGGCGTACAGTATTAAAATGCAGTATGAAATTGTAATTAAAAGTGATGGGTTGTTCATGTTATACTTGCCTTCCTTGTACTGCTCTGGCTGCTGCTCAAACTGATCCGAAGACGGCTGCTCCGGGTACTGGTACTGGGGCTCCTCAGATGGATCAACGTCTACTCACGAACACATGGCCAAAACAATGCACAGAAATAAGCATACAAGCAAACACTAACAAAAACTAAGAAACAATACTTCAATACATAAAAACAGCGCACAAAACTACTCTAGAACTATTCTACGCGTTACAACGATCGCGTGGATATAAAGAACACTAAAAAAGGAGCTAAAACGCGTATTCTAGGCCAAAAACAATGTTCAGGGGCTTATTTATAATAAAGACAGGGTTCCAGGGGGTTTTCTGCAAAAACCGCGGGCTAAAACGTAATTATCCATTAGTTCTAGGGTCTAGCGCGTAAAACTGCCAAGGGTGGACGGCGGGTTTGATTTCTGGAAAACTCAGGGGGGTCCGTGCAAAATTTTGGGCTTAACTGCAATTATTTATCAAAGGCGGTGGACTGCGGGTTAATTCAGCAGAAGACTGAGGGCTCTTTAGCAAAAAGTCAAGGCCGAACCGGTATCTTTGATTCCAGGCCGTTGGATCTCGATCCGACGATTTGGATCTAGCGGGGATGCGATCTAATCTGGGCCCTAGGTTTCAGATCGGACGGCTCTTTAGGCGATTGGGACTCAGGCGGCGGCGCGGGCGCGACGGCGAGCGGCGGCGCTGCGTTGCCGCGGCGGTGACTCGCCGGAGGAACGCGTAAACGCGTTCCCGGGCTCGATTCGGTGCGTGACTTGCACAGGGAGGCAGTACGCGAGGTCAGGAACTCGATGGCGGGCTCTGCGAGGTGGGTTGAGGACCGGGCGTGGGTGCGCGACGGCGAGCGGCGGGTCCGCGCCGGCGAGCGTGTGCGTGAGCACCTAATGGGCGCTAAGGTCTACAACATCTAGCGCCAATAGGGAGAGGAGGTCCACGCGGAGCTCACCGAGGGGTTGTGGTGGACGGAGATGCGGCGCAGGCGAGTCGTCGGCGAAGTCTGATGGCGGCGTGCGCGTGGTGGTCGCGGACAGGGTTGACGTAGGGGCTTCCCATGCTGCCGATCCACCGGGTAAGGTTCGCGGCGGTCCTGCAGCGGTGCAGAGGGGGTCAGAGAGGCTTGGTGATTGCCGGCGGCGAGGAATTTGCAGGGGCGACGGCGCTCACCTGGGGCGGGTCCGGTGGAAAATCCCGAGCGACTGCGGAGCAATGGGGACGCAAAGGCGGCCGGTGATGCTCCTGGTTCCACGAAAGGGGTCCTGCGGCGGCCGGTGGAGGCTGGGAGACCATAGCGTGGCCGCTCCACGGTGGAGTAGGGGAGCGGTAGGGCAGAGCGGCGTGAAGGCGGCGGCTAGGGTTGGAGGAGGCGCTAGTGCGTGGGATGGGGTGGTCGCAGGGGGGTGTCCGCGGGGTTTAAAGAGGGCGTCGGAGATCCTGGGAGGGCGCGCCCGGTTTGGAAGGCCGGCGAGATCCCAGGCGGGGATCGCGGGCGGGCGTTGCGGGAGGAAGGTGACGATGCTGACGGCTGGGCCCGGGCTGGCAGGGGCGGGGCGCGTGTTCTGCGGCTGCTGCGCGAGCGGGCTCGGGGGAGGAAAAGGAGCTGGGCCAGGAGGTAAGGCTGGGTCGGCCGGGGTTTGCTGCTGCGTGGGTGGGCCGCGTGGGGAGAGTGAGCTGGGCCTGCACGAGAGAGAGAGGTGGGAGAGCGCTGGGCCGCCTTGGGCTGGGCTCGGGAAAAAGGGAAGGGGGAAGTGATGGGCCGGACTGGGTTGGGTTTTTTTTTTGCCTTTTCTATTTCTATTTCTATTCTATTGCTCACTCAAGCTCAACTATTTGAATTCAAAAGAAATTTTGAATTCAAACCCCTATGAAATCAAACAATTAAAAAAAATGCATCAGCATGAATGCATCAACAAAGTCAAACCTAAGAAAATTTTAATTACTTGTGAAACAAAAACTAAATTAAATGCCAACTAAACACAATAAACCTTAGAAATTAAATAAAGCCAATTAAATTTATTAATAAATGCTGAAATTTAAATTAGGGTGTTACACTACTCTTCTCCCGTATAACCCAAACCTTTCCAGAAATTACCACCAAGCTCCTGCCTTCTCAAATATAATTACAAACAGGTCCCTGGACCCCTGTTTAGACCCTAAACACCCGTTGGACCTATCATTTCATGCGCCAAATGACCTCGGATCGACCTAAAATTTTACCACACCTCTCATAACATAGTTTTGACCATGCCATTAGGAAACCGCCCGAGAAAATTACTCTGAACTCCATATTTTAAGAATCTCCGATTCGAGCTCAACGATAAAACTTTTATTTCTTTTTCTTGATTGTGTGTTTGTTTGTATGCGTCGTAGACCACGGTGTGAACGAAGGAGAACCCGTTGACGAGCAGTACTGCGAGCCAGTGAACGAGGACCAGTTACGCGACCCCGAGCCCGAAGGACAGTGCTTTGACCAGGGCCTCCCCGAAGGCTTCGAAGACGGCAAGTTCAATCCCGCCCTTTTATGCATATTTTGTCCTAGTTTTTATAAACACAACCTATTGGTCTGTTTTATAAAATTTGCATATATTTTGCCTGCTGAAAACACGGTTGGATAGCCACCCCTTGATTTGTTATAACCAATCCTTGACCACCTAGATTAATGTCTGATTCTGTTTGGACGTTAATCGCTACTAGAACGCTTAGGACCTCATACTCAATACAACTTGTTTTTATAAAGAAAATGCGTGTGTGTGGGAAGGGATAAAATGTGGATTTTCGAAAGATGAGTATAGACGGGATGGACGTCATTTCTATGTGATTTGCCGATTGGTGTGCTTATGCCTGTGTGGCAGAGCAAGGAAGGGAGATATCCATCTTGTCACCCCTAAGGACCGAGTTGGTGTTACATCTCACCTAACTCCACTATCGTGCAAACCACTCGACCGTTGTATGGGCAACAGTTTAGCATAAACCCCACTAGTTAGTCTGATAGCCATCAGGAGAGCTGAGAGCAACGGGTGACCTAAGAGAAGGGATATGTTCTGTGTGACTTAGGCCCCGGTTAAACCTCAGAGATAGATCAATGGCCCTGTGGTGGATCCCGTGGTGGCTAGTCAGGTCTAACTAAGGTGGGTAAATGCTTTGTTAGGATCTGCACCGACACTAAGGTGATCGTGTTGTGGTACCCCACTTATGGGTAAAGTTGCACACCTCTGCAGAGTTGAAACCTATTCGAATAGTCCATGCCTGCGGTACTGGGTGAGTTACGGTGTGGTCTCACAACTAGTGTTTCAATCGGGGAATGGATGGGTTGGCGTGAGTTGTTTTGGAAACACGTCCGGCAGTTGTGCCGTGTGCTACGGCGGACGAGTAGTCCGGTAGCAGCTTAAAACTTGGATCCTGTGTGGATCAACCCCTCGTGTTACTCGGAACAAGAAAACTGGTTTTAGAAATGCTTGTTTTCAAATGAATCCTTGCATAAAATATTGTTTTCCGCAAAAGTAAACCTTAACCTTATCCTTGAATTACCCTGTGCATATTATTCTGCTTATACCCCCTCCGTGGGTGTGGTTGGACTTGCTGAGTATGTTTGTACTCACCCCATTATTTATTTTTACAGAAGAAGATCCAGACTTTGTACCCGACGACGTTGAGTAGGGGTACCGTCCTGCACCCAGCCTTGCCTGTGGATTAGGGTCACTCGCAGGAGATACCGCAGGGCGCAAGACTCTGATGACCTTCTTTTTATATTTTATATCGTTGCGTGTGTGTGGATTGTAATCCTCGCGATAGTGGCGCTTCTCTGCTCACTACCGCGTAGAGTTGTACGGTAATGAACCATCTGATGTAATAAATGTGTCATCAGCCTCCTGGGACTGATGTTTGTAACACATTTAAGTCTTCTCTTATGAGGGGACGCTTCAGTAGGCGTGCGTGTAAAACGTGAATACGTGAGAATGTCGGATTTGTACACCTCTCGCCTTGTAATTTTACCCCGAAACTGGTTGTAAGTGAGCTGTAAATGAGTTGGAGGAGGGCAATTCGGGGATAACTGGCCGAGGGCCAAGGGTATAAATAGCCCCCTCTCTCCACAGTGTAAAGGGTTAAATTTTCTGGTTATTACTGGGGAATTTAGTGTCTTCTTTATTTGCCATTTTCATACTGTTCATGCTTCCTGTTTGAGCATCTAAGAAGTAAAGATCTCAACAAGACATTATTTATCAAGTAACAACGAAATATGCAGCAGTACTAAAATCTAAACTTTTTCACCAACTCCGTGGTATTTGTGTTTTCAGATTCTGAGCAAGGCTCACCCGATTCTGGGTGTTGGTAATTTCACAGAATTTTACACTAAAACTTTAGCAATCGGCGCATGCATGGATGCATGCTCAACTGGGCCACATGCATTCCGGAGCGACTACATCCGGATCGCTGCTTGACTAGGCGGCCCACCGGGCAGCACTGGGTGCCGGCGTGGCGTTGGCCGGCGGCGGGAACCAGAGCCAGCACTGCTCGTACTTGTGGAAGAAGACCACCTCCTTGTGGCCCTGGTGGATACTAGGATACAGCAAGTTACAAGCAACGTGCACCGTCGTGTTCTTGGAGCCCCGGTGGAAGGGCACGTCGGCGGCGGGGCCGAGCTTGGTGCTGCTGTACGAGGCGGTGGCGCCGACCCTGCTGGTCGTCGAGGTACCGGATGGCGTGGCGGCGGTGCGAGTTGAGGAAGTTGGGTCGACGGCCGCGGTGAAGTTCGACTGCTGGGTCTGGGCTCAACTACAGTCCGACTGCTGGCTGCAGTTCGTGCCGCCGCCTGGCGACGGCACGCCGGCGGTCACTGCTGCAGGCGCCAAGTGCGGCTTACACAAATGATACGATCCAAGTGCCTTTTTGCATCACAAATGGACCAAGGATTTGAGTGCCAATAATTTGTCAATTTGCATGCCAATCGAAAATGTTTTTTTTATTTTTTATTTTTGCTGATCCTTTGATCGTGCTTACTAGCTTTCTCGCTCGCTGTGCTGAAAAGATCCGATTTTGATGATGGTTTTGGTAGTTACGAAGTTACCACGCACCAGTTTCCTGTAACTTCTGCGCGTAACTGCCTGCCCGCCTGCATTAGGTATCTGCATCACAGATTATCATGTCTTGCGCGCATCTGGATTTGTTGGTACAGGTGCACTACTGCATGCACACTGCACACTGCAGAATTACCTTCCTTTTCTGAATTACGATACTCTACCATTTAGAACGATCAGGATTATTTAGCAAAAGCAAATCACCATGCAGATGTTACAGAGGAGACCTCTGCGTGGACAAACATATCAGGAGTTGACCATTCCTCTTTCCCATGTTGTTTCTTGGATTCTTTACTCCGGTTCCTCAAGCTGATCCAATTTGAAATCCTGCAAACTGACTGTGCAGTGATTAGAGCAACTCACTGATGGTCAACTCCTGATCAAATGCTGCTTATACGACTAGTAGATGCTCATGCAGCCTGGCATTCAAGTTCTGATCTCTGAATAAGAAAGAAGAAACAGGGTGATCTGGTTTTGCCATGCTAGGGAACGAAGCCCAGTCGAACGAACGACGCAAACTATCTCGCATGCTTACTTGAAGTAACTGCAAGAATCTGGAAGTCTGGCGTGATTAGCGTTATTTCCTTTTGGAAGCAGGGTGGTTAATTTATGGCCATAACTGATGAAAAGGTTCTGAACTTTTTTGTTTCTTTGATAGGCAAATGTTCTGATCTTCCTTGTTTCTTTGAAGGCAACTGCTCAGCGATTTATAATCCATTCATGCAAAAAGTTTTATAAGTAGATTTTATTTAATACTTCAAATTAGCAAAAAAAATCTTTTCAAATTTTTTTGGAAAAATAATCTAAGGCTATCCGCACTGGGGGACGGTAAACCGTCCTCCAGTGCGCGATAGCGTACCGGGCAGCTGCAGCGGCGCACTGCAAGCCCTCCGCCACGCTTGTGGACGAGTGGAGGTGCGCTATTCTGAGCGTGGATGGAGGGCGTCCGCCACAGCGTGGGGCCTGCGCACTCGATCCAACCGCCTCGTCTGCGCGCCTGGAGAGGGAAAGGGGGAAAGAGCAGAGGAGGCGAGACGGCGGCGAGGGCGCGCGGCGACAGGCAGCGAGTAGCAGAGAGGGAAAGTGGAGGCGCTGCCGGCTCCTGCACGGCGGTCCGCGAGAGCCCGACACCGGCGGAATTCAAGCCCCGGTGGGAGGAGCGAGGACGCCGTGGACGCCATGGACGCGACGAGGAAGGTGGCCGGCGAAGAGGATGGCGGTGGCGTAGGAGAGGCGTTCGGGAGCTGGAGCTCCGGCGTCCGTGGGCCCCCCTGCTCCGCCGCTGCGGCGGCCGCAGCCACATCCACCGTCGTCCTGCCGTGGTCGAAGGAGGAAGGCCGCAAGGAGGCGCAGCGAGGAGATGGCCGGCGGCGGAGGGAGGAGGGGACGGAGGCGGATGACGAAGGCCGTGAGGAGGAGGGCCCGGGGCGAGGCCAGCGACGGTGGAGAAGGGGCTGCCGTTTGCGCCGGCCGCGCGCTCGCCCGTCGCCGCGGAGGGAGTCTCGCTGCCGGCATGGGAGAGCAAGGGAGGGAGGAGGACAGGCGCGGCGGTGCAGCTGCCCGGCCTGGCCCGGCCTCGCCCGCCGCCGACACGGCCGCTCACCCGAGCCGCGCGTGCACTCCGCCGACGCGGCCGCTCGCCCGTCACGCAGGCCGCCTCGCCGAGCTGGACTGGGACCAGGACGGGGACGGCATGCCGGAGCTCGACGGGCACCAGGACAGGGACGACGCGGCGGAGCTCGAGGGAGAGGGCGCCGCGAGGAGGCGCGCCATCGGAAAGGAGCCGCCGCCGCCCCTCGCGCAGGCCGCCGAGGCCACGGCGAGCAGCAGCTACGGGAGGGGAGGCGCCATCGTCGAGGACGGCCGTGAGTGCGGCGGCGGGGAAGGCCTCCGCGCCATGGATCTGGTGCGGCTCGCCAGAGAGGGCCTCCTGTCGTGGATCCGAGCTCGAGACCTCCGCGCCGTGAATCCAAGCTCCAAGAGGGAAGCGCGGCGGAGGAGCGCCCTGCTCGATCCGGCGCGGAGGAGGTGAGCGAGGAGGAGAGGGGGCGGCGCGGTTGATGCGGCCGGAGAAGAGCCGCCGCGGGGAGCAAGGGAGTGGGGAGGGAGAGAATGGGGCGGGGGGTGTTGAAAAGATTAAAAAATCTGACGCGTGGGTCCATCTGCTTGTAGTTGGTATAGAGTAGAGATATAGAGAATGAACGAGTGCAGCAAACTGAATGTAAAACCGAATGTAAAGAAGAGAATCTCGATGACCAGACAAGAATATTCTTTTTAGAGGAGAGATTTAGAGTACGACGAGTGCAGATCTATCGATACTATAAAAAACGAAAACAATTGAAATAGCCTCCTACCAAAGAAATTACCTACATCCTCTCACATAGGGCCCATAAATCATAAACTTTTTGGTTGAACAGGCTCGACGAAAACTCTCTAGTGCCAAAAACAAGGTTTCCGTGATGTTTGTGCCTCCCCCGATGTTTTTTTTCTCACTGCGCTTTGTACCCCCGCCCACGCGCCATCGCGCTTCCGAGATCGCGGTGGCTTCCGTGATCGCCGCGCCTGCTTCGGGGGAAAACGGGATCGCGCCGTCCCGTCCGCCTGCTACGGGGGCTACCGCGTGATCGCGGCGTCACGCGGTGATCCCGCGCGATCAGATTGACGAGGAAAGGATGACGTCGTCCCGACTGGCTGCTACTGGGATTGAGGGCCGCGAACGTCGGGGATTGACGGGCGCTGGTCGGCGGCCATGCCGACGCTCTCTTAGGGTTTAGGTTTGCTGCCTTCTCTGATCGCTCACCTTCCCTGGACGCTGCTTCGCTTGGCCGGCAAGCGAGGGGCCGCTGCGCGAGGAGGGCCTCCAACGTCCGCTCCCTCCAATGGGTGCCTGTCCTCTGGGCTCGGGACGCCGGTGCGGGCGTTCCTCGACAGCGGCCACATGCGGGTGCTGGCCGTCGACGACTCCATTGCAGGCGCCGAGGACGCTCTCCTGGCCGCCGCAGCGCTCGCGAGGCTCGAGCCGGGACTGCAGGAGCAAGCCAGGACCCCGTCGTGCGCGTCACCGTCTTCTTCGACTTGGCTGCGGCCGCCGGCGCGGGGGGCTTGCTGGCCGTGCCCGTGATGCTGTTCTTCAGAGTCCCCACGGTCGGCCGCGGTATTCGGCCCATGAGGCGCTCGCGTTCGTGGCCGCGAGCATCGGGAGGAAGGGCTGGGGCGGCCGGCGCGAGCGGCAAGCGGAGGGTGCTGATGACCTTGGCAGTGAGGTCAGTTTGTTATTGCCTATCTGCGGAAGGTTGGACCCTTGTTTTTCCCCGCGACAGGACCTCGTTCCGGGTTGCTGATGACCTTGGCAATGGCGGATTTCCTTTCTATCTGCTGGCTTTACGAGCTGGTGGCGGCGGATTACTTCCTCCCCTTCCTTCTCGGGTGATGCGATGGCCGATGATCCTTAAACGAAATTGATGTGCTGCGATTGGTTTGGGTGCTGGCCGATGATCCTTCTCGATGGGCGCCGAGTACAGGCTAGCAGCAGCACCCTGGTTGGGGACATCCAAAGCACGAATGCTTCAAACTTGATGGCTGCCTTCAAGGAGTTAGACGGAATACGCTTACACCGTTGAATCTTCAGACTAGGCAACGATTGACATCTCAATTCTTACGAGTCAAAGATTTGGTCTGTCCTGCTGTGTCTTCATTGGTGTTACTTGGGAAGGTACCAACCTAACCAAGGAGACCAGCTTGAGGTATGTGACACTCTGAACAATGGTTGAGAACAATATTCAGAGTTTGTTAATGCTCCATGTGGATTCAGAGTTTTAGAGTAATTAATTAATAATTGTTGTGCAGGTACAGGAATCCTGCAACGTTGAGGATTCTGGTGATAGTAGTCAAGGGAACACTACGAGATCAGGAGTAGGTTCCATTTAAATGTTGTTCACCATCTGTGTGCAACTCGCAATTGAGGATTATCATAGAATCGTTGTCAATAGTCTAACTTGTTCCTCTTGCTCCCTTTTCAGTGCTCTTGGTTTCAAGGCTCAAGCTGCCAATGGTCGATGAACAACACCAATGTAGGTTGACTTGTTGATCAAATTTATTAAGATGCATCTATGATTTTAATCTAAGTTGTAATCCTCTTGTTTTAATCTGAGCAATCTCAAAGGTTTTTATTGAGATGCATCTATGATTTTGGAGATAAATAAAGATCATGAACATAC
Organism: Panicum virgatum; assembly: GCF_016808335.1. Classification (NCBI taxonomy): domain Eukaryota; kingdom Viridiplantae; phylum Streptophyta; class Magnoliopsida; order Poales; family Poaceae; genus Panicum; species Panicum virgatum. The sequence continues at coordinate 7,093,119 of NC_053147.1, forward strand.
ATAATTAAATCCAGCAAAATGTATGGCTTTTATTTTGCATATTGGAGGTGGTACCTAATTGCTTAAGGCCAATATTGTTGGTTAGCTGTCTTGCTAAACTGATGCAAACATGTTGCCTCTGCTCGGGTCCATTGTTTTTTTTTAAATGTGTGTCATTTAATACATAAAGCATTTCAAAATAATATCATAGTAAAATAGTGAATTGTCATTAGCAGTTTTGAATATCCACACCAGCACCATGTGGTAAGGGAGGACAGGTAAATTTTTTTCTTTGTCACCAAACAGATATGCTCACTTTTATTTCCAAACAGATTAATCCAAACTAGGGTGATATTCAATGCATGTATTAATATATTATATGGAAAAAAATAATCTATTCAACAATATGTTGTTTATTCTTGTTTAATAGCACCTTACATTCAGAAACATTATTGCCATAATGCAATGTTTCAGATTGTTCAACTAACAGTTCTGTTCCATCGAGATTTGCAAAGTTACTTAGACAAATCATGCTGCAATATAAATGTTGATAAATTTTTTATAAATTTGGTCAAATTTAAAATTGTTTAACTCCTTGGGAAGCGAGATTTGCATTTTTTTTAACAAAGGGAGTATATGTTTTGGTTTTTACTTATGAGTCATGACATGTTTTCGAGCGGTTTGTACTCGTAACTTTATTTGTAGTCTTATGTGGTTGAATTGCATTTATGCTAAAATTTTCATCTACTTGAATATTTGAAAATGTATTCTTGACCCACGTACATCTTTAGTATAAATCAATGTTTTAAATAGCGAGCCATAAATCGGAGAATGTGCCCAACCGGACCAGGCAGTGCCTCGAGAAGGGCACCGAGGATGTCCTCCTCAAGACCGTTCGCCCCTCCGACGTGTTCACCGAAATGTCCACGCGTGTGTTTACTGTATGTGCATTGTGTATGGACGTGATTTTTCTTTGTTTGTTCTTCTTCCATGAAACAATGCACGATACATTTGAGGTACAGCTTAGATTTTGTTGCCTGGCAGTATTATGCAGAAAAGAGGCGCTTGTCATCCAGTTCAGCAGGGGACGATGCTGGTGATCCGAGCATAGTGGAGATGCTGGCGCGCCATGGCCTCACCAAGAGGACTCCTATGATGACATGCACATGAATCTTGTGTTTTAGGAATTTTTGTTTGGTTTACTTATCACCTTTTTTGCTTAAAATATTTCTATGCAGAGTATAGTAGCATGATAATCAGAAGCGCTATGAGGATGAAAGACTGGTATGAGTATATATAGCCTTCCGAGCTTGCAAGTGCGGACTGGGAACCACGACGACAATAGTAGTGACCTGGTAAGATAGCTGTATACTTGATTGTTCCTTATTTTCTATGCCCGTGATTGCTGATTTTTCTCTCAGGAACATACATTACTTGTTAGTTTGCTCAAAGTGGAAGAGCATGTTCATGAAACCATTCTGTTAATGTTTTTTTTTTATTTTGAACCAGAATGAATGACCTGAAAGAATAAGCAATGCATTATGCTAACAGTCTCTAACTCCAGTCATCTTGGCTTGCAAATAATCTTGTGTTCTGAACAGATGGTAGAAACTTATTATAAAAGTCATATACTATTTCTTAACAAATTTAAGCAGACCAGCCACTAAATATGGTATATTGCAACTCTAGAATAGCTGCAATATAGAAAAATTAGGCACAATTACACAGGTTGGATGCATTTGGCATGGCATTATGGGAAAAACAAAGAACATCCCATCGTGGTTTTCGGAGTTTGGTTACCTGGATGAGGATGATATAGTATTTGAGCTTCGGTTAGTTTATAAATACTTACCGATAATGCCTTGTTGATAATATATTTATAAGTTGACCTTTTTATAGAGTAGACTTGGGTTCTCTAGAATACAGTTTTAGAGTCTTATTCAGAACATTGCTTTGTTTCCTTGCAGGTTAGGGAAGACTCAGTTGGCTCATACTTTCTATGTCCATACTCAGGTTCATTCCAAGTAAAAAAAAATTCAATAGTGCATAGAGCACCAAAAGTGTTGAAGTAGCGAATTTAAGGAAAGAAAGAAGTAACAGAGTAGCTTTCTTGTTGCTGGTTGATGAAAATGCAGCTTCCAATCCACATGCATAGGTTGCCTACACTGACGCTGAGGAAAATGATCTTCTGGCCACTTGGGTAGTTGTACAATACAATTTCATATACGAATAAGTATCCGTGAAAATGATCTCATAAAAGTGAAAATGCTACATTTCATAAATTAATTGAATCTCAGTATTTATACTGAATAATATTTCTATATATTTTTAGGGATGTATGACTGTTTGAGCTTACTAAAATTCGTCATTAGATTTCTTTGGTTATTGTGGCATGAGTTAACTTTTATTTGGTTATTAAATAATTTTTAAGGCGTGTGATTTTAAATTGTAGTTGTTTATTTGATTTTTTCCGAACAATGTCCTTGTCATATGTACATATTTGCTACAAATATAAAATTACTCTAATATATATTTCCTAATTTACCTAGTTTCTAAAATTACATTAAAATTTTAATTATTATCATATTAACTTGCAGCACGCGCGTGCCGCACCGGCACTGTTACTAGTAGTCTAAACATACATAAACTTTCCGATTCTCAATTACAGATGTGTACCGGGCAGGGGCAGGGGCCATTTTGGTCATTTCGACCCGAGCTCCCATCAATGACTGCTGGCTCCTCAACCAAACCACACGGCACGCCTGCTCCATCTCCACCGTCCGCATCCATCACCTCGAGATCCGCAACATGGACCTCCCCTGGCTCGCACGCCTCCTCACGCTCGCGGGCTCGGGGCTCAGGCTCTGACAAACACTTGGCTCACACAGAAAGCCCTCCACCCTCTCTCGCCCCCGCCGCGTGATCGCCGCGCCGCCCAGAAGATTCTGCGCCGGGACATGGGGGGAGGCCTGGAGGTCGACCTGTCGCACGGGGCCGTGGCGGCGCTGTGGAGGTCGCCGCCGTCGAGTTGGCGCCCCGTGCTGCAGGTGGCGGACGCGCGCCATGTGCCGGACGGCAGCGGCCTCAGCCCGGCGCCGGAGCAGCGGTACCGCCTCGACCTCTCCGACGGCGTGCACTTGCAGCCTGGCACGCTCGCCGCCTCCCTGAACCACCTCGTCAGGGACGGGGCCCTCCGCCGGGGCTCCGTGGTTCACGTCCTCGACTCCAACTGCGACTACCGCCGCAGGTGAAGAACCGATATCGATCCCCCCTCTCTTTTTGTTTGGGGGCAAGCGCTGTACTTTCTGAACCGGAAAGAAAAGGGATCCAGTGATCTAGGTTTTGGTAGGGCTTTCTTTCTTTGTTTTTCTTTTTTTTTGAGTGGTGAAATGTAGTACTACAGTACAACTATACAATGTGCATACACCAAGAAAAGCCCATAACGTCCTAAGGATTACTTCTTCATTTTGGATAAACTACCCATCAGGTCATCACGATGTATTCGGTGATAATTTCGCAGATCTGTAAAGTCCTTATCCAAACCTCCAATTAGTCTGGTGCTCCCATAGTCCCATTTGCTCCTTTCCACTGGCTACAAGGTTCAGTTATGCGTGTGTGGAATATACTTGTCTTTTGACATTTCCCCGTGAAGCCACCACGGACATTAGTTTACATATGCAACAATTGCTTCATTCCCATATTTCCCATGTCCTAAATAAATGTTTAGTGGATAATCCATGATCAGTGCCCTTATGGATTTAAACATAAATATTCTTGGTGAAGTGTGAACTGCTACTGGAAATTATTATAAAAAAAGGTGCTTGGTGTAGTGCTTTTGGATTTTGTAACCAAAATCTCTGGTGTCAGCAATAATCCAAAGAAAAGCCACCTCTGACACGCCAATTGTTAGTGACCGGTAATTACATGCTAGTTGGGGTGTGTTTAGTTGGTGAAAAAGTTTGGATTTTGGTACCGTAGCACATTTCGTTGTTACTTGACAAATAATGTCTAATTATGGACTAATTAGGCTTAAAAGATTCAGCTCGTGCTAATCAGTTAGACTGTGTAATTAGTTATCTTTTTCAACTGCATTTAATACTCCATTCATGTGTCCGAAGATTCGATGTGACAAGTACTGTGCAAATTTTTTTTGGGAACTAAACAGGGCCTTGGTTGTATGCTGTTGTCACTTCATACCATAACTAGTCCCAGAGTGTCCCACTGCTATTTCAAATCCAACTTGTTTTACGGTATGCTAAATATTGGTCAAAGATAACTCTTCATTCTCAATATGAGCTGTACAGCACAGTAGCATCAAAAGGAGTTGCACAGTTGTGCTATCCTAAATTATCTAAGGTCACGCAGTTGGGAAATATGAGCCTATTCCTTGAAACATGTCTCACACTCACAGTAACATAAAGCATTTATCAACTGTGTCTAGCAGTTCCTAGTGGCTTACTGCTTAGAAGTTACATCTTGAATTTTCCTTTTTCAGGACCATCGTCATCATTCAGTTACAAATCCTGCAACCTGAGTGTGCTCTGATTGGCAGTCTCAAGCTCTATGAGCCAACAAGGAAATCTTGCGGGTTCAGCACAAGATCAATTAGATATGCTCCCAGGCCTGATTGCGAACCTTATTATGGAGGCCAGCACATTCACCAGAGTGGTATTGCATCCGAGGCTGAGGAAAGGACATATCACGGGCCTTTTGGTGGATCCAGTCTACCTGGTAGAGACACGCCATGTTCTCTTGATCTACCGGCAGAACCAGCTGCCTGGAAAACGGTTGGCCAGATCAAGGATGAATACTTGGGGTACTTCGATAGGCCATACTTCATCACTGTCAAGGCTGATATTTCATTTGTAGGTACTGAGCACTTTTATTGCTCTGCTGCTTGCCCGCTGGTGGTCAATGGTAAGCGATGCAATGTTGAGGCATCTAGTAATGTTGATGGGATGTGGCACGGTAAGAGACATGGGCGCAGCTTTGGTTTCTGTGACTCTGGGTACTTGGTTCACATTCAGATCCAGGATCACACAGGTACGACTTCTGCTACTGCTTATGGAAAGGCCGCAAAAGAGATATTTGGCTGCACTGCAAAGGACCTGTACTTGTTGGAGTATGAAGAGCAAGATTACAAACAACTGGATGATATCATACTGGGTGCTGTGAGTAAGCAATTTGTACTCAAGCTGAAGGTCCAAGCGAAGCCGTACTCTGATGCGCGGCGCATGAAGTGTGTTGTTCTCAAAGCCAAAAAGGTGAATCCATCAGCTGAATCCTGTCGGCTCCGGGAGGCGATCGATGCGCATTTTGGGGATTGTCTAGGATCTTCCTTGGAGTTTGGTAGTTCCATGCCCACGTACTCCAGTTTGTCGGATTTGAAGGGCTGTTCAGCTGCACAATCCTCCAACAGTAGCCATACCATCAGTCCTGGCCGTGCGAGGCGGCTGTGCTCTGCAGACGGATACAGACAGCAAGTCAATGAATTTTACATGGAGCCCTCCACACTCTCGGCCTTTGGCGCTTGCGGGTGGGGCCGTGACCACCGCTCAGACATTGATGAGCAGAGATCATCAGCACCTGATGGCTTCATGGGCAGGTTCCATGGTGCTTCCCCTGGTGTCAACATTGCTCTCGATATGCGCCCCATGGTGCTTTCCCATAGGCAGTCTGCAAACCTCTGCGCAGGGGACTGAACGGTCTCCAGAGGGTCTCGCAGGTGATGGCTAGTGGCCTCATGGTCTTCTGTTTCTGGAGATGGGTGGTTGAAGCAAGTTCTTACTTACCACGTTAGTTAGGGGCCGTTTAGTTTCCAAAAATTTTCATCCAAAAATTTTCACCTCCTCTTTAAACACATGTATGAAGCACTAAATGTAATGAAATAACAAAACTAATTACACAGTTTGGATGTACATGACGAGACGAATCTTTTAAGCCTAATTAGTGCATGATTAGCCATAAGTGCTACAGTAACCCACATGTGCTAATGACGCGGTCAAAGTGAGTTCTGAAATTAGTTTTTTAATTAGTGCCCGAAAAACCCTCCCGACATCTGGTCAAACAATTGATGTGACATTTGATCCAAAAATTTTCACTAACTAAACACCCCTTTGGTCTATGGGACTATGGAGTAGTTTTATGTCTGCCTTGAAGCTATGGTTCCTGGGCCGGAGCAAGAGTTTGTGTTTTGGGTGCTTGAATCAGGACCATATGGGTAAGTCGGCGGTATCACGTAGTAGCTGTATGTGTGGCTTGACCGCTTGAGTCTATCAGGAGTTCTGGACCATGTAGTATTCTGAATACTGTATTCAGCAAGTATCATGTAGTTGTATTTGTAGGGCTTGGATTCAGGGACATGTATCAGTACCTTATGGCTCCGTATGTGTTCATTATAATATCTTCCAAGACCCTGCATTGGTATTTTCGCTGGGTGTATCAGTGTCTGTTTATCTGCTGGAATGATCGATGCTCTTGTATTGCTGCCTGCAGGCTGCAGGGCAACGATTAATTTCATCTTGCCCCGGCCGAAATCATCTGTTGACGCAAACAGCGCAGGCGAAATACCCTTCCCTTGGTTTCTCAAAAAGGCCTCGGCCCAGTTATTCATAGGGCCCAACTGGGAGAGTTTATGACGGCCCACTTTCTCCATGGGAATTCCCGTCATTTCGCCCCGGATGCCTCTGCGAGCCAAATTCCAAATCCCAAGAGGGTGGCAGGTGGTTCTTACTGCCAAGCAGAGGCGGAGCCACCACTAGGGCGAGCTAGGGCGGCCGCCCTAGGTCCCTGTGGTCGAGCTCTACATCATATCCGCAGTCCGCAACTCCGGCCAGGGCTGACGGCGGCGCCCTCCGACGCGAGAAGAACGACGGCGTCGTCGGCCAGGCTGAGTTTGGGGGCGACTGGGCGAGCGTGGGCCTCGTGGGCCGCTGGCCTGGTGGGCTGCAGCATGCAGCCCAGCCCCACGCGGGTCTTCCTCTTCCAAGCAGCGCAGGCAACGAATCGACTCAGCATCGAGCCGCCGCGGTCGCTCAGCGCCTGAGCCCCGCACCCCGCGCCCCCCGCCCCCGCCCCCGCCGGCCGCCGCCACGGGCGCCTGCAGGCTGCAGGCCTCCTCGCCCCCGAGGCCCCGACTCCCGTGCTGCAGCAGGTTGCCCAGCAGCTGCGCAACGGCTGAGCGGTGCAGGGCGGCGGCCACCGCGCGCGTGCAGTTCAGGTGAGGGCGGCGCAAGGTGAGCAATTGAACTTCTTGATTTCTTGTTTTTGTGCAAGGAAACGGATCGAGTGAGTACGACGTCACGAATCGAGTTTATTCCTCAACAATCACCCTCCGCCTGTAAGATGTTCGATGAATTGTCTCATTAAATTTTTCTTTTTCCGTTACTTTTACTAGAATTGTTCTAGGCTTTAATCTTGCTCCTAATCGTGTTCCCGTAGTTTGTTCTAGCGGTAGCCTGTTAATTTTTACGGTAGATTTAATTTCTTGCTCTAGGTTTAACTTAATCTCCTGTTTAATTAAAATTAGAAAATCTCTAAAAGGTAATATCTTGCTTCTTGGCTGGTTTACAAGTTTTGCTCTTGTTAGCCAAAATTTTATCGTAGAGCTTCGCCCTAGGTCCTTTTCTGATCTGGCTTCGCCACTGCTGCCAAGTCCGTTTGGACAGAGCACTAGCTACACCGGAGTGGAATTCTCGTTTTCCAGATGCTGTGGTTCATCATTTGACGGCAGCTGCTTCGGACCACTCGCCAATCCTCATGAAATGGCGACCGGACAGGCGCCGCAAGGCAAGGGGGAAAAAGATGTTTAGATATGAAATTATGTGGGAATCACACAATGATTTTGCCCCATGGATGATTAATACTTGGCAGGAGGCGGGGAAAGCTAGTACTGCAGGAGCTGCAACGGAAACTGTCTGGTGTGACAGGAAGGCTTGACGAGTGGGGAAGGACAACCTTTGGTCATGTCCGACTTGAATTGAAACGCCTAAAAGAAGAACTGGAATTGTTGCAGGCTGACCCAGCTAGGACTGGACCGACACACAGAGAGATCAAAATTACTGACCGCATTGTTGAATTGAACCATAGGGAGGAAATTATGTGGCAATAGCGGTCGAGAATCCGATGGTTAGTAGCGGGTGACAAGAACACTCAGTTTTTCCACCTGAGAGCGAGCCAAAGAAGGAAGAAGAATATGATCAGGTGCCTCAAGAGGCCGGACTGGCAGGTAACTGAGCTGGCACAAGAGATGGGGGAGTTAACCAACGCTTTCTACAAGAACTTGTACACTGCAGAGGGTACGACAAATATGGATACTGTGTTGAACACGGTTCCAACCAAGGTAACTGCCCAGATGAATGATCAGTTGCTAGCTCCTTTTGAGGAGAAGGAAGTCAAGGAGGCTTTGTTTCAAATGTTTCCTACGAAAGCACCAGGACCGGATGGACTTCCGGCACATTTTTTTCAGCGCCATTGGGATATCTGTGGAGGGGAGGTGACGGAGGTGGTGCTGAGGATGCTGAGGGGCCAGGATGATCCATCCTGTGTTAATGACACTTTAATAGTGCTAATCCCGAAGGTGGCTAATGCAGATGATCTGAGTCAATTCCGTCCGATCAGTCTATGTAATGTTATCTACAAATTTGCTTCAAAGGTGGTGGCCAACAGACTGAAGATGGTTTTGCCTATGATTATTGCTGAAGAGCAGTCGGCTTTTGTCCCAGGTCGGCTCATTACTGATAACGTGATCACGGCGTATGAGTGCTTGCACTTCATGAAGAAGAAGAGAGCGCGCGAGTCTCGCTGTTGTGCTCTAAAGCTTGACATGAAAAAGGCCTATGATCGTGTGGATTGGGAATATCTACATGCTATCATGATCGGCCTAGGATTCCATAGCCTATGGGTGAACATGGTAATGCGGTTTGTCTCTACTGTTTCTTTCTCAGTTTTATTAAATGGTGAACGACTTGACTCTTTTAATCCAACAAGAGGGATCCGTCAGGGAGATCCGATCTCGCCTTATTTGTTTCTCTTAGTAGCAGAGGGCCTTTCGTGCCTTATAAACTCAAGAATTCAATCATCAGCACTTAATGGTATTAAGGTGGCTCCATCAGCTCCGGTGGTCAGCCATCTGCTCTTCGCGGATGATAGCCTGCTGTTTTTTCAAGCAAATATTGCGAGTGCTCAGGAGATCATTGATGTGATGAATATTTATTGTCAAGCTTTGGGTCAGCAAATCAACATCGACAAGTCATCAATCCACTTTGCCAAGGGAGTTCCGAACAACACTAGGGAGCAAATAAAAAATATTTTGGCTGTCCAAAACGAGTCTCTTAGCGAAAAAATATTTGGGTATGCCCTCTGATGTTGGTGCCTCGACCAATGGGGCGTTTAAATACCTGAAGGACAGGGTGTGGAAGAGAGTACAAGGATGGATGGAACAATCTCTCTCAGCAGGAGGGAAGGAAGTGTTAATTAAGGCAGTTGCACAAGCCATTCCAACGTACTCTATGTCTTGTTTCAAGTTACCACGAGGATTGTGTGAGCACTTAAATGGCATCATGCGTGGTTTTTGGTGGGGCAGTAAAGAGGGCAAAAGGAAGACATGTTGGGTGTCTTGGGATACTATGATCAAGCCCAAGAAGTGGGGAGGCCTGGGGTTCAGAGACATAGAACTCTTCAACTTGGCATTGCTTGCTCGTCAAGCCTGGAGGATTCTGAATGACCTGGCTTCCCTGAGTGCTCGCATCCTGCGAGCAGTTTATTACCCCGGAAGCGAGTTCCTGGAGGCGAGTCTGGGTGCTGCACCATCTCAGGTATGGCGTGCGATTTTGGAGGGGAAGGAAGTGTTGCACCAGGGTATCATTAGAAGGATTGGGACAGGCGAGTCAACGAATATTTGGAGCATGAATTGGCTACCAAAAGATGGTCACCTCAGGCCACTGGCCTGCCCACGGCCAAATCCACCACAAATGGTGAGTGAGTTATTGGACCATACATCGGCGTCATGGGATCGAGGGAAGCTTCAATATTTCTTTACGCCGATGGATGTGGATATCATCGGCTCTATTCCTTTGACCACTAGGAGGCATGAGGATTTCTGGGCATGGCATTACGAGAAGACGGGCATTTTCTCGGTTCTTTCGGCCTACCGTATGCTGGTGCAAAATAGAGAAACAAATAGAGCTTGGCTAGAGGGTATCCCCAGCAGATCAGATGTACGGGGCGATGAAAAGGAATGGACCTCTCTATGGAAGATCAAGGTCCCTTCGAAGATCAGGGTCTTCCTATGGAGACTGGCGAAACATTCGATTCCGACGGGAAACATCCTCCATCGACGGAATATGGCACCAAAAGATGTTTGTCAAATATGTGGTGCACGTGATTCATGGAAGCACTCCCTACTTGAATGTAACATGGCCAAGTGCGTTTGGGCGCTAGAAAAGGAGGAGACAATGGAATATGTGTGCAACCTTCACGAGCAGAACGCAAAGGCCTGGCTAGTAGCAGCAAGTTCATCTTTACCGCAGGAGGAAACCATAAGAGTAATGGTAACACTATGGGCTATCTGGCACGCCAAGAGAAAGGCGATATATGAGAATTCCTTTCAGAGTCCGTTATCAACATGTTGCTTTGTGGACAGGTTTATATCTGATCTCTCTCTATCAGGGACACGACAGGAAGTAAAAGAGCGACCAGTACTCAGCTCTCCAAGATGGATCCCCCCTCCACAAAGGGTTGATGAAAATTAATGTAGATGCTGCTCTATCAAAAAATAAAGTTTTCTCTTCTGTAGCCGCTGTTGCAAGAAATGGAGCGGGAGATTTTCTTGGAGCATCTTCAGTGGTTATAGAAGGTATTACTGATCCAGAAACTATGGAAATCTTGCCATGCAGGGAAGGTCTAGCTTTAGCAAATGATCTTTCCTTTCGCCGAGTCCAAATGGCCAGTGATTGCAGCAATGCAGTGAGAAGCTTGTCGGGCTCCACACTGGGGGCTTATGGCCATATCATAAAGGAGATCAGGGAGGGAGCGGCTTCTTTCCAAGAGATGGTCTTCGTCCATGAAAGGAGGGAAGCTAATCAAGACGCACACATTTTGGCAAGAAGTTCTCTGTATAACTCGTTAGGGAGGCATGTGTGGTTCTTCGATCCGCCGGATGGCGTTTGTAATTGGGTTAATTGGATTCATGCCATTACAATTTTCTAAGTTCTCTGATCTGCCATTACAATTCATCTATTCCGAACGATGCCATTACAATTTTTCACTTCTCTGAGTCATGTCATTTTATACGTATTTGATGCCCTCGGACCAACCTGCAGGTGTCTATAGACCAAAATACCCCTGCTATGATTTTTTCACTCCACTCACAGACAGTCTGGCCCCACATGTCATCCCCTTCCTCCGTCCTTTTTCCCCCTCCTCTCCTTTGCTCTCCTCGTCGTCAAGCGCTGCCTCTACGTCGCGACTGCCGGCACGCCGCTTGGAGCGTAGCTCGCTGCAGCCGCCCCTCTCTGCGGCCGCACCGTTGTGCCACGCCTTTGCGCCGCCCATGACGCGCCGCCACCCCTGCTCCGCACGCGCGATGACGTGACGCGCGCGCGCCGCGCCAGCTCCGTCGCGCCGTGCCTCCGCCCCTGCTCCCTCGCGCGCCACCGGTCCCTGCTCCGCGCGCACAACGCCTGCGAGGCCTGCGCCGGCGCCGCTGTACCGCGCCTCCGCCACTGTTCCCATCTCCCATGCCAATGACAAAGCAGAGGACAGCGCAGGCCAGGCCGCCGCTCAGCGTGCACGCACCCCCCCTCCGGGCCTCCATTCTCTCTCCCTGGCCTTTGGCTGACACGCACAACGAAAGAGAACAGAGGGCCATGAGTCACCACTGCCCATGGCTGTGTGGCTTTTGCTCGCAAGCAAAATCGAGCCGTTGGCGTCCGAACACGGTCGGGCTCCCCGCCCAAAGGGGCATGGCATGGCACGGGCACCCACTCCGTCAGTCACCCTGCACGGCCACGCGCATGGTGGCAGTCACCCTGGCCTGCGCTGTCGGGGTGGAGCGTGTGGAACTCCCGGTACGCAGCGGCGTGTGGAACTCCCGGTACGCAGCGGCGGTGACTGCGGAGGGAGGGGGCGGGGCCGGCGCCGCTGTGCTGCTCCTCTGCGCCGCCCGCGAGGCTGTGCCGCGCCGCCGCAGAAGGGAGGGGAGGGGAGGAGTCACCGGCGTTAGTGAAGGGGAGGGGCAGAGAGGAGTCGCCGGCTGTAGAGGGGAAGAGGAGGGAGGAAGAAGATGACATGTCGGACCCACACATTAGTTAGCTCGTAGCAGGGGTATTTGAGGCGATACAAAAATATGTTAGTCTGCAGATGGGTCCGAGGGCATCAAATACGTATAAAATGACACGTCTCAGAGAAGAGAAGAATTGCAATGACATCGTTTAGAATAGTTAAATTGTAATGACAGATAAAAAAATAAAAAATTGTAATGGCATGAATCGAATTAACCCTTTGTAAAACCCTTTGTAATTCATACTTTGTTCCTAATTAATGGAAGCTTTAGTACCCCTAAAAAAAGAGGCGCGCTCGCCCCCTCTCTCCACCTCTCTGCCGCACGTTCGCCTCGAGAGCCGCGAAGCCCTCCCGAGCTTCTCACGTACGCCACCGCCTCCCGTTCACACCCAGCGTTAACTCCCTCACGTCCGGCCGGCCGGGAAACCAAAATCTTCCTCCCTGCCGATCGATCGCTTCGCTTGCTGCGGAGGCTTCTCAACTCCCATCGGCGCTGAGGCAGAATGGGAGGAGGAGGAGAAGGAGGGGAAGGGATGGAGGTGGACAACCTGTCGCGGGGGGCGGTGGCGGCGATGTCGCGCCAGTTGGGCGCGGAGGCGCTACGCCCGGTGCTACAGCTGCTTGATGCGCCGCGGCCGCTGCTCGCCGTGTCCCCGCCCGCGGCGCGGCGGTATCGCCTCGCGCTCTCCGACGGCGCGGACCTGCAGCTGGGCGTGCTCGCCGCGCCCCTCAACCACCTCGTCACCGCCGGCGCGCTCCGCCGCGGCACCGTCGTCCGCGTCCTCGAGTACTTCTCCGGCGTCATCCAGAACCAGAGGTGACGCATCACCCCCTCGCGCGGCTGCATCAGATCGGATTTCTTGCTACTGTTTGCGTGCTTAGATACTGTAGAAATGCATAGGGTTTCGTGATCTTTTCTTTTTATTAAAAAAATCCGCGCCTTGTGGTTGCGGCGGATGTGCATTGGAAAATCACGGCGGATGAAATGATTTGCTCGCCGCGGGTGTTCCCGTACGGATTGGGCTGTTACTCCAATTTTGGCGTGTATTTCTTTGCCGTACCTGAAGTCCTGAACTGAGTCATTGATGCGGTATCCATCGCAACTACATGTCCTGCCAAGAACTGAGTCACTGATGTCAATGCAGTAAGAGATCCACCATAACTGCATTGAGTATGTAGCTGTGCGTTGGACGAAATCAATCGAGATGGTCTGTCTGAATCGGCCCTTCTCTTGTAGTTCTGCTTCTGCATTTGTTTAGATCATGCTGTAATTCGTCTTCTTAGTCGAACACCATGCTGACCATCTATTCTATTACCGAAACAACTCTGAAAAGGTTTTCCTTTCCTCAACACCAGGCTCCGAAAGGTGAAAATTAAACAAGGGTTTTGTTTGGTTCAACATGGTCTGTGTTTCTCAGTTTCTTAGTGGAATGCCCGTGACTGCTTATTTCCAATTTCCACTTACATTTGGTTTATGCTTGTACGTTACTAATCCAGATGGACTGTATTTGTCCAATTTTACATGCAAGGGTACAAGTGCATGGAGTTCCCAACATGTCAATTTGTTTTCTTAAGTTCTTTTGAACATTTTATTCACATATTTGAACGGCTATGCTAACTAAGTGGCGAAGCGCTCAGCTTTGAACCAAATGCTCTGCTATTTGTTTCACTGTTTTAGTTGGTTGGTTCAGTGTTTCTTCCAGTATAACTGTTGTATTTTTCTAACTCTTTGGCCCTGTTCAATTTTCTTTGACCATTTCTGTTCTGCAATTTAAGTTCATTACTCAAGATAAGTTTTATGGATGAACAAACTCCTCATACGTTACATCTTGCTAAATCTAGTGGTGTGTTTCATGGATTAGTTATAGTTATAGTCAATAAGAGTGCTGTTCTCTGACTATTTTTCCTTGTGTGTCTTGGCTTCTTCATTCAGGGTCATTATTGTTATCCAACTTGAGATATTGCAAGCTGAGTTCACACCAATCGACTGCCCCATGATCTATGAGGCTAATGCAACTCAACGTATTGGTGTAGCTTGTTCTGGTGGTCTTGGCAGCCATGGGCCTTGCTTTACGCCAGGTGCTCAGCAAATTGTTAGCAACTCATCATGTTTTCAGGGTCAATGGCTTGTTGGATTCTTCAGTTACTCCAAGCGTGGAACCTGCTGTGAATAATCTGCCATTCGGTGAATGTCCTAGTTCCATGCCAGCACAGGGTACAGTAGATGCCAAGATGCAGCAGCTTTCATTGAATGATTATCATAACCAAAGGTTTATGGTGACTGTAAGAGGTGATGCCTTTGGCCCTTCTGGCAATACTTATGGAAACCCAGTGCCACATTCAAATATGCATTCAACTCCAATGCATGTAGGTAGAAGTCACATGGCTAGGAATGAGACTCTTCTTCGCATTACCCCTATCAATGCATTGAACCCTTACCAAACTAGATGGAAGATCAAGGCTAGGGTGACCGCAAAGACAGATCTTAAGCACTTCGCCAGTGCCAGAGGTCCTGAAAAAGTCTTCTCCTTTGATCTCCTTGATGCACAGGGTGGAGAAGTTCGTGCAATATGCTTCAATTTGCAGGCTGATCAGTATTTTGAGCTAATTGAGGTTGGTAAGGTGTACCTGATATCTAAAGGGTTGTCGAAACCAGCACAGAACTTCAACCCTTTAAATACTGATTATGAAATATTAGTGGATCACAGAACATCTATAGAAATCTACTGTGGTGATGAAAGCAGCTTCTCTATGCAACACTACAATTTCAGACAGATCAGGGAGATTGAGAACATGGAGATTGGTGACTTTGTGGATTTGGTTGGGATTGTTACATCTGTTGGTCCTTCTATCATAATGAAGCGAAAGGATGGCACAGAAGCCAAGAAAAGAACTCTTCAACTGAAAGACATGTCTGGTCGGAGCGTGCAAATAATCTTCTGGGGCAAATTCGTTGATGCTGAAGGAAAGCAACTGCAGTTACTGTCTGATTCTGTTTCAAACCCTATACTAGCTCTGAAAGGTGGTCGCATCAGCGATTTCAGTGGTAGATCTGTGGTCACAATCAGCTCAACTCAGTTAAAAGTGAACCCAGATGTGCCAGTGGCTGAAAGGCTGAAGCAGTGGTACATGGCTGGCGGAAAGATTGCTCCTTGCGTTTCTTTGTCTCAGGATGTATCAAGCATAAGCAGGATCTATGTGCACAAAACAATTGCACAGATAAAATACGAGAACCTGGGGCGATCAGATAAGCCTGATTTGATCACTGTCAAGGCTGTAATCTCACATGTGTTGGCAGATAACTTCTGTTATCCAGCTTGCACCTTGGAGTTTAATGGTAAGCGATGCAACAAAAAGGTGACAAGAAATGGTGATTGGACGTGGTATTGTGGTAGATGCAATGAGAGCTTTGAAAATTGTGAGTACAGGTACTTGCTTATGTGTCAGATCATGGATCACACCAGCACTACTTTTGCTACTGCGTTCCAAGAGGCTGGTGAGGCAATAGTTGGCTACACAGCTCATGAACTTTTCATCATTCGGAATGTAGATCAAGATGAGGCGAGGTTCACAGAAATCATGGAAGCGGTCCTTGGGCGCAAATACCTATTCAAACTGACTATCAAGGAGGAAACCTTTAACAGTGAGCAGCACGTGAAAGCCAACATTGTTAGTGTTGAAAAGTTGGATGCGTTGGATGTGAGCCATCATCTCTTGAAACAGATTGACAACAGTTTGAATGGCGTTTCATGCTCTGCTCCCAAGGACGCTTTGTCCTACAACCCAAATGTTGGTGGTGCCGGTTTGGGAGCCGGACAGGGCATGCAGACCTCCAGTCATGCCTGTGGCTATACCACTGGTGTGGGTGGTGCAGGTCCAGTCTGTCAGTAATTAGTGACCGTGATGGCCTGTGTTTTATATGCAGTCAGCCTGAGCACTGGGCTATGAAGTATGAACTGCCCTGTCCGAGCTACTTGGCCGGCTGCTAAACACCTGTCAGATGAAGTGGTTCTATGAAGTTTGCTTTTGCTTTAGCACCTACTCTATAATGTACCGTAGTTATATTGTGACTTGTGAGCATCTAGTTATGTCCTGGGGAACATAGTATCTTGCGTTACTCTGGAACCTATGTTAGTAAGCATTTCAAGTTAATCTTATGCTCTAGACTGTTTGAATCGTGATTCGTGTTATATTTGTTGAGTTCGTCGATGGTTTGGTGATATCATACTTTTCTTCAGCATGTGAAGTGTTCGGGCAGTTAACTTTTCTTTCTCCTGAAGAATAATTGCTCAGGTGTAGAAACAACAGGAAAACGTAGTGTGGCCGGTTGCTGTTAGTGTGTGGAGGTTTCCACTTTCCCGAGGATGATTTGATGAAGAAGGGCTACGTTTTAGCTCTGCTTGGATTGTCGTCATTTGTCAAGTATATATGCGAGACGTGAGGTAGAAGGTGCTGGAAACACGTACGCATGGGGGATATTCCCATTCATGTTGTGTAGATGGCATCTGGATTAGCAGCAGCCCGTGTGCTCCGGATCCTACTTTGACACGCTTGATCATAGCACAGCAAGCAACCATGCTGGCTTTAGATTTTGGACGTCTCAGAACCTGCATTGCGGAGTACAGCAACCACACCGTCACAACTTAACGCACAGCGGCTTAGCTCACCAGCTCATCAAGCTGATGCATCATCTGGGACCTGCAGGGAGCCTGAATGATCACGTGTTAGATTGATCTCAAGATCAAGGATCATGAAGAGCAGAAATGAAACTACTTCACCGTAGGTGGCACTACGATTGCTCGTGAAAGGTTCTTTGTTTGGTCAATAAATGATTTCTGAGAGTTTCCAGGCCAAACAATGGCCCAGCCCAGTCTCCTTTATTCCGCTCTCCGGCCCATTAAGCCCACCGAAGAGGGTATTCCCGTCTTTTCGCGTCAATATTTTCTCTCTCTCTCTCTCTCTCTCCTGTTCAGTTTCCCACCCCTCTCGGCGCGGCGGAACCGCCGCCTCCCCAAAATCCTGTTAACCCTCTTGCTTGTTGCTTCCTCCCCCAAAATCGAGTCTCCTCCTCTTCCTTCCCACGGAAGCCTCCAGAACAGAAATCCCCCGCGCGCGATGGCGGCGCCGGTGCAGCTGACCCCCGGCGGGGTGCCGCTGGTCTCCAATCACGTCGCCGGCGCCGAGACGGTGCAGGCGGTGCTGCAGGTGCTTGACGTGCGGGCTGTCGTCCACAAGAGCAACGACAACCCCGGCGGCTCCAACCGCTACCGGATGCTGCTCTCCGACGGCGTCTACTCGCTGCAGTCCATGCTCGCCACCGCCGAGAACCATCACATCCGGGACGGCTACATCCAGAAGGGGTCCATCATCCACCTCCAGGAGTACACCTGCAGCACCATCAAGACACGCAGGTGAGGGTTAATCTTGCCTCCCCGGTTCGGATCGCAGATTTATTTGTTTGCTTGCCTACAAAGGTTGGATCTTGGTTTTTGCATCCCGCGCGCTTCTGCGAGATAGTTGGGGATGCAAACTTTGCGAAACTTCCGTAGGAGATTGAGATTTGCGGCTGCCGCTTTGAAATGATAGGTTGGGATTCTGTGACGGTAGACAATGGTATTTGGTCGATGTGAGTGTTCATGCTCCTTTTGGTCCAGCCTGAGGGGGAATCTCATGCTCGTTGATGGGTTTCCACTATCCTTCAGGGCTAGGTTGTGTTCTTGTCCATGGAGTCTACTATTGCAGCTAATTGTATTCTCTTTCCTGTGCCTGTTGTGCTTCTCCGCGTGTTTTCTGTTTGATCCAACAGTAGACATGGATGTTATTTCCCTTGGCATTTGCAATCTCCCAATGACAAGAAAACCTTCCAACATGCGAAACTTGATGTACAAAGTACTTTTTACTCTGTATAAACATCTTATGCTGTTGATGCTACTTAGTGCAGTGAAATGGTGCTGTAGTGTTTTGCCAGTGCTTAAAATTCAACAAAATCTGACATCTATGTCAAATCAGCAACACGTGCTGCTGTGACCACTCAAATGAGCTGTAGAAGTAGCTCTGTTAAACAGGTCTGAACCTTCATATTCTTGTGGCTTAAAAGTCTGCATAATTGGAGGGGATGGAGTATCATAACGACAGAATACAATTCTGCTCATAGCATGAACTTTAAGATCTGAAGTGGGTCACTATTGTTTCCTGAATATTTCAAGAATCGATGTTTGCCTTACTTCTTTGGTTCTATGACTTTATAGTTAATTCTTAGAAATACATATTCTAGTAGAGTTGACTAGGCATCTTTTAAAGTGAGGAATATCCTATGTGAACGTTAGTTTGTTGACACATTTTTATGCCTTGATATCAGTTTGAGTTGACAATGCCTTTATCTTTTTTTTTTCAGGATCACTATTGTTCTCAAACTTGATGTTCTGCAAACTGAGTGCGAGATAATCGGAAGCCCCAAACCCTATGAGTTGGTAAACCCACCTACGGAGCAGGCCCCCAACTTACCGGCCAATGCTGCTCAAGTTAATAGTGGAGCATATTCCAGTGGCCCAGGCATGCTGGGATCTTCTGTTGCTCCAAGGGTAGCACAGGTTGCTAATAATGTATCACAGGGTGGATCCTACGGTGGTCATCCGGGTATGGTGAACCCTCCAATTGGTCGAGCAGTAGATCATGTTCCTAATGTGTCATCTGGGGGCTCTTACGGTTCTTATGGTACAGCTTCAGCACATAATACAATGAATGCTGACATGGTGCAGTCAAACTTGCAGCAGCCTTCACTGAACTCTCACCAGAACCAAAGGTTTGCAGTTCCTGCCATGGCTGGTGGCAGTAGTGCTCCTGTCAATACAATGAATGCTGACATGGTGCAGTCAAATTTGCAGCAGCCTTCACTGAACTCTCACCAGAACCAAAGGTTTGCAGTTCCTGCCATGGCTGGTGGCAGTAGTGCTCCTGTCAATACTTACGGCCTCCCTGCACAGCCGTTTTATCAGCAACCACCTCCAGGGCATATGAATAGAGGTCCTGTTACTAAGAATGAAGCTACCCGTGCTATTCCAGTGGCTCAATTGAACCCCTACCAAGAAAGATGGACAATCAAGGCTAGGGTGACTTCAAAGACTGATCTTAAGCACTTCAAAAATGACAAAGGTCCTGGAAAAGTCTTCTCCTTTCATCTCCTTGATGCACAGGGTGGAGAAATCCGTGCAACATGCTTCAATGTGCAGGCTGATCAGTTTTTTGACCTAATTGAGGTTGATAAGGTGTACTTGATATCTAGAGGGTCGCTGAAACCTGCACAGAAGAAGTTTAACCCTTTGAATCATGAGTATGAAATAACTCTGGATTTCAAAACTTCTATTGAAGTTTGCCCTAATGATGATAGCAGCATCCCTAGGCAGCAATACAATTTCCATCAGATAAGCGAAATTGAGAACATTGAGGTTAATTCTATTGTGGACTTGGTTGGGATTGTTACATCAGTTTGCCCTTCTGCCACACTAACACGGAAGGATGGTTCGGAAACCCAGAAAAGAACTCTTCAACTGAAAGACATGTCTGGTCGAAGTGTGGAAGTAACCTTATGGGGGAAATTCTGTGATGCTGAAGGCCAGAAGCTGCAGTCTCTGTGTGATTCTGGTTTGAATCCTGTACTAGCTTTGAAAAGTGTCCGTGTTACTGAATTCAATGGTAGATCTGTGAGCACCATCAGCTCAACCCAGTTAAAAATAGACCCAGACTTTCCTGAGGCTGATAAGTTGCAACACTGGTATGCAACTGAAGGGAAGACTGCTGCTTGTGTTTCTTTGTCAGCTGCAAGTAGTATGGGCAAGACTGATATCCGGAAAACAGTTGTGCAGATCAAGGATGAAAATCTGGGGCGATCAGAGAAGCCGGACTGGATCACTGTTAAAGGTGCAATTTCGCATGTAAACACTGATAGTTTTTGTTACCCTGCATGTACATGGGAGCTGAATGGTAGGCAGTGCAACAAAAAGGTGATAAATAATGGTGATGGGACATGGCTTTGTGAGAAATGCGACCAGAGATTAGAAAAGTGTGAATATAGGTACTTGCTGCAGTGCCAGATCCAGGATCACACTGGGCTCACCTATGCTAATGCATTCCATGAGCCTGGTTTGGAGATACTTGGCTACAGCGCTGAAGAGCTTTATAACATAAAAGAAGAAGATGCAGAACGATTTGCAGAGATCATACAGGGGGTTCGCTGGCAGCAGTTTCTATTCAAGCTGAAAGTCTATGAGGAGACCTTTAACGATGAGCAGCGAATCAAGTGCCAAATTACAAAAGCAGAGAAGCTGGATTTATCGAGAGAATGCTCTTACCTTCTGAAGGCGATTGGTGCCCTATTGCAGGATGATACAGGCTCACCATCTGAGGTTCAAGGCGCCAGCATGGCCTATAATGCTGGTCTCAATAACTCCAGCACTCGACAAAGCGTGCCAGCCTCCAACATCCCCCATGCCACGAGTATGCCCACCCCAAAGTATGGTGAGTCTGCGAACCAGTTTGGGCAGCAAGCTAACCCATATGGCGGGATGTCCGCTCCATTTTCAGCGACACGGAATGTGCAGACCTGCATGTCTTGTGGGTCAAGTGGGCACAATGCCCAGAACTGCCCTTCTGGCATATATAGGCAGCAGCAGCAGCAGCCTGCTGCGAACACAGCTATCTCCTACGGCTCTTCACCTGGTGATGTTGGCTCTGGTCTGTGTTACAAATGCAATCAGCCTGGGCACTTTGCCAGAAATTGCCCTGGTGTGGGTGCTGCACCCCAGCAGCAGCCGTATGGGAGCGGCGTTGCATCGGGAGCATATGGTAGGCCGCCCAACGTTAGGGTTAGGGCTACGAATTACTGAGGTCAGTATCTTCCGAATCCAGTGTTCCTAGTTTTTGTTGAGATGTCGGTCTGTATGGCATCACTGCGTCTGTGTAAAGTAGATAACCGTTTCTTGTGTGGTTATCTGAATCTGAACTATGTATGGATACTATGATCAGCGTTTATATTCCTTCTATATGCTTCTTGTATAATGGTGTGTGGAGAATCCTCTCGTTTGTCTTTTGAATTCGTGGTCTGTATTTAGGCTCGTCAGCAGCTTATAAACTGTAAGCTTCTGTAAATTTGAAGGAACGCCCAGTGCGACTCATCTTTAAATTATGAGCATTTCGTTTCCTTTCTTGTTTTTGCAGTAATAATCCTCGAGGTTTATCTTCTGTCAGTTCTGTGTAATGGTTCTTTTTTTTTTGAGCCTGGACTTGTAATGGTTGTTTTGGTGGGCGGTTAGCTTCTGCTTGAAATACGTACTAGAAATCAGGTTTCAAGTGGGGGCGGCTGCGGGTACCCACTACCCGTCCGCATGAACCCACAGTTTATTGCGGGCATATACGGCTGCCCGCGATATGCCGCCTAATGATGCGGGTTCACGCAAGAGCCCGCCCGCACGCATGCATGCGAGTACGACGGCAGGCTTGCTAAGCGCCTGAAGGCACATCGAATAGCTACTGCTTCATTAGTTTCAGAGTTCACTGCACAGCTACCGCGACACACTAACAGATTAACTTGGGAACTTCATTTGTGATCTGCTTGGGCACAGCTGAAAGCATCCTGAAGGCACTTCAATACGTTTTCTTGCTGATACCGTGATACGTGAAGAGTTCCAGTTTAGAAATGCCTTTTGCCCGTTGTAGAATTTCAGTACACAAGTGCAGAGTTTCAGTTCAGAAGGTACTGAACCACGAAAAATGGTGACTCGGGGATAAAATTATCAACAGATTAAGTACCAAATTTTAATAATTCTGATGAAGTAACACTATCTGTAACAACCCAAATGTAATTATCATGTTAAGCATTGCATCATGAGAATTCTTGTTAGCATTCATAAAATTTTTCATACTTTATTTGAATGCATTTGAATTTAATTTTGAATTATTAATGCATTTTGAACTCATGCTTTGTGAAGCAACTTGTATTTTCATTATACGACTTATGTTAGAAATTATTTTGATAAAAATACTACTTTCAAAAACTTGAATTTATGTGTTTTTTCCCAGATTTTAGGAAACCATCTTGAAGCCAAACAACTTAGCCGAAAAATCCAGAAATAACATTTTGGGAAGAATTTTCATTTCAAATCTACCATAGTTTTTCTACAAATTCCAAGCAAAATGGGTTACTCTTGATTTCTATTATCAACACAAAAATTGGTAGAATTTTTGGAGGCCTAGAAGATCAGTTTTGGAGATTGGAGAAAAAGAAGAAGTTTTCTATATAGAACTAATGTTTTACCTAACTTGTTTGGTCCGGACTATTCGGGATGAAACCCAGAGTACCCGGGTATTGCGAGTTGGGTACGTGTCAAATACACATCACATTGCTGCCACGTATACCCCGTTGGACCCACGTGTCAGCCCGAGCCCTACACCTACCAGGCCACCCCTGCCCTCTTTCTCACCCTCATTCCCTTCTCTGACTCTCTCTCTATATCTCCAAGCCATGGAGGAGGTCCACCATCCCTCCCACCATTGAAGGTCCTCTACCTCGCCGGAGCATCGTCGGAGGACGCCGGAGATCGACGCCGACGAGCTTCTCCACCACCTCGACCCCTTCTTCCTCGCCGGAGACCAAGAAGAAGGCCATCCCCAAGCTTCTCCTTCATCTTCCCCAAATCCTCAAGGATGAACTCGACCCGATTTACATCGACGCCACTCTACTCCAATAAGTGACCCCTTGCTCGTGCTCTACTCATCACCGGTGAGCTCCCCTCGCTGTTCACCTTCCTTCTTGTGCCCTTATTCAAGATCCCTAGCCTATCAATGACTTTTCACCATTGATGACCTAGAGCTCTCAAACCTCAATGCATGTTGATTTTAGCTATCAAAATAGACTCCTCACATTCCTACGAACTTGTAAAAACAAACCTCACCCCAAACCGAGGTCGGAATCGTCGGGAACGGACTTTTCAATGTTCATACGTCGAGCTGCCGGAAAGTCCGGAGTTACTGTAGAAAACCCCGGAAAGTCCGGACTATACGGGGCTAAAACGAGGACTATCCGGGGTTGCCTGTCTGGAGTGTCCGGACTGAAGTCTGGAGTGTCCGGGTTTAGGATCAAGAACACCGACTAGAGGGGGGTGAATATGCGGTTTAAAATCTAAAACCAACAACACTAGAGAAAATTAATTAGTAACAAAGAAAAGCCCTATGTCATGCTACTACTATCTCTAGATGGGCTTGCAACCTAGGGTGACAAGATACAAATCAAGCTTTAGTAAAGTAAATTGCTCAAAGTAAAATCAAGAATTAAAGTGAGCAATAGAGGTAACCAAGCTTGACACACGAATTTATCCCGTGGTGTCGATGACTTGCCGGTCACCCCTAATCCACGTTGAGGTGGATTCCAAGAATCAACCGCTCCTCTATCAAGAACCTCTTGATCTTGAGCCGGCTTGAATCAAGGAACCGCTCCACACCTCGATTCCACTAGAGTTGCTCTTCACCACTCCGGTGAGGTGAGCACAAGACCTCTCACAACCGAAATCGGGGCTCCTCAACAATCTCCTTGGAGGAGCTCCACGAAATCCTCTTCTCTAAGCCGTCTAGGGAGCGGCAACTCCCAAGAGTAACAAGTCGATGACGCTTGCTTGAAGTTTCCCTAGTGCCACAAAACTCAAACTCTTGATGCAATGCACTAGGAAGCCCTCACACTCTCAAGAATGCAATCTCTAAGCAAGTGTGTGTGAGAGAGGGATGCCTTAGCTCTATAGTGTCAAGTATGCAGTCCAAAAGGCCAAGAGAGAGACCCAATGGTCGGGTATTGGGTATATATAGACATCCCCTAAAAAACTAGCCGTTACACTCTTTTCTGCGAAGTCGCGGACCGTCCGCTGTTCAAAAACCGGACCGTCCGCCGTTATAAGCCAGTGAGTCAGAGTGCATTTAATGCGTGTCAGAACTAGCCGTTACAGCCCTGACGGACCATCCGCAGTTAAGTGTTCCACACCACCAGAGACGAATATCGTCTCTGGTACAACTTTGAAATTAGCAGGCGGACCGTCCGCGCCCCAGGAGCGGACCGTCTGTCGTTCATCCTTGAAATCCACCAGAGACAACAATGTCTCTGGTACAAAATGTCAAATAGTCTGCGGACCGTCCGCTCCCCAGGGGCGGACCGTCCGCAGCACAGATCATAAGCCCAACTAGAGAAAACACCATCTCTGGTACATTTTGAGTTAGAGCGGCGGACCGTCCGCCCACCTGGGCCGGACTATCCGCCAGTCACATCTAATTTCCACCAGAGCCAAACATGCTCTCTGGTACGGGTGCGGACCGTCCGCGCTACAGGGAGCGGACTGTCCGCGCTTGTGCAGTCAGCTCTCAAACTTGTTCTTTTTCAAATCTTGTCAGAGCGTCGTTAGCCCTCATGCATGCACCTAGATATTTTGAGCAAAATGGCACTAAAGACCCGTCAAGCACGAGTACACAACCCCTTTTGATAGGACGGCTATCTATCCAACAAATCCGGTCACTTTTCATCCACTAAACGCCTTGTGACTGGTAAAATACAAAAACCCTATTTTATACCTTTGCCTTGAGCCCGAGCTTTGCATATCATCTCCAAACTTCACACGTTCACAACCAAATTCCTTTCATCCGTGGATCAACCTATGCTCATTATCTCGAATGAAATTGTTAATCCACAAAACATTGTCATTAATTACCAAAACTCGAATTAGGGGCCTAGATGCTTTCACCGGGAACCCCTATATTATGACCCTTTGATAGTTATTTAATCTCATTACTTTTAGTTATACTTGATCCCCATATGTATTATATACTTAGCCTTTCTTATCATGGTTTTGCACTATTAAATCATGCTTCTCATAAGTCATTGCATCTCATAAACATATGCATTCATGGTATCTTTTCTAATTCATGCATTTTCTACTTCCTTAGAGGATGACGTTCCGAAGTGTCGCGGTTGCGGAGTACCAAGGCAGGCACATATGTATCTCAATTTTTACTTTTGAATTCTTAATTTGCTATTATAAAATATTGTTTGTGCATGGATTTAACCCTATCTAGTCCATGTGATTTGTGTAGAACCCACTTGGCATGTTTTTTCTTTAACTCTAGAACAACTTATACTAGGTAGTATGTATGCTTAGACTTCTCGAATTAAATTGCTTAGCCATGTTTAGCTTACGGTAGAAGTCGAGAGATGGCAAGGTCACCATCACTCGCGAGCTATAGGGTGTTGCTTAAATATACTTGAGTAGATGAGAAAGATTAAAACATGAGCAAGATGTGAATGATGGATCGAGACTTGAGCAAGTGTGGTACTACCATGTTGGAAGTGGAATCCAAATGGTTTAGACTTGTTTGGGTTGATTAAGGACCGGCGCGTCATCGCTTTGATACTTGAGCACTTTTCCATACAAGCCACATACTTTATAATGGGATGGTAAGCTTAGTATCATACGCGCACCCTTCACTGAGCGGATTCGGCGCGGTTTGTGATGGGGTGTAGTCGGCGGTTCCGTTGCACCTATCCATCCCGGCCTTTCGTCTTAGCGTTGGAGAGGAGTATGCGAACGGTTGACACGTGAATCATTTCTTACGGATCGACGGGTCGTATGGCCTATGGTCTCGTGTCGTGTGGGAAAAGTTGTACACCCCTGCAGGGTTTATAATATATTGCAATAGCCGCGCTCTCGGACATTGAGCACGCTCTTTTACTTTGACTTTAACGTAGAGTTTCGTGAAGGGCTTATGGAAGATTGAGTTCATGAATATATGATCACTTTACTTTAGATGCAATGTTCACATTTTTATATATCAATGTTAAAACTTGACAACTATGTTCACATTTTTATATATCAATGTTAAAACTTGACTAGCCTTTTGCATCCACCAAATGTATAGTATTATGGATAAGTTCTGCAAGTACGAAATGTACTTATGGTGCTGCCGTTAAGTTGTTTTGCAGGTTCTCTCCTAAGGAGTGACCGCCACGTTCATCCCGCCGGAGCCGGCAAAGTGAATGGACGGTGGACATTTTGACCGCTAATTATGGTGTAAAACAAAGTCAGTTTACAAAACCAACTTCAGAACTCCCACGCCAGTGACCTTGAAGAATCTAATGAGGCATTTGATCGCGTAATTAGAGGGTGGTTACTGTAGTATCACTATAGACAATTATCGATTAATTACCATTATTAGATTATTCGTGAAAAATTACACACATCTTTGAAAAAATTTTACAAATTGACTTCATTTACTACTTCATGCAAAGAAGATTTTCTCGTAGAATGGAATAACGCAGCAGGAACCAAACGGGCCCGCGCTGCCCGAGCCCGCGCCGCTTGCAAAGTGAACTAGAAATGAAAGTGGAAACTGCAGTAGGCCGAAGCAATCGAGTCCTGTGCGGCTGGGCCCAAAGCCATCACGGCCCATCCGCCAATGCTATGGCGAATCCAGATAAGTTCGGGGGCTTTGTGTAAAATCGTAGCCCGTTCGTCTTCGCCTTCCAGAAAAAGGAAAAACCCTCTCGTCCCGCCGGCCACCCAGCCTAGGGTTCTTCCTTCCCGCCGCCGCCTCGCTGCTCCAGACTCGCCTCCACGCCACCCAGGTGATTGCAAGCAGCAGCTGCGCGCCTTCGCCTATTTTCCTTCTCCCGCCGGCGTACATGTCGTATTCACCCTCTTCTATCTGATGAGCGCCGCCTGTTGTGTTGTGTGGAGATCCATTCAGAATTTGAGATTCATCCGCTGTTGTCTAGATGCCTCACAAGGAGCCAAGGACCGCTGTTTCGATTCGCTGATTCGTTTGTTTGCTCTGCAATTGGACTGAATTTTAGCTGTCAACGCTAAGAACTAGCAGACTCGTAGATTTTTTTTTTCTTTATATGGATCTGAGATCCGCTACATATAGGTCTCAGAATACTGAGTGACTTGTCTTTCGAAATTTGTATGCAGACTGCCAGTTCTACTTCAAAGCCATGGCGGAGGAAACCAATGTAAGCCCACATGATTACTGCATT
Source organism: Panicum virgatum (assembly GCF_016808335.1). Classification (NCBI taxonomy): domain Eukaryota; kingdom Viridiplantae; phylum Streptophyta; class Magnoliopsida; order Poales; family Poaceae; genus Panicum; species Panicum virgatum. The sequence goes on from NC_053147.1 coordinate 7,120,441, forward strand.
TCTTCCCTTATGTGCGAGGTTGTATGCTCTCCTCTTCTTGGTGCCGTGAATTAATTGTGATTTGCTTCTTGTGTGGTCTTCCCCTTTCCTTTGCTGAAACAGGGAAAGAAGGAGGAGGAGGAGGAGTTCAGCACAGGTCCTCTGTCAGTGCTCATGATGAGCGTCAAGAACAATACCCAGGTTGGTGGATTTCCCCTGGAAACTACTATTCCTTCTTTGCTGTCTGTCTGCATTGATTTTTCTTGTCCAAGTATGAAAAGCATGTTTGTGTTGGAGTATATGTTGTGTAATCTGCTACCATGATCCGCTATCCGAGGCGCCTGTCCTGCTGTGTCAATACCCTGCCACAGTGCCACCTCCTCCTCGTAGTTCTGAAACTTAGGTCCAGGGTCAGGTGTTACCATAGTCTCTGTGTATCCTTAACCTAGTCTGATTTTGCTATTGCATTTCTCTCTTATTCATTGTCTGAGACAAGTGTTAGCTCTGTTTACCCTGAACCGTCTGTTTGAGAAAATCGTAGGAGCCATTAAAGCTTCTTAGCTGAAACATGGTTTTAGTTGTGATCCTTGCATTGTATACTGATTCTAACATTATTATCATAATTTTTTGCATGGAAAGTGATGCAGTAGCCTCAGTAACCAGCATTGTATTTATAGAACTTAAAAGGACGTACCCAGTGCCGTAGGGTCTGTTTGGTTGCTTGTGCTAGGCTAGCCAAGCTTAAAATCTAAGCCAGGCTCGGCTAAGCATGGCTTGGCAGTGCAATCTGTTGGTGTTTGGTTGTCTGGTGGAGATAGACTTGTGCTAGTTAGTTTCTGTTTGGTTGATTGGCTAAGAGTGATATAATTACCCTGTAGTACACAGAGGTGGAGTTACCGGCCACTCTTGCTCTTCCTGCTAAGGCACAACCATTAACGCAGGCAAGCTCCTCATGGCGGCTGTGGGTAGGAGCTGCACACGCAGGGGCGGTGCCAGGGGTATGCCCCTGTTTGCCTAGGCATACCCAAAATTTAGAGAAAAATATCAACATGTATTCATAGATGTATATACTCCCTTCATTGCACAAAAATTGTAGTTTTAGAAAATTTCAAACACATTACTCATTCAAAAAAATAACTTTGTTACCCATAATTACTTCTACCAATTGTGATTGAAAACTGTATTATTTATTTGGTTTTCTAGATCCTTAATGAATGCATACACATTGAAACTAGAAAAATAATATCTACTGAATATTTGATTCGCTCTATACGTTTTTCTATGCAATGCTTTCTTGGTATAATTGGTATTGTTTTAATTAGATGAATCTCATTACAAGCTAAAACTACATTCTTTGTGGGACAAAATTTGGATGCCAAAAACTATACTTATTTTTGACACAGAGAGAGTATCATATACAACTTATGGACCCAATTCAACAAAGCCTAACAAGGAAGCCCCAAATGCAAAAGAATCATTCTCTCCGTCTCTGCTCACAGCTTGCCCTGAGCCCCCGTCCCCCCCGGCTCCGCGTTCGCCCCAGTGCGCCTCCGGCCCTCGGCTTTGAGCCCTTCGCCTTCGGCCCTCCGCCTATCCCCTGGATCGGCGTTTGGCGGCACTCCTGCGACCGGCATCCGACTCTCTCATCCCGATGACCTCCCCAACTCGGCAACGGCAACTCCGGCAGGGGCAGGCCGCAAGCCCCTCGCCGTCCCAATGCTAGCACCCCAGCATCAGTGCGAAGGAGGCCGCCACCGGTTATTATTCGCACCGTTCAACAGCGCTTGGCTGTAGCTACCGCATGTTGAGGCAGCGCAAAATGGCGGTGGCAGCTGTAACAGCAGCCGAACGGTGCGATTATGGATTTGTTATGCAACTTATCGTCAACTATATTGCGTATTAGCTTCAATTTTTTTTTTCTATATTCGGCATACCCAGCCACAAATTTCTGGCTCCGCTACTGTGCACACGCCAATACCCGCGGTCGAGGTCCGTAGAGCAGCACCTGGTAGGAATGTCGCGGAGAGCTCCCCCGAGCGGCCTGCTTGCGGCGGCGGCGGGCGAGCCCCGCCCAGAGCTCCCCTTGGTTGCGCGGGCGAGCGTCACCCGGCGGCGTGGGCGTGCAGGTGTGGGCGAGCTCCGCCGGCTGTGCGGATGAGCTCCAGGGGCCGCGCTTGGGATGCCGCCGCGGTAGCGCAGATGAGCTCCACGCGCGGCGCAGGGGATGCCGCCGCTGCGGGGAGCGCATTTCCCATCGCGGCGGAGGTGGAGGAAGCAGTTTGGGGGCGGCATGGCAATTGCCGGAGGCGGAGATGAAGGGGTTATGTCTGATGGAGGTGAGAGGAAGGACCGGCAGAGGTGATACGATTCACTCGTTGAGCTACCGCGTGCTAGCCCAAGCCTGGCTTGCTGGGAAAGGTCATTTTGCTCGTTCTCCATAAGCATGGCTAGGAGTTACCTTTTGCATTGGATAAGCTAGGCTAGGAGAGCTGGATAGGCAACCAAACATATTCAGGGTGTCCCTAGCAAACCTGGTTGGGGCTAAGCCACCCAACCAAACGGACCCGTAGGCTCCCGCACTGTGCGGGGTCTGGAGGAGGTTATTAGCGGGAGGTCTTTCCCACACACCGTGCAATGTGTAGAGGCCACTGCTCGAACCTGTGGCCTCTAGGTTCACAGGCGGCAAGCACTACCACTTGCACCAGGCCGCCCTTTTTGAATATTATTTATAGAACTTAACTGTGGAAAAAACTTTTTGTGCATGGAAGTGATGTGGTAGTCTTGGTAGTCAGTATTACACCTCATCATGATTTTGAAAGTTGTAGTACTAGTACCTCTCAATCATAGGGTTTCCTATCTACAGTATCTACCTCAGCATCATGTTTATAATATTATTTCTGTTATCAATAGTTATATTAATTTGCCAGGATCTATTTTCTGAGTGGAATTATTGATTTTGCACTAATTTAGTTCGTTTGATGATTGGCCCATTCAGTCAAAAAGTGATTCTCACTTGCTATTTCCATTGCCAGAAATTGGGATTGCTGATCTTTATGAGTCATTTACCTACATACCCTTATGTTAAGTACCCTTGACCTCCATACCCCTGAAAAATGAATTCGCACCTCTATACCCTCGCGTTTAGTTTTGTTTACCCCTATACCCTTCTGGACGGAATGAGCACTAACGGAGGCTAATAGAGTTGGGAAAAGACAATTTTGCCCTTATGCGAAGGAGGTGTTTCCCTCATGAGTTTTTTTAACCTGTACACCTTTTTGTAAACTTGATGTTAACATGTATACCCTTTCATGGTCTGTTGGAATATTTAGAATTCTATGTATGCTGACGAATTGTTTTTTCATGTGGCTCTGAGTAAAATCTGCAGATTCATTCGGTCGTGATATGCAGCCTTGTGGCCCTTGGCGCTCAAATGTACGAACACATTCACTAACAGAACCCTTTAAACCTACCATGGTACCACTTGGGTACTGTTTGGTTGGGTACAAAACGGGTGCTATCCGTTTACACTGTGATTCATTCCTGTTAGATTTTGTTTGGTATGGATGTTATGTGATCAGATACCATGGTAAGCGATTACAGTCCAGACCATAGACTTGCAGGATCATCTTGTTGAGCTTACAGGTGACATGGTCTAGCTAAAAGCAGCTGGCTAAGAGTTTGAATTGCAGACTCAAGTACTCAACATTTAATTTCTGTGTTTTGGAAGAACAACTGAAGAATTTGCAGGATGTTAAAAGAAGCAGCATTTTGTTTATCACAATCAGTTACATATTTAACATCGGAACTTCCAAAATCTAGCTTGACTGAATCATCACTGGTTATCTTTTTCCGGAGCTAGAACACAACCATAGTAAAAAATCAGGTTAACTCGTCCAATTTAGCAGATACCAAGTAGCAGCTGCTAGGCACGCCCCCCCCCCCCTAGGCCACGGGGCCAGCAGCAGCTGCTAGGCGTGGCCCTCCTAGGCCACGCGGCCAGCAGCAGCTGCTAGGCGTGGCCCCCTAGGCCACGCGGCCAGCAGCATCGGCTGGGCTCGCCCAGCAGCAGGATGGCGCAGGCCCTGGGCGCAGGCCCCGCGCGAGCTCCGCGGGTGGGCGACCCTGCGCGCACCTCCCGGCGGCCTGCGGCGGCACCCTACGGCGGCCGCAGTGCGGATCTGCTAGGGTTGGGGGAGGTGGCGGGTGATGGCTTTCCTCTATTCTGTGCACACGCGAGAGAGAAAGGAAGGAGTAGCTAGTAATGAAAGGGTAAGGGTAAAATGGTCATTTTCATTGGTAGGTCCTACCTGTCAGGGCTTCTCTACCGTTAAATCTTAACGGAACATGGACGGAAGGGTACACAGGTAAACAAAACTAAACGTGAGGGTATATAGGTGCGAATTCATTTTTCAGGGGTATGGAGGTCAAGGGTACTTTACATAAGGGTATGTAGGTAAAGGACTCGATCTTTATTGCTGTGATGAATTGCAAAATAAGCTATAAGATGTATGTTGTAACTTTCTTACCTGCTTAATTGCTGCCAACAGCTGGGCAAGCAAGTACCATATCCCATAAGGACATATTTCCACCCATGTGACCTAAGCTGTCATGTTATCCAAGGATATCTTTTTTCTACAAGTGTGGTTGCTATATCATTGTTGATTTAGTGCTGTATAATCTGTCATGTTATCCAAGGATATCTTTTTTCTACAAGTGTGGTTGCTATATCATTGTTGATTTAGTGCTGTATAATTGTTTCTCTCTGCTTTTTTTTTGCATATTATAAGAGATTTTTGTTGAATTGCATTGACTGCAGATAGTACTTTGCAACCTCTCCTTAAGTCCTTATCCTGATTATTACGTGTTGTGCCCTATATCTTAGGTTCTTATCAACTGCCGGAACAACAAGAAGTTACTTGGTCGTGTGAGGGCATTTGATAGGCACTGCAACATGGTTCTTGAGAATGTTAGGGAGATGTGGACTGAGGTATGTGACCGCATTCTTCTTCCTGTTGTATTGTTTCCTTGTCTTGTATGCTTTGCTCATTCGTGAACACTTGTTGCTTGTGTTTCAGGTACCAAAAACCGGTAAAGGCAAGAAGAAGGCTCTTCCAGTGAACAAAGACAGGTTCATAAGCAAGATGTTCCTCCGTGGTGATTCAGTTATCATTGTTCTCAGGAACCCAAAATGAGTCTCTTGCACATGAGATCTTTGCAAGTAGTAAAGTGCTATGAATTAGTCTGTATGCCAACTTGTAGCATGGGATTGCATTAGACGACAATTCCTGAGCCAGAATTAGCTGTGTATGTCAATGGTGGAGGGTGGTTGTTGGATGCTATGAATTGGTTTTACCTCTTGTAACTGAATTAAATTTTTAGTTTATTTTTGGAATACTGGCAATTCCACCGTTTGAATTGGCTGTCATTCGAGAATAGTAATTACCAAGTGACCTGAGTGCCAGTATCGATTAAATTGGGATGTGAACTACGCAATCGTACACAAGTGGGATTGCAGAAAGGAAAAAGGAATATAGAGCATGTCAGGACTTGGGAATCAGTCGTTGGCAGAAGTGTTTTTGCTGTTAGCCTGTTACATATCATATTATTTCATTTCATTTCTTACATGAATGCAAGGAGAAGGTAAACCAGCCAATTGTTAACCAGAGTTTCCAAGGATTCAATCTATTGGCCGAATTTGAAGTTTGACGGTATCTCATAGGCTGATGTGCATAGTACTGCTCTGGCCTCAAGATGCATTGAGCAACATAGGTTTAAAACATCAAGAAATCTGGACAATTTGGATAACACAAAAAAGAGATGAAATGAGCCTCTTATATCAGATATAGCGCATATGAATCATGTAGTTGCACTGTGACAGTAGTCAGTGTGATCTTCCATGTTATCAGAAGAACACAAAACCAAATGGAAAAGCCCAGGAGTCACCATGAACCGATTGACTCATATGCTTCCTCCTAACAATGGGAGTGTCTCGTTGATGCTAAGAGACCAATGTATGCATCACCGAAGATATGCAATCATGGTGACTATCCAACCTATTGTCAGTGTTATCTTTGTCTTTGCTATCTCAGATCAATTTATGATGTTGGGCATATTACTCTGATCAATCACATTTCAGGAAATAGAAATATCAGGAGGCAGGAAATAATTGATTCATCTTAGTCCTGGTCATGGAATTTTTTTAAAAAAGAACTGTTTTGGTCATCTTCCAGGAATACCAAGAGTTGAACAACAAATTTCACCCATCGCTTAGTATGGAGAATTCAGGTCAGGTCTATATCAAGGCAGCAGACTAATGTATTTGAAATAACAAATTTCATCTAACAAAGGAAAAGACAATACATGATGCATTGTTACTTATAAAATAGAGAAAAAGGAGGTTTTCACTCTTCTGTTGCACATTTCTTCTGCGCATAAGTATAATATGCATAGACTTATTGATGATCATGGCAGATTGAGGTCTCATCTGAAGAAATACAACATTTGTTCCCCCATACCTGTAAGGACAAGGGCAATGTGCAATGCTCAAATAGCATTAAGTTGAGGCCCAACAAAAACAAGGTTTAGTTATTCCCATGCCCTAAAGTAACATTAAGGTGGGCCCCATTTGCAATAAGAAACATCTCATCCTCCCTTAGATTCTCCGGGCACTAAAGGGCATGCATGTCATGGAGCAATCCTTATGTCCACACCCTAAGCTGGTTGACCTTAAGTTTTTTTTTTAATTAAGGTGTGACTTACCTGCTATTGTCACCAATATTTGTTCATGAACTTGCTGCATGTAGTTTGTGAGCTGAGCTCATACCTGCTATTGTTAACAATATTTGTAAATAAATACTGCAAACAATATGAACTTGATCTTTAACAGTATTCCAAGTAGTTTGTCAAACTTGTACACATCAAGAGTATTTACCCAGAGGTGTTGATCAAAACTAGTGAGATCAAATCTCTTAGCAGACTACTATGAATTTGGGATGATCTCTTTTAGCTCAGAAGCATAATAACATTTATTGGCTTTCAGTGTATACTTAATTACTTGAGTAATAGCCTTTTGGACATCACAAGACACAATGGTGGGTAATATGATAACAGTAGCAATCAGAACGACACAATAAATGTTGTTTGTTAATGGTCTTATTTACCTTACAGGCATTATTGTTCCAATATAAATCTGCAATAGAGGAATGCACTATACTGATCAGGGTTAACCATTTTTGTTAATAGCATAGTCTTTGTGGCAGTTATATGAGGTTCATCTGTGCTTGCAGACATTACTCTGAAGAGCCACATCTTCTGAATGAAACATTGCTGCCTTTCCCAGGGTGGAGAAAGAAAAAACTGAACTGGATTGCAGTGATGTTGTACAAATGTACAGGATGGAAACTGAAGCTAAACATGAAGCATCACATGAGATGAAAAATAATTCTTTTTTGCATTCATATCAAGTTACTACCATGCAAGCTGTAGTTGGAACAACAAAATTCATTCAGAGAGCAAAGAGCAGGACATGAAGAATCCATCCATCGATTCATTCATCAAAATTCCAAACTTTTTTTGTGTGGTACAAATCAGTCACTCTTGGTCTTGGCCTTCCAATTCCTAATGAAAATTTCGGCGTCAACAATAGTAAATGCTACTCTCGTATTATGCCGTCGTGTTTCAGTTTCCTTGAGATCACAAAGCAAAAGCTAAGCTAGACTGAAGAACTGAAGCAAACAAAGTAGCGGGCCGGCAGGCAAGAAGAGGACAACGAACTGGGATCGTACAGAGGCGTAGACGGGCAAGAGCAGCGGTGAATCAATCGTCAAATGCTGCCGGAGAGGAGTTGTTGGGGTCGGCGAAGTGGGCGAAGCGCGCGGCGGACGCGGTGGATAAGAGCTGGTACTTGCGGACGCAGGAGCGGACGCACTCCTCCTCGCGCTTGCCGAGCGCCCGGCGGTAGAAGGAGACGACGCAGTCGGAGAAGCAACGCTGCGTGAGCCAGTTGTACAGCCGCATCCTGCGAGGCACCGCACCGGGGTGGGGAGACACGGCTCAGCAAGCAGACAAGGAAAGGAAAGGGCTCCTCGCGAGAAAGGAGTAGTTACGCGTCTCGGGTCTGTAGGCCGTCGGCGATGGCGTCCATCCGCGCCTGGTCCTGCTCCTCGTCGCCGGCGGCCGTGGCGGCGGCGGCAGCGGCGTCCATGGCTCAGCTGTGTTTCTTGCAGGACGGGCTGGAGGAGAAGAAGAAAGGGTAAAGCAGGCAGAGAGCCTACTAGCCAGAAGACCCTGCCAATACAAAACGAGATGCGGCCCATGGGCCTTCTTTTCCTGCATAAGGGCCCATGGGCCGGCCCGTTCCGGAAAGGGCCACGGTTCCACGTTCCTTGCTTGCGCGGTTTTTTTATTTTTATAATTTTTATTTTTGTTTTTTACAAAAATATATTTTCGATTTGGAAATTTACAGGAATATACCCCGGCCGCCCCGCTGCCGGGCGGCCGGGACCTGGCCGCCCGGCAGCGGGGCGGCAGGGGCATTTCTGAAAAAAAATTTCACGGAGAAAATTGCGCGCAGGTCCCTGGGGGCCGGCCGCCCGGCAGCGGGGCGGCCGGCCCTGGCCGCCCGGCTGCGGGGCGACCGGCCGTAATTTTTGCAATTTAGTCCTTTTTGCGAAAGAATTTCATATATGTGTCTTTTTTGTAACTTTTTGCAGAAATAGACCCTGGGGTCAGCGCCGTTGTAGCGAAAATGGCCTCTCATGCCATATTTCAATATAATGTTTTGGCGATTGATGACACACGCAACACTTGAACTAATGTGTTTGCTTAGATGATATACTCAGGCTTTTAGGTTCAAGTGATGACAAAGAGAAGAGAGGCGAAGCTAGGCCCGAAGGGCCGCCCCTACGGGGGTCTCAGGGCAGCGCCCTGAAACCTAAAAGAAATCAAGTCACCGGTTAAACCGACGTAAGGCAAAATGTACTCATCGGTGCAATGACAGAGATGGCCTGTGGGCTAGGGTTTGGCACCGGATGAACCGACGATAGGAAGTTTGAATACGTCGGTGCAATGGCAGAAGCAGACCAAGAAAAATGCATACATCGGATGAACCGATGATGCACCGGTTAATGGCGTCGGTGCAGTTGTCCAGAGAGTTTGTTTTTCAAGGATCAGAGGACAGTTGCACTCACCGGTTAAACCAACGCTAATATTACATACACCGGTCGATTGCGTCGGTTGATTGCCCGTACACGTAACAGCTAGTTTTCAGTGGGCAGTTTAGTATCACCGGTTAAACCGACGATGGCAATTTGGGGAGCATCGGATTAACCGGTGTTAAGCACATTTCTGGCAGCTTTTCTCCAACGGCTATATTTGCTTGTGCTGCCTATATATACCCCCAAGGCCGCACCATTTGAGTGTGCTGGAGTTCAAGGAAGTATACAAGAGCTAAAGATCATCTCCAACCACCATAGAGCTTCATTGTACATCATATAGGTTTAAGCACACTTGTGAGAGTGCTTAGTGCTTGTTTAGGCTTAGTTCTTGAGAGAACTAGCTTGAGAGAAAGCCTTGCTGCGGCAAGCACCTTGTGTACTCGTCGTGTGACCCTCCGACTTGGTGTGGAGTGGCAACGACACTTTGTGCGGGGAAGGAGGCCCCTACTTGGTGTTAAAGCTCCAAGATAGTGAAGACGGTGCCGTGGTGACGCTTCGAGATAGACGGTGGCGGTGACCTCATCTTTGTGACTTGGCGTCACTTAGCCTTTGCTTGTCGGGAGTCTTGGAGGCGTGGCAAGACGGTGATCAAGCAAAGAGACTCGGCATCACACTTGTTCTTTGTGAGCAAGTGGCCGTGGACGTAGGGAGGGACTTTGGTGTCCTAACCGAACCACGTTAAATCGTGTGTCTTGGTGTCTTCACGGGAGTTTGCATATCCTCTCCCTTACCGCTTTACTTACCGCATTACGTTTCCGCATTTACTCTTTCTTCCTTACCTTTACTTTCCTAGTTAGTTTGATTAGGTTTGGCTATAGGTTGCAAGTCTTTTGGGGTAAGTAGAGGGTAGCATAGATAAACCTTAGTCATAACTAGCATGTGTAGGACGTGTTAGGTTTATCTTATGCAATTAGATTGAGCCCTAGGATAGAAAAGCGATTAGCGACCCTATTCACCCCCTCCCCCTCTAGGGTCGGACACCCCGGTGATCCTTACAGCCGTAATATGTGGCGCCGAGATAAAATGTCTTGGCGTCACAGATCATGGCGCCGAGGTGCCACGCACGCACAGGCAATCTAGTGAATCTTCGAACTTGCCTTTAATATTTTCGGACCTTTTCAGGAGAATAGAATACTGTGAATCACACATCAAATATAACTGTAAGAATTAAGAACTAAAAAATGCATTACACAATGTAAACTATAGGAATTACATCATAATACAACGTTAATGAATCACACATCAGACATACAGTGGCATGACAAAACCCGTTGCAACTACGGTAAACAGATTCTGAACTAAGCTAACATGCCTTAGATAATTTAAAAAAAATACAACAAACACAACGATGCAGCATGTCACTAGCACTAGGTAGTCCTAGTAGCCGTACCCCCACGTAGCAAACTGCGTTGAGCTTTCTCTGCAGTATCCACCCATTGCAGGTGGTGTAGGCGGTGGTGGCGGAGGGGCAGGGCCCTTCTTCTTGTGACAAGGGCAGTTGCAGTAAGGAATAGTGCATGGTTCATCCTGTGAAGCGGCAGCATTGCTGGTATCATCATCTTCGTCGTCTTTGTTACCCTCGCTCACTTCCTCGTAATGGTTCACCTTGCATTCCAGATCAAAGATCTTTATCTGGAGGTACTCGATGGTTGGGGAGCCGGTCGCCCCGCAGGCGGGCGGCTAGGGCCCGCCGCCCCTCTGCCGGGCGGCCGGTCCTCCAGGGACCTCGGCGCAATTTTTTGTCGACTTTTTTTTACAGGTAAACCTCTGCCGCCCGACTGCCGGGCAGCCAGGGCGCGGCAGCCCGCGGCCAGGGTATATTCATGTAAATTTCCAAATCGAAAATATATTTTGGTAAAAAATGAAAATAAAAAATATAAAAATATAAAAACCGCCCTTGCTTGCAGCAATAGAAAGAAAGTTCCTTCCTTGCAGCCTTGCTATATTCCACACAAGAATTCTTGAGGTGAGGTCCCTGAATTGCATCTCCATTTTTCTTTTCTTGGCGCCGCGGGAGAGAAACAACAGGGAGATGGGCAAGATCACGGCAGGCGAATCATTCGAGGCCGAGGTCGTCTGGCTAGGGCTGCCGCGGCGGAACACCATCGCGGTGAGCATTGAGATGGACAGGCCCGTGCTGAGCCGCACGCTCCATGGCTTCCTGCTGCCGCACCGCGCCCTCCGCAGCTTCCTCAACGTCGGCGCCGCCGCCGCTTGCAAGGTCGCCGCCGAGGATGCCTTCGACTGCCTCACCACAGGTCTCTCGATCTTTTTTTTTTGGAGAAAGGGAACCCGGCTTTTATAGAAAGCTGATAAAAGTTCGGTACAAGCCGGCAGGCGGCACCTTGCTGGGGAGACCAGCAGTCCAGGAAGCACAAACCAACCACAAACACAAACACAGTTTAAAGGGAAAAAACAAAAGGACAGGAACTAAAACAAGAAGCAAGAGCCAAGGTCCTTCGTCTATAGCATTACTCACCGCTTCAAAGGCGCCCAGCCAAGAGTCCATCAAAGTTCTTTGGGCATCCATTCGATTTCGATCAGCGTCCCTCAAGAGCACGCGCCATCTCTGTAAACAAGATAAATTTTTGAATATGAGCTCAGACGGTTGGGTTGGGAAGACACCCTCGATCATCATCTTGTTACGGACTTTCCAAAACACCCAGAAGATAACAACAAAGACAAACAATTTGTAACTATAGTTTGGAACCCCCAGAGGTAGCCAATGCTCAACCAGGTCCTGCATGGCGGAGGGCGTTTTCTCCCAACAGTGCCGACACACATCCGAAGAAGATGTGATTGACATCCTCCGGAACCCCACAAAGTCTACATTTGTGACACCCTTTCCATTACTTCTTTTTGAGCGCTAGGCCCGTTTGTAGTCTGTCTTGTGCCGCTAGCCACATAAATACTTTCAGTTTCATCGGCAGTCGACTTTTCCAGAGTTTCATCATTCTTTTGTTAACCACCCCTCTAAAAGTCATGAGCCTGTACATTGACCTTGTTGTGAAGCACCCAGATTTCTCATGGACCCATTTTATTTGGTCAGCGGCAGAACTGATACGCACCCCCTCCAACAGAGCCATAAGGTCAGACCATTCAGAGAATTCGCCCTCATCAAGCGGTCTTGATAGGTCCAAGTGCCACACTCCCCCCTGCAGGCAGTTCTCAATCGTTGCCCTTTTTTTCCTGCTATAGCGGTAGATTCGCGGGAAACTGAGTTTCAGGGGTACCTCGGACACCCAAGTATCTTCCCAAAAGAGCACATTTTTTCCATTTCCCATGATGAAGGTGGCCCCCCATTTAAGCTTCTTTCTTTCTGCCATAATCCCTCTCCAGAACTGTGAACCTTTTTTTCTCACTCAGGGACACGAAGGATTTAGAGGAGCAGTATTTACGTTTCAAGAAATTGCAGTAGATGTCCTCAGGATCCTCCTTGTACAATCGCCACACCCATTTAGTCAGCAAGGTCTCATTCATTATTCTAGTGTTCAGGATGCCCAGCCCCCCATAATCCTTAGGTAGACAAAGGTGCTCCCACTTCACCATGTGATATTTTGATTTCTCCTCAGTGCCCCCCCCCCCCCCCAAAGAAGTTGGATCTGATTGAGTTCATTTCTTGGTGAGTGTTCTAAAAAAAGGTGAAACATCCCCATAATATAGGAAGGCACACTGCTCAAGGAGGAGTTGGTCATCACTAATCTGCTCCCATAAGATAAATTTTTGCTTTTCTAGGGTTGCAGCTTCTTCCTCATCTTTGAGGTCATTTCTTTAAAATCTTTCACCCCCAAGTTACCATCACTAATGGGAATCCCCAGGTATTTCATTGGAAGTGTACCAATTTTGCAGTTCAGCATGTTAGCAATCTTGTTTTGTTCAGCTTCATCAACCCCAAAGACTAGGACTTCACTCTTATGATAGTTGATTTTGAGCCCAGAGAGCCATTCAAAGCAATATAGTAAAAATTTCATGTTTCTAATATAATTATCCTCGCAACCCATCATTAGGACTGTATCATTAGCGTATTGCAAGTGGGTTAGCCCCCCTGGGACAAGATGTGGCACAACTCCTTCAATCTGCCCAGCCAGCTTAGCTTTGTCCAAAATTAAGGCAAGCGCATCCGCAGCCAGGTTAAAGAGTAAAGGAGAGAGTGGATCCCCCTATCTCAGGCCCCTGTGAGTTTTGAAGTAAGGTCCATTCACTCCGTTGATGTTGATGCAAACTTTACCCCCCCCCCCCCTCTCACAGTCTGCATTATCCACCCCCTTAACTTCTGGTCAAAACCTTTTCTGATGAGCACCTCTTCCAGAAAATCCCAATTGATGCTGTCATAGGCTTTCTCGTAGTCAATCTTAAAAATAACTCCTTTGAGTTTGTTCTGTTTCAGCTCATGCATCACCTCATGCAACATGACAGTGCTATCAAGGATGAATCTTCCTTTGATAAAGGCCGTCTGACTCGGGCTTACAATCTTTTTCACCACTGCAGTGAGTCTGTCCATGATTAATTTAGTGAAAATCTTGAAGCTGATATTCAGCAAGCATATCGGCCTAAATTGCCTGACATCATTTGCATCAAGAGTTTTTGGGACCAAAGTAATCACCCCATAGTTTAATCTAGAAATATCTAGGTTCCCCATGTAAAAGTCATTCATCATATATCTAGGTCTCTCGATCTCTCAATCCATCGTTAGTCTGCTGCGCTCTGCTCATCCGCGTCTCATTTCCTGTTTGATTAATTCTCTGACAGACTTCTGGTTTCTGCACAAAGTTAAGTGTTCAGTGAGTATCTACAGAGATCAATTTCCCCCGGTCATAGGTAGTAACTGAATTTTCGGTTATGTGGAGCGAGTGTAACGCCCGTGTTTTTCAATCCATAACAAGTCACCCTCTAAACCACTCGTCATTTTGCAAAACCTTTTTCCGCCGACCGTACCCCTCCCTCTTTTTCCTTGCCGCCGTCCCATCTTGCGCCGCTCGGCTGCCAGTCGCCCGCGCGCGACACCGCGAATCCCGCCGGCGTGCTCTCTCTCTCCTTTTTTTCTTTTTCTTTTTCTCCATTTTATTTTCCCCCTTTTTTTCTTTTCCCTCCTCCCTTCCTTCTCCTTTCTTCCTGCTTTGCCTGCGCATGCCCTGCTCCCCGCATGCACGTGCGCGCGCGCCCGCTCCCGGCCGCCCCCACGCGCACCACGCAGCCGCGCCGCTCGCCGCGCCGCCCGCTGATCAGCACCGCCACCGCCTCCCTGTGCCCGCCTTCGCCGCCGGCCGTTCTTGAGCTCCACGCCGCACACACGCCACTGCCCGACGGGTCTCGTCACCCTGTTCCCGCGTCGCCCGTCGATTTTGCACAGCACCGCCGCCAGCAGCTCGCCACCAACCCCTGCGCCGTTCCCCTGTGGCCGCCTCGACGCCCGAGCCCGCACGCACACCCGCGAGCAGAGCCGCGCACGACGTCCCCCATTGCCGCCGGCCGCTCTGCGCCGCGACTCCCCTAGGCTCGCCTCCCCCGCTACGCGCCACCGCCCACCTGTCGCGTCTCCTGCACGCCGTCATCTCAGCGCCACCGAGCCGGCCCGCTTGCCGGCCGGCCATCACGCGTCCCCTCCACCACCACCTTACCCCGCCTATAAAAGGGCCCTCGACGTCGCCCACCACCACAACCACTCACCCCGCCACCGCTAGCCGCCTCCCCTAGCTCGCTGCGCCACCACCACGGCTGCCACGGCCGCCCGCCGCCGGCCCTAGCCGCGCCACCGCCCTGCTGCCTCTCTACTTGAGCCAAGGGCCAAGGTAGGCGCCCTGGTCCTTTCTCTCCCTTTTCCCCCCACACGCGCTTGCCCCTTGCCGCCCCTGCCACGCTGCCCACGGCCGCCGCCCGCCCGCCGCGGCCATGGCCATCGCGCCCCTCCCTGCGGGACCCCTCCTCTGAAATTGGGGAGGGGAATCGATCCCCCGCGCTGCCCGAACCCTTTTCCCTTTCCACCCAGCCGCCGCCGTGGCCCAGGACGCCGGCCATAGGGCCGTCGGCGCCCCAACCCTCCCCTCCTCTATTTCACGGGGGGGAACGGGAGTGAGAAGGAAGAAAGGCAATTTTGCCTTTAGGCCCTTGCTTTTCTTTCTATTCTATTAAGAGTCCTTCCACTCTCTAGCCTATTTGAAAAATAAACCCTCCCTTTTATTATATTCCAAAACAAACCCTTCCAATATAGAAACTTAATTCTAAAATAACCCCTGACCTTTTTCA
The DNA here is from genome assembly GCF_016808335.1 of Panicum virgatum. Lineage (NCBI taxonomy): Eukaryota > Viridiplantae > Streptophyta > Magnoliopsida > Poales > Poaceae > Panicum > Panicum virgatum. The sequence continues at coordinate 7,135,878 of NC_053147.1, forward strand.
AAATAACTCGGTTATTTTCTAAAATTCCAATCAAGCCCCTGCCCTCTTAAAAATAATTCCAAACAGGTCCCTGATACCTTATTTAACCCTAAACCCCTCTCTGATCTATCATTTCATGCGCCAAAATCCTCCAATCGACCTGAAACTTTACCACGCCTTTCATAACATAATTTTGGCCATGCCATTAGAAAACCGTCTAAAAATATTACTCCTGTCTCCATATCTTAATTGTTTCTGATTCGAGCTCAGCGATAAAACCTTTATTTCTTTTTCTTGATTGTGTGCTTGCTTGTGTGCGTCGTAGATCACGGTGTGAACGAGGGAGAACCCATCGACGAGCAGTACTGTGAGCAAGTGAATGAGGACCAGTTCCGCGACCCCGAACCCGAGGGACAGTACCTCGATCAGGACTTCCCGGAAGGCTTTGAGAACGGCAAGTTCAATCCCATCCTTTGATGTATGTTTTGTCCCAGTTTTATAAATGCGACCTATTGGCCTGTTTTACAAAATTGCATATGTTTTGATTGCTGAAGACATGGTTGGATAGCCACCCCTTGATTTGTTATAACTATTCCTTAACCACCTAGATTAATGTCTGAATGTGATTTGTTTGGACGTTAATCGTTGCTAGAAGCTTAGGATCTTAAACACGGTATAACTTGTTTTATAAAGGGAATGTGTGAGTGTGTGGGAAGGGAAAAATGTGAAATTTTCGAAAGATGAGTTAGATGGGATGGATGGCACTTCTGTGTGAAATTGCCGAATGGTGTGCTCGAACCTGTGTGGTTGAGCAAGGAAGGGAGATATCCATCTTATTACAATTAAGGACCGAGTTGGTGTGTCATCTTGCCTAACTCCACTATCGTGCAAACCACCCGACCATTGTATGGGCAACGACTTAGCATAAACCCCACTAGTTAGTCTGATAGCCATAAGAAGAGCTGAAAGCAACGGGTGACTAAGGAGAAGGGATAGGCTCTGTGTGACTTATTCCCCGGTTAAACCTCGTTGATAGGTCGATGACCCCTTGGTTGGTCCCGTGGTGGCTAGTCAGGTCTAGCTAAGGTGGGTAATGGCTTTGTTGGGATTTGCACCGACACTAAGGTGATCGTGCTGTGGTACCCCACTTGTGGGTAAAATTGCACACCTCTTTAGAGTATAAAACCTATTCGAATAGTCGTGCCCACGGTACTGGCGAGTTACGGTTTGGTCACACAACTAGTGTTTTTTTCTGGGAACGAATGGGTTGGCGTGAGTTATTTTGGAAAGTGTTCGGAAGTTGTGTCGTGTGCTACGGCGGATGAGGAGTCCGGTAGCAATTTAAAACTTGGATCCTGTGTGGATCAACCCCACTCGGTTACAAAAGAATTGCTTTAAGAAAATCTTTTTTCAAATAAACCCATGCATAAAAACTAGCTTTCCGGAAATTAAACCCTAGCCTTATCCTTGATCCATCCTGTGCATGTATTCTGTTTATACCCCCTCTGTGGGTGTGATTGGACTTGCTGAGTACGTTTGTACTCACCCCTTTCCTAATTTTTACAGATGAAGATCTAGCCTTTGTTCCCGAAGACATTGAGTAGGGGTTCCATTCTGCACCTAACCTTGCCTGTGGTTAGGGTCACCAAACTTCGTATGGCGCAAGACTCTGATGACTTCTTCGTGCTTCACGTTCTTGTTTGGGTTGTAGTTGTTGTCCTCGCGATAGTGGCGCTTCACTGTCCATTACCGCGTAAGTTATACGGTGATGTACCATCTGATGTAATAAATATGTTATCAGCCTCCTGGGATTGATATTGCATCACATTTAAGTCTTCTCTTATGAGGGGACGCTTCAGGTGGTATCAGAGCCGTAGGTTGGCCGTAGGACGCGACCCTAGGATCGAGACCGCTTTTTCGAGCCTTTCCACATTAGGACTTTCCTTGCTTAATCCTTTTTCCACTCATACACTCACCATTGACTCTTGCCCTGCTCCAGATGACTGACAATGGATGGAGTGGCAGAATCTGCCGCGCAGAGCCCGGTCTTCCCAAGTCACTGCTACTCAGTCTGGAATGCATCGGAGTTGTGGACCCACCAGAGTATGCCTACCGGGAGTACGACTCCAGGGGCACTCTTCAGTGCGACATAATGATCTTCGTGGGAAGAAGCACCTGCTATCCTGACGTGGACCCCTGGTTCATCTCCACCACTGGCTTTCGCTTCCCAGACACTTACCGAAAGGCCGCCCGAAAAGCCCTACGACGCCTGCGTGTGGTCTACATGCATCATCTTCAGCGGACACCTATGGGATTTTTCCCGCCTACTGAAAGAAGGGGACGCTCATGGATTGCCCGGATGAGAAGACTTGGAAGAGAAGAATAAGACCTAGAAGATACGGTCTCCCACCTATCCATCTACCTCACCGACCTAGATGAGCTCTACCGCGAACAGGCGGCACAACTGAAGCACCAAATCCACAGGGCAGAAAAGGCAATCCAAGAAATGGAGGAACAAGAGACAAGAGCCGTACGAGCTGAGTATTCCCTAGCCGCTCTCCAAGCCCAATGGCAAGAACACGAGGCTCACAGAGGAGTATGTGGGTGGATAGAGGAAGAACCCGAAGAAACCCATTGGGATAGGGGTACTCAGACCGAAGATGATGTGATGGAGCAGTGTCTTCCACCAAAGAAACGCCCTATCCGGATTGAGGAAGAGTCCCCATGAGAGGAGAGTAGCACACCTAAGCTAGAGCCTCTATCCTAATAATCGTGTATCCATGGAATCTGTACCCCATCAAATTGTAATAATAAGTACCATATATTCCCTTTGTACCCAAATATTTGTGCAAACTTGTTCACCCTATCTTTGTTTTCAGATGGCTGAGGAAGGATGGACCCAGGGCAGTTGCCAAGCTGCACCTGGCTTCCCCAGCCTCTTGATCAATGCTCTGGAAAGCCTTGGCATTACGGAACGACCAAGGTACTACAGCAGAGAGTACGAGCACCATGATACCCTCTGCTGTAGGGTGATCCTGGTCATCGCCAGAAGTGACCGCTACCCCGACATCTAGCCATGGCGAGTGACCGCCACGGGGTTTGGGCACCAAGACACCTATCCCTTGGCCATTAGGAAGGCACTTCGTTATCTGTGCCGGATTTTTGAAGGACACCTCGCCCCCACTCCAATGAGATTCTTTCCTCCGGCCATCAGAACCCTAGTTTGTGAAGCTCGTATGAGAAGTCTGGAACGGCGCCGCCATGAAGAAGACCCCCTGTACCAAGTGGCTACCTACCTAGCCTCCTTGGATCAGCTCTTTGACGAGCAAGCCAGCATCCTAAGGGAGCAGATCCATCGAGCCGAGCAAGCAGAGCTCGCGGTAAGACTGCAACAGATCCGGGCAGCCCAAGCCAAGGCAAGAGCCACAGCCGCGGTCAGCAGCGAAGCAGTTGCCCAGGAGAGCCTCAGGTAGGCACGAGACCGGCGTATGCAAGAATGGACCTAAAGTGGAACGCCAGTCCCGGCAATTGGGAAGACTATATTCTACTCGGGACGCCCGTCATTGGATGGGGACCACTCTTGAGAACCCCACAAGCCCCGCCCGAGAACCCCGAAGGGTCTACTGCCGCCGTTGAAGGAGAAGTTGCTGCGCAACCCCGGGAAAACGGAAACCTAGAGAGCGGAGAGCAAGGACTGCTCGTTCCCCTGGAAGCACACTCCGAAGAAGGCTCGCCCCGCGAGTAGCATACCCCGAAGCCACCCCAGCCCCTTTGGCTTAAGTTGTACCCTTAAGTGTGACCCTGTACCCGGACGTGTAGTACGCGTTTGGCCTTGCCCCAGTGTTGTGCCCCCTCTCGCAGTAATAAAGTTGTGTGTGCTTGTTGTTTGCTAGTTTGTGTGCTTGTTGTTAGTCTATGTGCTTTTCGACGGAAGGTAGATTCTACCTTTTCAAAAATGCGAATTAAACAACTTAAACATCACTCAATCCTAAACACAATCTCACAAAAACTCTACCAAATCTACAGATGGCTTCCCGAAGCGGTATGAGGGCCTCCCGCAACCGGACCACTGCAGCCGCTGGCGCGGGAGGGCGGCCTAATGGACAGAACCCTCTTCAGAAAGAATAGGAGGTGAGCCAGAACGGAGGAGGAAATCAAGGAGAAGTGCCACTGCCACCACCACCACCCCTTGGAGACCTGGCACAGATAATAAACAACCAGACCCTCATACTGGAAACACTGGCCAATGCCCTCGTCAACAAGCGGCCAGGAGAGTAGACCATGAATGACAAACTGGCAGCTTTTCTGAGGACCAAGCCACCCCTTTTGCCGGATCCAGTAACCCCTTGGATGCAGACGACTGGCTGCGTGTGATCAAGAGAAAGCTCGAGCCATTCGAATGTCAAGATCGAGACAAAGTTCTTCTGGCAGCCCACCAACTCACCGGGACTGCCTTAGCCTGGTGGGAGAATTACTGTGCCGCTGCCGAAGATGCATCCACCATCACTTAGAAGGAATTTGTGATGGAGTTCCGCCACTATCATATCCCCTCGGCCACCATGAAGCGCAAGGCGGATGAGTTCCGCGCACTGCAGCAACGAAGCATGTCAGTAGAAGAGTACACCTACCAGTTCATGGAGCTGGCCCGATATGCACCAGAGGAAGTGGACGATGACGAAAAGAAGTAGGACATATTCAAGAAGAGATTGAACCCAGAACTCTGGACCCTGCTTACCCCTCAGATCTACCCGGACTTCAACACTCTGATGAACAAGGCCATTCTCATAGAAAGGGCCAAAGCTGAAGAAAGGAAGGATAACAAGCGCAAATTTCTGGAAAGCAAGGCCTGCCAGCTGGACCGCTTCCAGAAACCAAGGAACTCCAGCTATACGGCACCAAGATATCAGGCCCCAATGCAGTATAGGACCCAGTCACAAGTGATAGGATCCCAAACCCCTAACACACAGTTCAGAAGCCAGAACACCATGAAGGCCCCGCAGAGCAATGCCAGTCAAGTCACCACCAACAACAACAATGCTAGGGCCTGTTTCAACTGCCGAGAGATAGGGCATTACATCGCCAACTGCCCATATGCCAAGAACAAGCCTGTTACATCAGCCTTCTCCAACTCGGTGAATGGGCCTAGGCCACCTGTGTCCGGAGCCAACCGTGTCCCCATCGGCAGCAACAACAACAACAGCCAGCAGCCTTATGGACGAGCCCGCGTCAACCGCATAAATGCGCAGGAGGCTCAGGGTGCAAAAGGAGTAGTACTTGGTGAGTTCCTAGTCAGCTCAACTCTGGCAACAGTATTATTTGATTATGGAGCATCACATTCATTCATATCATCAATCTTTGTGGATAAGCATAAAAACCTACAGTACTACTAAAAACACCCATATTAACCCGGACGTCTAGAGGTGACATCAAGTGTCAACTAGGTTGTCTACGGGTAAGGATCAATTTAAGTGGGGTAGAATTTCTAGCAGACCTAGTAGTACTTAAGTCTAAGGGAATAGACGTGATCCTTGGAATGGACTGGTTAAGCCTGCACAATGCTCTCATAGGTTGTACCGACAAGATGGTACACCTAACGAACCCAGAAGGAGTACGAGTGACCTGCCATACCCGGGGAAGTGGACCAGATCCAATGGTGTTTGGCATGGAAGCCAATTCCTTGGAAGAAGTTCTGGTAGTAAACGAATACCCAGATATTTTCTCTGAAGAACTTCCCGGAATGCCACCAGATAGGGATATAGAGTTTGTCATCGACCTTGTCCCTGGAACCTCTCCTATAGCCAAGAGACCCTATAGGATGGCAGCCTTTGAATTGGCGGAATTAAAGAAGCAGCTGGAAGAACTACAACGAATTGGCTTCATCAGACCAAGCTCGTCGCCTTGGGGAGCCCCAGTCCTATTTGTCAAGAAGAAGGATGGGAGTATGAGGTTGTGTGTAGATTACCGGGCACTGAACGAAGTTACCATCAAGAATAAGTACCCCCTCCCCAGGTTTGATGACCTTTTTGATCAACTAAAAGGAGCCAAGTACTTTTCCAAGATTGATCTGAGGTCAGGATATTTTCAGCTCAAGATTAGAGAAAGTGACATTCCAAAGACAGCTTTTGTCACCCGTTACGGGCAGTTTGAGTTTACGGTGATGTCTTTTGGACTCACCAATGCACCTGCTTATTTCATAAATCTCATGAACAAGATGTTTATGGACGAGTTAGATAAGTTTGTTGTAGTCTTTATCCACGACATACTTATTTACTCCAAGAGTGTTCAGGAACACGAACAACATCTATGGGTAGTATTGGAAAAGCTGAGAGTACATAAGCTATATGCCAAATTCAGCAAGTGTGAATTCTGGCTTGAGAAAGTATCTTTCGTGGGTCATATTCTGACTGCAGAAGGAGTAGAAGTGGACCCTGAGAAGGTCGAAGCAGTCTCCAACTGGCAGCAACCGACCAATGTTAGTGAAATTAGAAGCTTTCTTGGATTAGCTGGGTATTATCGGAGGTTCATTGAAAGATTTTCCAAGATAACCCGGCCCATTACAGAGCTGCTCAAGAAGGATAAGAAATTCACCTGGACAGAGTCATGTGAAAGAAGTTTTCAAGAATTGAACAGAAGATTGACAACCGCCCCAGTGCTGACCCTACCGGATATTCGTCGGGATTTTGTCATTTATTGTGATGCATCCCGACAAGGATTAGGATGTGTCCTCATGCAAGACGGAAAAGTAGCAGCTATGCTTCCCGACAGCTCAGGCCTCATGAGCAGAATTACCCAACACATGATCTGGAGTTTGCAGCCGTTGTGCATGCCCTCAAGATTTGGAGACATTATCTAATTGGAAATAAGTGTGAGATCTACACCGACCATAAGAGTTTGAAGTATATTTTTACCCAGCCAGATTTGAACTTAAGGCAAATAAGATGGTTAGAACTGGTTAAAGATTATAATGTGGAAATTCATTACCACCCTGGTAAAGCTAATGTGGTAGCTGATGCCTTAAGCCGGAAATCTTATGGACCCAAGAATGCCCATCTGCAGGAAGAAATGGCATGATTGAATGTGTACATTGTCCCTTGAGGTTCCATTCGCAAGGTGAGCATTCAACCTACTCTGGAGGATAAAATCAGAAAGGCCCAGAGTTCGGACAAGTACTTGATGGAAATCCGAATGCAGACCGGAGAAAATAAGACACCGGATTTTAGAGTGGATAATGAGGGAACTTTATGGTATAAAAATAAGATTTGTGTGCCCCAGGAAGGGGACTTCCGGCAAATAATCATGGATGAAGCCCATAACTCGGCCTACTCCATCCACCCAGGATCCACCAAGATGTATATGGACTTAAAACAAAAATATTGGTGGAAGGGAATGAAGGCGGATATTGCACGGTTTGTTGCCCATTGTGATACTTGTCAGAGGATCAAGGCCGAACATCAGAAGCCAGCAGGATTGTTGCAACCCTTACCCATCCCGGTTTGGAAATGGGATGAGATAGGAATGGACTTTGTAGTGGGTTTGCCCAGAACATAGAAAGGACATGACTCCATATGGGTAATAGTGGACTGACTCACTAAAGCGGCTCATTTTATACCCGTGCGGACCAATTACGGTGGAGAAAAGCTAGCTAAGCTTTATGTGAAAAATATAGTAAAGTTATATGGGGTGCCTAGCAGAATTATTTCAGATAGAGGAACCCAATTCACCTCTAGGTTTTGGAAAATTTTGCATAAAACGATGGGCACCAAATTGGATTTCAGCTCCGCCTATCACCCACAAACGGATGGCCAAACAGAAAGGGTGAATCAGATTATGGAGGATATGTTGAAAGCATGTGTCCTTACCTATGGCAAGGATTGGGAGCAGAGTTTGCCCTATGCGGAATTTTCATACAACAATAGTTATCAAGCGAGCTTGGGCATGTCACCATTCGAAGCTCTTTATGGGAGAAAATGCAGAACTCCTCTGATGTGGTCAGAAGTTGGAGAACGTGCCCTAGTTGGACCTGCACTCATAAAAGAAGTGGAAGAAAGAGTGGCCGAGATTAGAGAAAAGCTGAAGGCCGCCCAGTCTCGACAGAAGAGCTACGCAGACAAAAAGAGATGAGAGATAAGCTTCAATCCGGGAGAGTTCGTCTACCTTAAGGTTTCACCTATTCGGGGAATCCGAAGATTTCAGGTACAAGGAAAGTTGGCCCCTCGGTACATTGGACCATACCAAGTTCTGAAGAAAGTCAGAGCCATAGCATACGGTCTGGAGCTACTGGAAGAAATGTCAGATATACACCCAGTGTTTCATGTCTCACAACTAAGAAGGTGTTTGAGGGTACTCGAAACAGAACACGTGCCAGTAGAAGCGATAGATTTGCAGCCAGACCTGCGATACCAGGAAATACCGGTCAAGATCCTGGACACTGTCACTAGGAGGATAAGAAACTCCGAAGTACGGATTTGCAGAGTTCAGTGGAGCAGACACGGAATAGAAGAAGCTACATGGGAACATGAAGATGCTCTGAAGAAGGAGTTTCACCATCTCTTTAGGAGCCATCTGAACCTTGAGGATGAGATTCCTTTTAAGTGGGGTAGGTTTGTAATGCCCGCGTTTTTCAATCCATAACAAGTCACCCTCTAAACCACTCGTTGTTTTGCAAAACCTTTTTCCGCCGACCGTACCCCTCCCTCTTTTTCCTCGCCGCCGTCCCATCCCGCGCCGCTCGGCTGCCTGTCGCCCGCGCGCGACCGCCGTCCGCGAATCCCGCAGGCGTGCCCTCTCTCTCTTCTTTTTTTCTTTTTCTTTTTCTCCATTTTCTTTTCCCCTTTTTTTCTTTTCCCTCCTCCCTTCCTTCTTCTTTCTTCCTGCTTTGCCTGCGCACGCCCTGCTCCCCGCACGCACGTGCGCGTGTGCGCCCGCTCCCGGCCGCCCCCATGCGCTGTATGCGCGCGCCCACGCACACCACGCAGCCGCGCCACTTGCCGCGCCACCCGCTGGTCAGCACCGCCACCGCCTCCCTATGCCCGCCTTCGCCGCGCGGCCGTTCCTGAGCTATACGCAGCGCACGTGCCCCTGCCTGACGGGTCTCGTCACCCTGTTCCCGCGCCTTCCGTCGATTCTGCACAGCACCGCCGCCAGCAGCTCGCCACCAACCCCTGCGCCGTGCCCCTGTGGCTTCCTCGACGCCCGAGCCCGCACGCACGCCCGCGAGCAGAGCCGCGCACGGCGCCCCCCCTTTGCCGGCGGCCGCTCTGCGCCGTGACTCCCCTGGGCTCGCCACCCCCTCTACGCGCCACCGCCCACCTGTCGCGTCGCCTGCACGTCGTCGTCTCAGCGCCACCGAGCCGGCTCCATCGCCATTGAAGGCGCCCCGCCAAGTACACCGGCCGGCCACCACGCGGCCCCTCCACCACCGCCTTACCCCGCCTATAAAAGGGCCCTCGACGTCGTCCACCACCACCACCACTCACCTCGCCACCGCTAGCCGCCTCCCCAAGCTTGCTGTGCCACCACCACGACTGCCACGACCGCCCGCCGCCGGCCCTAGCCGTGCCACCGCCCTGCTGCCTCCCCACTCGAGCCAAGGGCCAAGGTAGGCGCCCTGGTCCTTCCTGTCCCTTTTCCCCCACACGCGCTTGCCCCCTGGCCGCCCCTGCCACGCTGCCCACGGCCGCCGCCCTCCTGCCGCGGCCATGGCCATCGCGCCCCTCCCTGCGGGACCCCTTCTCTGAAATTGGGGAGGGGAATCGATCCCCCGCGCTGCCCTGACCCTTTTCCCTCTCCTCCCAGCCGCCGTCGTGGCCCAGTACGCCGGTCATAGGGCCGCCAACGCCCCAACCCTCCCCTCCTCTGTTTCATGGGAGGGGAACGGGAGGGAGGAGGAAGAAAGGCAATTTTACCTTTAGGCCCTTGCTTTTCTTTCTATTATATTAAGAGTCCTTCCACTCTCTAGCCTATTTGCAAAATAAACCCTCCCTTTTATTATATTCCAAAACAAACCCTTCCACTATATAAACTTAATTCTAAAATAACCCCTGACCTTTTTCAAAATAACTCGGTTATTTTCTAAAATTCCAATCAAGCCCCTGCCCTCTTAAAAATAATTACAAACAAGTCCCTGATTCCTTATTTAACCCTAAACCCCTCTCTGATCTATCATTTCATGTGCCAAAAATCCTCCAATTGACCTGAAACTTTACCACGCATTTCATAACATAATTTTGGCCATGCCATTAGAAACCGCCCAAAAATATTAATCTTGTCTCCATATCTTAATTGTTTCCGATTCGAGCTCAGCGATAAAACCTTTATTTCTTTTTCTTGATTGTGTGCTTGCTTGTGTGCGTCGTAGATCACGGTGTGAACGAGGGTGAACCCGTCGACTAGCAGTACTGCGAGCAAGTGAACGAGGACCAGTTCCGCGACCCCGAACCCGAGGGACAGTACCTCGATCAGGACTTCCCGGAAGGCTTTGAGAACGGCAAGTTCAATCCCATCCTTTGATGCATGTTTTGTCCCAGTTTTATAAATGCGACCTATTGGCCTATTTTACAAAATTGCATATGTTTTGACTGCTGAAAACATGGTTGGATAGCCACCCCTTGATTTGTTATAACCATTCCTTGACCACCTAGATTAATGTCTGGATGTCATTTGTTTGGACGTTAATCGTTGCTAGAAGCTTAGGATCTTAAACATGGTATAACTTGTTTTATAAAGAGAATGTGTGAGTGTATGGGAAGGAAAAAAAATGTGAAATTTTTGAAAGATGAGTTAGATGGGATGGATGGCACTTCTGTGTGAATTGCCGAATGGTGTGCTCGAACCTGTGTGGTTGAGCAAGGAAGGGAGATATCCATCTTGTCACAATTAAGGACCGAGTTGGTGTGTCATTTTGCCTAACTCCACTATCGTGCAAACCACTCGACCGTTGTATGAGCAATGGCTTAGCATAAACCCCACTAGTTAGTCTGATAGCCATCAGGAGAGCTGAGAGCAACGGGTGACCAAGGAGAAGGGATAGGCTCTGTGTGACTTATGCCCCGGTTAAACCTCGGTGATAGGTCGATGACCCCTCGGTGGATCCCGTGGTGGCTAGTCAGGTCTAGCTAAGGTGGGTAATGGCTTTGTTGGGATTTGCACCGACACTAAGGTGATCGTGCTGTGGAACCCCGCTTATGGGTAAAGCTGCACACCTCTGCAGAGTATAAAACCTATTCGAATAGCTATGCCCACGGTACTGGGCGAGTTACGGTTTGGTCACACAACTAGTGTTTCTTCTGGGAATGGATGTGTTGGCGTGAGTTATTTTGGAAAGTGTTCGGAAGTTGTGTCGTGTGCTACGGCGGATGAGGAGTCCGGTAGCAATTTAAAACTTGGATCCTGTGTGGATCAACCCCACTCGGTTACAAAAGAATTGCTTTAAGAATTTTTTTTTCAAATAAACCTATGCATAAAAACTAGCTTTCCGCAAATTAAACCCTAGCTTTATCCTTGATCCATCCTGTGCATGTATTCTATTTATATCCCCTCCGTGGGTGTGGTTGGACTTGCTGAGTACGTTTGTACTCACCCTTTCCTAATTTTTATAGAGGAAGATCCAGACTTTGTTCCCGAAGACGTTGAGTAGGGGTTCCGCTCTGCATCCAACCTTACCTGTGGCCAGGGTCACCAAGTTTCGTATGGCACAAGACTCTGATGACTTCTTCGTGCTTCACATTCTTGTTTGGGTTGTAGTTGTTGTCCTCGCGATAGTGGCGCTTCACTGCCCATTACCGCGTAGAATTGTACAGTGATGTACCATCTAATGTAATAAATGTGTTATCAGCCTCCTGGGACTGATATTGTATCACATTTAAGTCTTCTCTTATGAGGGGACGCTTCAGCGAGCTATCTTCAACTTAATGTGGTCACAAGACTTTTAATGTCTTGAGTTTCGATGTTTGAAAATCATATGTATGTCGTTTCGGCTTTTCTAGATTCATAGACTTTACTACGCATCTACACATATATTATGTCTAGGTGCATAACAAAATCTATAAATATAGAAAAGCCCAAACAACTAATAATTTAGGACGGATGGAGTACTATACTACAATTAAATGTTGTGGTAAAAAAACCATGCTGATGTCTAATTAAAACGTCACTGGTTTTTTTTGACACCTCTCATCTGGCTACAGCTGTAGCATCTGTTCATACACGCACACACGCACCCCCCTACACACGCACACCACACTCACACCACACGTGTACAATCAGACCTACAACTACACACAGATATGAAGACCGCGTCCTTCTAGAGATCACTGGAAACCTCCAAGGCTCCGTGTGCGACGGGCGCGTCGCAGTCCCTTTGTGGCACCACGCGTGAGAGGCAATGGAGATTATTAAAGGTACTGAGAACAGTACCTGGTGAGGCACGCGAGTTGCGATTCCCAGGAATCGAACCCGCGCCCGGCCGCTCGCGCACCTGCGAGCGAACCAACTGAGCTATCGCTCGTCCTCAAAACGTCACTGGTTATTAGTGATTGGAGGGAGTCTACATAGTACTACATTGAATACTTGTTCGTACGTGAAAAATTCAGTAGCTAGTTTCTATCTCTTCCTAGTAATACATTGAACTCTTCCTCTTATTCATCATTTCATCACAAACTCGATTATTTGTATTGGCATAAATCCATGATCTCCTTTAATTCACCCACCCTCTAGCCCATGATGATACGTTTTTTTTCTTTCACAAATGACAAATCAAACACGCATGCAGCAGGTGCTGCTGCTGGAGCTTTTGAGGCCATCGAGTATGGGGTGGAACTGATACGCGGTCGCTCTGATTGGGTAACCACACGAATACTCCAATGTTCTTTTTGAAGAAACGTTGTTTTCTAATGTCTGCAGAAACCTTCATCATTTATCCAATTGTTGTTGTTTTTTGGTACTCAATCGGTTGTACAGAAGAATGCGATGATCGGAGGTGCCTTAGCTGGTGCTCTCATCTCTGCCGCCAACAGCACCCAGAGGCAACAGGGTGATCAAGGATGCTATCGCCGGTGGCGCCATTGGAACGGCTGTCGAGTTCATCAGCCACCGCAGGAATGTTGTTTTCTGTCCCATCAGACTCGATGATACCGATGGACTTGACCAAATGTGGGAGCCACCCCGAAATGCCGATAACCATCTGTTTGGTTGAGTGGATGGCTCCAACCAGGTCGGAGCGAACTTCTTTTCAAGCGTTTGGATGGAGAACGGAGGAGGTTGGAGCCGCTCTGAGATGGAATATTCGTAACATATGCGGGTTGGCCCCGTCCGCCAAAATCTGGCGGATGAGTTCGACCCGCGCACGTTCCGTCCGAGCAGAGACGGGCTCCGTCTTCTTCCTCGCATGAGACATCGACGCGGAGGCCGCAGCGGCGGGGCGCAGTTCCGAGCAGAGACGGGGCGGCGAGCGGAGGAGGCCTGCGTGGTTGAGTTGACGGAGCGGAGGCGGTGGCGGGCGACCTCCGGCTGCCGGGACGGGGCGAGGCGGAGGGTCGGGGCGAGGCGGCGAGCTCTGCCGCCGCGGTCGGAGGAGGCGAGCTCGGCCGGTGGTGAGGTTGGAGCCGCTCTGAGATGGAATATTCGTAACATATGCGGGTTGGCCCCGTCCGCCAAAATCTGGCGGATGAGTTCGACCCGCACAGGTTCCGTCCGAGCAGAGACGGGCTCCGTCTTCTTCCTCGCATGAGACATCGACGCGGAGGCCGCAGCGGCGGGGCGCAGTTCCGAGCAGAGACGGGGCGGCGAGCGGAGGAGGCCTGCGTGGTTGAGTTGGTAGAGCGGAGGCGGCGGCGGGCGACCTCCGGCTGCCGGGACGGGGCGAGGCGGAGGGTCGGGGCGAGGCGGCGAGCTCTGCCGCCGCGGTCGGAGGAGGCGAGCTCGGCCGGCGGGGGCCGCGCAGCCCGGCCGGCGGCGGGGGCCGGGCGCGGCCGGCGGGTACAGCAGGGGGCCCAACGAGCTGCGCGGCAGCCCCCCGGCCGGGCTGAGAAAGAAGATAAGGGTTAGAAAAGAAAAGAAAAAGAAAAAGGTGAGAGGTTGACAGGTGGGGTCCAATGGTGGCAAGTGGGACCCTCGTTAACGGTGTTATCATGCCATCCAACCCGTATTCCCAATTCCTTCAACCAAACATGGAATGGGTTCACTCTGTCCCCAAAATTAAAAGTGCAACAAAACAATGGATGGGTCGGCTCCGTCTCCAAAATTTGGGTTGGATCCAACCCAACCCGTTGATCCCGCAACCAAACACACGGTAAGAGTGGCGCCAAATTGGACAAACCATGGGAATTCAAAGACGCTAGCGATTGGATCACTGGGATGTGGGCCAAAGGACTGACGTCTCCTACACAACAGTAGCCTTTTGATAGAGCAGCTGGCCCAGCCCGGCCCGACCTTTACAGAAAGGGTTCTGCCTCCAAATCCACTCGCTCACATAGTCACATCATAATAAAAGTCAAATTGTAATGTGATGTAAACCTCAATACTATCAGTTGAATAATAACTCCCTCCCTCTCTAAAAAGGAAGTTATAGTCAACTTAGTCCTGCAGAAGCCAGAAGAAAATTGGAAAATAAATAAGACGTGTACTTTTGTGTTTTGAAAATGATGCAAATTCAGTAGCATATGAAATCAGCAACCTTGGTACCGTAGATGGATAGATGACGATGCTATGTAAAATTTGAACTTGAAGAAAACTTGTTCAAGGAGAAAAAAAATTAAAAGAACAAATTAGAACATGCAATCAGCAAAATTTAAGCTTGCACAAAAACTTGTGCAACAGAAGATTAGGAGAGCGTAGAAAGAGAAATAAATGTACCAATTTGTGCTAGTTTTCGAAAAATGCAAATTCAACGGAAATCAAGAGCTAAAGCCCCAGGCAAGTTATAAAAGAAGAAGCTGAAAAATCTAGAAGAGCCTTCACAGCAAGGGAAGCAAATAGATACACAATAAGTAGTTATGGGCCGCCTTAATTCATTTTCATTTTATTTTTTTTTTACTTTAAAGTTCATACTAGTTCAGTTTCTTATGAGTTACTCCCTCCTTCCCTGTTTATAAGGCATACACGTATATCAAGATTCAAACCTTGTCATCTTTGACCAGTAATTTGACTATTAAATTTTTATTTTTATAATGCAAATTTCATATGATTGGATTCATAATCAAATATATTTTACAATGATTATAAGTTTATAATCAAAAGTGATATAATATATGATAAATAAATGGTCAAAGTGTTGTTTAGAAGACCGTGTCATGTTCCACCATGCCTTATAAACGGGGAAGGAGGGAGTATTTTGTTGACCTAAAGACGAGAAAACTAGGTGGTACGACGAGAACAAGATGTGGCCAAACGGGCGGCCCGGCATGGGCTCGCTGAGGCATGGTCCGTTTAGGTACGGTTAAGGTCACGGACTGTGCCGTGCCTACCCATGGGCTAAGCTGCCGGCCTAGACACGGCACAAAGGTGTGCCTTGAGCGTGCTGTGCCAGCCCGTTTGGCCCGACAACCTGGTCGGGCCGCGGCCTGTCCGCCGACGGTCGCCTTTCGCGCCTCGCCGCCGCCCCGCTCACGCGGGCCGCGCCTCACCGCCATCCCTTGTCTGCTGGCGGCCGCTGTCCGTCATCTGCGCCTTTCCACCGTCCCCCGTCCGCCCGGGCTCGCCTCACCGCCGTCCTTCGCCCGCCCGGACTCGCCATGAGCCACAACAACTCCGCCGTGGGCATCACCCTCGGCCTCCGCCTGTCATCACCGCGCCGCCATTGCACATCCACCGCGCCGCCATAAGCCATGAGTTGCTGCGCCGTCACCATTGGGGTGGGGAGGGTCGAAGAGGGAGGGTATGGTGGCGGCTGCGTCAGGGAGGGGAGTGGGAGGGGGAGGGGGAGGTGAAAGATTGGGAAAAATCATGGTTTAGATGGATTTGCTGTTGTTTATTAGGCCATCCGGCCATGTAATGGCAAGCCTCCAGGGGTGTGTGGGCCGTGGGCCGACATGCCGCTCATCGGGCTGATCGGGTCGGCATTATCAAGCCATGCCTGGACGCGTCCACACGATCAAGAATACATTCCAGGTATAGCCCGCCTATTAGGCCCGTACCGGCCCGAGTTCTTAATATATCATGCCTGGGCTATGCTTAGGCCAGGTCAAACAGTGCCGAGCCTCGTGCCCTCATGGGCGTCGGGCCTTTTGGCCATTTATAACGCAGTCTTTTAGTCCGGCCCATTGTGAAAGAGAGTCCGGCCTGCTCTGCAGAATACTTGTGTGCCTTCCTTCCCTTGATCAACCCTACTCGGCTACTCTAGTCTCGTGTCGATCGATTGATCGATGCCAAATACTACTAAAGCAGAAATTAAGTTCCTTGCTTGCAGCATCTGCATTTCTTCAAAAATTAACCAAAAACGAAAGGGTTCCTTGCTTCTTCATGCCTTGGAGTAGCTAGTATGTAACTTGTCTGATTGTATCTATCTTGGTGCTTGAGTCGCAGAGGGAGAAGGAAGAAGATATCCAAATGCCTGAGCTCGCAGAATGCTGGGTGGAGGTGGTGTGGCTGGGGTCGCGGCGGTGGTGGCCCAGCAGCGTCGCTAGGAGCTTCGCGGTCAGGCCCGTGCTGAGCCGCGCCGCACACGCCTTCCGCAACGCCGCCGTGGCCGCCGCCTGCAAGGTCGCCGCCGAGGACGCGTTCCACTGCCTCACCACAGGAGGGGGCGCTCCAAAGCACAAGCTTGAGGATGCAGTAAGTGCATCGACATCGTACCAGTACTTTTGGTGCAACGTAGATGCAAATGCAGTGGGATATATAGGTGGCTTACCAATTTCTTGATTTCTCTATCTATCCGTACATACATTGCAGCTGAAGAAAATCTGCAAGGACGGAACATACTGGGGTAACTGATCAACTAAATGATTGTTCATTCCACCCTTCATCTCCTTCGTATCCTCTAACTCACCACATGTTTAGTTTCTTCTTTCTCCGGCAATAAAAAAACATGCTTGCATTGCTTGCGTGCAGGTACGGCTGCCGGAGTTTATGTGGCCATGGAGTCGGCGGTGGAAGAGACACGTGGCCGCACTGACTGGGTAAGTCTCCGACAATTGATCAAAGCTGCCTATTTGAATTGATCGATCGGCATCCCCTCCATCTGCAGTGATCTTCCTTCCATTTTTTATAAGGCTGTGTTTAGTTGGCAAAATTTTTTGCTCTAGGTATTACATTGGACGTTGGCCGAATGTCAGAAGAATTTTTCGGATATTAATTACAAAACTAATTACATTACTCGTCTGGAAATCACGAGACGAATCTCTTTTGAGACTAATTAATTATTATAGTCATTAGTAAAAGTGAATTACTGTAGTACGTATGGCTAATCATGTACTAACTAGTTTTTCATTTCAACTATATTGAATGCTCCTTCCATGTGTTCAAAGGGTAAAAAAATTTTTTGGAACTAAACATGCTCTAAGCTCTTGTTTAGATGCATAAAGTTTTGGCGGTAAAACAATATAGCATTTTCGTTTGTATTTGGTAATTATTGTCCCGTCATGGGTTAACTAGGCTCAAAAGATTCGTCTCGCAAATTATAGACAAACTGTGTAATTAGTTATTTTATTTAGCTATATTTAATACTTCATTCATATGTTCAAAGATTCGATATAATAGAGAATCTTATAAAATTTTAGAATTTTGAAGACATCTAAACAAAAAGTAAATACTGTTGTGTTTCTGATCGCTCCTGCAGAAGAACGCGGTGATTGGAGGCGCCTTAGCTGGTGCTATCATGTCAGCTGCCACCGATGGCAGGAGCGGCCACAGAGATAAGTTCGTCAAGGACGCCATCACCGGCGCCGCCATCGCAGCCGCCGCCGAGTTCATCGGCCACCACGTTCGTGTTGATCTTGGTCCTGTCAGATTTACCGGTGGCGCCAGAAGCAGAAGCAGCCAGACAACGAAGGAAGGTCGAAATGGCGCCGAACCATGGGAACGTCAAGAGGTGGTGATGGATCCCTGGGTCGCGAGTCCAGAAGTGGAGCTCCCTTTGCAATTCAGGACGGATCCAGCCCTTTCATGATGGGCCACGCAACCGGGGCTGGCCTGGACATTAAAAAAAAAGATGGTCTAGCTCCAAGACTGCTCGGCTCGCTTCTGTGCATACGTGTTCCATCCAAATGCGAGCTCAATAAATAGTGGATCCAACGGCTCACGGTGGTGACTTACCCAAATACAAAATTTAAGTCACCTTAAAAGGAGTAAATCTCCAATAAATTTGGATGTAAACCAACACAAATAATAATAATAATAACAATAACAACAACAACAATAATAACAATAATAATAATAATAATAATAATAATAATAATAATAATAATAATAATAATAATAATAATAATAATAAGCCGTTAAAGTGTTTTGGAAGATGAAAATTTCTTCGAAGATGAGGATTCTTTTGGTGGAGCTATCAATGGATTCTTCTTACCAACTAAGACTGACTCCAACAGCGGAGATTCATTTTGGACATGCAAATCGAGTTTGCCTCGTGTGTACAGTAACAAGAACAAGCAAGCACTCAAACAGCGCAGTGCAAATCGGAGAGGCAAATCAACCTCCGCCGGACCGCCACCAGCGCCGCTCGGCCTCCGTGCGCGCCGGCCCGCCTCCTTACCGCGCGCCGGCCCCGCCGCCCTCCCTCCCGCCTCCCTCCCGCGCGCCGGCCCGCCCTTGCTCCGCCGCACGCGGCCGCCCAAGGCCCACCTCGCGTGGGGGCGGTGCACCTCGCCGCGGGACGACGGGGAGCTCCGAGCCACGGTCCGCCGAGAGCCGCCTTCGAGCTCTGCCGGCGTGGTGCCATGGCGGGCGTCCCTCCTCCTCCTCCGCTCCGGTCCGGCGAGCGTCCCTCCTCCTCCCTCCTCTCCGCCAAGCCACCGCGCAAGGGAAAGGGAGGGAGCAGGGGCGTCGTGGCGGACGGAGCGGATGAGGCGAGCGGACGGATCGACGCGCCGCCGCCGGATCGACGCGCCGCCGCCCCCGGATCGACGCGAGGCCGAGGCCGGCGAGCTCGCGGCCGGCGAGCCCGAGGCCCGCCGACCCGAGGCGGCGGAGCTCGAGGCCGCCATGGGCCTCCGTTGCTCGAGCTCCAGGGGCCCAGCGCGGGGAGGGAAGGAGGGGGCGACGGCGACCGCAGACTCGTTTGCCTTCGAGGAGAGAGGTGAGTCATTTTTACCTCTCCTCTCTCCTCGCGAAGCAAACTGCATCGCCGTTTGCGTCTTCTGTTGGACGACGGATCGGCCATGCACAGTGCTCCGCGCGAGGCATATATGCAAACAGTGGCGGAACCAGGATTGAGTCGAACCCCGGGCCGAGTTTTAAGTATAGACGTCCACAAACTCACAGTTCAAAAGATACATGAAAATATAAACGGAAAGATAGATAACATACAAAAAGCGCCATCACGAAGTAATATATTTATTCTTCTTCAGCAATTGATCCAAGTCTTTTTTCAGTAATTGATCCAAATCCAGAGATAGAAACTACTGCAAAATGAAAAAAATTTGGGCCGAACCCCGGGCCATGGCCCGGGTGGCCCGGGGTGTGCATCCGCCCCTGTATGCAAATGCATATGATTGTTGAAGTCAGTCTAAGTAGTAAAGCTGGATTCAGACGTCGGCGCATGAGTGCGTGACACACACGAAAGCTGCCGTGATGACTGTGGCTCATCACCTGAATGCCTGTTCCACGTTGCTTCGATCTGAATGCTCCTTTGCGACAAGGTTCTGGGATGCAGTCAAGGAGGAAGGACCTAACGTCCATTGTTAGGACAGGCTAGCTATTTCACATGGTGATGCGGCCGTGCTAGTGTGCGGAGGTTGGTCATTGTGGTTTGTGGTCGGGTCTTAAAGGCCGCAGGAAGGGCAGGCCCGCTCGGAATAATCTAACGGGGCCAGCGCGAGGCATGTCACTAGTAGTATGCTGGAAGACCTGCCGTCTGTGCAGTTTCCTTGGCTGTTTACTTGCTGACAGTGATCAAACCACCTAAGCAATTCTTCAAAGCCTTCCACAAGGTAGGCAGACGTTTCTTATGGGCCCGAAACCAGCAGCTGCATGCATGGGGTAAATATGTAAAGTCATCTATGCGCGATCGCAGAGGACAATCAATTGTTTTTTAGATTACACGATACAACTCAGACATTCACAACACACGCATACTCATACCTCTATGAACACATGTACGCAAACTCTGGGATCACTAATCTGGAATTTTTCTGTTGAGCTCTCTATTAAGATGGTTATGATTTTAATCTTCTTGGGAACGATCTCGGACTTGAAGATTGGTTTACGTCCTTAACTGGCGGAAGTTCAGATAGTGCGAAAGAACTCGCTCCTTGGCTATTCTGGTCATCTACACTATCTAGTGTGAAAGAAATACGACAATCTTCAGCGACAACGAGAAGACACTGGCAAGATTGGTGGAGGAGATGAAGGAGTCAGCAAGCTTTGGTGTTCTGCGGGGGCAAGCATTTAGCTTTTTAAGTTGGGGAAAACCTTAGCGAGTAATCCTTTTTTTTGTTTTATTCTTTGTTGGAAGCTATTATTCCGATGCTCCAGTCCTGGCAGGTTCTTGAAACCTCTCAGGTTGTAAAACCAAACGCCTCCGGCACTTGAATTGCTTCTCGTCTTATTAAGGCTCCATTTAGTTAGCAAAAATTTTTGGGCAAAATTTTTTTGGCACTTTTTCAACACTAATTACAAGTATTAAACATAGATTAATTATAAAACTAATTATATAGATGGACGAAAAATCGCAAGGTGAATCTATTAAGCTTAATTAATCTATCATTTGAAGTTGTTTATTGTAGCACGGCATTGCCTAATCATTGCATAATTAGATTCATTAGATTCGTCTCGCGATTTCACCCGAGGGTTATGAAATGTGTTTTTGTCAGTTATCCACATTTAATACTACTAATTAGTGATTGTTGACGACCAAAATTGGCAGCAGACTAGACCAACCGGTCTGACCGGTCGCTCCAAGCGGTCTGACTGGTCTTTGACGATGTAGCCGATTCGGCAGGAGCCGATCGGTCTGACCGGTAGGTCTGACCGGTCTGACCGGTTCAAGCAGAGTCCGAGTACAACTAGAGATTTTCATAGATTTAGATCTTATAATAGGATTTCTTGCGGGACAAGTCCACCCACCCTATAAATATAAAGGGCCACGGCCGATTGAGACATCCAATCGATCAAAATACATCAATACATTACTTTTCTTTATGTTTATTGCATTTACTTTTGTCTCTAAACCCTAGCTCCTTCCAACCATTTTCTGCTGTTCTTCCTTCGTCTCCGCGACGTCTGAAGGCGTTCTAGGTGGCCTGCCGATCCTAGAACAACCCTACGCGCGTTTGCCCTGACGGGGTCCCTCCCGGACGAGCGTTCGTTGGATTTCGCCGTTCTGCATCGGCGAACCGGTCTGACCGGTTACCCCGACCGGTCTGACTGGTCTAAGCATCGGCGCTGCAAATTGTGTCGTCGCTCGCTGCGCGATCAAACGCGTTCGTGTGTTGGCCCTAGATTGGCGCCGACAGTGATCAAACACTCAAAGTTACTGTAGCTGTGAAAATTTTTGGGAACTCAATGGAGCCCAACTAACGCCGGCAACCGTTTGGATTTTTTTTTGAAGACCATCATGGGAACTTCCTAGGTAGGGTCCTGGCTGCTGAGGTTACTGACTCACCAGGCTGACTCACAGACCACTAAATGTGGCCTCCAGCTTCAATGGCCATCATGATGATTGATGACATTTTCGGCATAGCAATTAGTGTTTAGTTCCTCTCCAAAAAATTTCTAAAGAGAATTTTGCTATTTTGAAGTATTAAATAAAATCTATTTATAAAATATTTTACACGGATGGATTGTAAATTGCAAGATGAATCTAATGAGCTTAATTAATCCATAATAAGTAGATGATTAATGTAGCATCATTGTTGCAAATTATGGACTAAGTAGGCTCGTTGGATTTATCTCGCGATTTTCAACTTATCTGTTTAAAAAAATTTATAAACAAAATTTATTTAATATTTCTAGATAGCAAGATTCTTTTTTATGTGACGGGGTGTAAAATTTTTGAGGAGATAACTAAGCACCCCATTTTGTTTCCTAAAGCGTGATGGGAACTCTGCACCTCATTGCTGTACGAGAATGTCATCACCGCATACCCAGTGCGCTCCAAACTGTTTGTCTGAGACATCCACCAGGGATTGCAATCCTGCTGTTGATCAATAAAGCTCCTGTTATTAGCTCTGAAAACACGTGATCGACCGCTACACTTGGATGAATATATTCGGAGAAGATTAAGGTGACAGTGACGCGTGTTGGCGTACCACGATCCGTTTCTCTTCTTCGTTTTTTGAAAGACCCGGACAGGTTCCGGCTTATAAGTAGAAGAGAAGTTTAGAAACACAACAAAGTGCGGAGTGCAAAGCTTGCCGAATGGCTTAACCTCAAAAAAATAATTAAAAAAAAGTGCGGAGTGCAACAAGCTAGCCATCAAGGGACGAAATCAGATTCAGCACAATGGCCGCAACGCCAGCGTCCTCATTCCATGGAGGCTATGGAGCTGCACACGTGCGCCTCCTACTCTTCCTACTTGCAACAACCGTCGTCGCCGCTTCGTCCGTCGTCTCCGGCGCCGAGACGTCGTCGACCAACGGCAGCTGCAACGCGGCCGAGAGGGACGCGCTAGCTGCTCTCCTTCAAAGCCGGCATCACGAGCGACCCCACCACACTGCTGAGATCGTGGCGTGGACAAGACTGCTGCCGGTGGTACGGCGTGAGGTGCAGCTCCAAGACAGGCCACGTCGTGAAGCTCGACCTCCGCAACGAAGAGGACTTTGACGCCGGGCTGCGTGGGCAGATAAGTTCATCGCTTCTTGCCCTACGCCATCTCACGCATCTAGATCTAAGTGGAAATGCTCTCGGAGGCAATATGTCTATACCGGAATTCATCGGTTCTCTCAAGAGCTTGACTTATCTCGACCTCTCGAACATGAATTTCGTTGGTCAAGTGCCTCCTCAGCTAGGCAACCTCACCAAACTGGCATACCTCGACATTCACAAGGATTTCTTTTATGCATATGCATGTGCATTTTTATCGGATGTTTCATGGTTAGCAAGTCTTCACTCTCTGCAGCATCTCGACATGAGCGGTGTGAATCTTAGTGCAGCAGTTGGCTGGGTACATGCGCTGAACAAGCTTCCAAATTTGAGAGCACTATATCTCAGCAATTGTGGACTTAATAGTTCCATCCCGTCACTTCGACACCATAACCTTACGGTTCTGGAGAAACTTGATCTCTCCCGTAACCCTTTTAACAGCCCCGCTGCACCCAATTGGTACTGGGATGTAACTAGCCTCAAGGTTCTAGACATAGAAAGCTGTGAATTGTCAGGGGCCTTTCCTGATGAGTTGGGAAACTTGACCATGTTAGAGGACCTTGATATGGGATGGAATAACATCGAGGGGATGATACCAGCAACACTGAAAAACCTGTGCAGGCTACAGGTGGTATACCTCGCCGAAAACAACATTGGTGGTGATGTAACAGATCTAATAGAAAGGTTACCGAACTGTTCATGGAATAGCTTGCAAGAGTTAATTTTATTTGAGACCAACATTACCGGCACGACATTAAAATTGTTACTCAACCTCACTGCCTTAAGCACAATTTTCCTTCATCGAAACCACTTGAGTGGTTCTGTGCCTATGGAGATAGGAACACTAAAAAATTTGACTGAACTGCATATTGGCAATAACAACTTTAGTGGTGTGATATCAGAAACTCACTTCTCTGGTTTGTGGAATTTGAAGTCCATTGACTTATCTTATACTTATCTTCAAGTCAAGGTGGACTCGGATTGGGAACCTCCGTTCAACTTGGACAGGGCATTTCTTTCATCTTGTCATTTGGATCTCCAGATTCCTAATTGGCTTCGATGGCCAAAGAGCATCTCATATCTTGAGATGTCGGATGCAGGTCTCATTGGTAGGATCCCAGATTGGTTTTGGACTACATTTTCAAATGCCTGGCTCCTGGACCTCTCTTATAACCAAATTAGCGGTGAGTTACCACTTAGTTTGGAGTTCATGGCAGTCGAAGAGATTTTTCTCCAGTCAAATCGTTTAGTTGGTTCAATACCACAGTTACCAAGAAGCATTGAGCTATTAGACATCTCTGAAAATTCTATAAGTCGACATCTGCCAACAAATTTTGGAGCTCCAGATTTACAGGTTGCGGTTCTGTTTTCTAATTGTTTAACTGGGTTCATTCCATACTCTATTTGTCAATCGCCTCACTTGCGGGTTTTAGATCTTTCGAACAACCTTCTAATAGGGGGGCTACCTGATTGTCGCAAAAAAGAGCTGAAACAAATGAACCCATATAGCAACAACTCGTCAAGGGTCAACTCTGCAAATTCTTATAGATTGAAAATCCATACTCTCCGTTTAAACAACAACAGTCTTTCAGGTGGATTTCCATTATTCTTGAAACAATGCTAAAATCTTGTATTCCTGGATCTAACTCAAAACAGGCTCAGTGGGAAGTTACCTACGTGGATAAGTGAAGGCATGCAAAGATTGGTAATATTACGGTTACGATCTAACAACTTTTCTGGTCATATTCCGATTGAAATAACATGGCTTTTTTCTCTTCGTATCCTTGATCTTGCAAATAACACTTTTTCTGGGGTTATGCCACGATCTCTTGAGAATTTGAAAGCTCTAACTACCACTGTTGTGGTGTTAGATATAAAAGATAATCCTTTCCGAGAACTTTATCGTGGTCAGTCTAATAATGACAGCTTATCGTTGGTAATTAAAGGGCAAGTGCTTGAGTACAAAGAGAATGCCATATATTTTATGAGCATTGATCTGTCTTGCAACAGGTTAGTCGGGCAAATCCCAGAAGAATTAAGTTCACTTCTTGGGCTGGTAAATCTGAATTTGTCATCAAACTTCTTGAGTGGAAATATCCCGTATAAGATTGGTAATCTGCAACTAATGGAGTCTCTTGACTTGTCCAATAACCAACTTTCTGGTGAAATTCCTCGGGGATTGTCTGATTTGACTTCACTGAGCTATCTGAATTTGTCCTACAATAATTTATCAGGCACAATACCATCAGGACACCAACTTGACACTCTCAAGACAGATGATCCAGCTTCAATGTACATTGGCAATCCTGGTCTTTGTGGGCATCCACTTCCAAAGGCATGTCCTGGAGATAATCCAACACAAGAAGATCTCGCCAGGTGGCATGAAGCTGACAGCACTCATACGGATTTTCATCTTGGTTTTACTGTGGGATTCTTGGCAGGCCTTTGGATAATATTTTGTGGCCTTTTGTTCAAGGAGACTTGGAGATATGCCTATTTCAGCCTATTCGACAAACTATACGACAAGGTGCCCGTCTTCTTCTTGTCACTTGGCAACAATGGCTCAGAAAACCAGGTACAAACTAAGCAAGTACTATAAAGGCACATCTATGACGTGCCGATTGGACTAATATCTTTGACTGTGGGGCTTTGGGGTTTTTTTTTTTGTAATGGATCGTTCACATCACCATGTTAAAAGCTCTCAAGATATAACACTATAATAAATGTGTGGTATATTGTTGTACTGTAAGTCTGTAATGTAAGAGGTCGTTTATTGTAAAATAACATCCATAAGTTGCTGTGTGATCTGCTTGTCGTTTGGAATTCCCACAATATATTGAAGCTAGTGCCCTCGGCAATCCAATATCCAATTTGGCGATTCCATTTCACCACTTAGGCCATGTTTAGTTCCCAAAAATTTTCAAGACCGTCGCATCGATTTTTTGGACACATGCATGAAACATTAAATGCAGTTTAAAAAATAACCAATTACACAGTTTAGCTGTAAATGATGAGATAAATCTTTTGAGCCTAATTAGTCCATGATTGGACACTAATTATTAAATACAAATGAAAATGCTACCGTAGCCGAATCCAAAAAATTTCGCGAACTAAACACGCCCTTAGATTCTAAACATGCGGCCACCATATGTCGACACAACAGCACATATGGATTCTTTCATGGTTTTCTTAATAAACTTCTGGACATTTTCTTTTTCGTGGACGATCCTACCGATAGGAGGGTCCATTTGCTGTCTTTTTTGTTTCCGAACTCAGTCATACTACCATGTCCATGTGTATTCTTGGTTGATCTTACTTTCTCGTGTAATCTATCTATTATCTTATTATTTGGTCAACAAACGGAGCCTCCACATTCGCTCTTAAGGTCTAAAAATTCTCACGTTAATCGGAGAAAAATAGGAAAATAAAAATTACCCATCACTGCCATTATGATAAAAGTTAGCCTAAAATACCCCTGTGCCTAATTAAAAATCACCCACCAATGTCATTATGATAAAAATTAGCCTAAAATACCTCATGTGTCTAATTAAAATCACCCACCAATGCGAAAAATTAAATATAAAATACCAATTAAATATGTGCCAGTTACAAATATATACTATTAATAAAAACTAAAGCTAACAACAATCAATCAGAATAAAACGAAAATAAGAATGATTATATGTATAATATTATTAAAGCTCAACAGATCAAATTGTTATTACAGGCAGATCATATATGAATTGTTTTAACCAACAATAAGACATAATTTACAATAATGAACAGGGTGATGTATGGTAAAAAATAATATAATCTTTAAGTAAGGATATAACGATATGCGAATTTTTTAAATTTTCAATACTAGCCGCGCAAATGTGCGGGCTATACGCCTAATTATCTTATTATTTGGCCAACAAACGGAGCCTCCACATTCGCACTCAAGGTATAGAAATTCCCATATTAATCGGAGAAAAATAGAAAAATAAAAATTACCCACCACTGCCATTATGATAAAAATTAGCCTAAAATACCCCTGTGACTAATTAAAAATCACCCACCAATACCATTATGAAAAATTAAATATAAAATATTATTTAGCTATGTATCAGTTACAAACATATACTATTAATAAAAACGGCCCAAGCCTTCCGGCGACGGGCCTCCGCTCCGCTCCGTGGGAAGTTGACCTTTTTCTTGTAGAGAATTTGGATCATAATATAACATCTCCCACATCAATTGAGCCGGCGGCCGGGCTGGCGAGCTGGTGCGCTCGCCTCCGTCAGACAGTACTGATCGATCTGATGCAGTACTGCCTGGGCCGTGGCCCGTGGGCGTCGTGCGCGCGGAAGGTGCCACGGAGATGCGACAATCGGAGGTGGCTAGTGATGGATATGATGGGGCGCCGCCGATCCCAAGGCGAAAAAGGGCAGGTGAGAGGTTGCGGCGGGTGGCCGCGGCCGGCACAGCGCGGCGGCGAGCTGGGGAGGGGGCAGGGGCGCGCTGCGCGCACCGACAGCGCCAGAGGTGTCGACGTGTCGTGCAGGTTCGGTGTGCTGACGGGGAGGGGACGCTGCCCTGCCACAGCCCACAGCAAGGCAGGAGGGCACCGGCGAGGCGGCGATATAGGAGGACGTGAGGAAGAGGAACCCAAGCAGCGCGTTAGCTGTGAACTTCAGCGCGGGAGTTCGAGGAAGCTTACTTGGCGCAGAGCATGGCGGTGGCCATCAAACAAACAAGTGCTGCCGCCGCGGCGAGCGCCATCTTGGTGATGAGCCACACGGGCCCCTGGATTTGCCCTTCTCCGGCGAGGGCGCCGCCTCCTCCTTCTCCGCCGGCGCGGACGTGTGCGACGACGATGAGCATCATCCCCCAAAAGAATGTCGCCGTCGCCGCAGCTGGCAACGCACGGAAAGCAGCCAGACCGAGCGCGCCGACGACGTCGACGGCGCCACCAGGCGGCACCCCCTGCACGAACAGGGAAAACTCGAGCAGGCTAGCCGCTGCGATTAAGAGGATGACCACGCCGCCCGACAGGCGGCGGTTGTCGGCGCCCGCAGCGGCTGCGGCCGTGGCTTCGGCTTGTCGGGCTTGATGGAGGTGGCGGCAAATGAGCGCCACGGCGGCGTAGAGAGCTCCCGCCGCGACCAACATCTGGAAGATCTGGAAGTCGCCGACGGGCGCAGAGGCTTGAGGGGATGCTGTAGTAGCACTCGCACCGGCTTCTGGCTGCAGGTTGAGGAGGTAGTAGAGCTGGATGGCGGTGATCGCCGCCCACAGGTCGGCGAAGGCGGCGGTGAAAGCAGCTCTCGCCATGGTGTTCAGCCAGGCAAGATCTTGAGGCCGCCTTGGCTGAGCTAGGGTTTAACGACTTTGAGCAGGGGCGAGAGGGTGGTTGTGATGTGGTCCTGTTGCCCAATTAGCTGCATCATTGATGCATTCAATCCATTCATTGTCATTGTCAAGAAATCCGAGCGCCTGGCATGCTGATTTGAATGTAGGGAGGATAATTCCATCTACAGTTCTGATATCTTCATATGATTTGCATCCTTTGACTGTGTTCAGAAGCATCCGGAGATAATATCTCTCTCCACTTGCTGGATGTGCGTAGTAGATCCTCCCAATCGCATATCCTTTTTTCCGCTTTTGCCATTGTTTCTTGTCTCCGTGCTAGACCCATTTTGTAGGGAAATCTCCAAACGTCAATTCTCTTTCTTCTTCATACAGTTTGTTTGTCTCCATCCACTTTAGGAATTTTGTATCTTTAAGCCCTTCTCTTTTGACTATTTGTTCCAGTTTCCCCGAGTCTGGAAAAATAACTTGTTGCTCGTCTTCTAGATGGAAATTTAGCCTCTCAACAGGTGGATCCTGATAGTGGAGGTCAAATTGGAACAACCTCCAGCACGCTTCAGTTGTGGATATGTATCTCATTTCTAGGTATTTTTTGATCTCGTCAATTTCATTTTCTGATGCTCCCTTTTCCTTGAGTAAGCCTACTACATAGTCGACACCTTTATGAATGTATTTGAATAGATATTTGATTGACCTAGACATGTTGCACCACTCCACGTTGATGTGAGCTTGAAACTTTACCAGCAGATCCCTATTGTAAGGCACAACAAATCTGTTGTCCAGATTAGTTTTCCCCTTTTTTATTTGTCTCCCATCATCTCTCCTCTTGTATATTGGGAACCCGTCTTCATCTATTGTTGTCTCTGTATTGAATTTTTTGGGGAAGTGTTTGGTGCATTTTTTTTCATGCATGCATGGTGAATATATGTTTGCCTCTCCACATGGCCCGTGCATCATGTAATTTTGTACAGCTGCATAAGCCTCTGGGTCCAGCTCTTTATCTGGGATCTCAGAACTTATAATATTGTCTATTTCTCTTGGATCATTGCACTTTTTTCTGTCCTTGAGAAATATCAGTATGTGTGCGTGCGGGAGGCCCCTTTTCTGAAATTCTATTGCATATATCACTGCAATAAAAATTTGTCATAGGTTCGGTTATTAGTAAATTTGAAACTGATATTACAGAAGTAATTTTTTTGAATGCTAACCTGCTGTAGTTTCTCCGAACCGTTTTTGTTTTACTATGTCTCGTAGTAGTTCCCTTAATTTGATCATGAAGACTCGGACTATAATGTCAGACCTGTCTGCTGGTTTCTGTTTGCTTCTTGCTTCATCTAGCATGTATTGGATTTCTGGCCATTGTGCATTGCACGTGAATGTTATGAAAAGGTTTGGATACCCAACCCATCGGCATATTGCCATTGCATCTTGGAAATTTTGATTCTTGTGTCTTATACTACCTGTATGACTTGAAGGTAGATATATCCTCTTTCGTACCTGTTCTGCTCTGGTGTCTCCTCGGTCTATAGCATCTTGTAATCCGCTATAAAGCTCTGTTCTAAGCTTCCCTTGATTGTGCCTGATCCAATTTAATCTGTTTTGTTCGATGCATGTAAATACATCAACCCAGAATTGCAGGGATAGGTGTCCCGACATTAACAGCAACATTGATTCTTTTGGGCGATGGTGAAGGTAGTATGCATAGAATTCTAGCATTGTAACATACTTTCTTTTGTATTTTTTCCCATCTTTGTATCTGTATGGTATTTCTATTGTAAATCCATCTTCGCCGTATGGGAATAGCAGCGGATATTGCAATGACACCAGCTTTGGATGAATTTCTGATATCCGTTGGGGAACCATATCTTTGTATTCTACAACGGCCTTCGCTATGTTCAGTTGGATCTCTTACGACCAGGGCTGCAACTTCTGGGGCTGATGGCAAGCTATGAGTTCCTTTTCTCTCTCTCTTTCCTATTAGCTTTAGTGTGAATTCATGGTACTCTTCTTCTTTGAATCTGTCCCGCACCATTCTGAAAGTTTTGGCTAGGATATTATGCTCATCTAGCATTTTCTGAAGTTCTGCAACAATTTTTGGGTCGACCGGTGTTTTACCTTCTTCGCTCCTTGATGCACTTATTCTGTTTGCCACCTCATGTTCAGTATCATATATGTACAGCTGCGCCCAGCGAGGTTTGCTTCCTTCTTCAGGTAGAAGAGTTCCGATGTGGTGATAGTTTTGGCCATGCATTCGGAAGACATACGGTCCGAACCCTTTGTTTATTTCTTTGTCCATGATGCCCCCAGTGGATGTGAATGAGAACATTGAGTTGTATGACCTAATGTTTTCTCTAAAGTTTTTGGAATTTTTGTCTTCACCTTTCAAAAGATTTCCGAGATATTGTGGAGGTTCCTTCATCGGAGGTAGACTGATTTTTCCTTGCTTGCAACAAATCCCAAATTTTGGTTTTTTAGTGGGTTTATAGGGACTCAGTCTTTCCTCGTACCATAGGACAGCATTGCTGTGTTCGCAACTGCATGTTGGCTTTCCAAAGTTCCATATTTGGTTATCTTCATTTGGCGAAAGATTGCTACTGATGGATGGTTCTGTACTGCTTTGTTGGTTTATGTTGGTGCTTTCTCTTGTAGCACACTTGGTGTTTTTTCTTCTAGCACGCTTCACTCTTGTGTTGTCCTGTATGACTTTGTTTTCTGTTCTACTACACTTTTTTTCCTTCATTTGCCGAAGAATTTCCCTTCTTTTGGTTCTTGCTACTATTGAAGTTGCCTCTGTTTCCTTTGTACTCATACATTGTTTCCTCTTTCTGAGGTCAAGATATTCCTTTCTCCTCTTTCTTTTGACTCTTGCTTGTTGTAGTTTGCATGTCATTTCACAGAATGTTTTGGACCTGCAGATAGCATATGGAAGATACCTTGTGAACGATGTAATCATGAAGTATAATTAATGGTTAATTTGAAAAAGGTTTTTGAAATTTATATTCTTACCATTCTGAATCATATGTGGTGCTACGATCCAATGTTGATTGTTCCATGTAGATTTAGTAATTGATTATTACCTAATCAAAATCAGTAAGATTTTATTTTAGCATTTTTTAATAAAACTCTTGGAGATTTATAGTCATAAATTTGTTTACATGGAATGCAAGTTAGAATATGAAAATTTTTTAAGTTGCATATGCAACTTATATTAGAGGAAAAAAATTACATTGCACACATTATGAAATATTGATGTGTCCATTATGGTTGAATAAAGTGTTTATGTTAATTGAAGACAAAATGATTTATTCCAACTTATGTATCAATTTTTTTTATTTAAACACTATTCTCACTTGGATGCAGATCTAATTAGGTAGCTTTGGAGCAGTTGGAACTCAAGATGTGTCATAGGATACCCCATTTGCTTCAGAATAATCTGTGGGTGAAAGTGCAGGAGATGGAGAATACATAATAAAGCCACTCCCTGAATGAGATTGTTTTACCTCTTTGTGCTTGATTTTGGAACTTGCCCAATGGAGGTCCCTTTGCCCATCTAGTTTACAGTAAAAAGGGAAAAGGTTTCTGCTATAAATGAATATGTTTTAAGTGGGCATGCAGCGGCGAGAGTACTAACTGTTGAGCAGTTAGAGCAACTCCAGCCCAGGCTCTCATTTGGACCCTTACTCTAAATTTTGAGAGTTTAGGGAGAAAACGAACTCCAACAGGCCTCCTAGATGCGCTCCTATTTTAGACGGGCTCTCGAATTAGCACCCCCCAGTCCCTAGGAATAGGAGCCTCCCATCTCCTGCCCCCACGCGCCGGCCCGCACCCCACGCGTCGGCCGCCGTGCCTCCACCTCATGCCTGCACCTCCACGTCCACCTCTGCCCAGTGCTCCCTCCCCCGCCGGCGAGCTGCTCCTCCGCGGGCGAGGTCCCCATCCCCAAACGCCGGCGAGCCTCCATGGCGCAGGCGACGTGACGGGCCGGCCGTCCTTCCCCGTCCCCTGTGGGCGCGGCCGGCCTCCTCACCCCACCCCTGCTCGCGCGGACGGACTCCTCTGCCCGCCATCGCTGTTCTTCGCTGCGCCCTCCGGGGAAGCTCCATCTTCCTCGCGGCGGTGGCCAGCCGGCCGCAGCGGAGCTCCAGCAAGTGGGGCGCGATGGAGGCCCGCAAGGAGGTGCGGCGGCCAGCTCCGACGGCCCCCTCGGCCGTCCTCGGCCGCGCCTCCCTGCCGCGCTTCCTCGTGGCGTCCGCGGCCTCCGCGTGTCCTGCGCGTTCGCCGGAGCACGCGGCGGGACGGCCTAACGGGGCGCACGCTGCATTGCGCAGGGTTCCCTCCTCCTCGCCGTCCTCGGCAACGAAGAGCCGCGGCGCGCGGCGGTTGGGGCCGCTTGAACGTGCAGCCATCACTGAGGCCGACCTCGCCTTCGCTCCGTGCTCTCAATTCAAAGCGATGACCTCCTTCCGTCCATGCGCCGCCGCTGCTCGCCCCTCCTCCGATCGACGCCGCCGGCCGGCCGCGACAGCCGGCGACTGAGGCGGCAAGCGAGCACGGCACCACCGGGAGGATGAGGCGGCGGAGGCAGCCCCAGGAGGAGGAGAAAGAGACGGCGTAGGGCTGGAGGAGGCAGATATGGCGCCGGGCCAGAGGAGGCGAAGGCGGCGTCGGGCGGCGCAGGGGAGGGAACGGCAGCCGGGGGCAGAGCGCGACCGCGGAGGATGAAACGAAGCACTGGAGGGCGACACGGAGCACAGAGTGCTGGATGGCGGAGGGGCGGAGGGTGGGCGTCGAGGGCGATGGTGCTGGGCGGGCGCGTGGCGTAGTCCCACAGGAATAGGGCCTTCATTTCCAGGCCCGGTTGGAGTTGAGGCTCATTTTGGGCCCTCATTTTTTGGAGGCCGGCTTGCAAATGAACAAATAGGGCCACAAAAATGAAGGCCCGGCTAGAGATGCTCTTAGCCTCGCTCACTCATGAGCTCGAGACAGATGACATGGCGTTACACGAGAGCCAACACATAGTAGTAAGTATCTTGTATGCAGCGGGAACCTGGGGCGGGGGCTGGAGAAACATAGAGTGGTTGCAACGCATCATATTATATGTATAATATTAAAGTTAGAGCCTGTTCGGTAGAGCTCTTCTTCACCAAATTTAGCTCTACTCCACTTTTTTTTTTTGTTCAAACATTTCATCTTGCTCCATTCCACTTCATCCAATATAAGCTCCACTCCACCAAAATCCTGGAGCTCCTCAAGAGGTGCTCCACCAAAATGTGGGCTGACGGAGTTGGTGGTAATTACCCACCTACCACCAGTTACACATCTTTTCCATATCCTTTCACACAAAAAATAGAAAAAGTCAACATGCTCGTGCAGGTGCTCGAGCTCCCAACGCCGCCGTGCCATGTAGGTGCTTCCGATGCCATCAGGGCTCGACGCCCGCCACCTCATCAGCTCACTGGGACTCGCCCTCGCCGCCACCAGCCGCTGCCTCTGTTCCTACCGCTCCCGGGCACCGTGGCCCCTGCCATCGAGATCCCGCCACCGTGTTGCCCTCGGGCTCCTACCGCCGTCGATCTGGCCCGCTGTGGCGCTGCCCTGGCCTACCGCCGCCGCCCCTCCCTCTAGCTCCAACTGTCGCCCCTCCCTTGAGCTCCCGCCGCTGTCGACCTGGCCTGCCGCCACGGTACCCTCGGGATCCGTGGTCGCGGCCGGCGCCCTGCCGCGGCGTCGCACGGCACATGCTAGCGCGAGGAGGCGGGAGAGCGGTGTGACGGCCGACGCACATCATGAGAGGAGAGGAGAGGAGAGGAGATGCAGAAGCCGGCTGGAGGTAGAAGATTAGGTCGGGCCCATGTGGAAGTGAGGTAAGGAAAGGTGGGCTAAGTGGGCAGCTGCTTGCACAATGGGCCGCGTAGGGTGGAAGGAGGTGGGCCTTTGGGATATGTGGAGTGGAGCTCTTCTAAATATGATGGAGTAAAATTACTGGAGTTGAGCCTAAAGGTGGAGTGGAGTTTGAGGAATGGAGTTGCTTTTTAGGGAGTGGAGTGCTTCCAAACAGACCTGTAATATGGAGTAAGGAAGAAGGGGAGCCATTTAAATTGTTTTGATGGAGGTATTTAAATTGATAGATCGGTGTTCTTGTTGTCTGCTGCGATCATAGTTTTTTTTTTTTTTGAGGGTGAGCTGCGAGTCCTTTTTCTTTTCTAAAGATGCAGCAGAATCGTCAAACGGGAGGAATTCCATTTAATACCAACCATCCCATTGTACTGGGATGCCTCTCTCCGGAACGATAGTGTAGGCCTCTATCCATCCCTCCGGATGAGGGATTGACGGATAGTTTTTTGAATCGCATGTTGTAAACGGCCAAGAGCCTGTCCGAATTGATCTTGTAACAGATCCGCGCTTCGCTTCTGGCGACTAGCTTCTACCCCAAACCAACAAGAATAGATCGTTGACCCACAACTACCACTTTACTACAGGAGAAAAGGCTCTATTGTGAGTGGCTGCCCTAATTTAGCAATTCTTAAACTAAAATGTCTCACGTCCAGATAGTTGGCCATAAGGCACGAGACCCGTTGGCCGGCCCACAGCACGGAATTTTTGCCCAGCATGGCCTTTATCGTACCCGTGTCAGCCCAATGAGTCCCTCGTGCCATGCTTAGTTAGGCCGCTGCCTTAGCCCATGGGCCGGCACGAGCCGATTAACCTCCCTCACCATCCCTTCCTGATGTGCCTCACAGCTCCTCCCTTCCCCATGCCGCCGCCTTCTCCTCCTCTGCTTCCCTCATGTTGCCGCTCCTCTGCTTCCCTCGTGTCACGCCCTCCCCTTCCTACAGAGCGACTTCCTCCACCGCTCCTCATGTCACAGTGTAGCGGCCAGCGCCACCCCCATCTTGCCTTCCCGCGCCGCTGCCGGAGCTGCCCCTTCCTCGCCTTCCAGCGGCACAGTCGACGCCACACCTCCCCACACCGCACCAGCGGTTGGCGCCGTTCCCTCACCGTGCATGGCGGCGCAGCGCGGGAGGACGCATAGCGCTTGCGTCCGGCGCCGCTCCAACTAGGCTGGTTGTGGATTTGACGGGGCAATCAGAGTGATGGGCTGGCACGGCACGGTTAAAACTCTGTTGTGCTGTGTTCTTGGGTAGGAAGCTCAGCCCATGGGTGGGCATGGCACGACCCATTTAATAAGCATGCCTAGTCGGGCCATGACTTGCTGGGCTTGAGCCGTGCGGTGCCGGGTGGCCCGTTTGGCCATCTATGCCAGTGACTTTCATTTTTTTTTATATATGGTGTTGTGTTTCTGATCGATGGAGCAAAAGGATGCGGTGATCAGAGGCTAGGCGCCTTTTTTGATCGGAGGCGTCTTAGCTGGTGCTATCATGTCTGCCGCCATCGCGGGCAGGAGCGGCCACAGAGACAAGGTCGTCAAGGACGACGCCGTCACCGGTGCCGCCATCGCAGCCGCCACCGAGTTCAATGTACCACCACGTTCGGGTCGATCTGGGTCCCGTCAATGTTAGGATTGCTGGTAGCACCAGAAGCAGAAACAACCGGATGACGAAGGAAGGTCGAAATAGCTCTGAACCGCTGTGGAGTTGCTTCTTCTGGTGGATGCTTGGCCATCTTCTAGTTGTTTTCGTGGTCTCAGTCGGCAGCCTTGGTGATGTTGTTCTTCGTGTAGGTTCATCTATGTTAGGTCGCTTGGTGGGTTGGTGTCGTCATTCTGCTCGTTCTGTGGCCGTTTGTTTTCGTTGGCCTTTCCTCAGTTTTTTCTCTGTTGTTAGTCCTTTGTGTGCTTGTGCCAGTCAACTCCTGTTTAGTGCTTGTGCCGGTCAACTCCTGTTTAGGCAGCATTAAATTATGTCTGTAATCTGCTTTCTTCTTAATGAAAAACGTACTAAGGCCCGTTGGCGAAAAAAACTCTGAACCATGGGAACACCAAGAGGTGGTGGCGGTGGATTCGTAGGTCGCGGACCAAGAAGTGGAGCTGCCGCTGCAATTCAGGATGGTTCCAGCATGGGCCATGCAACCGGTGTGGGCCTGATCGTTTAAGAAAAGAA
Organism: Panicum virgatum; assembly: GCF_016808335.1. Lineage (NCBI taxonomy): Eukaryota > Viridiplantae > Streptophyta > Magnoliopsida > Poales > Poaceae > Panicum > Panicum virgatum. The sequence goes on from NC_053147.1 coordinate 7,172,225, forward strand.
AAATGGTCCCGCTCCAAGCCCGCTCGCTTGAGCGTCTGCATACATACATGTTCCGCCCAAATGTGAGCTCAATAAATTTGGATGTAAAATGGCCTCACATTTTATGAATAATAATAATAATAATAATATATTTTTTCATAATGAAACACACTGAAGAGGAAACCTGACCATTGCTGCCTGCGTCTCAAATGGAGTACTATATCATCTTCCTTTTCCAATCAATGTAAATGACCGTGTCTGACGGCAATGTCTGCTTCTGTGCGACCACGTGATGAGATGAGAGCGTCGGACGCTAGGTCGCTAGTCTCGCAGATATTGCATTTGAACGCATCGGGTCTACAATGCCAACCCAACGACTCCTGCCTGCCAAGTCGTTGCTCGATCATTATGCTAGACCACTGCACACTCTTAAAGCTGTTTTTGCCATGGCAAATGAATGGTTCGAAGAGGACATTGCACACGCAATTTCCTCCTCGCTCGTAGCAGTACTTCCATCATGCTCAGACCAGGGTTAACCATTTCGTTTTCGTTGCAAATCCCGGTGATTAGCGGAAACGAAATTTCGTTCCGAAATTTCGATAAATTTCGGCGAATTTCGGTGACTTTTGGCCGAAATTTTTTGAATTTTGAATTTTCAAACGAAATTTTCCGAAAAATACCGAAATTTTTTTCCCGGTAAGTAGCGAAAACGAAATTTTTCGCCGAATTTCGGCGAAATTTCGCCGAAATTTCAAACCCTGGCTCAGACTCCCCATAAATGCATAGCCAGTTTCTCATCCATCCAGCTGCTGCCCAGCACAATGGCTGCAACGCCACGACGATCCTCCTTCCATGGAGTTGCAGCTGCAGCCATGTGCCTCCTACTCTTCTTCCTAGCGCCAACCGTCGCGGCTTCCTCGCCGCCGCCTGCAGTCTCCGGTGCAAAGACGCCGCCGTCGCCGTCGCGGTCGCCGTCGTTCAACGGCAGCTGCATCGCGGCCGAGAGGGACGCGCTGCTATAACCTTACGGTTCAACCCCGTCACTTCGCCATTATAACCTTACGGTTCTGGAGGAACTTGACCTCAGTGTAAACAATTTTAACAGCCCCGCTGCACCCAATTGGTACTGGGATGTAACTAGCCTCAAGGTTCTAGACATAGAAGGGTGTGCATTGTCAGGGCCCTTTCCTGATGAGAGTTGGGAAACCTGACCATGTTGGAGACCCTTTACACGGGATGGAATAACATGGAGGGGATGATACCAGCAACACTGAAAAACCTGTGCAGTTTACAGAGTGTATATCTCGCCGGCAACATCATTGGTGGTGATGTAACAAATCTAATAGAGAGGTTACCAAACTGTTCCCGGAATAGTTTGCAAGAGTTAATTTTGTCTGCGACCAACATCACTGGCACAACATTAAAATCGGTACTCAACCTCACTGCCTTAAGCATACTTTATCTTCAGGAAAATCATTTGAGTGGTTCTGTGCCTGTGGAGATAGGAACACTAAAATATTTGACTTATCTGCATTTTGGCGGTAACAGCTTGAGTGGTGTGATATCAGAAGCTCACTTCTCTGGCTTAACAAATTTGGAGTCCATCGACTTTTCTCATACTTATCTTCAAGTCATGGTCGATTCGGATTGGGTACCTCCATTCGACTTAGGGCGTATCTTTCATCTTGTCATTTGGGTCCCCAGATTCCTAATTGGCTTCGATGGCAGAAGAGCATTTCTATGCTTCAGATGTCGGATGCTGTGGGACCGAAACTGGCGACCAGAGGGGGTGAATGGGAGCCGATCAAAATTTCTTCCGAAATTCAAACCGTCGGCCTATATCCCGAAAATCACACAAGCCCTCAAGCGTTCTAGCCAAAGTTTGGAATAGCTATGGACAAGCTAAACTAACACAAAAGGCCTCAAACGAGCGAGCGAAACCACGAAGCAAATCGGAAGCAAATCGGGAAAACCGCAGAACTGATCTGCCTGGACCGGTCTGACCGGTGCGCTGGACCGGTCTAACCGGTCGTGCCTACCGGTCTGACCGGTAGCACCCAGAAAACCCCCGAGAAATTGGATTCAAACGTTGAATCCCGAGCAAACGACCACGGAAACCGATGAAGCTTGGGGGATTGCTTCGCCCCTACCCCGTGAACATATCCCCAAAAGATCTCGTCCTAAAGATCAACGATTCTTGAGAATTCGATGGGAGATCAAAAGGGTTGGGGTTTTCTCTAAAACTCAAGAACTCGAATTCGAAAGAGCTCGTGATTCCAGAGGGTGTAGGACAGGGCTAGATGCACGGGAATCACAGCTAAGAACTCGTAGCCTCCTCTCAATCAAGTGTGCCAAAAAGAAATCGAAAATCCATTGCACAAGGCATAAAACCAGGGGATTGAATCGAATCAAAAGCCCAGAGGGCACGAGGAGGATAGGGCCTCCTTTCCCAATCAAATCCCTTACAAGGTTTCAATAATCCATGGACAAAATCAACTCAAACCAGAGGAACAGAGGGAGGGAGACGCAGGGGCGGCGGCCTGGAGAAACAGAGAGTCCACGAACAGATTACAAAAGCCGCAATTCATCTAACACAAGTGAATGGGGTATTTATACCCGCGGGACCGGTCAGACCGGTACGCTGGACCGGTCAGACCGGTTGGTTAGACCGGTCAGACCAGTGCCAGGGACCGGTCAGACCGGTTGGCCTGCAGCACCCCTGTACAACGATCTCATCCGACGGCCGAGGTTCTTTCTTCGAAACGAAGTCTTCTCCGCGATGCCGCCGTCTTGATGAAGATCCAGTCCGCGGTTTTGGAGGGTCCGCGAAACCCGGGTAGGTGGCCGGTTTTGAGTAAACCGCCAAAACCTCACGCGCGGGAAGATTCCCGCCTCCGCGCCGTGGCCCTAGACGCCGTTCCCGCCTCGGCCTTCTGACGGCCCTAGACGCCGCCCGACGCCCGTCACCTCCTCGCCTGCAGCAAGGCCCTAGACGCCGTCGATGCCCGTCGTCTCCGTCAGTCCCGAGACCGACGCCCGTGCCTCCACGACTTGGCGTCTTCAACCGCCGTCCGCCTCCTTGGTTTTGTGGCGCAAACCAAGAAACCCGCCTTCCGTCGCCGCTTGCACTCTTGATCCAGGAGTGGACGCCACAGCTGCCGCCCGGTCCGAGCTCCGGTCCCGGCTGCCCTTCACCGCCGTCCACCGCACGGTCCATTGGCCACAGCACCTCCACGGCAGCTCCCCGTCGACACTCGACGCCCGTGTACCTGCAATCTAAAGACCAAGCGCACGATCACACCGCACGGTTGACAATTCACTCATCACAAGCAGAATAGAGTACTCAACATTCCTCAGATGTAGGTCTCATCGGTAGGATCCCATATAGGTTTTGGACTACATTTTCAAATGCCATACATTTGGAACTCTCTTATAACCAGATTAGCGGTGAGTTACCACTTAGTTTGGAGTTCATGTCAGTAGAAGAGCTTTTTCTCCAGTCAAATCATTTAATTGGTTCAATACCAGAGTTGCCAAGAAGCATTGTGCTATTAGACATCTCCAAAAATTCTTTAAGCGGACATCTGCCATCAAATTTTGGAGCTCCATATTTACAGGTTGCAGTTCTCTTTTCCAACCGTATAACTGGAATCATTCCATACTCGATTTGTCAATCGCCTCACCTGCGGGTTTTAGATCTTTCGAACAACCTTCTAACAAGGGGATTACCTGATTGTGGCAAGAAGTGCTGAAACAAAGGAACCCATATAGCAACAACTCATCAAGGATCAACTATGCAAATTCTTACAGTTTGGAAATTCTTACTCTCCTAAGCAACAATAGCCTTTCAGGTGGATTTCCTTTATTCTTGAAACAATGCCAAAATCTTCTATTCCTCGATCTAACTCAAAACAGGTTCAGTGGGAATTTACCTACATGTATAAGTGAGGACATGAAAAGATTGGTAATGTTACGGTTAATGTCTAACAAGTTTTCTGGTCATATTCCGATTGAAATAACATGCCTTTTTTCTCTTCGTATCCTTGATCTTGCAAATAACACTTTTTCTGGGGTTATGCCACCATCTCTTGAGAACTTGAAAGCTCTGACTACCACTGCTGTGGCAATAGATATATTAGATAATCCTTTCCAAGAAGAATTTCAGCAGCATGTGTATTTTTTCTCAGAATCTGGTCAGTCTAATAATGATAGCTTATCGTTGGTAATTAAAGGGCAAGTGCTTGAGTACAGACAGAATGCTATATATTTTATGAGCATTGATCTGTCTTGCAACAAGTTAGTCGGGCAAATCCCTGAAGAATTAGGTTCACTTCTTGGGCTGGTAAATCTGAATTTATCAACAAACTTGTTGTCTGGAAACATCCCGTATATGATTGGCAATCTGCGATCATTGGAGTCTCTTGACTTGTCCAACAACCAACTTTCTGGTGAAATTCCTCGGGGATTGTCAGATTTGACATCACTAAGCTATCTGAATTTGTCCTACAATAACCTATCAGGCATAATACCATCAGGACACCAACTTGACACTCTCAAGACAGACGATCCAGCTTCAATGTACATTGGCAATCCTGGTCTTTGTGGGCATCCACTTCCAAAGGCATGTCTTGAAGATCAGCCAGCACAAGCAGGTCCTGCCAGGTGGCATGAAGATGACAACACTCAAATGGATTTTAATTTTGGTTTAACTGTAGGATTCTTGGTTGGCCTTTGGATAATATTTTGTGGCCTTTTGTTCAAGAAGACTTGGAGATACGCCTATTTCAGCCTATTTGACAAACTATTCGACAAGGTACACGTCTTCATTGTAGTCACTTGGCAACAATGGTTCAGAAAACTAGGTACAAACTGAGCAAAAGCATTGCTAAGGCACATCTATGTTGTGCCGATTGGAATGGTACCTTTGACCGTGGAACTTTGGGTTTTCTGTAATGGATCGTTCACATCACCACGGTAAATGCGGCAATGTCAAAAGCTCTCAAGGTATAAAACTATAATAAATGTGTGGTATATTGTTGCACTGTAAACTGTAATGTAAGAGGTCGTTAATTGTAAAACAGCCTCCACAATTTGCCGTGTGATCTGCTTGTCATTTGGAATTTCCACAGTATATTGAAACTAATGCCCTCTGTTATCCAATATCCATTTGGCGATTCTGTTTTCACCTCTTACTTTGAGGTTCTGAGCATACTGCCGTCGTTGTCAACACGACAACACATATGGATTTTTTTCATGATTTTTCTTAATAAACTTCTGAACACTTTCTTTTTCGTGGACGATCCTACCGAAAGGAGGGTCCATTATGTGCATTTTTTTTTCGAACTCACTCATGTTAGTATGTTACCATGTGTATTCTCGGTTGAGCTTACTTCTCGTGTCGTTTTCAGTAAAAAGAAAAATTAAAGGACAAAGGTTTCTGATACAGAGGAAGTTTTAGCATCGCTAACTCACGAGGCATGCAGTGGCGACTGGCGAGGGTACTACTAGCTGTAGAGCAGTTAGCTTCGCTCACTCACGAGTCACGAGCTCGAGACAAGACAGATGACATGGCGTTACACGAGAGCCTACACACAGTAGCCAGTAGCTTGCACGCAGTGGGCACATTCTGGACCGTCCATTCTTGCACGGACCACACGGGGCGAGGAAGAAGGGGACGGCTCGTCGTCGTGTCCGCAAGCCCTTATCGATCAGGCGTAGGGGCACTGGCTAACTAACACGCAGGCCAGCCCAGCCGCACCGCGCCAAGGAAAAGGAGAGAAGAGAGGACCAATCCACGCCATGGTGGCGCGCGCGCCTCACGCGAGTAGATGAGCTGTGGTCGCCTGTTGTTGTTGAGCAAACAAGGGGGAAAGTCCTCTGTCCGTGGGGATTGCCATCGGTTTCGTGGCTTGGCAGCCACCGCCACCGCCCTCTCTCTTTCCCATTCTTTATCTTCTCCGAGGCGAGAGACGGAGAGAGTCCCAGTGCCCGTCTCACATTGTCACACAGCGGAGCTGCCAGGGTAGGAAGAGAAGAGAGAAGGCAGGCAGGATGCCCCACAGCCGCTTCTCGGGGTCGCTCCGCTCGCCCAAGATCGACGTCGTCATCGACATGGGGAACCCCTTCCTCAACCGGACCGTCGACGGCTTCCTCAAGATCGGCGCGGTCCGTTTCCCTTCCTCCTCTCTTTCCTGCCTGCGCATCACGAATTCGCAATGTACCTGCATGTCTCACATCTATCTATATATTCTAATCCAATCGATCCCTGATCTTGTGTTCGATCCTTGATCAGGTCGGCGCTTGCAAGGTGGCCGCCGAGGAGACCTTCGAGTGCCTCCATAGAGGTCCTCTTCTGTCTCTGCTTGCTTCCCCCCTTTTCTTTATTCATTGCCCTTCTTCCAGTTCAGTCATACTGTATTCTCCTTACTTTGTTTATTTTACTTTTACCTTTCATTTTTACAAAGAAAATGCATTATGTTTGAACAAAACTGGCAGTCTCTGTTCCATAGCCCAGGACCCTTGTTAGTTGGAAAAGTTTTGATTTTTGGTGGCACACACGTCGGAGATCGATGCTATGTTGCCCCCGGAAACATTTGGTCATTATAACAACACTTAATGGAAAATTGCCTCTGCAATTAACTGCTGATACTGAAACAGTGGAGCAGATACAACTCCATACTGTAATTTGTATGGCCTGCATTTGGCATTCAGTATTATACTGAATTTTCTGCACGTTTCTGCAGTCTGTATTTGGCACTCTGTATTATACTGAATTTTCTGCACATTTGTGCAGCCTGCATTCGGCATTCTGTCTTGATTAAATGACTGAAATGACAAGAAAATTCTGATGTTGTTCCTGAATGTGCCATTAGTTCTGAACATAGGGCCTGAGCCAGTGCAAAACGGTGTTACCACAACGGATCTTAATTGATGCACTCACTCTAGCTATAGGCCACCTTGTACACTTCTCTTATTTCTTGTTGTCTCTTCCTTATATTGCCATTTGTTATTTGCTTGAGTACTTGTTAACTCTCCTCCTTTTAATTAAATACTTGGTTGCAGGCTTTAAGTTTGCCCTATGATATTTTAGATTAATTCTAGTATGTATTCCTGTTGTGGCTGAAAAGATTATGGGACCCTTGCACTCTTTGTTGCTATATTTCACTGTCAAACAGGAGAAGTTGGTACAGTGTACCCTTCTATTTGCACACATAATAACAAAATTTCTTTTCTTTCTTTGCAGGGGATGTTTCAAAGCACAAGCTTGAGCATGCAGTAAGTATTTTCATGGCATTGATTTCCCTATTTCTGAACTATTCTAGCTTCATGCCCTTTTGACACCTGGAGAACACAATGTTCCTAGGCCTTGCCAGTTAGAGGATTCTACACTAACTTTCAAAATGTTTTTAATTAGGATGCTCTTACATTATGGATAATGATTACTTGATATTCCAAAAATACATGTAATTTATTTTTTTTAAAATTCATGTAATGAGTACTGCAGATCTCTATCTATAGTCTCAATTCAGTACATTGTCATTTGCGGCTCCTCATGGTAGAAATGTATAATCAAATGCTTGTGGGTCTGTTGGTTTATTTCTTTGAAGAGTAAGTTCCTGTTTGCATTACACTAATACACTTTTCTCTTTTCTCTTCTGAATATCTATGCAGCTAAAGAAAATGTGCAAGGAGGGTGCTTACTGGGGTAATTAATTGACCAGCTTTTACACTTTTTTTTTATAACAGAGTTTTTATTGCAAACTCATATAAATGCATTGGCTTCTTTCCTGTCTTCTTTTACACTTTGGCTAATTCAGATGTTTGTTTGTCTAATACGCAGGTACTGTTGCTGGAGTTTATGTGGGCATGGTGTATGGAGTGGAAAGGGTCCGTGGTCGTAGTGACTGGGTAAGAATTAACTGAAATATGAATCTTTCAGTTTTATTGTTGTTAATTGAACATTGTGTCAAGGAACTTTTATGTGCCTTCCTATTGGGGAAAAAGTTACTTGCCCACTTGAAAGGTAGAGCTTACTGCAGATAAGATTTTTCGGTGAATGGTACAAGTGAAAGTTAAGGTGCTATACGGCACTGGTACCTTATATATCAAGATTTTTGCAACACTTGTTCTCCCCCTCTTTGTCCAAAGATCAGATAATTGTCATGTTAATTTTGTTTGTTAGAAATCTAACTGATGTGAATGTAGAACATGATAGGTCCTTTTTTTCATTTTATCTTGAACAGTAAGGATATCCCAAGCTTCAGTTATGGAAAGTTCAGAACCATTGAGCACAGTATGACAACAATTTATAATCTCCTCACCAAAAATAACTGTAGAATCTGCCTGGTTCATTCCATGCAAGCTTTTAGTCATCTTTTGGTGTTCATTAATCCTTTTGTGTTCTGCTTACCTGCAGAAGAATGCAATGATAGGAGGCGCATTATCTGGTGCCCTAATCTCTGGTGCCAGCAACAACCACAAAGACAAAATCATCAAGGACGCCATCACTGCCGGCGCAGTTGCAACAGCTGTTGAGTTCATCAACTACCTTACCTAGTTATGCAACTGCATTTGCAGTGCCATTGTCGTACAATAACAACAAGAACTTCTTCAGTGAAGCCATGTCCGGTTCAATAAACCAGCATCTTCAGTCTTGGTTGCTCCTCACCCGCTTTTGCTTTGTGCGGATGTCCTTATCAACCGTTTTTCGTTATCGTTGAGGCTTGCAGTCATCGCTGTGATTCTGTGATGACTTATTTGATTTAAGGAAAAATATATATGCAAGTTGCAGCAACAGGGGAGAAAGAACCTTTGCCCTGATTCCATTACTGCTGCTATTCATCACCAGCAAGTGTCTGAACTTTCCTTCAATGTTGACGTTCCTACTGGTGCGTTCAGTGAGAAACGAGAGTACTCTATCCTGCCTGTGATGAGTGAATTGTCAACCGTGCGGTGTGATCGTGCGCTTGGTCTTTGGTTGCAGGAACACGGGCGTCGAGTGTCGACGGTGAGCTGCCGTGGAGGAGCTCAGGCCGGGCGGCAACTGTGGCGTCCACTCCTGGATCGAGGGCGCAAACGGCGACTGAAGGCGGGTTTCTTGGTTTGCGCCACAAAACCAAGGAGGCGGACAGCGGTTGAAGATGTCAAGTCGTGGAGGCACGGGCGTCGGTCTCGGGACTGACGGAGGCGACGGGCGTCGACGGCGTCTAGGGCCTCGCCGCGGGCGAGGAGGTGACGGGCGTCGAGCGGCGTCTAGGGCCGTCAGAAGGACAAGGCGGGAACGGCGTCTAGGGTCACGACGTGGAGGCGGGAATCTTCTTGCGCGTGGAGTTTTGGCGGTTTTCTCAAAACCGGCCACCTACCCGGGTTTCACGGACTCCCCAAAATCGCGAACGGGACCTTCATCTACATGGCGGCATCGCGGAGGAGACTTCGACTTGAAGAAAGAACCACGGCCGTCGGATGAGTCCAATATATCTTTTCCAGTTTTGCCCCTAAGGGCTTTCTAGTGTCTAATTAAGTCTAGGGGTAGTTTGGTCTAGAGTTAGTGGGTTAAATACCCTCTCTCCTTCTCTCTCTTTCTTCTGCGCCTGGACACAACACACGCCATCACCTCTCTCTGCCTGGCGCCGCCCATCTCTTTCCTGGTCTCCTCTCAGTTCTTTCTTCCTCTCCTCTCTAGGATTTAGAGGTATGGATTCTTGAGACTTGTGTACTGAGATCTTGTGGGAAAGGAGGGTCATCCCTCCTTGTGCCCTCCGGGGAGTTGAATTGGTTTCAATCTCATACGATTTGTGCTTTGTTTTGAATGAATTCGATTTTCCTTCGTCGATCCATGAAGTACGAGATTGGAGTGGTTCTTTGAGCTCTTTGATGTGACTCTAATCCCCTTTGCCTAGTGCTCAACCTCTAGGAATCACGAGCTCGTTCAGTTTGAAGCTCTTGAGCTTTTTACGTTTCTAGAGAAAACCTCATTTTCGTTTTGATTCTCTTCGATTCCTCTTAATCCGTGAGGAATTTTGTGGAGATCTTTTGGGGATGTGTTCTTGAAGTCATCATCTTCATCTCCCCAAAATCTGAGCCGCTTTGGAATCGATTTGATCCTCCAATCATCGAGATTTCCAAAGGTTGCGGGCTGAAAGGAGTTTCTGGGCTCTGCTTATCTTAGCACCGGATGAACCGACGCCTTGAAGTTGCAAGCGTCGGATCAACCGGTGAGTAGGTTGTTCTGTGTTAGGGTTTTGGCTTTTATGCTCGTTGCACCGGCGCTTAGAAAGTATTGAGCGTCGGATCAACCGGTGTCAAGTGATCTTGCCCTTGCAGTTCTGCCACCTCTCTGGACAACTACACCGGCGCTTCTTCATTGCACCGGTGCATATACGTCGGTTAAACCGGTGCTTGCCGGTGTATGCGTCGGTTCAACTGATGCCTGGTTTTCTGTCCGGGTGGTCTCTCGGGTGAACTGCACCGGTGTTTCTCCAATTGCACCGGTGCTGGTAACATCGGATCAACCGGTGTTAGCTTTTTTCTACTGTAGGCTCTGCGCATCGGTTAAATCGACGAAGAGCCCTTTGTGCTCGTCGGTTCAACCGGTGTGTATACCGTGCGTTGATTCTTGCGCTGATTTTCGGGTTTGCTTCCGCATTGGTTTTCGTTTGTTTCTAGGGCTTTCTTGTGTTGGTGTAGCTCCTCCATAGCTACTCCACGCTGTACCTAGAACTCTAGAGTTGGGCGTGAACTCTCATTCACCCCCCCTCTGGTCGCCCTTTCGATCCCTCAATTGGTATCAGAGCTTGGTTGAGGTTTTCAGTATCTTAACCGGTTCGAAAACCACTTGGCGACCATGGCGAGTCTTGGGAAGATCCTGGTGTTTTTCAGCGAGGACTATGCCTACTGAAAGGTTCGCATGAGAGCCTTCTTGCAGAGCATGGGAGCCGAGGTCTGGGATATTACCAGAAACCAGGCTTACGAGGTGCTTGCCGTTCGGACCACACCTCTTCAGGTGTCCGAGCACAAGGCTAACGCCAAGGCTGTCAATGTTTTGTTCGCTGGCGTTTCTCGTGCGGAGTTCTCACGCGTCCAGGGTTTTCAGGAAGCCCACAAAGTTTGGACGTGCCTTGAGAACTACCACGAGGGTACACCTCAGGTGAAGGCCAGACTGTTCGAGACTCACCGGCGTGAATACGAGAACTTCACACAGGGGCCGGGTGAGAGCATTGGCGATATGTTCAGTCGGTTTCAATCGATTGTGAACAAAGTCAATGCGAACAGATCTGCTGATGCCCTTGAGTACACAGAGCATGAGAAGGCTCTGAAGTTGCTCTACGCACTTGACCGCTCTGTGTGGGATCTCAAAGTGAACACGATCATTGAGTCTGCTGGCTATGAGACTCTGACCGTGAATGAGCTTTTCAGCAAGCTCAAGGCCACGGAGGTGGATAACCAGACACGAGCCAAGCTCAATGGTGCCCCTCCTTCCAAGAGCATCGCTCTTGTGACTGGCCCAGGTGGATCGAGCTCTAACGTTAACTCTGCTCTTGGCTTTTCTCTTGCCTCTTTGCCTTCTGTTACAAATGAGCAGCTGGAGACGCTGGGCGACGACGACTTGTGCCTCCTCATCAGCAAGTTCCAGTGCGTCTACCACAACAGGCAGAGGAAGAAGAACCCCGGGGTGCTACAACTGCAGTGATTTGAACCACTTCATCGCCGATTGCCCCAAGAAGTCCGGCGGTGGCCAGAACAACCACTTCGACTACTACCACCACCGCGACAGCGACGAGGAAGGCTCCAACAAGGAGCGTCGGTACCACAAGCACCGCAGTCGTGACCGGGGAGGATGCTTCGACAAGGAGTCGCTCAAGAAGCGCTTCTAGTTCAAGGCCAAGAAGCGCTTCCAGTTCAAGGTCAAGAAACGGGAGAAGGCCTTCCTAGTGCAGCTCAGCGACCTCGACAAGAGCTCCGACACCGACCGGTCTTCTTCACCGACCTCCGACGACGACGACAAGAAGAAGAAGAAGCGGGACAAGGAAGCCACCGGCTTCATCGGCCTGTGCTTGGCAGCCGGTCGGCGCAAGGGTTTCTGCACCATGGCGGGCGAAGCCGATGGTGCTCGTGCGTCTTTGGGTGGACATGCTACACCGACGCACGTTGAGTCTTCTCCTGGATTCAAGAGTGATTCAGAGGTAAACTCCACGTTCGACCTGCTAGATACAGAGGTTAGGGAGTTGTACGCCGCTCTCGACAACCAGAAAAGGCTGCTTAAGGAAGCAGCTAGAGAGCGTAAAAAGCTTAGGGCTGAGCTGGCTTGTGCTAGGGAGAAATCTGGTGAGGATGAGTGTGCTGGCTGCATATCTCACATGAATGATCTTGTTGCTCTCCGTGCCAAGCATGATGAGAACGTCGCGAACCTAGATGTTGCTAAGACTTCGCTTTCTGACGTGTCTCACGAGCTAGCCAAGGCCAAGCATGAACTTGAACTTGTCAAGGACGCTCCCATTATTAGTGATGTGCTGGAATGTGATGAGTGTCCTGTCTTTAAAGCTGATCTAGCCTCTTTACGGTCAAAGTTTGCTACTGTTGTGTGCGAGCTAGAGGAGATGAAGTCTAGGCCAGTTTTGCTTGGTGCTTGTATGCTTTGTCCCACGCTAAGGTCGGAACTAGATGAGAAGAACGCCTTGGTTAAGTCTTCAGGGAAGACTAAGGTCGTGGAGTCTAGCCCACCTATTGACTGCTCTGTTTACCCTGATTTGATCTCTGATTTGGATAATCTTGCGGTAGAGAAAGCCAACTTGGAGAATGAGAATACCTATCTTAGGGCGATTCTTAGTTGGGTTTCTGCTAGTGAGCCGTAGTTGGACATGATGATTAAGCAGTTCAAGCGTGGTGATGGTTTTGGGGTCGGTTACACCTACACGAAGTCAAACTTTGACAGGTTGTATGGTTAGATCGGCAAGGCTGCTGGAGTTCAGAGTGCTCAAAACACTGCTAGTTCGAGCACGCAGCCTTCGCTTGTTGACCCCGTGGATGGTGTGCTGAAAGAACCACAAAAAGCACCTCCACAGAAGCAGGTTTGGGTTCCAAAGCCCAATGAGCTGAGAAATCCCCTCGACACGCTCCCTGCTGCCGCAGCTCAGGTTGCCCAGAAGAAGAGGGCTGCTCCTCCCCATCCGCAGACTAGGCCTCCACCTCCCAAGAGAGAGGTGAGGTACCACTGCGAGTTCTGTGACAGAGAAGGTCACCTGGAGGAGTTTTGCTTCAGGAGGAAGCGGGCTATGAGGCGTGAGCAGGAGAGATGGAACTCGGACATGTACTCTGCTCGGGTGCATGGTCCTCCTCGGCGTGATGGTAGGCAAGTTTCTAGGGCGCGCCGTGTAGGTGGAGGTCAGGGAGACGGTGGTGGTTACCGTGCTCCAGCGGGTGGTCGTTTTGCCAGTTGTGCTCCTGGTCGTTTTTAGTACGGCTATGGACCACGGGACCGAGGCTTTGGAGGAGGTTTCAAGGCACCACGTTTTTCTCGCGGTGGTGTTAGTCAGACACGCGGTAGACGGGACAGGGGATACGCTTTGCCTGGTTTTGCTAACCCTTTTGTAGAGCAAATGGCTCGACACTGGTTTGCTTCTCACTTTGCTAACCCCAGTGTTGAGATATTTGCTCACCCTTTGTCTCACTACTGATGTGCAGGTTGGAGGCTTGGAGAACAGGTGGATCATGGACTCCGGTTGTTCGCGCCACATGACCGGAAATAGCAAATGGTTCTCCAGCCTCACCCCGATGCGCTCAAAGGAGTACATTGTGTTCGGGGATAATAGAAGAGGAAAGGTACGTGGACTTGGCGCTGTTCGAGTTTCTGATCACTTTACCCTGAGAGAAGTTGCTTTGGTTTCGAATCTTGGCTTTAATTTGCTCTCTGTTTCGCAACTTCTTGATGAGGGGTTTGAGGTTCTTTTCAAGGAGGGTTGTTCGCGTGTTTTGGATTCCAGAGGAGATTTGGTTTTCCAGATTACACCTCGCGATCGGGTTTTCTTGGTTGACTTTTCTAGAACTCCTCTTGGCCCTTCTCGTTGCTTGTTGGCTGGTCCTTCTTCCGATTTGTGGAAGTGGCATAGGAGACTTGGACATTTGAGTTTCGATTTGTTGTCGAGACTTAGCTCACTTGGCCTAATCCGAGGATTGCCCAAATTGAAGTTTGAAAAGGACTTTGTTTGCCATCCGTGCCGCCACAGGAAGATGATTGCCGCTTCTCATCAGCCTGTTAATCAGGTGATGACCGCTCACCCTAGAGAGTTGCTACACATGGACACAGTTGGTCCTTCTAGGGTGATGTCTGTTGGTGGGAAGTGGTATGTTCTTGTGATTGTGGACGACTTCTCTCGCTATTCTTCGGTCTTTTTCATGAGAATCAAGGATGAGGCTTTCGAGTTTGTTCAAGACTTGATCTTGAGGTTGAAAAACGAGTTACCCCAGGACATGCGAGCGATTCGCAATGATAAAGGCACATAATTCAAAAATGCTCATTTTGATGCCTTTTGCAGTGATCAAGGGCTTGAACACCAGTATTCTTCTCCCTACACTCCACAGCAGAATGGAGTTGTAGAGCGGAAGAATCGGACGCTGGTTGAAATGGCGAGGACGATGCTCGATGAGCATAGGACTCCTCGCAAATACTGGGCTGAGGCGGTCAATACCACTTGTTATGTGTCCAACCGCATTTTCTTACGTGCCTTCATGCACAAGACTTCTTATGAGTTGCGATTTGGACGCCAGCCCCGTGTTGACCATCTCAGAGTTTTCGGTTGCCGGTGTTTTGTGCTGAAAGATGGATATCTTAATAAGTTTGAGTCTCGCTCGTCTGACGGTATTTTTCTCGGTTATGCTTCTCACTCCAGAGCTTACCGTGTGCTGATTATAGATACTAATATCGTCAGAGAGACTTGTGAAGTCACTTTCGACGAGACTGCACCGTGCAATTCTTCTATCTTTGAAGTTGCAGGAGATAATGAGCTCGGCACCTCCATCTTTGAAAATGAGAAGGAAGAAGCTGCGAGGGCGACGCTGAGGCTACCACGCGTGTTGTGGACCCAGCCGTCTCTGCCACGAGCTCGGACGATGACGACAGCCCCGACCCGACTACGTCTACTTCCCGGGGGCCGATCGAGCAGGTGACTCAGGCTTCACCAGTTGCATCTGAGGAGACACCAGATTTGGTTGAGGAGGAGGCAAATTCGACGCAGGAAGCACCTCGACACATTCAACGTCGTCATCCACCTCAACAGATGCTAGGTGATCTCAACGAGCGAGTCACCAGGTCCAAGGTAACAAATATCGCTGGCTTTGCTCATTCAGTATTTGTTGCCTCTTTTGAGCCCAAGGATATTGGACACGTCTCTTTCTGATTCTAATTGGGTCAATGCCATGCATGATGAACTTGAAAATTTTGAAAGAAACCAAGTTTGGGTTTTAGTCGAGCCTCCACCTGCTTGTAATTCCATCGGAACGAAGTGAGTTTTCAAAAACAAGCAAGGTGAGGATGGGTTGGTTGTTCGAAACAAGGATAGTCTTGTTGCACTGGGGTTTTGCCAAAAAGAGGGTATTGATTTTGAGGAGACTTTTGCCCCTGTTGCTCGTTTGGAAGCTATTCGAATCTTTCTTGCATTTGCTACTTCCAAGGGTTTTAAAGTTTTCCATATAGACGTTAAATCTGCCTTCTTAAATAGTTTTATCGAAGAAGAGGTTTATGTGAAACAACCCCCTGGTTTCGAAAATCCCAAGTTTCCAAACCGTGTTTATAAACTTCAGAAAACTCTTTACGGTTTGAAACAGGCGCCTAGAGCTTGGTATGATAGACTGAAAACTTTTTTGCTAGCTTAGGGCTTTAAAATGGGATGTGTGGATAAAACCTTGTTCCTCATGCGGTCTGGCACTGATTTTCTGTTAGTTCAGATATACGTGGATGATATTATCTTTGGTGGCTCTTCTCTCCAAGTTTTCTGAGCAGATGTCCAGGGAGTTCGAGATGAGCATGATGGGTGAGCTGCAGTTCTTCCTCGGGCTGCGGATCAAGCAAACTTCCCAGGGCACGTTCGTCCATCAAGCCAAGTACACCAGGGACTTGCTGCAGAAGTTCGACATGAGTGACTTGCCTCCTCAGCCGACTCCGATCAACACATCGACGGCACTTGATGAGGACTTGGATGGCGAGGCGGTGGACCAGAAGGAGTACAGGAGCATGATCGGCTCCCTCCTGTACCTGACGGCGACGCGGCCGGACATTCAGTTCGGTGTCTGCCTCTGTGCGCGGTATCAGGCTTCTCCGCGCACCTCCCACAGACAGGTGTTGAAACGCATCTTCAGGTATCTGAAATTCACCCCTGATGGTCTTTGGTACTCTGCGGATTCTTCTCTGGTTTTGGTGGGTTTTTCTGATGCCGATTTCGGTGGGTGTCGGTTGGATCGCAAGTCGACTTCCGGCACCTGTCAATTTATCGGTACATCTTTGGTGGCTTGGTCCTCTCGCAAGCAGGCTAGCGCAGCGCTTTCTTCCACAGAAGCTGAGTACGTTGCCGCTGCTAGCTGCTGCTCCCAGATATTTTGTATAAAACAAACCTTGCAGGATTATGGTTTGAGTTTCGGTAGGGTTCCCATCTTTGTAGACAACATTTCAGCCATTAGCATTGCAAAGAACCCTGTCCTACACTCCAGAACCAAACACATAGATATCAGATTCCATTTCCTGCGAGATAACCATGAGAGAGGACACATAGACTTGATCAATGTCCCTTCAGAGAGGCAAACCGCAGATATCCTCACCAAACCGCTAGAGCAGGACACCTTTGCTCGCTTGCGAGGAGAGCTTGGGGTTTGTTACCCATTTTGATCGCTAACTTTTTTTTGTTAGCTTTGCAGGTTTTATTTGCTTCTCTTCGTTTTCTAGGTTTGGTAGTTGCATTGTGCATATGCATTGTACATATTTGCATTTTGCATTGCCTCACTTGCACTAGCATTCTTGTATACATTGCTATGATCTTCTAGTGTCTGCTAGTGTGAGTTGATAAATTTGATCATGTATAGCTTGCTCCACTGTGTATATGACATCATCTGAGTTAAGCTATTTTGATTTGAAAATCTGAAAACATGATCACCCTCTCTTGGCTACTAGCATATTAGGGCGTGTTGATATGCTTTGCTATCTAATTCATGCTAGTGTAGCCTTTCGTTCAGCAATTCATACTTGAAATGACCTAAATTTGATGAAATTGCTTAAACTGTTCTTGAAATGGACTGAAAAGATCCAGGTGGGATTGCTTGTCGCACTGATCGAGTTTTCGGGACGGCTCACTTTGCACTTGTGAGAACCCGGGCAAGGCTGTGCATGACTGAAACGAGTATCTTAAGCTTCTGATTGTCTTTGGCATAGGCTTGGCCTCGTTGCTAAGTAAAGCATGACAAGCTTTCAACCCCTGGCATTAAGAATTGCTTGATATAATTTGATTGAAAAATGAATGTTTGCAACATGCTTTGGCTGGTTTGGCTCACCTGTATGAGTATGATTAGCACTGCTTTCCTTTTCCTACTTGTTAGTGCTAGATCATGGGTGATGCTTTTATTTCTCCTAAACTGAACTTGCCTAGCTCTAGACTGATTTGATATACCCTGTTAAGTTCGATGCAGGTCTTGTTTATAGATGCACACGTGCTTGTGACTAGATGTTGCTCATATCTTTGTATCCCTGAATGCTTTCACTTACACCTCCTGCATTGCATTCATTGCATAGCTTCTGTTCAGGGGAAGTCTCAGCATCAGGGGGGAACTTTAGGTTTGTTTAGGCTTGATGTCTGCATGTGCCAACAAGGGGGAGAATTTTTGGGAGAAGTGATCGAACAAGGGGGAGACTTATTTGATTTTTGAAAAACTTGTTGTGCACAGGGTTTTGAGAGTGCATCATTTTGGAAGAGTTGCACTTGTGAGAGGGAAAAACTTTGCTTGGAGAGTGTCTGCTTTATTTCTGGCTCCTGGGTTTTTCTCGCTTTCCCTCCACTTCCAGCATGACTGCGTCGAGCGTTACCTCTGTCTTTGAGGAGTCATGTTTTGGCTTTTGATCGATTGCGTCGAGCCATTGCCCTTGTTTTAGGGAATCGATCTGTGCTTGAGTTAGTGACTATTCTTGACTTTCTGAACTTTTTGTCACTTGCTTGAGTTCTTCGCTTTTTTACTTCTTTTTATCACTTCTCTGGTTACATGTGGTGTGTTGACAATGCACTCATCAAGGGGGGGATTGAGGAATGAGAGTACTCTATCCTGCCTGTGATGAGTGAATTGTCAACTGTGCAGTGTGATCGTGCGCTTGGTCTTTGGTTGCAGGAACACGGGCGTCGAGTGTCGACGGTGAGCTGCCGTGGAGGAGCTCAGGCCGGGCGGCAGCTGTGGCGTCCACTCCTGGATCGAGGGCGCAAGCGGCGACTGAAGGCGGGTTTCTTGGTTTGCGCCACAAAACTAAGGAGGCGGACGGCGGTCGAAGACGCCAAGTCGTAGAGGCACGGGCGTCGGTCTTGGGACTGACAGAGGCGACGGGCGTCGACGGCGTCTAGGGCCTCGCCGCGGGCGAGGAGGTGACGGGCGTCGAGCGGCGTCTAGGGCCGTCAGAAGGCCGAGGTGGTAACGGCGTCTAGGGTCACGGCGTGGAGGCGGGAATCTTCCCGCGCGTGGAGTTTTGGCGGTTTTCTCAAAACCGGCCACCTACCCGGGTTCTGCGGACTCCCCAAAATCGCGAACCGGACCTTCATCTACTTGGCGGCATCGCGGAGGAGACTTCGACTCGAAGAAAGAACAACGGCCGTCAGATGAGTCCAATGTATCTTTTCCAGTTTTGCCCTTAAGGGCTTTCTAGTGCCTAATTAAGTCTAGGGGTAGTTTGGTCTAGAGTTAGTGGGTTAAATACCCTCTCTCCTTCTCTCTCTTTCTTCTGCGCCTGGACACAACACATGCCATCACCTCTCTCTGCCTGGTGCCGCCCATCTCTTTCCTGGTCTCCTCTCAGTTCTTTCTTCCTCTCCACTCTAGGATTTAGAGGTATGGATTCTTGAGACTTGTGTAC
This sequence comes from Panicum virgatum, assembly GCF_016808335.1. NCBI lineage: Eukaryota > Viridiplantae > Streptophyta > Magnoliopsida > Poales > Poaceae > Panicum > Panicum virgatum. Next base: position 7,191,294 of record NC_053147.1, read on the forward strand.
TGAGATCTTGTGGGAAAGGAGGCCCATCCCTCCTTGTGCCCTCCGAGGAGTTGAATTCGTTTCAATCTCATACGATTTGTGCTTTGTTTTGAATGAATTCGATTTTCCTTCGTCGATCCATGAAGTACGAGATTGGAGTGGTTCTTTGATCTCTTTGATGTGACTCTAATCCCCTTTGCCTAGTGCTCAACCTCTAGGAATCACGAGCTCGTTCAGTTTGAAGTTCTTGAGCTTTTTGCGTTTCTAGAGAAAACCCCGTTTTCGTTTCGATTCTCTTCGATTCCTCTTAATCCGTGAGGAATTTCGTGGAGATCTTTTGGGGATGTGTTATTGAAGTCATCATCTTAATCTCCCCAAAATCTGAGCCGCTTTGGAATCGATTTGATCCTCCAATCATCGAGATTTCCAAAGGTTGCGGGCTGAAAGGAGTTTCTGGGCTCTGCTTATCTTAGCACAGGATGAACCGACGCCTTGAAGTTGCAAACGTCGGATCAACCAGTGAGTAGGTTGTTCTGTGTTAGGGTTTTGGCTTTTTGGCTCGTTGCACCGGCGCTTAGAAAGTATTGAGCGTCGGATCAACCGGTGTCAAGTGATCTTGCCCTCGCAGTTCTGCCACCTCTCTGAACAACTACACCGGCGCTTCTTCATTGCACCGGTGCATATACGTCGGTTAAACCGGTGCTTGCTGGTGTATGCGTCGGTTCAACTGATGCCTAGTTTTCTGTCCGGGTGGTCTCTCGGGTGAACTGCACCGGTGTTTCTCCAATTGCACCGGTGCTGGTAATATCGGATCAACCGGTGTTAGCTTTTTTCTGCTGCAGGCTCTGCGCATCGGTTAAATCGACGAAGAGCCCTTTGTGCTCGTCGGTTCAACCGGTGTGTATACTGTGTGTTGATTCTTGCGCTGATTTTCGGGTTTGCTTCCGCATTGGTTTTCGTTTGTTTCTAAGGCTTTCTTGTGTTGGTGTAGCTCCTCCATAGCTACTCCACGCTGTACCTAGAACTCTAGGGTTGGGCGTGAACTTTGAGATTAAGCCGAAGTTTCGGATCGAGAGTAATTTTAATCAGCTCCCATTCACCCCCTCTGGTCGCCCTTTCGATCCATCGTTGAGTTGATCACTTGATCAGAATCTCAACTCTGAACATCATCCGTGCATTTCGTAGATTACTGTTGGGAGAAACATGATAGCACGAGAAACAGTGACCCTTTTTCCGGATTGATTAATCTTGAGCCACGGATTATTGGGTGATGGGTATATATTACGAGAAACTGAAACTGAACTGACGACGACGATCGCTTTGAGCTTCGTTTCAGAAGAACCGTGAGGTATGAGCCCGGAATATATTCAGCTGCTGCCGCTGGTGGCAATTTAATTCACTGTTCCAATATCTCATCTCCTTCCGTGATGCTCCAGCAACAATTCCTTCCCCCGAGAGGCATGTGGATCGAACCTGAAAGATTGAGAAGCGCTTTATCCTTGCGGTTACGGGGCTCATCCAGTCATCCGTCGCCGACTGTTGCGCGATGCCCCCCGACCGCAATAATTGGCGCACCGGGTAGTCACCCCACCCCCTGTTCTTCTGTGCTCTCTTCTCTTCTCGCCGTGCAAGTTACACGCCCGTGAGCCGTCGTTTTCGTCATCTGCATGAATGATTTTGCCTGCGCCCATCCGCAACTGCAATGCAGGCTCCCCATCATATCTCTAGGCGACGCAGCCAATATGGAGACGACTCGTGCACAGGTGCGGCGGTCATGTCGTCTCCCGATCACACGTGATTCTGATTCGGCGTGTTCGTTCCTCTGGAGAAGGCCTCAGGTTTTCCGTCCGAGCCTGCCTCTGAATTATTGGCCCTGTATTCTGCAGACCTGAGGCACCAACAGTCCAACACTACCTGATCAGTCAGGCTAGTCACGCTAAACTGATACCAAAAGAGCCTAATAATTTTCTAAACCAAGGTGCTGATTGATGCTTCCAACAGTCAGCGAATGGGTACTTTTTGCACCGCGCCCAGCACAAACTGTTCAACAACGCTTCATAACTGATATTTGTGCATCATCTCCCTGCATATATGCAAGCCAAAAAAATGATTACATTTAACTTTGTCAAGAACATCATTTCCTTTTTCTTGCTGCGATATCATGGCCGACAGACGCCCAGCCTACATAGAGTGCTCGAGAGTAAAGCGAATGAAACCACTGCAGCGAAATTCCCTTTTCCCTCCAAAAGATCACCGGCCTCTCTTTCTTCTCCCCTCGGTCTCTGTCTATCCATATTCCTGCTCCCAAAGCAGGTGGTGGTCCCGGGCTCGCTCGCGTCCATTCTTTCCCGGGCGCGTCTCCCCCGCGCCATGCCGCCGGGGCTATTTATACCCCGCTGCCCGCCCTCGCCATTCCTCATCACAAGCGAAGCAGAGCACACAGGAAGCACTCCACCTTCTTCAGCCGCGCTACCTGCTTTCCTTCCTGCTTGCTCGTGATCACCGAGATCAGGATGTCTGGTTGCAGCGGCGGCAACTGCGGGTGCGGCTCCGCCTGCAACTGCGGCGGCGGATGCAACGGGTAGGCATCTAATCGAACCTGATAGCTGGTACCATCATCTCGATTCCATGACGGTTGACGGAATCCGTAGCAACTGATCGTACATCTGACGAATGTGCATGACTGACTCCCCCCTGTATTGTATGCAGCTGCAAGATGTTCCCTGACGTGGAGGCCGCCTCCACCACCACCACCACCATGGTCATCGCCGCCGCCAGCAACAAGGCGTAAGTCGTGGGGAACGAACGATCCTTTGTTTCGTCTCCGATTCGATCACCGCCGCTGCTGTGATGGTGGCCCTCATGCAAACTCCACCTTGACTGCCTGTGCGTGCGTGTGCAGGAGCTCCGGCGGGTTCGAGGCGGCCACCGAGAGCGGCGGCTGCGACTGCAACACCTGCAAGTGCGGCACCAGCTGCGGCTGCTCCTGCTGCAGCTGCAACTGAGGCGGCCATGCGCCGCCGCCATGGAAGCACGAGGAGAAAGCCCCCCGGCGTAGTATATAGGAGCAGAGTCTAAATAAGATCTTGCCAACTGCGCCATCCATCATCTACCGTGTCGTGTCGTGACATCCATGGTCGCCTGCCGTGTCTCAGCTGGGGTTGTTGTCTGAACGTCTCTGGTGATCGACGACGCATGCCGGTCGTCGATCTTTAGCTTGTGTGTCCGTCCTCCTCGTGCACGCCACCTTTAATATATGTATTTCAGAACTACCTGTGTGTCGGGTCCATGCCTCACTGCTTTCCTGAATGCCTTGTTCAGAATCATGCTACAAGTACCATATATGCAAACTCTGAAGAGAACAATATATGGACATAGAAAACAGTTTCTCTGATCAAACCATGGACAGCCATCTGAAGAAGCAGAACACTGGATCATGTTTGTGTGTTCCCTGATCGTGCATGTGCAAAGTCCTTTGAGCAGTAAGGCACTATCACAAATTTTGAGAGCAGAGGAGAATCTGGAGAGAAACAGGGAGCCATGTTTATGTGCAATCATCATTGACGGTTGTCAGCAGGCAGAGCATTACAATGGCCCTGGATGTACATGACCAAGGATTCTTGAACGCCGGGCGGTAGTGAACATGTCTCTCGCAGAGAGCCAGCTGAGCTGATCACATGCACGGCCCATTTGATGCCCAAGTAGCTGCCAAAGGTCACACCTTTCGAAGCTCTGAAAAGACTCCACAAAAAGCAGAGTACCCTGAGAACCGAAACAGCAACAGGGCGAGCTACAGTTTATGATGGCTACTATTAATTTGATATTTTCCCTTAGTTTATGGAATATGGATATCTAATTGAGCCAAAAAAAAAGAAGAATACTAGTGTCTTATAAATTGTACAGCTTCTTTCTTCCACAAAAGTTTTTAGATTAATTCCGACATAGTCAGAACTCTACATGGCAAAAAAAGTTTCTGAAAACAGGAATTAACTTCATTTTAGATGTTTTTAAGGAGAGTTAAAACAGACCCGTCACCAACTGATTTTTTCATTTTAAAATCCAAAAATCAATTAGACAGTTCCTGCCATGACATTTATATGGTACAGTACATTGATTTAGTTTAATTTCGAGTCGAGTGAACATTGGAGAAGACAGAAAGAGAATAGACGCAAAGAAAAAGTGAAAGCAGAAACAGATGAAGGAAAACAAAAGTTGGAGAATCTGTGAGCGTCCAGTCTAATCATGTCCAAGCATCCAATACACATGCATAGTGGTTCATACAAATCATACATGTTTTTTTTCAGCGCCTCTCTTCCTATACCCTTGCTGTGTAGCAGCAGTAATCAATAATAATCCTCTTAGTCCTACTCTTTCCAACGAAAAAACATCTTCGCCTTCTTATTTTCTCTTCACGTTTGAAACGGGTTTCATTTGGAACACTGGGGAATCCTTCCACAATTTAATTTGTTGGAGTTTTGTTGTTTTTCATTGGATGTATCTGATAGAATATATGTGCTGTGTGGGTGATGGGCCTGCCGTCCTGGCCCATGGCCGGCTCTCTGCCGTGCCTAGTTGATTAGGTTAGGCAGCTCATCATCCCTTGATTGGTTGTGATTCTATAAACCTCTCTCAAAGCTGCCTATATACTCCATCAACGGCTTTGGACTGCCGACCGACGACGCCATGGTCTTGACGCGCATGACACTTGCTGGCTCTGTGATCAGGAGCCTGAAACGGCCGACCATCTTCTGGTCAATTGCAGCTACACCAAAGCAATATGGTGGAACGCGCTCTCTTGGATGACATGCCAGTGTTCCTTCCCAGAACCTCTACAGCTACACTTTTGGTGGAAACACCTTAGAACACTCCAGGAGAGCGACAGGAAACGGGGCTTCAACACCCTTTTCATGCTGATCATCTAGGCATTATAGAAGGAGCGCAACAACTGGCTGTTCAAAGGCGTGAGTACCCATGGACCCGATCTCCAGGAAAAGATCAAGATGGACATCAAGCTGTGGATCGACGCGGGGCAAGGCGCTTGGGTTGTCTAAAACGGGAGTAGTATTTTATGGGTTGGCCCCTCGCGGGCATCCGTTTCTCGTAACGATTGCAATCTACGTGCAATTGGGGTGTTGTAAAACTATTGCTTCCTTCTTAATATAATGATACGCAGCTCTCCTGCGTATTCGAGAAAAAAAAAGCTGCCTATATAGGTACATATATTGTATACCCTAATCAATCTATTATTTCCACGCAATCACAAATTGCTCTCAGTATCATTGTCATGCTGATCCTGATGTCAGCAAAAAAAGTAGTAAATAGGCAGGCAATTTTGAAGTGACACTGTAAATAGATTAGGAAACCTTTGCCCGTTTTCTTATGCATTCCTTATCAATCAAGTTTAAACCGAAATGGTTAAGATTGAGCTCACCAACAGATCATGAATACTAAATCCGGCACTAGGACTTATGAGCAACCTTCACCAGTACTATACTTCACATAATCTGCAAATAGTCAAACAAAAAAAAACTAGCTATCCTATCATGGTACTAGTAGCCACAAATAACGTTGTTTTCTGTCCAACAACGTCATAAGGAACCAGCTAGATCACGCATGATGCAAGCTAAGATCCTGTAGGATATTCCCGGCGATTCATTGGCGCCAGAATATATACATACTAATATTTCATCTCATTGTGCACTGCCATACGTATGAAAAGTCAACTTGCTCCATTCCAAATAAAATTACGTTTGAATTCTCATGTATATGCAAGTAGTGCCACCGTATACCCAAAAAAAGAAACAAAGAAAAACACTCCAGCCTGGGGATTGACTTGGGGTTGCCCCCGTCCAATCGCCGGCTTTGTTTGAGAGCTTAACTCACCACCGCGCAAATTTAGATGGCTCTCTCTTGCACTGCAGGTGCTGGGCGTACTCCCTACGGGTTAGTATAAGGCCAGTCTTAATGCATAGTTTTATTATAGGGTTACTTAGAACAAGAACTAGATAACTGAGCCGGATAAATTTTACAGGGATGAAACTCCTCTCGCATCCCATGAAAGTCTTCCTTCTCTCTTTTCATAAACCAGTGAGGTGACCCGCGCATTTGCGCAGCTAGTATTGATATTCTAAATATATCTTATATTTTTTATCTAATTATTATTCATAAACTTAAATCTTTCTCATGACATGTTATTTGCTTCTGTAATCAACAGCGCTTCTCTACTGCTAGTGTAGTAGTGCCTCCTTTTGCCTACATATTTCTTTATCAGTGATGTAGTCACATGACAAGCGCAAAGCCCTAATCCTGGCATGACCGCCTATCTGCTCGATCTTAGCTACTACCATTTTGCTAGTAGTAATAACATATTTCTTATCTGCTAGCTCTTGCAGTAATATATGCTGCTGACGGTGGGTGATCACCGCAAGCAGAGATTCGTGGGAACCCCCGTTTAGAGATTCGGCCAGAGGTGTAAACCGCGCAAGGATCTCCCTTAAGGAAGTGAGTAGAGACGGTGATTTTTAGACAGGTTCAGACCGTCTGGAGGCATAATACTCTACGTCCTGTGTGTTGTGATTGGTTCTTTGCTGATACCGAGTTGGAGAGCCCAAGCCCATAATGTATCAGTTAGGCACCAAAAGAGCGGTCCCTTTACATGTCCTGGGACCTTTCTATTTATACACTACAACTATCTTCTTTGTTCCTCTCTAACTTGTGTGAATGCACCCTTTGCATAGCGGGCGCCATCTTCGAGGCTGCCCTGCCTTTGTCAGGTGGGCAGGCGGCTTGTCAGGCCCGCCGTAGCAGGCCTTAGGAGACCCAGCGGTGTTAGGGGCGTCGCGGGGTGACCTTGGGGCATCCCGCCCAAGGTGGCCGTAGATGCTGACGGGTGGACCCCCCACGTCCCGGGGTGATCGAGGGCTGTCTGCCCAGCCCTCGCGCTCCGGGGTGTCTCAGGGGACGTCCGGGGCGGCCGCGTGGCGGTTTCCGGGGTCGCCCCGCGGACCCTCCTGGTCTGGGGTGATTTTCGTCAACCCCGGGGCGCCGCCCCGGGTGGCTCTGATTTTACCGCGACAGGGGCGCAGTAAACGATGGTGGGTCCCAGCCACCGTCCATCTTCAAGTCGATGGGACGGGTAGCTCAGGGATAAGATATCCGCCCCCACAATCTTATCGCCTGAGCCCACGGTATCCCCCGTAATCATGATATTTTTACGGGGAAGCCGCGCGCCCCCTCGGGCTCTGCACCAAGCCTGGCGGCTGGGCGCTGTAACTGCCTGGTAAAATATTCTTTTACAAAGCGGGTGTCTTCGAGGGGACAGGCCCGGCCCGGCCCGCTCCTGGTGGGTGCCCACCTCCATGGGCGGATGCCCCTGGCGAGGGCCCACAGCCGCGCTCGACTGACGTTGCCGGCTGACGCAGCTGGTGGGTCCCCTTCCCCCTTAATCGCGCATAAGACCGGGGTTATGGGGACCCCCGTTCCCATTACGCTGACAGCTGCCCACTGCTCAGTTCAACTGACCCAGTTATTCATTTGCTAGCTTCCCTACTTTTATGATCCTCTTGGTCGTCTGTTGCTACTATATTTAATTTTGTCGTCTGCCTACATGGCCTAGTTTCTGTTGGGAACAATCGACTCAAGTTTCTTACTTTTTGGAAGCCAACAAATCTCCATAGTGCAGAGCACAAGATTCCATTCAGAATTTTAGCAACCTATGTTCATGTTCAAGCCTGATGAGCTTACTATACCAATCATAGTCTGATCGATATTGTCCTGGTTCCTAATCTGCTTGTGGTGTTAATTATTTTGAGATTGTGGTGTTAATTGTGCGGTGTGGTAGTGTCTTGTAGCAATGCCAGCAATAAACCTTTGGAGCAATGTCAAGGACCCTCCCTCGGCAAGGACAGGGATGTAGAAGGATTGTGAAAAAGAGTTAGGTTGGACGTGCAGTAGCCTTGTGCTTGCATTGGGCCTGCGGACATGCACATCCATCATTAGTAGGCAGTAGGTGATGGACAGTCTACAGACTCCATATAGAATGAAGAAGCTTGTGGCGCGACGCTTACCCTTGCTCTTAGCCTCCAACTCTGTGATCCTCATCGCTGGCCCGACTTTGACCACCCTCTCATCATGATCAATGCAGACCAGGTGGTAGTCTAATATAGTGCAAAGTCTAGAATTATCTTGTTTATTTTGACTAATATAATATAATCGTGAAGGTGCATTTGAGATTTTGGTAATACAATAAAATATATGTGTTTTAAAATATATTAATTGTTTGTGTAGCTAGTATCCTATTGGTATGCACCATATATAGTATGATATGCAAAACGATGGATAGAATATATTTTAATATCACTTGTGGGTAATTTATAAACATGTATATGGGTATTTTAGGTTAATTTTTTCGTAATGGTAGTGGTGGGTAATTTTAATTTTTCTTTTTTCTCTAATTAATGTGAAAATTTCTAGGCTTTGAGAGCAAATGTGGAGGATCGTTTGTTGGCTAAATAATAAGATAATAGATATCCTACCACATTAGCAAAATTAAATTGTTATGAAACTTCCATAAAATTCCACTAAGACTGGCCTAATTAATCCCCTTCTGAACTTTCCTTGGTTACAAAAGTCAGCGCAGGTGCTTGTAGTTTATGTACCTATGTATCTATGGTGATGATGTGTTGCATATGTGGTGTGGCGTGGCATCAGAGAAACGGACACATTTGTAATACAACTTGATGAGCAGCAGGGCAACTTGCTCCGTCTCATTGTGTCGATCTGCACTAGTGGCAGTTGGTTTCAAGTGGAGTTTCAGTGACGCATGAGGCATCGCAACGAACTAACAAGCGATTGGCTCTTCAGAAAACCCAAGGAAGAAGAATGCCAAAGGATATAGGCACCCGTAAACGCAAAAACGTAAAATTTTGCGAATGAATTTTGCTAATTTGAAGTACTAAATGAAATTTATTTACAAAACTTTTTGCATAGATGGGCTGTAAATCGCGAGACGAATCTAATGAGCCTACTTAATCCATGATTTGCAACAGTGATGCTACAGTAACCATCCGCTACTTATTGATTAATCATATATTAATTAGCATCATTTGATTCGTCTCGCGATTTACAACACATCTGTGTAAAAAGTTTTATAAATAAATTTCATTTAGTACTTCAAATTAACAAGATTCCGTCGCAAAATTTTTTTGCGTTTACACGCCAGGGAACTAAACACGACCATAGTGTGATTTCAGACATCCAAATTAGAGGTTTGATGATGAGTTATACAGTACTACACTAGACGCGTAAACAAGATTGGCTCCCAGAAAAAACAGGTATTTATACCAGAAGACGCGTATCCACTTCTGATGCAAATACGGCATGTCAAATGTATCTAGAAAGGACCGGACGTTACGACACGTTGAGCGCCGGCCCAATCTAGTCACACCCTGAACCTCCAAACTAAAGCAGCTTGCAATGGTGTATTTTACTCCTGAGAATCCAAAGTCAACTTGGATTACGAGGAAAAAGAAACCCTGATCGCAGAGACAAGAAAACAAATGCAAAGGGATAGATCCCGGTGAACTCCATAAACAAACCATATTTGCTCGCGGCAATGTCAACGCCCCCCGTTCCTTCTTGCCGCCCATTTTTTTTGCCCCCGACCGGCGCCACATTCCCCGATGCCAATCCAGATCCGGCGACGCCGACACGCTGCCTATCTCGTCCACGCCTCGTCGCCGTCGTCGCCATGGGCAACCGCGTGGCGAGGCTGGCGGCGCCCTGCTTCGCGCCGGCCCACCGCGCCGACGGCACGGCGGCGGCGGACGTGCACACCAACGGGGCGCTCGATGATGGCAGCAGCAGCATCGGCCACATTCTCAGCTTCGACGGCCGCGAGGGTCCGGCGTTCGCCGGCGCCATCCACGGCGTCTTGCTGCCGTCCAACCAGTCCACGCTGGGCTCCGCGGCCGGCGGCGGCTCCCTTCTCAACGATCAGATGTCCTTCTCCGGCTCATCGTCCTTCGACAGCTCCAACTCGTTCTCGTTCCGGACGCTCCAGACGCGGCAGTACTCGGGCCCGCTGGAGTACAGCACGTCGCCGTCGACGTCCGCGACGACCTCGGGCGTGTCCGTGGCGCGGCAGGCCCCGCGCACAGACGAGCAGATCCTCGCGGACCTCCTCGCGACGCGGCACCGGCGCCAGTGCCTGCAGCAGCAGGCGTCCAAGACGAGCCCGCTGCTCGGCGGCCTCCGCAGGGCCGTCGCGTCGGTGCTGCGTGCGGGCCCCTGCGTGTCCCCCGGACCCGGCAGGAACCGGGACCGCGGCGACCACGCCGCGGCGGCCGGCAACGGCGGCGGCGTTTGCGCGGCGGTCGGGAGCCACGCGGAGAGCAACAGCGGGAGCGGCGAGGCAGCGACGGACGACGGAGCGGCGAGGGTGCAGTGGGCGCGCGGGAAGGCCGGGGAGGACAGGGTGCACGTCGTCATGTCGGAGGAGCACGGATGGGTGTTCGTTGGCATCTACGACGGCTTCAACGGCCCCGACGCCACCGACTACCTCGTCGCCAACCTGTACGCCGCCGTGTGCCGCGAGCTCATCGGCGTGCTCGCGGAGGACGTCGACGCTGCCGATCGGCCCGACGGGAAGGCGCCGCCGCCGCCGCGGTGCAACGGCCGCCGCGAGGAGAAGAACCACAAGCAGGAGGTGCTCGACGCGCTGGCGCGCGCCCTGGAGAGCACGGAGGCAGCGTTCTTCGCGGAGGCGGAGGCGCGCGCGGCCGAGTGCCCGGAGCTGGCGATGATGGGGTCGTGCGTGCTGGTGGTGCTGATGAAGGGCGCCGACGTGTACGTGATGAACGTCGGGGACAGCCGTGCCGTGCTGGCGCAGCGGGCCGAGCCCGACCTGCCGCAGGGCGGCGTCGGCGGCGACCTCGCCGGCGCCAACGAGGAGATCAATCGGCAGCTCGACGCGTGCGAGATGGGGGAGCTCGCCGCGCTGCAGCTCACCGTGGACCACAGCACCAGCGTCTACAAGGTGAACGACGACCACTGACAATGCAGCTACTCCATGGCTTGCTCGCGCGCTGGTTCGATGCATCGATTCTTAGTCGTTCGAGTTGTCGCGTTCGATCGATGCAGGAGGCGAGACGGATCAGGAGCGAGCACCTAGATGATGGTGCCTGCATTGTGAATGACAGGGTGAAGGGTTCTCTCAAGGTGACAAGAGCCTTCGGAGCTGGCTACCTAAAAGAGGTGTGTGCCAACAACTATCACCTGTAGTAAATGGAAGATTAGAGAAGCCATTGACGATGTATCCGGCCGTCGGAGCTTTGCGTTGCAGCCCAGGTGGAACAAGGCCCTCCTGGAGGTTTTCCGGGTGAATTTCGTCGGGACGTCGCCGTACATCACCTGCCGGCCCTTCCTCCGGCACCACCGGCTGGGCTCGCGGGACAAGTTCATGATCCTCTCCTCCGACGGCCTCTACGACTACTTCACCAACGACGAGGTGGTGGCGCAGGTGGAGGCCTTCACCGCCAGGCACCCCGACGAGGACCCCGCCAAGTACCTCAGCCACGAGATCCTCCTCCGCGCCGCAAACCAAGCCGGTGAGTGTAGTGTGTTCCTGATGGACCAGTGGAAAATTTTGAAAATCAAAGATATTGCTGATACTGCATGGTATATGCTTACGAGTTACTAGGACCTAACTAAATTATTGGGGTGATGCACATGCAGGAATGGGGTTCCATGAGTTGCTTGAGGTTCAGCAAGGCGACCGGAGGAGATACCACGACGACGTCTCCATCATCATCATCTCCTTGGAGGGGAAGATATATGGTCCTAGGTCTATGAACTTTGCCACTACTGATCATGACATTGTAATGGTAGAATGAACTATGCTGTTTTACAATGTACATTGTAAAAAACTTAATTTTGAAGGACAGTAGTCACACTCGAGAAAACTGCTTGTAGTTGACGAATTAGCTAGTCACAACGGCAGTGAGCAAAAGTTTTGGCGGCAGTTCCTCTTGTTTGAATTTTCCCCTTCTTACATAAAGGGTTCTATTTTTTGAATTGAGTTGACAGATTCTTAGTTAAAGCTACAACAAGTTACACTGGATTTTAAAGATGAGCGCTATGAAATGATGAGCAGATATGCTATATCTTCTTTGGATCTTTTGCGGTTGGGGAATTGGACAAGAACGAACGCTTGGGCCAAAAACCTTGCTTTGATCGCTTGCGGGCCTAAAAGCATCTCCAGCCCAGTGACTAAATGGGCCTCTATCTTTTTTTAGTCTCCCAGTTGAAAAAAAAAACAACTCCAATCGAGCCTCTAAACGGGTTACTATTTTATGGAGGCCACCAAATTTTGGCCCAAGACCCCTAAAACTGGAGGCCCTCTATTTCCACCCAACACGTGGGCCCCACTTCTTTTTTTCCTCTTTCCCCTCTCCTCTGATTCGCACGCTGCCTCGCGCGGTGGTTCTCGCGGCTCCCGCGCCGGCCGCCGCCGCCACCATCCCGCCTCGCCGTCGCCGGAGATCCTCGCCCGCTGCCGGTACACTCCCCGCCATGGACGGATCTGCCCCTCTGGGGGACGGACGGCCGGCTTGGGGCACCGACAGCGACGGCCCGAGCCGGACCAGGCCGCCGCCGCGCCTGGCCGGGGCGCCGCTGCCTCGCGGCATCTCCGGCGACGGGCGCCCTCCTCGGCTCGGGCCTCCTGGGCGCCGACAGTGGCGGCGGGTTCGGTGGCACCAACCTGGTCACGTCTGGCAACGGAGGGGACCGGTCCGGCATCGAGATGCATTACAAGAAGACGATCGAAGAGGACCCCTGCAACGGCATCTTCTTGAGGAACTACGCGCAGTTCCTCTACCAGGTGAGCAGCAGTCTCATCTGCTCTACTGCCAATTTGGGTACTCTGTCTGATCTTGCAGAGAAACAGAGCAACAAACAATCTCATTTGTTCCGACACCATTTTCAGGTGAAGGGGGATTACCGGAGGGCAGAGGAGTACTACTCCCGCGCGATCCTCGCCGACCCGGACGACGGCGAGCTCCTCTCGGAGTACATAAATTTTTCACTGTCGTTTGTTTGTTCTGTACATAAATTTCATGTCAATGGGCTAGCATAAGGAAGTCTGAATTTGAAGTACATAAATTCCCCCAGCCGGGAATGGAACTTCTTTATGAATAGGAAGTCTGAATTTGATAGCCTCATGCCCTCATGTGTTATGTTTGGTTCAGAAACCTTGATGCTAAAAACTGCTGGAAAAGATGTAGAAGTAGAACAGCATCTGAACCAGCAAAAGATGTTGCTGCAAGTGATGTTAAGTTGCCAGTAGGCACACATACGGTCCTTGATGATACTCTGCTATGCAGATTTTGTTTAGCAACCGCACTGACGAGGTCACTAAAAAAACACTAACTTTTTTTTCTCAAGTTCAGAAGTGAACCAAAATAATCATCACAATAAGGCTTTTGAATAAGCCTTTGCATGAACAATGTGACCTTGTGCAGAACAACAACTGCCCATGTAAGGTCGGTGAAGAGCCCATGGACAGTAGCAATAGCATGCTTTTTATTATTGTGAGCTTTAATTTTCTTGTCTAGTTAGCTGCACCACTTGAGTTTCTCATGTGAATACCATTTTCAGTTTTGGGTATGTTCAGTTTCAGTTTGAAAACTGGCATGAGACATATATTACATATTGTGGTATTTGACTCCAGAACTGAACACCTGTAAATTGCTTTTGCAGATAATGATGGGGTTATTGTGAACCCAAAATGCGAGATGAAAGGTAGTGTGGCATGCTGCAATCTCTTAATCTTGGGTTTCCCGTGCACAATTGCTCAGCACATGGTTTTTCTCTCTGCAGGATCTGCTATCACTGGACCTTTGGCCTAGGATTGGGGAAATTCAGAGTTTTGTGTGCTCCTTATTTAGGTCTACCTGATGCAGTTTTGTACCTGAACATCTATTGTAATGTACTTGCGAGTTATCTGTTTCTGAAATGCTATATGATAATTGAACTCAAGTGGAAAGTTTCTGAAATGCTATATCGAGTTGTCTGCCTTGGGCTCGGACTCCATATGTGCTTTCATGACTCAGAGCTTTCTCCGTTTGTTCAGTAATGTTTCTGGAGATGATTTCTTACAAGTTACAATGGAAACTTACAGATTGATGGATCAGGACATGAAAACCATGTGTGATCCCAGAAACTGTCTTTCTATTCAAATGACAAATATTCACTGATTATTGTTCACTGATTATTGTTCACTGAGCTAGTGAGCTTTCATCAATGTGGAACTGCTGCCACTGGTCAGGCATTTGCAAGGTTGCTTTACATCCTATCTTTTGTCATACAAACTACTCTGCCAGCTGCCTCTGTCTGAACTGCAGAGGAGACTCTTTTGTTCACTGATTATGTGTCTGAAGTTGCAAGGTTGTCATTTGTACGCCTGTGGTGTTGCAGATAGATCATAGATGGTTGCAGATAGGATAGCCTCAGAGAACCAATTTCTGACCCTCGTGAAAGCTTCCAAAGAAAGAGCAAAACAATGAAGCCAATGGTTGCAGATAGATCTATGTAAACTAGGACACTAGGACAGCAGGACCATATCCAACAGAAGAGAAATCTTATCTTTTATACATCAGACAATAATACAGAAGAGAGAATTCAGAGTTGGTACACCTTACAACCAGGGACAAATAGAAGACATCTTTTACTATTTTTCATAAGGAATTCAGCACAGTTTTATGTATCAATGTGCATGGTACAGAACCAAGGATATAGGACTAATTTGGCAGGTGTGAAGTAGTCCTGAGCTTGCAGCCTTCTTGCCCTTTCTAGATTGTCTCAAGGATATAGCACAGTTTCTTGCTCTCTCCAAGTCTGATTGTCTCAATGCTCTAGGTTTCTGAAACAGAAGTAGGAAGTCATAAATCAGATCTAATGTGAGATGGTTGAATAAGCCTTTCTAAGTTAACTCTAAATCAACTTCACCAGTATGTTATCAGAAGCCAAAATAATGAAAAGATGAATTAAAATCAATGAACAGAGAAAAAACAGCAAGACAGCAACATGTCAAAATAACGTTTCCCTTGCTGTTTATATTCAGGTCGATTCTTGCACAATGTCTACTCAATCATGAATCTTTGATGTGAAAGCAATGTGATGCTGCTCGTGGCGAGAAGAAGCCATTTACTCAATTGGTTCTTGTATAAGCAATGTTGCTCGTGACGAGAAGAAGCCATCGTCTTTACCGGCTGGTGTCCGAATCCAGGACTGCGATGCTGAGGGAAGCCGCCGCTGAGCTGACCGTGAGGAGCTGAGCTGAGCTGAGGGAAGCCGCCGCTGAGCTGACCGATGCTGAGGAGCTTCCGCCGCCGCCACCAAGATCCGCAAGCGCTGCGTTGGTCGGCCACCGGAAGGGAGGCGGCGCCGGCACCGGCGCGTCGCCGTGCGCGAGCAGCGGGAGGGAGAGGAGGATGTCGGAGTTGTCGTGGAACCTGCACGGCCGCTACGGCCACGCCGACGTAGATGCGGTCCACGGCGTCGGCGCGGAAGCTCGTCAGCGCGCTCTGGCAGCTCAACAAGGGGGACGGCGGCGAGGCTGTGGCGAGGAGGAGCTGGAGCTGGATTCCCGCAGACGGGGACGGCGGGCGGAGGGGAAGCCGACCGGGAAGGAAAGAGGGCCAGCGAGAGCGATGGGAAAGCGAAAGGGTAGCAGCTTGTAGGGGTCCGGCCGGCGCGGCACGGGGCGAGGCGGCCGCGGCGGCGCGGGGGAGAGGCGGGCGCGGCGGCGCAGGGAAGAGGCGGCGCGACCGCGAGGAGAGGGAGGACGGGGCGTTTCGCTGACAGCTGGGTCCCATTAGCCACATTGATTTAGGGGCCATCATTTGGTCCAGCTGACTGGAGTCCGAAGAAAATTTCGGACCCCTAAATTTTATGGGGCTGTCTAAAAATATAAAATAGAGGCTCATATTTGGTCAGCCGGCTGGAGATATGCTATATCTTCTTTGGATCTTTAGACAGCCGGCTCAAATATGAGATATGCTATATTTATGTGACTATATCTTTAGTCAGCTCATAGTGTCTATGAAATGATGAGCAGATATGCTATATCTTCTTTGGATCTTTTGCGGTTGGGGAATTGGACAAGAACGAACGCTTGGGCCAAAAGCCTTGCTTTGATCGCTTGCGGGCCTAAAGGCCGGCGGATACGGAGCGGGATTCAGCCTGGCCCAAAAAAAGCAGCCCAGCCCAAAGTAAAACGAGGCACGCGCGGCCACCAACCGCAGAGCGACACTGCCACTGCCGACCGTCGCGATCAGATCCTGCGCTGCCCCGACCATGCCGCCGTCCTCCGCGTCGGCCCCGGCCTCGCACCACCTGCGTCTCTGGTTGCGCCGCCGCGGCCGGGCCGGCGCCGCCGGGGCCACCTTCTCCGTCGCGCTCCTCGCGGCCGCGCTGCTGCTCACGCTCTCTTACTACGCCTCCGCGCCCCTCGCGTCGGACTCCGCCGCCGCCGCCGGACGCAGCCCCGCCCTCGTCGGGCTCACACTCGTCCGCCGAGCTCAGGAGAAGGGCGCGCGTGAGTTCCCGCTTCCCAATTCCCCTGCCGTTTTTCAAACTTTAGTTTCAAATTTCAACGCCGCTTTCTCTGGCTTCGGTTCCTCACTAGTAAACTCCACTAGGCACTAGCTAATCGAAACTGGATTTGTTGTTTCTGTTTGGAGTTTGTGGTCACGGTTAGAGTGGGACTTTTTTGCTGTTATTTTTGCAGTCTGCTTGGATGGGAGCGCTCCAGGGTACCATCTGCAGAGAGGGTCTGGGACAGGATCGCAGAGCTGGATAATCCACTTGGAGGTAGGTGACGTTTTCAATCAAGTGCAATTTTGGTACAGTCTCGTACACCTTTGGTCTTATAGTTTGTTTGTATACAATGCATGCGTTGTGAATTTGTATCGAAATGAGTGCAGAAGTGAGAATTGTCTCTCACTGAAGTTGTTTCATAATGATAGGCACTATTTGCTTGTGTGTGTTGTTAAGATGAAAAAAAGGTTATCGAAAGGTGAGAAGCTGCCTTAGCGCAGCTGGCTAGTGTCCTTGGGTAAGAGCTCAGCTAGCGGAACAGGGTTCAAATCATGGTTCCTCATATTTTTCCAGGTGGGGTATTTAATATCTCCCCATAGCCTACATCATTTTGTAGATGAAAAAAGGCTTCTTACTCCACTTCTTTTTCTGGTTGTTTCGCTCTGTCAAGTCAATGATTGATTTGTAATGCCTATGTTTGTAGCATATAAATGTATAGCAATATGATGGACTAAGAAGCATTTTCCATTTTCAGCAAAACATTATCCGTAGTGGTGTAGTGATACTCCGTTCAGGGTACTACAATATGATTGCATGTTGTTTCAGTGCTTTATGCTTATGTTCCCTAAATTCTCTATGCTTCATGACCATTAGGGTGGAGGCTGGTGCCGTAATCTTAAGTCATGTGCCTCACGTCAGAGATCAATGTTGGGCTCATCCCGGTACATGGAACGCCAGGTTGAATTTACTGGGATCTTGAGCGACGATAAATCCCAAAATCCTGGTATTGATGTTTCCCTAACTGTTTGATGTTTCATCTTTGTCACCTTTCTTTTTTTGATGTGTCTTGCTAAAGAAATTGTATGATGTGTTTCTGTGTCTGAATTGCAATGTTACATCCATTAATATGTCTTCAGAGTTCAGACCTCAGGAGTTGTGCCTGCAGAGAAGTTTGAGTTTACTGTTTACATTTTTTTCAGAAGCATCAAGTCTTCATCAATTTTCTAACCGTTCTTGAATTGGTATTTCACATATTAATCAGTTACTCTCCAGTCATTAGGACCTGATATTTCCGACAAATTTTTTGTACTAGCGACAGGCAAACTCCCCCAGTCGGAACGACATGTATTTCCAACCAGATAGAGTATATTATATTTCACTAATGATCATATTCACTAAATGTAATTAGCTAGCTAGCAGTCTGTTTTAGTTTAATTTACAGTTTTCCTGTTAACTGTGATCGGCATTGCATCTCCGAAGAGAGGTGTTCCTTTAGTAACTAAATGCTTTCAACTCTGTCTTAATTTCTCGCTGCAAACAGTGAATTTCTGAATTCTTTACTTCAGCAGTTAAATGGTCATCCTTTTGTATTTTGTCACAATAATATTTTCATATGTTCATACCTCTATCAATTTGCAGATTTTTACAACTGGAATAAAGTGAAGATAAGGTATTGCGATGGGGCGTCATTTTCTGGGAATGTCAAAGAGGAGTTGCAGGTCTGATTTGTTTATTTTCCAACAAATGTGCAATCACCGTGTATAACGAGTCTTATTCTGTGCGTTCGTGCAGAATGGCACAAGATTCTACTTCAGAGGCCAGCGTATCTGGGAGGCAGTTATGAACGAACTTGTATTCAAGGGGCTCAGAAATGCTAAACAGGTCATTACTTGCATTGCAAGCAGAGTCAAGTGCCTTCTTTCGCAAAAAAATAAAAGGAAGGAGAAAAATACATTTCCTATTTTGATACTCGGTAGGAATGATTGAACTGTATGAATCAATCAGCCACCATCTATATTCATGCTCCATATGTGTTTTTAATTTGATCAGGTGAAGGTTACATCATAATAATAAATTGTGTCATTGGTGCACGATCAATTTAATATGGATTGTTTTGCAAAGATACCCAATATGAACTGGGTTGTGGTACTGACAGTTATCTGTAAATAATGGACCTCACTACGTATTACGGTAGTATTAGTCTCGTATACTTTTGCATTCACCTAAGGGACCACTCTATCATTAAGTCATTGTCTATGAGCTACTAAAGGACTATTTTGGATGGTATGCGTTGATGTTATCTTGCTATCTAATACCCTGCACCGCACATTCATATGTACTTGGAAGTTTAGTTACTAGGTATCATGGATGCATATGATTTCATACTTCATATATCATACTGATGGTGTGATGCTGATATTCTATTTCCAGCTTTCAGGCTTTCCTAACAGGATGCTCTGCTGGTGGGCTAGCCACGTACATTCACTGTGATGCTTTTCGGGCCTTACTACCAAAGGATTCTAGGGTTAAATGTCTTGCAGACGGCGGCTTTTTTCTTGATATGTATGTTTCTGTATAGTATCCTTTTGACTGTTATTGACACGTTTTGCCATTTATTTGTTTCTTTTGTCACGTGTGCTGTATGGCTTATCTTTTCACATAAACGGGTGTAGTTCATCCTGGTGATAGCCTCAAGCAAGGTTCCAAAAACTGCCAGTGGCAGGAAATCCTATTCGGAAACAGGATTTGCAGGGAAAAATCAGTCTAATTTAGAGAATATGAATGCTAATTCGTTAGAGTTTAGATATCGTTGCTCTTATAGATTTGACGAATGAAAAGATTGTAGAAAAAAATTGGTACTGTTTATATACCAGTCCAAATCCTCAGTAAACTGGCTGGTAACAACTCAGGTACCAGCATCTGACAGTACCAGGAGTTATTATTATAGGACCTGAAAATGGGACCATCTGAGGTACTTGCATCTCACGGCATTCAATGTCAACAAAAAACCATTTCAATATTCAGATTCATTTTTGAACGTGAGAGAAAGGCATTGCTAGTTATATATCTTTCTATCTGATTAAGCGTTTCCAAATGCCAGCCTACAAGCATCAAATTTCACATTTGTTAAATTCACCAGTCAGGGATGAGATAGTACCCTCAGAAAATTTAAAAACCACTGTAAAATGGAACTGTACAACTTTTCTGTGTACTTGGCTATCTAATTCATTTGTTCTGGTCTTCAATTACAGAGAAGACATTTCTGGGAAAAGAACAATGCAGTCTTTTTACAGTGATGTTGTCCGCCTTCAGGTTTCTTTCCATCTCTGACAACCTCCCACCATTTTTCTCTTTTTCCAACATTCATGTTTTGTTTTCTGAATGCTTTGTTTCAGGGTCTAAGGGAAAGGTTTTCGCACTGTAACTCAAAAATGGAGCCAGGCCAGGTTAGTACTTAGTGAGTTAATTCCCAGTATAAGCCATACAGCACACGTGACAATTAGCCGGTATCATCTCTTATTGCTATAGCTGAACCTATGATATTCTAAAACTGCCACTTGTACTGTATTTCAGTGTTTCTTTCCACATGAAGTTGTAAAACACATTGTCAACCCAGTATTCATTCTTAATCCAGCGTATGATGCTTGGCAGGTATCCTCATCAGTATCCATCAGATTTCAGAGATGTCCTTTGTCTGTGTTAAAATATTAATAATATAAACCTATGATATATGCTTGAAACTTTATTTTTCAGGTACAACATGCCTTAGCTCCAGAAGCATCTGACCCTCAGCATTCATGGCTGGACTGCAGACTGGATATTGCCAAGTGCAGCTCTGAGCAACTTGAGATTCTCCAAGGTTGACACACCCTACAAATAATAATATAATGTATTCCTGTTAACTGATCTGGCTTTCCGGATTCATAGTCATGTTGTATTGCCATGAACAAAACAATTTTTTGCAGGTTTCAGGAAAGAACTGCATGACGCCATAAGAGAAGTTAACCAGAAAAGGGACTGGGGTTTTTATATCAACTCCTGCTATGTTCATTGTCAATCGTTGAACTCGGTCACCTGGCACTCTCCAACTTCCCCCAGAGTGAACAATAAGGTGATGTTACAATCATATATGAACTTGGAGATAACAAGTTTGTTACAAAATTTGAATCCCACTTTGGCGATACTGTGCCTGACATCCTAATCTTAAATATGTATTCGCGAACTCTGAACAGAGCATTGCAGAAGCAGTTGGAGACTGGTTCTTCGACAGGAGAGAGGTTAAGGAAATAGATTGTGAATATCCCTGCAACCCGACGTGCCACAACTTGGTTTTCACTAAGCCTTTCAAGATATGAAGTTTTGGCCTCCTTTTCTGCTATGTCTTTGTTGTAAAATTAGCAAATAAGCTTGTTATTATTATTATTATTATTTTCAACTTATTTTGGTGAACGATACCCTGAAAACAATACTTGATAGTAAAGCTGTAAAGTTATCAGAATTATACAATGATAAGCGTGTCTAACTGTATTGCTGTGCCACGATGATGCTATTGCTTTGCTGCAAGCTCAACTGATGCTTAACAGTGACCCTGCCTTGTGTCAAAAATAGGGGAGCTGTCATTTTCCTTACAGGGACGGGCACCCTAAGGTTGAAGCATCAATCCAATATTCCAATCCAAGTGGAGTGTGGAGGTAGACGTTTCTGTCGAGCAAGGGGCACCCAGAACAGTGGCATGTCCCCCTCCAATCCTGATGCAGACGTGCTCAACTTGGACGTGACATCCTCATCAGCTGTGGAGAACTATAGGTACGCTTTCTGTCCTTATCAAACCCATAGTTCTCTTTCTCTTTTTCATACCGAGTGAAACCAGTTTCGTTTTCACTATCTGAGTTAATAGCTCGCTTAGAAGAACTCCAACTCCTAGAATTTGCAGCTAAATAACTCTGTAGATTAAACAAAGTGTTAAATATCCATTTTTAAGTCTAAAATGGGATTAGGATGACTTGACCCAGAAGCACCAGTTCTAAACTGTAGTGCCACAGGTGCAATAAGCCTCGCTATTCTTGGATCACAGTAAGCTAAGTGACAACGACATTGGCAAGTGAGTGTTGGGTCATTAGCGCATCAACGGGCACTACAGAAAGGCAACTTCTGGTTCTCTTTTTGGTCATTTCATCAGCTGATCAACTCAAGGGAAAAAAGTGTGATGCCTAGATATTTTTGTTTTAGATAGATTAGGGTATGTATCAACCGATGACATGCATCCTTGACAGCTAGCAAAGCTCCACAAATATCTATCTCGCCTGCCTTCGTCACACACCCTCGAATACAATAGCGTTTGGTCAACCACGCGACCTGGAAATGAATCCATTGGAGCTGGATGCACGGATATTTTCCAACACGCCGTGTCCCATTCAATCTAGACTGTCCATGTTTGCTTGTCTGTTGAAGCCGTCTAGTCTTGCAAACTCTGCATACAAAACAGAGTAGCTGCCGAAGAATTCCTAGCACTGGTTGACGGGTTCTGGGAACTCTGAAGTTGAGTGGCAAAATATTCAGTGCAAACCACCTTCTCGGTGGAAACGTGAAAACCCTTTAAAAAATTATAGTTAGAAGTGCCTAAAAAATTTCAAAAGATGCACATCCATAGTGCATCATTAAGTGTGCTTTGTATCAAAAGTTGAGATGCAAAGTCGTTTTGGAAAAATTCATATGAAAATAACAAATTTCATATGCAAGTGCACTACAGGACAAAATTGTCTTCTAGTGCTTTATGCACTTTGAGTTTGTCATTTTTGTTTGAATTTTTATAGATTGAGTATGAATCTCAACTTTTGATACAAAGTACATCTAATGATGCACTATGGATGTGCATCGTTTGAATTTTTTTTTAATATTCCAACTATGTTTTTTCACAGGGTTTTCACATTTCCACCGAGAAGGTGGTTTGCACTGAATATTTTGCCGAAGTGGAGTGCCTAGTCGGCTAGTCCACACGGCAGGGTTTGGATTAGCTTACACGAGTCAGTCAGCCTTCCAAAGATATTGCTACAGTGAGGGATACACTTCCCGCACACCTGCTCCTACAGACTTCGCCCATCCCCGGCCTATGCTCCCTGTTCTTCAATTTCAGACTGATCTTGCAATGCAATCTCAAGCATCCATGATCGTAATTCTTATCATACATCTCACAAGATCATTGCAGCTACCATCCAAAAGGGCGTCCGCCATTCATTGAAGTAATGGAGCTGAAGGGCACACATTTTACCTGATGTACGGCAACGAATAGTAACTAGCGTCAAGATGCGGTGGCAGTGACTGAGCCATGAACCATCAACAGTCTGTTCTGGCTCCGCCGCAGCCATCACGGACCATTGGCACCAGCCAGAGCTGCGACAGCCGGACGGCGATGGCCGGCGGGCAGGCAGTCCCACCGGATGACCGGAGGTGCTGACCCTCACCAGTCACGCCACAGTTAAAGCGAGCACCGGTACCTTGTCATCCCGGCAGGTGCAGGCAGGCGTATCTCACCTCAGACGATCCAAGCCACCGCCATCCATGGACCACCACCGTGCCCCCCGTCCGGCCCGGCGGCCCCATCAGCACACGAGCCCCGCCCATGGAGAGGAGAGCTACTGATCATGCCTCTCAGAAGCGCAGAGCAGCTATTAACACCAAGGCAACAAGACGGCCAAGACCGGGCCGGAGACAGACCGGCAGAGCTCACATGCCATGGCACGCCACCTTTGGTTCCAAAAGAAATCTTACTATTTTATAGTATTAAATAAAATCTGTTTATAAATATTTTTTTAACAGCTGAGTGCTAATTCGCGAGACGAATCTAATAAGCCTAATTAATTCATAATTTGCTACATTAATGCTACAGTAACTATCCACTAATTATAGATTACTATATCTCATTAAATTCGTCTCACAATTTAGCTCCAGAATTCTACAGTTAGTTTTATAATTAACCTTTATTTAATACTTCTAAATACTAAAAGGTTCCAGAGACTAAAAAAAGTATCCGGAACCAAACAAGGCAGAGCCACAGCTTGGCACTTCACATCACACCCCTGCGGCAACATGCACCTTGCAAACAAAAACAAGTCTGCCTCCATGGTTCCATCAGATCATCATGCTAGTCCGCCAGCAACAGTACCCGACTGTGTCTGTGATGCCATGAATGGAATAGGCGAGCTCCCCCGACAGTTACATCGATGGTACATGCCTGTGGCTCAAGCAAGCATAGCATAGGAATGGGGCGCCAAGGAATCTATAGCTGGAGTGGTGGTGACAATGGAATATGGCGCGGCCAGGTGAATCCTGGCACGCCGGAAAAATAGGGCAGGCAGACAGACATAGCGAGACACTACTTATTTAGCTCCTATCTATATAAACTCACGATCACCTCTCCCGACACATTGCTTGGATTGGGATTGCCCGTCTTCTGACTCTCGGAAAGCCGCCGGCGGTGACGGCTGCTTCCGCTTTACCACATGAACGCCGGCCAGTCTGCTTCACAAATCACAGGTCGTGCTCGGGCTTGTCCAGACTGCCACTGTCGCTGTCGACCATCCGGCTCGAGCCGCGCCCGATCTTGGAGAAGGATCCCATGGCGGACGAGAGCCCCTTGAAGCTGCTGCTGCCCCCGTCGCTGAGGTTGTGAGACCGCCGAGACCGACGCCGGGATAGCTGCGGGGAGTAGGCTGCCTTCTCGGGGTCACTGGGCGTGCTTGTCCGGGCCACCAACAGCCGCGAGATGCTGCCGCGGCAGAACGGGCAGGCTGGCGACGGCAGCGTTAGGGTCGTCGGGTTGGGCTTGCTGTGGCAGCACAGCGCCAGCGTGCACGGCGCGCACATCTGGTGCCCGCAGTCCTGCACCTCGATGGTGCATGCCTGGTCGAAGCAGATGCAGCAAAGCTCCGCGTCGCTCACCTGTCAGTGAACCCAAATGAATGATGCATTAGCCCCTCATTTGAATCCGAGCACACATCAATAAACTACCAAATGAATGTATGTGCCGGTGGAATTCAAATTACACAATCGTCTCGGAAGCAATTGAATTTACCTCTGAAGATGCATCGTCCATGACATCAGCATCGCAATGCGAAGGCGATGGCAGAGAGTACTTTGTGCCCTTCAAGATCTTCTTCTCCCTCTCCCTGTTGGCTTCCATCAGGGCTGCTTCCAGGAGAGCCTTTGCTTCCGGATCGAGCTCGCTGATGAACTTAAGTGGGGAAGGCCACACCATGGGCTCAGCTGATGAAGGGTTTAGCAAAGCCGCACATGCTTCATAATTGCGCTTCAGTGCAACAGCATAGGGAATTCTCCTGCATGGATCAAAATCATTCGCCATAAGATTCAGCTGAGTATGTACAATTCAGCAAAAGGACAATTTGAGAGCAGCACGGTCAACATCTGGTCCCTCATGGAATTTTTCAAGCCTGGATTCGGCAAGTGGGTGGTGACTCCACTTGCAAATGTGAATTCAGCAAATGGTTGATGACCCCTCCACTTGCTAGTAGGCAGGGTGAGTTGAACAAAGGACACAGGGGCCAGTAGTTTTTGTTTCTTAAATCACAACTAACAAATAATTTGGCAATCGGAACAACAAAGGTTTCAGGCCTTGAGCTATAAATTAATTGCATGTCAGGGATGTGGTGCTCACCCTGCAGAGTCCCTTTGAAGACGATCTGCTCCCCAGGCAAGCAGTTTCCGGATGCAATCCAGGTTCCCACTGCGAGCAGCCAGATGCAACGATGTGCTACCAGGGAATCTGCAGCAGAGAGCAATAACGAATCAACATCCTCAATCTGACTGAGGAAGAGGAGCCAATTGAGCCGATCCCCTGGCTAGGCTAATGGAGGCAGCAGCAGCAACGTCAGCAAGATTACCCGTATGAGCCCGTCAAAGCGGATACAATGGCGCCGTTCTCCAGCAACATCTGCACGCACCCTGGCCGCCCCTGCCTGGCCGCGAGATGCAGCGGCGTGGCGCCGTGGTCGTCCCTGACGTTGACGAACCGGGCGAAACCCCTGCCAAGCTTCGACAGCAACGAGTGAGCAGCACGGACATCTCGCCGGGCAACAGAGTCAGACAGCCACGAGGAGTCAAAGATCTCACCATGAGTCGGCCACCGGCGTCGTCTGCCCCGCCGAGAGGATGGCCTGCAGGCAGTCGACATGGCCGAAGTAGGCAGCGTGGTGCAGGCAGCTCCGCCCGTGCACCGAA
Organism: Panicum virgatum; assembly: GCF_016808335.1. Taxonomy (NCBI): domain Eukaryota; kingdom Viridiplantae; phylum Streptophyta; class Magnoliopsida; order Poales; family Poaceae; genus Panicum; species Panicum virgatum. The sequence goes on from NC_053147.1 coordinate 7,217,106, forward strand.
TCGAACATCAAGATCTGGTGCATAGATCGAACACATGATTAGCAAGTGACCCTTGCAAGCGGCGGAACCATGAGGACATGGAATCTGAAGCTTTGCTCACATTGGCGCCGGCCTGGAGGAGCCTGAGCACGCAGTCAATCTTGCCATGCATCGCCGCGAGCATCAGCGGCGTCTGGAGCACAAACAAGAAGCAAGCAGAAAAGGATGAGATTTTTGTCCTTTCAGGGGGTTAAAAAGGGAGATTTGCCAGCAGCTAGCAGAGAGATCCTTGCAAGTTGCAAGCGAAAAAGGCGTCAGTTTGATGGGATCCAGCACCTGCTTGTGCCGATTCACTACGTCCGGCGTCACCCCGTGATCCAAGATCATGGACAGCACCTGCAGGAAAAGCAGCAAGCTCAGAGGCCGAGGAGAAGAACTGGAGGAAGGGATCCACGGCGCGGGTGGCAGGGGAGGAGGAGCCAGACCTCGAGGCGTCCATTGGCGGCGGCGATGTGGAGCGCGGAGAGGCGGTCGTAGAGCGTGGCGCGGCGGGCGAGGGAGGTGTCGGCGGCGAGGAGCGCGGCGAGGGCGTCGAGGTCCCCGAGCTGCGCCGCGCGGAAGTAGTCGTGCTCGTCGCCGGTGCGGGCGCAGCTGACGCCGTGCCCCATGGCCGCCGGATAGTTCGGCAGGCTTTGGTAAAAAGGCGGCTGCTCCGGCCCGACTCCACCCGCCGGCGGCGAAGTGGGGAAGGGGGAGGTTGGTGCCGGGCGCCGAAGCAGCGTGGAATGGGGAAAGAGAGGCGACGTCTTACGCCTTTTTATCGACACGCTCCCAGTCAGACTGTCTCTCTCTCTCTCTATTTAGCGAAGAAAAAAACAAAAGGAAATTGGAAATATATCTGATTTCTTTATTGATGAAATCAACCAGGGTAAGGCTCTGTTTAGTTGAAACGCAAAAAAAATTTGAAAGAATTTTGCTAATTTAAAGTATTAAATGAAGTCTATTTACAAAACTTTTGTATAGAATTTTGCTTCAGGTTTGCTTCGGTAAAAACTAAAAAAAATTAAAGCAGATTTTTTTTTTGCGGGAACAGGTAGACGCGCCATTTCAGGGCTGGGCTAAAAAGCTTTCATGGCACGCTCCAGTAATGCTTTGTAATTACGTGGTGCAGAAGATCCTCGACTGGATGTCTGGTTAGCACTGTGTTAATTATGCATTGTATGATTGTGCCGCTCTCCTTTTAGTTTATTTTTGGGCCCTGGCACGTCACAGCCCTTAAGCCAGCTACTTTGCGCGGTGCAGTGCAGCACCAGGGAGGTGACAGTTCGGGCACGAGTTGTACACGTTACCTGTCGCACGCACCACGCGCATCTCCATCTCGTCTTGTATATACATAGTAATAGCGACGGTAAAAATCCATGATGCGGGCAGCACAATGCATGGTTAATTTTGGCCGTGCTTATAGCATATATGCTTGGAGGTGATCGGGGCACCATCTTTAACCTCACAAACGCGATCCGGTATGATCTGGCCACAAATTTGCGTGCGCGTGTGTCGTAACCACACCCACACACGCACAGGCAGACAGGTCAGGTTTATAGAATATAGTAAGAGCTTTTTTTTTACAACTTTTACCCTATATCGCCTGAGGTGCACATGTGCGTGTACATCAGATTAACTTTGGGCCATACATGATTATGGTAAATGCTTGTCCGTCATTTGGGCCGTGTTTGGTTTCAACTAGCACAAGTAGTACTACTACTGTAGTTCACTTTGACCACTAATTAGGTGTATTAAATCAAGGTAATTTACAAAACCAACTCCACAGCCCTGTGCTATTTCGCGAGACGAACCTAATGAGGCATTTGACCGCACGATTAGAGGATGGTACTGTTGCATCACTGTAGCTAATCGTGGATTAATTAGGATCATTAGATTTGTCGCAAAAAGTTATGTCCATCTGTGAAAAGATTTTACAAATAAATTTCATTTAGTACTTCATGCATACAAGATTCTATTTCTTGCTAGTAGTACTACTCTAAAACCAAACAGGGCCCACACGCACTGTACTGTATAGCGGAGTCGCGGAGGTGCAGGGCGGGCCCCACAGCACGCCGTTCGGACAACTCCAGTGCGTGGGCCCCGCACGGGGAGGGCCCGGACAGTGTGGACCGTGTCCCGGACTTCCGGTGCCCGTGTGGTAGATTCGATGGATGATCCTCTTCTTCGACGACAGGGGGCGTGTACGACTGGTCAGGTCGGTCGTCCCTGATCTCGTCTTCGTCTCCACCCGTGGCGAGTGGTGACCATCCCGCCGTTGATCCGATTCATCACCCGGTCACGGCGATCCATCGCGCTCCTCCGTTTTCTTCTTCGGCATGCATTCATACTCGCCCAGCGGCAACATCGAGTAATTAACCTACTGTCATACTACTACTGAATGGTACCGTAGTACTCCCTCCGTCCCAAATTGTAAATTGTTTTGCCAAATCTAGATGCATAATTTTTTACTATGCATCTAAATAAATATTATATCTAGATACATGACAAAAAATATATATCTAGATTTGCCAAAACGACCTACAATTTGAAACGGAGGGAGTAATAGGCATAGATTTTATGAAAGCAACGACTCTACCTACCTTGCTAAGTTATGGATCTCTCATCAAATACCTACTTACTATGCGGTTATGGATGATGGATGTAGTACAGCCTGGTTTGTTTAACGAACAACACTGTATGAGTGTGTTTCTATTGATGTAGCAGAGAAATACAAGATTACCTTTCTAGGAGGTCATAATCAGTGACACAGCAGGTGGGTGGCACCGGTATGGTGCGGCATAACCTGGATTGGTGCAATCATACTCCCTCCATCCCCTAATAAATGCACTTCTAGAGCTTAAAATCTATCTCAAAATAAATGTACATCTACAAATAGGATAAATTAATTCTAGTTATCTTGTTTACTTACTTCCCACTCAAGATGCAATATTTACATCTACAAATATATATAAGTTTACACTAATATTGATCTCTTTCCTCAAACTTCAGAAGTGCACTTATTTTGGGATGGAGGAGTAGCTGCTGCCTACTCCAGTCGGACATGTACCTCTAGTCCCTTTCGTCATAGAAGTTGGAGTTCCACATAGCACACCCACTCCACAGCTTGTCGACTCCCCTGACCCAATGCGCTCCCCGACGGCTGGGTGGTGGTGCCATTGTAGCCTTGCCCTGGCGTCCCGACTCTAGACGGGCAGACGACCAGACCTGCTGGTGAAGTGGAGAGCAGCTCTACCATCTGCTTGTTCCGTGTGTGTTTTTCCCAAATCTCTAACCGTACCTTTTCTTTTACAGCAATCTAATTTATTAGCTAGTTGATATATCATGATGTAGTTCCATTGATATATCTTGTAGATGTATCCACTAGGAATTATGCATGTATTGCACTGGTCGATTACTCACATATTTAGTTGATTTAGCTATTTGTTATTTAAGTTTGTGTTGTTTATATTCCAACCTATTAGTATGTTGTTTTGAACTATTTGCATTGTAATTTAAGACTTATTATACCATTTAGAAGTTGTGTACCGTATTGTAGGGCGATTTTTATGAAACTTTACCAAATTGCTAAACAGATTTTACCAGTTTGTATATAAAAATTTAGTCCGACGTACCCCATGCAAAAATCCTAGCTACCCCACTGGTCATAACCAGACAACAAAAGAAAAAAGAAAATAAAAAAACAAAAAACAACACCAACGGGTTGAACTGTGGTATCAACAAGTTCCGAACTCAACACTATTCAACAACTCAGACCGGTCGGGTTGGGTCATTGATGCAAGACGCACAATTCGCCTTCACGAGACAATTCTGGCTGATCAGAAAAACTCCGACAAACATAGCAAAACCGAAGCCTTTTGTGACACCCACCGAACATCCACACTCATAACTCATGTAGTATGGCCTGATAATAGTGCCAACAAAGGGATGAGTTGCTCTCGTGCAATCCGCGCGCCTTATGATGAGCATGGACCATCCATTAGCAATTATACTGATGCATGCTCGGTCTGGTGTGGTCGTCAGCATTTGATTTTGATATGTCAATAATAGAGGAGGGAATAAAGAGGCTTTTGAGGAGCTACGTGCAAGGGAAAAAAAAAGGTTGGTCCGAGGGCGTCGCTTCGATGGTTAACCGGGGATCACATTAAATGTCTGATGGGAAAAGATGTTAGCAATGGCATGAGAGCGTTGCTTGGATGCATGCCGTTTCGTTTACTAGATGGTTACTCGCACCTCCTTACTCTTGGAGGATCACATTAAATTTCTCATATGTATAGTGTTATTTATTCAACGGTACATGATATGGCCGTTGATAAATTTGATGCATGACGCGACTTCGTGAATCTCTAAATAGTTTAGCATAGAGCGTCTACTATCATACATCCTTACTTCGTCAATCTCAAGATAACAAAATTTCAATTTTTTCCCCCACTCTTTTCTTTACAAACTGTTTTTTCCATTCAACTCATAAACCACCGCTGTCTAGGGTTGGAACAGAACAAAATAGGGTGATTATTTAGCACTGCTGCGATATGGTTCCTAATTAGTTGAATCCCTCTACTTTGACGCCCCCTGCGCCTCACCAGAATATATGGCTATTATTCATTCCTCAGTGGCACACAAATGTCAAAGTTTATTTTTTTTGTTGGGACATTTTCCAAGGGTGTTGAAGCAAATTAGACACACACACCAAAAAAAATCACCAATAGAGAATTCCGAACCAAGCTTTTGGTATTAGAAAAAAAATGCAATGCACCATTGGTCATCTACCCATACACACCGTTGCACAACAATTGCGCATTTCGCCGGTATATTAATTAGTTTGGGTGACAAGTCGACCTCCTCAATCTACGTTCGGATGGATCAGGTGAGAAAACCCAGCGCATCCATCTCCTGTCCGGCTGACCCTTTGAATAATGCACGCAAAACTCACCAATTCTGGCTAAAACCTTCGTCAAGAACTAATCATCCGATTCAGATCATCCACCGGAGCCGCACCCCTGTCGTTTTCCCCTGTGACCGAGTTGCAGATACGACTACTTCCCGTGAAGGAATTGAACTGCGAGTTAGGTTTGGACTTTCTTCACTTCTTTCTGAGAGGGTCTGGACTTTCGTCATCATCAGAGTCAGAGGGATGAAAAGATCTTCAGTATACAGGAGCTAGCATGTGTGCGTGCATGCGTGGTGTAATGCTGACAAAGTTGCAGCACGGCCGTGTTCAGCACTGGCTCGAGGAAACGTTCGCACAACACAACAAAATTTTGTTGCGTGGCGATCTAGGAGTATTTGGTGTAACAAGCTTAATTATATTATTGGCAATAAACAGGTGTGAATATGTACATAGTTTGCACTGTTCAAATGCCTCTTGTTTTTTGTCAGCTTCCCTTTCGCTTTCAGTCTGACGGTGGTGGGTCTCGCCTCTCGCTGAGGGGCTGACACGTTGATCGCGCCGGATCGGATCGGACGCACCATGGTCGCTCACCGGCTGATTATCATTGGATTATTCTTTGGATTAACGCAAAGCATAACGACCGGATCCGTTGGTCCGCACCTGCCTCCACTAGTAGCTACGTACTTGCAAATCTTAGTTGCACGCAAAATTAAAGAGATAGCTCATCCTCTTTTTCTTTTTTACAACTGTGTCTACGACAATTAAAGAGAGCGTTATCGTTTCACCATGTAAATTAAACCTGATCAACAAATTACAACAACACTAAACTGAAGCACTCTTTTCTTTTTTTTTTGAGATACAACTGAAGCACTCTTTTGATAAAGCATAGAGACGACAGGTGCAAACTTGTGTGCTTGGGCTGCATTTATCTCCGTATCGGGCCGAAAAGAGTTCTGTGTTGTTTGTCGAGGAGGAAAAGTAGGCCTGGCCCATTAGTATGAGGCCCATGTTCGCCCGGTGCCTGCATAGTCGTCAGCTTAGAATTCTGAATTCGGCCCATCAAGGCTGGGCCTTCTTCTGACAAGTTGGAACTGACGCGGTGACGCCAAACGTTGCAAGCTAGCACTGATGAAGTGCCAAAGATAACGACATTTTTCAACCGCATTGCAAGATCCGTTGAAGTACATACTACTTGCACAAATGGTGGTTTTTCTTTTTTATTTTTGAAAGGAACACAATAGTGGTGTTGTACCCTGAGCTCGACATCAACTGCAAATTGCATGACACGAACAAGGTCAACATCCAACAAACCGGATTCTTATCTCAGTATCAGAATCGATCGAGAGACAAGCACTATAACTTGTTGTCATCGACCGCGAGTATTATTCACACAACCATGATGCTCGCATCGCATCGCATCGCATCGCTAAAAGTATCCGCCGACATGGTTGTACGCCACCGGCATCCCGTAGGGCATGGCCACGACGGCGGTGTTCGGCCCGAACACGCTGCCGGCGGCGAGCCCGTTGAACCCGGCAGGCTGCCCCTGCATGCCGCCCTGCCGGTACTGCGCCCACATCTGCTGCTCCTGCACCAGCAGCTGCTGCTTCCGCTCCATCTCCGCCATCTGCACGTACGACGGCGGCGGCACCGCCAGCGACGCCGCGAACGGGTCGCCCCCGACCGCCTGCACCGTGCCGTCGGGCGCCGGCAGCATGAGCACGCCCGCCGCCGCGCCGCGCCCGTGCGCCGGCAGTGCCACGCTGCTCGCGCTCCCCGACGCGGCCTGCGCGGCCATCTGCTGCCGGACCGCGCCCTGGTCGTACATCCCGCCCAGGAGCAGAGGGTCCATTCCGCCGCCGAGGGATGCCGTCTGCCGGGACAGGCTGCTTGCCGTCTCCACCAGCGCCAGCTCCCAGTCCGCCTTCCCGGGCTCCGCGGCCGGCGTCTGCCACGCCGAGGTCGCCGCCGGAGCGTCGTCCGAGTCCGACGGGAACTCGACCCAGCTGCTGTCGGTGCCCCTCGTGGCCGGCGGCGCGGAGAAGAGCGCGAGCGCGAGCTTGTTCTCCTGCTTGTCCGCGGTGGCGGCCGGTTCCCTAAGGTCGACCAGATCAGCCTGACGTGCCTGATCGGTCTTGTTGGACGCCAGTGCCGCAGAAGCTTTCGCCGGCACCGATCGGGTGGTGTCAACGCTGTAACGCTCCGGCGCCGGGAGCGCCTTGAAGCTGTTCATGTCGGCGTACTCCGTGGGCTCGCCTTGGCCTTGCCCGGTGGGTTGGGGCGCCGATTGTGCTGGAACTGGCGGCGGCGAGCTGCGTCCTGCCTGGCCGCGCTCCCGCAGGAACTGCTCCAGCGTCTCGAGGAGCTTCTCGTCGATGCGCTTGACCTCGGGGAAGTCGGAGGATCGCGCGACGCCGACGTCGTCGCACCAGGCGTAGAAGGCGAGGAGGTTGTCGATCTGTTTGGCGGTGCTGACGCAAGTCTCGAACGTCTTGACGCACTCAGGGTACTCCATGTCGAAGAAGCGGTCGAGCAGGACGGCGAGCACGGCGGAGAGGTCCTCGTAGAGCTGGAAGCTCTCCTTGAGCAGCGGGTAGAGCGTGGCGAGCACGACGCGGCTGCTCCTGGCGGCGCCTGCCGGGCGGCACGCGAGGAAGCGGTCGAGCAGCTGCCGCAGCTGGCGCGCGCGGACCAGGAGGCCCTCGTGGTCCATGTCGTGCACCGACGCCGGCGCGGGAGGGGACGCGCCGCCGCCGCCGCCGCCGCCGCTATTGTAGTCGTCGGCGAAGCGCACGACGCGGGGCGGGGGGAGGAGCGAGACGAGGAAGCGGACGCGCTCGTCGAGGTAGAGCGCGTAGGCGCGGACGTACGCCGAGTGCTCCCAGGAGGCGGCGTGCGCCTCGTCGCGGAAGTCGAGGAGCAGCGACAGCGCGGGCTCGCCGGCGCGCCTCCCTCCCTGGGCGGGGCGGAGGAGCTCGCCGCGGAGGTGCGGGTCCCCCTCGGCGGCGAGGCGGTGCATGAGCGCGAGGCACTTGGCGGCGACGACGTAGTCGCGGGTCCGCGCGAGGCGGCGCGCGAGGGAGGCGACGCAGGCGCGCTGGGAGCCCCCCGCGGCGAGGCGGAGCACCTCGCGCGCGTGGCGGTCGTCGGGGGGCGCGCCGTCGTGGGAGGTGGCGCGCACGATGGCCACGTCGAGGTCGGGCTTGATGGCGCCCGAGACCCGGGCCATGCCGATGGTGGCCTGGTCCTTGACCGCGCCCAGCGCCTTGCGGATCGACATGGCGGCGGCCTGGGGTTGGCAGGCCGGGGAAGCACCAGCGGCGGAGGGAGAGAGGAGGTCTGCAGCGCCTCTCTGACGATCGCCTCCTCCTCCTCCTCCGGCCCCGGCAATTGGGAGTTGGGAGAATCCAAGAGACGGATCGGAGAAACTGAAGAAGAGGACGCGGTTTCAGTGCGGCGACGCGAGGAAGAATTGGCGGGTAGCCGACGCGCGCGAGGGCAGCTGAGACGGACGGCGGTGATGGTGGGACGTGGGGAGATGGACGGTCAGGATGAGCTGAGAATCATAGGTAGGAACTGGGGATGACCGGCAGACCGAGTCAACTGGCCGGCTTCTAGACGCTGGGCTGACGCTGACGCTGGGTCCCACTCCCGTGGTTCACCGGCGGCCCCGATGGCTGCCGCTGGCCGTCGGAATTTTCGATGCGGAAACGGTGGCGCTGCGACGCGCGTTTCTTCTTTTTCTTTGGGTGGACCGGAGAAGATGACGACCAAATTGGCGTAGGCCTAGGTGTAGGTGCCTTTGAGGGGAAGCACCGGGCATCTTGGTCTTCCCGTAACGCTAGCCGTTAGGGTAGTACTTCCCTCGCAAAAAAAGGGTAGTACTTGTATGTGCCATACTGCTATTTCAACGGAAATTTTGTTGTACTTTGTGTTTAGCTTTGTTGAGTATCAAAATCTTATAATATAATAATACGCGCAAACCTAATTCTATTTAGAATTAGCTCGTTTGGTCATGCCAAAGGTTTAGAATCCTTGAGGTTTGTCGATTTTCTTATTTATTCTAATTATGTAGTACAATTCAGATACTCATAACACACACATTCACACCTCTAGCAATGTATGTACGCGAACTCCATCTCAATAAATTTCATCAAAGACTGAGCCAACAAATACTCAAATAGTATAATATAAAGTCAAAAGGACAGCGGTAGTTCTATTCCTACCAGCAGCAGATCTTGGCAAGAATAATAGTCAGAACAAAGGTACTGGATGCTGCCCCTCAGATAGATAATAGACTGCCTTCAGCAATTCGAATTCATTGGTTAGGCACAGATGCTGTCAATGATCGTGGCGACCTCAGATCAGGTTAATCCTTTTCTTTCAAATGCCTATAATTAGAATAAGAACTCGCAAAGTCTTATACTAGCAACGAACATTTATTTCAAAAAAAAAATTAGCAACAAACATAGTTGCCGAGTCGAGTCAGCATGGAAATTCCACCGATAATATATGAACGCAGATATTCTCAAGTCTAATTCCACGCGCTCCTGCAATAGTCCTCTCTCTCTCTCATCTCTCGAGGACGCGTTTCTTCCGTGTGCCTAATCTGAATATCTGATTGCTTCTACTGCAGTTCGTGGGAGTCTGTGTATCCGCTTTGGCGCTTTGATCGCGAGAAAAAATATCTTGGAGCAGTATCCGTGCGTCCAAATATTTCTGTATTCAAAAGCGTGTTTCAATTTTTATTATGGATCTGTGTAATGTACAAGTAGGAAAAAGTCTACATAACCCCCTCAATTATTTAAGGTGGATCACTTCACCCACTGAATTATAAAACCAGATATTTTACCCCTGAACTTTTCAAAACCGGTCAAATAACCCCCTCAAGTGGTTTTGGATGGTGGGTTGCTACAGTGACATGGTTTTGTCTTTTTTTATTAATTTCTGTTGAATCTTTGAAAAATCATAGTAGATCATAGAAAAATCATAAAATAGAAAATTTAATTTTGTTGGACTCCGCATGAGTAGATCTAAATAGTAAAAATATAATATAGTATTATTTGGTACAAATTTTTTTACTGTAGATTTAAATCTATGATTTTTCTGTAATTAGTTAGAATAATTCATAGCTGCAGTTACTATGGTCCAATTATATTGAAATTTTTATAGTTATAAAATTATTGTATTTGAACTGTAATAAAAATTTCATACTTGTCAGATCATATGTAACTTAGTTATATATTTTTTTAGGTTTATACTAGTTAAATTTATGCTACGAATCTACGCTTTATCTGTAACTAAGTTATACATCATCCAATGAATATAAAATTTTTACTACTGTTCGAGCATACAATAATTTGTCAACCATAAAAATTTCACGATAATTGGACAATAGTAGTCGCAGTTATGAATTATTCTAATTAATTAAAAAAAATTATAGATCTAAATCTACGGCGAAAACTTTGTACTAAATAATACTATATTATATTTTTACTATTTACATCTACTCATGCGGAGTCCAACAAAATTGATTTTTTTTATTTTTCTCTAATTGAATATGATTTTCAAACATTCAATATAAATTAATAAAAAAGACAAAATACAAAACCACGTCACTGTAGCAACCCACCATCCAAAACCACTTGAATGAGTTATTTGACCGGTTTTGAAAAGTTCAGGGATAGAATATCTGGTTTTATAATTCAGGGGGTGAAGTAATCCACCCTGAATAGTTGAGGGGGTTATATAGACTTATTCCATACAAGTAAAGGCTTTAAAATAAATCAGGAAATAAAAGGCGGGTGGAGGGATTTTGTTTTTTGTTTTACCGGAAAAGAAAGGAAAAGGGGAGCTGCAAAATAAGTAGGCATATGCTGCTGGGCTCGATAATCTTGGAAGCTGAACAGGGGGACTCTAGCTAGGCCCACGTAACCTCATGGGAAGCCCAATAGCAGTGGCGAACAAGTTGGGCTCAAACATTCCCCATTGTAGAGCCCAGGCCACTTCTAAGAAAAGGGCCCAGCATTCTGCATGCGCGCAGTTGATTGCCAGCCACTACCAGTTCGTTAACTTCCCCTCGCATAAATGCACGGAGCACGGCACGCCGTCTGAAGCTCCGAATCTGAACCCTTTTTTAACGACAACTTGAACATGCGCTTCAAGCTTTCACCCGACGATGGCGAGAACACATGCATGCCGCCCAAAATACTCTACTCATCAGCAGGGACCAGGAGGTATCTGCTTGTAAGACTGGATTGGATCGCCCATGTCATTTTTTACTCATACTAGCTTCGTACCCATACATTGCTACGGGCATCAAAAAAATTTATAGAACAAGATACATAATATTTATTTAAAAAATTATAATTTATAGACCTCAAAGATGTGGCCAACCAGCATGTACCTGAAGTCATTGGTATGAACGACAAAAAAAGGAAAAGATATCCCAATGAAGAAGTATGATTATCCAATTGATAATACCCGTGGACCATGGCCCAAGCTTGTCATGTTGATGCGTCCCCGCCTTTGGCTTGAGCCCCCTTTCCGATGTACCTGGTTGAGCGCTCTTTGGCTGTCTCGGGCCAACAATTTTTTTCCCGCGAAACGCAATGCCAAGCAAAGTAATTCTCCATTCAACTTAGATTTGGAATGTTCAACTTGAAATTCAAATCATTAAGTGTACGCGGATGACCTTAAAAGTCTAAGATAATGGAAATGCTCAATTCATTTATACATCAATGCAACGTTGTTTTGAAATGAGATGTTGCTACTTTCAATTCAAATTTGTTTTTCTCCTTTCTTGAAAGTGTCAAGAACTGAGATTTGCACAAGAAACGTGTGCGGCCGGGGACGGGGTAATTCTATTAGTGCAACTAAGTGACACGGTGAGCTCATATGGGAGCATCAGTACCCTCTCATGCATATGTATCAGGAATGTCCCTACAATGAAGATAGCAATCATTTATACAGCTACTATATATTGTTACAAGCACTACCTTTGTATCGATCTGTTCCACTTACTATTGTCTAGTCGCTATTGGAGATGTCTTTCCCACAGCTAGGTGATGAACGCACGTGCAGTGACACGCAGCTTATATTCCAAACGATCGAACTGAACTGATGCCAGCATACTGTACTACTAGAAAACAAAAGATCTCGGCTAAAAGTACCATTTGTTATTTCAACCGGTACTAATGTGAGGCATCAGCACCGGCTGCAATAGCAGCCGGTACTCGTGGCCTGTACGAGCCCGGCACTGGACATTGGGTACCGGGTCGTGCCACAAACTGGAAAGCTTACCCTCGGACTATGATCATACTCTGACAAAGCCACACAATGTGAGAAATCTGAAGAAAAAATGTGGCAAGACCATTCCTCAGCTTGGCACACAACAAAAAGAACTCGAGGCCCTCCGGGTGCCAGGGTTGCCAGTCCTACACCCGGCGGACGTACAACACCAGTCGGACCTAAAGGCGGCGATATTTCTTTCTGAGACTGGATTAACACTAGAGCAGGCAACGGGGCAAGAGGAGGCGGATATCCCTGTCGCTCCCGTTCTTACTCCATTCGAGCATGGAAAATCTTTTGTCAAGTCTAGGCACACAGATGTTCAATTTGCATAGATGGTACCTGCGAATATCGAATGACGAAGGGAAAATGTTTTTAGTCAAGTATCGTGACCATGATTTCTTCTGCGGGGAGGAGGACTTCTGGGTGTACTTCGAAGACTTATATCACATTTACCATCGACAAGCCATCGGCGCCTCTATCATCACCATTTGGGTTCTGTAAGTATGAAAGGATCGAGGCCCAAGAAGGGGGGTTGAATTGGGACTTTTTTAAATTTCTTACTTGTCCTTGACCTAGACTAGTATTGCCCAATCTACAAATTTGAAACATATTCACTAGAGCACACTAACAAAGGATCCTTAGGTAGTAAAACACACTAACATGATCATCTTGCCAAGGGAGAAACACACTAGCAAGTACAAGTTCTAGTCAAGAGATCAAACTAACATGCGATTGTCCTAGTCAAACAAACAAGCAAAGGAAAGTAAGGATCATAACAAAAGAGATTAATTGCTTGAATGTAAATGCAAGAGACACAAGACAACCAGATTTTTTCCCGTGGTATCGAGGAGTTGACGCTCCCCCTAATCCACGTTGGAGCACCCACACAAGGGTATCGCTCCCTTGCTTCACCAAGGAGTAAGTGATAACTAAGAATGCTCGTTCTCCATCTCCGGAACGGCGAGCTTCATACCGTGTACAAACTTCTCTTCTTGGGGCTCCCACAAACTCCAAGAGATCACCAAGAACCTTCCGATCACCAAGACCGTCTAGGTGCCGTCAAACACCAAGAGTAACAAACTCCTAAGCTTTCACTTAACCTACACTTAGTTGGCCCTAGCTCAAACACACTTGCTACACTTGCAAAGGTTGAATTCTTCAAGTGTTTGAACACTATCAAGCTCTAGATCATCACTCTTTTGCTCTATGCACTCTCTCTTCTTCTCAAGGGTGGCCTCAGATATTCAATGCGTCAAAGGCAGTTCAAATGAGTCAGGGGGCACCCTTATATAGAGTGGAGAGGGTCACATAGCCGTTAGAAGTCCACCGCAGAAAAATCGTGACCACCGGAAGAACCGACGGGTGAGAAATTGAAGGCGTCGGTTCAACCGGTCTCTCTGTGTCTAAATAGTAGCCGTTGGTGGTTCTGACACAGTATCCAGGCTTGCGTCATTGCACCGGTGCATGCTCCGAAGAGGCATCGGTTCAACCGGTGCTGAAGAAGTTCTCACATCTACTCAAACAAGCTCTCTGGAACATAGTACATCCAATGCACCGATGGTTGATTCTGAAGCGTCGGTTCAATCGGTACTATAGAGTGACTTGACTTGATTTCAGCTTGCATCCAGAGGAGATAGACCGACAGGGGCATCGGAACTTCCGCCAAGCGTCGGATCATCGATGCTAAGGCATCGGTTAAACCGGTGCTGCAGTTTTTCTTGATTTTCAGCTGAATTGACTTGGAGTTGAATGTTACTTCGATTGTTTCTTCTTCCAAGTGTTTTGTTGACTTCTTTTGACTATCTTGAGCTATTTTTTGAGCGAGTGTGCTAGATCTCTAAGGCCAACTCAATTTTGGTCAAGCTACTAACTCACGAACCCCTCTTAATAGTACGGTCAAGAATTAGAAACTATAAAACCTAGCTAAATCAAGTGTCATTCATCTCCTTGTGACACTTGAGACTAGAAAGGTCCTTAATCTTTAAAATTGAGTCCTTGGCACACATGATTGTTTCGAATTGAGGGGTCTCCTTTCATATTTCATATGAGACTAATCCAACCATTGATTTTTCCTTCAAAACACACGTTAGTCGCATACGGTTGTCATTAATCACCGAAACTTACCATTAGCATCTATCGGCCTAGATACGCTTCAAAGTATCACTTACATCTACATTAATACTTTTTGTTAACAAGAATGTAATTATCTGTGTGCATTATATAATTTCTATTATATCATTTAGACAGGAGATTCAAAGAAGCTGAAAAGAAGGATGGCACCATCAGATCGGCTACATGTCTCCGTTGCTAGTCAACCAGAAAATGCTCAATGAAAAGTATAAGGACACGTGCCAAAACATGTACGATTCGTTGACTAGACAAAATTACAAATCATTTATATATACATGCCATACAACTATGGGTAAGTCTTGGTCGACTCAATCCTCTGTTATATTTCTAAATAAACATTAAGTCGTCTAATGCATGTATGTATATATCCTATCTATATCTACAGTTATCATTGAGTTTTACTCATAATTGCCGTAGAGACCGGCAATCTTGTAGTCTTTGACTCAATGAGAAAACCAAAGTCCGCAATCCAACATATCAAAGACCCCTTGAACAGGTAAGTTCAGTTTGCATAATCACATCCTTTTTCTATTAATAACAATTGTTGAATATCAAACTTAACTTTGAGCGCAGGGTCTGGAAAAAATTTGTGAAAACGAACAAAGGACGTGGTCAATGGAGCCCCGAACTGAACGTTAAAATGGATTATCCGGTATGTTGATTCACAAACATTTGTCTAGTTAAGTAATCTCAAATTGTTCTAAATTGAGTAATTTATTTGTTTATCCTTAAGTGTGCAAGACAAAAACAAGGAACTGATTGGTGCGGGTACTACGTATGCGACTTCTTGCACATCATGACTCCATGCAGGAAGTCTACTACGGAGGACATAAGAGTACGTACGAACCGTTCACTAGTACATTTTTATAATTATACTAACGCACATGATATTAATATATCAGTCTTTTTTCCTAAATAATAGATGTCTCAAATGGGGGATGAATGTTATTCTACCGATCGGATCAACGCCGTGTGCGAGCAGCTCATTGGATTCATTTTGAACGCCTGGATCCTAGAGGCGAGTTCTACCACGACGGTCACATCCATAGAGGACTTCCATCGATGTCTTGAGGGGCCCAGTAGTTGGACTACAGATATGACTTGTACATTTGTAAATATTTTTAAACGTGATGCCTTGATGTTTGTATATTTGTAAATATATTAGTTTATCTAATTAACTTAATTATATGCTCGCATTTGACTTTTAGTTAGTTTCAAATATTCTGTGAAATCGAACACGTACGACCAATGAACGTATAGTACCGTAGAGCTCGAGTGCGTTTAGCAATTATAAAAGAATAAATATTAATAAATAAAATAAACAAAACTGGATTCGGAGAAAATAGGGGGAAACTTTATTGGTACCGGTTGGAAAGACCAACCGGTACCAAAGGGGTATTTCCAATCGGTACCAATAGATGACTAAGGCACCGGGTGAAAAACCCAGTGTCCTAAGACGAAGCCATTGGTCTCGGTTTGCGGGTACCGGTTGGAAAACCGGTACTGGGCGTTTTCAACCGGTTCTAAACGCCGGTTTTCCGGTAGTGCCGCATCTCGATCAACCAGAGCCAGACACAGTCGTCGTCCTAGCAACACGAGATAGATCGATCGATTCGACGGATCAGTCGATCCGTGAGATACCTTAAAGAATAGAGATGTTACGTCTTACATGCTCCATGCATGGGTTAAATCATTGAATTCCTTGTTCCTCACCAGGAATCTAGAAAAGAACTGATCGAACAGAATAAAAGAGAAAACAGCTAGCCATGTAGTATGCAAATGCAGTAGGACAGGTCTCTGTCTCTCTAGATCTTTCCTGACTGATCGACTCTCAGTATACAGCCACTGTGTGGAGTGGAGGACGGACTGTATGATGTACAGGTGACAGGTGTGATGTGTGGAGATCGAAGAGCTAAGCTAGCTTAGCGAGCTCTGTTGATGCATGAGAGAGGATCGGAGGAGGAGCATGAGCGCATGTGCATGGTGGCTTTATTCTCCCAAAGGGGAGAACAGGGACTGCCGGCCGGCCGCTGGCTGCTCTGGCCTCTCGCTGGGGGAGGAGATAGAGGAGGAGAGAGATGGCTACTGCTAGTACTGGTTGTAGTAGTAGTATAGATGATGAGCGTGCAGAGAGAGAGAGAGAGAGAGAGAGAGAGAGAGAGAGAGAGAGAGAGAGAGAGAGGAGAGCAGAGCACGGCCGGCCAGGGTTGTGTAGGGCTCCCTAGGCCTTCGAGAAAGCAAAGGCGACCCAAAGCAGGCAGCGCAAAGCGGAAGAGAATCTGATTCCCTCCGACTCCGAGTAACATGCGCATATCAATGCAAGAATTCGAGATCTTGGACCATTCGCTTCCGATTCCAATTCCAATACGTACGCGCGCGGCCCGGCCACCGGGCGCCATTACCAACCAGCAGCTAATCCGACGATGACGATGACGATCCTACCACCACCACCACCACCACCTTGCTTCCCTGCTATCTATCTCTTTCTTCTCTCTCTATCTCATCCCCTCTCTCTCTAGCTACATTCCATTCTCTCTCATGCTCTCTCTCTCTCTCTCTCCCCCCTTCGTACGCTGCTTCCTTTCGCTTTTCTTCTGTACCTGTAGTGCTGCCGGCCGGCCTCGTGCTTTTGGGAACACAACACCCCGTTGCTCCGTTCTAAGCAAGCTAGCCACTGTACTCTATAGTCCTCTCTCTCTCTTTCTCAGCGTTCCATCTCAAACTCCAATGTAACTGACCGGCCGGTAATCCTGCGCATGCAGCAGCTTGCATGCCGCATGGTGGCTTCCTCAGTTCATCGTCTATCAGATGAATAGATGCTTCGTTCATAGATCTGATAGCTACTACATACCTACCCCAGCCGGCCTCTCGATCATCTCGATCTCTGAATCTCTGATCATCTCTCTCCTCGTCCTTCTCGCTTCCATATATAGATATATACTCGAATCATTCAGAGATATGATCCACCCATTGCTTCCATAGCCTCTGGCTCAAGCTAGCTGGCTTACGTGTACATAGCAGCAGCAGAGATCACACAAACTCATATGACGAAGAAATTCTCTTAGCTTGCTTTTCAGGACGACTCCTTTTCCTTTATTCTATGCCAGCAGTGCCATGCATCATGAGCATCTATCTTGTCCTTACATGTATAAATTATGCATAATCAATCTAGCAGTATACCCTACCTACGATAGTGTATGAAGAAAAACTATTATGGCGATAATAAATTACTAAATTAGAGTAATACTACTACACGCTTATTATTAGCATCTAATAAGTCTCTCTGTGTGTATGTTGCTAACACCTTACCCCATATACTATACTGTCAGAGTGTCAGTAGTTTAAGTGTACGTGCTTACAATAATTAGCAATTGATACAATTGGGCACGGTGGTGCAGCTGCTATCTAGTCATCAGGTGAAGATAGAGCTCAGCTCACTCTCTTACTCTCTCTCTCTCTCTCTCTCTCTCTCTCCACCTAGATATGTGCATCATATCGTCTACTGAGCTGGTCGATCAATATGGTCTTCATGGAACACAAAAGACCTTGGATTTCATCACGCTTGCTTTAGTACGTTCTATCACTGTAAAAAGATGGTAAAGTAAAAGGTGAAAAACAAGCAAGCAAAAGATACACCCTTTTGAATGGGCCTCAGCTTGCTCTTTGACTACGCCCTTTTTCTCTTCACGATCGAATAACACTGCAATTACACAATGCTACACCACTAAATTAACTGGCTATATATATTTCCTATATACCATATGGGAGTGTATCTACATACTACAAATTAACTGCTCCTATATGTTGGAGATTTATATATATAATAATAGTATTGCATGCTGGGGAAACCTGCATTTAAACTTTATGTATGTATATACACACACTGCCAGCATGCATGCATGCATGCATGCATTCTATATTTTGCACATTCATGCATGCAAGAAGTGAATCTATTCCATTTCTTCTGCATTTATATTTAAGTTCCTCCAATCTCCAGTACTATGATGAAATATATAGACGCATCTTGGTTAACTGTGCTATAATAATAACTAGCTGATTAGTTGCACCATTGCTCAAATTCACCAACCATGCGTATTCCCGTTCCGGGATCGATCACAAGCAACAGTTGCTCATGTATAAATGAAGATCGAGAGAGAGCTATATATATGTAGTTAAAAGGGGAAATAATTGACATATGATAGGTGTTTCCATGAACAAAATGATTAACAGCAGTACACATTACTTCACCCCAAATGCTCGACAGTGAAAACCTAAAGGGATCGGATCCGAGATCATAGGAAAAAAAGAAAGAAAGAAGAAACATAAAACAAGCGATCATGCGAGCTAACCTTGCAGCTATAGATAATACTTGTGCATGATCCAGCATATGGCTCGTCCATGTCCAAATGGAGCACCATCATCCTTCTCCCTCTCCCTCTCCCTCTCCACCAGTTCTTGAAGAAGAAAACATTGCAAATGCATGCTAGCCTTTTCTATATCACAATACCATCACACACTCTGTCTCTAGCTAGTTGTAGGACCAACTTAACGATCATGGTAGCTGGCTCTGATCACTTAAGCTCGACCATTACAAGAGATGGTTACCTGTAGCAGCATTGTTGGAATAGGAAGCGTAACCGGCAGCGGCGAGGTGGTGATCGCCATAGATGCCTCTTGCTGGGTAGCCGCCGCCTTCCCTCTTGGCTTGCATCACGTGGAGCTCTCCCGACCCGTTTTCCCCACCGGCGCCACCGCCGCCACCACGGCCATCACCACTGTCTAGACCTAACTGGAACATCCCGGGCGCCATTGTCATCGCCAGAGGTGGCCCCAGCGGGCCCTGGTCCATCGCATGCAGGAACGGGAAGCTTTGCATCTGCTGCACCCTCCACTGCTCCAGCCCGGGACCGCTGCCGCCACCCACCGAGTAGCCTCCCGCGCCGTCGAGGAACGGCTTCCCCATCCCGGAGAAGCTCGAGCCGAGGCTCATGGCGTCGAAGTCGGCGAGGCGCAGCAGCGGTGGCAGCATGGACAGATTGCCGCCTAGCATGGCGGGGCCGGGGAGCGCGGGCACGTTGGTCGTGGTGCAGGCGGCTGACGACGTGGACCCGGCGGGAGCCAGCGCGGCTGTGGCGGCCGACGCCGTCCCGGAGGCCGCCGCGGACGCCGCCTTGGGCTTGGCGCGCTTGGCGTGGCGGCGGTAGCCCCCGCCGACGGGCACGTTGCGGAGCGCGCCGCCGCGCGTCCAGTAGCGGCGGCAGGCGCGGCAGAAGTGGCGCGGCTGCGACAGCGAGTAGTTGTTGAAGTAGCAGAACTTGGTGTTGGTGGACTCGCAGCGGGGGCACTTGAGCCCCGGCTCCGGCAGCGGGATCCTCGCCAGCCGCGCCCGCTCGGCCATGGATATCGGCTTCGCCGGCCCCACCTGCTGCCCGGAGGTGCCGCCGCCGCCAGCACCACCTTCGGGAAGCGCTTCCCCCATGATTGATGGCTGGAGAAGGTCATGATTGCCCTCGCCGCCACCTCCGCTGGCCGCAACCTGGTGGTGATGAGCCTGCTGCTGCTGCTGCTGCTGCTATTGTAAAATCGAATAAAAGATCAGAAAAGCATCAGCAAGAGAGGAGAATAAAAAAAATCATACGGGTCAATTCTGAAATTGATTTCGGCAAGAAAATCAAGCCGCGGCCTTGCTAGTATATTCCAAGCAAGCAAGCAAGCAGATATATAGTGCTTGGGTCGGAATATTTAGCAAGCCCTAGTAGAGGAGCGCGCGTTATTCTCTTCTTTTGAGCTGCAAACTATATTATCGTCGCAGCAACTTTCTCCTTTTATTCGCGCTTGTTCAAAAGAGAGTGAATAAAATCTGGGGAAAAGAAAGGGGTGCGGGGGATGCAAACAAAATTGACTAGCGAAATCGGGTTACCTGGTTATCGTTCCAGCTCGAGGAATCCAGGAAGGCAGGGGGGAAGATCATGGTGGGTGCGCCGGCGATGCGGATGCTATGCTATCCGGCTTGGCTTGCTCCGGAGAAAGTGGGTCTTTGTGTGCTAGGGTTTGCCTCTTGTGCCGCGCGGCTTTCCCTCCCTTGCAGAGCTCGTCCCTCTCCCTTGGCTGCTCGGAGAGGTAGTGGAGGGGAGGTGAGGCTGATGGGGGAATCAGGGGGTTGTGTGAGTGAGGAGGGGGAGAAAAAGGGAAGATGAGACTGAGACAGGGATGATATCAGTGAGGGACTCGGGTGGGCCCGGGTAAGCAAGAAAAAAAAATAAAGCAGGAAAAAGTAGGCCTGTACCATTCTGTCTCCGTGTAGCCTTATTTTTGTGTTGCTGCTGCTTTTCCTCTTTTCTGTGGTGCTCATGACCGACCCAATAGGAGGGTACAATACAAACCGTGCACGTTCTTGGCGGTGCTGACGGCTACCTGCAAGTTGTAATCGTTGATTATGTTCACAGTTCACGTATATGTTACTGGTACTAATTCGGTGATCAGTCAGAGTTACATTTTTGTGAAGTAGCTAAATGCAGGGAACAACCATTTCAGTCAATCTTCGGAAAACGACATAACACTTCTTCCACTACTTCATAAAACACACGTTTTGTCGGTTGTTAATTCCAAATGGGCATCCCTACATGTTTTTTTAGAATACGGAAAGTTCCGACCTTAATCATTCACAAGCGAATGACTACAGCCTACAAGACCCAACACAACATGCAGGCTGTCGAAGCATAGCTTAGAAACAATCTAAAAGAGCTTAACTGCGATGAGCCAGAGTATTACACAGCAGGAACCGAACACTTATAAAGCTATCCTGCGTCCCTACATGTTAGTATTAGGGTTGTCGGTTATAGAATGATCCACTATTAGGGTTCTATCTCCGGTCCTTGAAGAAAAAAAAACCCACTGATTTAATTTGATCTCCAGAGCACAAAACAAAGAGAATGGACAAAAAAAAAGACACTAGATGTCGTCGTCGACACACCCTTACGGTATGGACGCCTAACGCCTGACCCCAAGAGTGATAGGGAGACATCAGCACTACTTGATATATACTTTAGGACCTCACCACTTTATGTGTGCCTCCGAAGCTGCGCCATCGGCCACTGCCACCACCTCCTGCCACATACACTAGCATCACACACCATTGGTTTATGCTCATGACACTTTTATTGAGATTGGCCTTATCAGGTTTGCAAAACCATCACAATTGCCAGGTGCACCATAGGTGTAGGATCGGAGGAGTAGGAGCGTGAGGAGGAAGGTTGAGTTCTTATTATGTTCCTTGATTGACCATTGGTGCCAAAACAGAACTATGACTACAATGTTTTCACTGATGTTGAGTGTAATCTCGATAGGGAGAACATTTTAAAACTGGACCAAAGTTGCACACAAATGGTTAGAGAGCTGCATTTATATGTTTCTCGAAATGTTTGAGTAGGTGGAGCTCCTTGCTCTATAGTCATTTGGATCTGGAGATCCTGCCAGTGAGCGCTAGACCGGTTGGTCTAGCCCTACGGCACCCTGGCGGCCGGAGTTCGAAACCCCCACGGGGCAAATTTCTCGATCGAAGGTGGCGTAGTTTATCTGCGGGTTGGAAAAAAATCACTTAGCTTGTCCCATGTACAAAGCATAGTTGGAGTGGTCCGGTCTTTATCACGGGTAACGGGCCACTATGTACAGGTGGAGTAGGGGTTCAGGGATTTTCTAGACTTGTGTGAGAAAATCTTCTTCTTAGTGTAATGCTGTGGGGGCAGTCTTCCCCCGCAGGTCTAGTTTTTTTTTATCTGAAGATCCTAGACAGATGGAATGTGTTGTGCAGGTGGTTTTCACTACCAATTGTTGATATAGAATTATATATTGTTGTTGGCCTCCCTAAAGAACCGGTGGTTATAATAAGTTCTTACCATTGTTTGTATTTTCTTGGTTGAATATTTGTGCGGGTCAGTTCAAGTGAACCAGCCATGAATACTCGAGGAGAGTAAGTTTGCGATTAGAAGAGTCTATACTGATTCAAAAAGTTACAACCTTGGATGTTTTTCATCGAATAAAAATGGTTTTGCAAGGTCTACTTAGTTTATATAGTACCGATGCAACGTGTATAATAGCATTCTAAGACATAGTTTAAGAACTCAAGAATTAACTATAACCCATGGCAGAGGTGGATGATTCAGATACATGCTTAGAAAGTTATTTTGGTATATTGTAATAATGATAGAGGTGGGTAATTTATTAGAAGAGATAATTGATTCAGTGACTATCATGATTAGAGGTGTTGGATTAATGGCTGGATATTTTTTATTTTTGTGAAAATTTCTAGTTTTTCTCTATTTTTTTAGAGTGACCATCTAGGATCTTATGTGTCTTCACGTGATGCTTCAAAATAAGCCTTCAATTAGTAATAGTAACATAAAACCTGTTGTTTTCACAACATTAGGTTGGTTGGAGCCTCCCTCGATTTTTTAAATCCTATTCTACTTTTACATTTATATATGTGTAACCCAACAAAAACACGGAAGACAAGTTAGCCCCATTCTATGTTGTGGCTCATCATGCAGGGAGACTCTTCAAAACGCATCAGCCACATCCCATGGCAGTTAATAACTAGTGCAAAATTAAAAGGCAGATGAACAGGATATCATTTACGGGGTTGTTAATTAGGCTGTGTTTAGTTGGTGAAAATTTTTGGGTTTGTGTACTGTAGTATTTTTGTTATTATTTGGCAATTAATATCTAATTATGGACTAATTAGGTTTAAAAGATCCATCTCGTCATTTACAGTTGAACTGTGTAATTAGTTATTTCTTTCAACTACATTTAATGCTCCATGTATGTGTAACGAAGATTTGATGTGACGGATATTGTAGGAAATTTTTTGAGAACTAAACAGGGCCTTAATTAATCTGTTGATGCTAGCTTTTACCTGAGGACTGGACTGTCCCCACGCCCCACAACGGGCAGCAGTCAAAAAGTAAAGTGGTCAGCAAAAAGTATAGCGGTTTAGGCTTTGTTTAGTTGCGCTGTGTAAAATTTTTGAAAGGGTATCTTCCTATATTTGAAGTACTAAACATAGACTAATCATAAAATAAATTACAGAACTCGTCTGTAAATCGCGAGATGAATCTAATGAGCCTAATTAATCCATCATTAGAGGTTGTTTACTGTAGTATTACTGTAGCAATTTAGTGCCTGATTACGGCCTAATTAGGTTTATTAGATTCGTCTCGCAATTTACAGGCAAACTCTGCAATGCGTATTTTATTTCGTCTAGATTTAATTCTCCATGCAGGTGCCGGATTTTTTATTGGAATTTTGAACTTTGCAACTAAACAAGGGGTTAATATGGTTAGCGTCAAGAAGAAGCTTCATTCACACAGTCCTAGGCCTTGTTTAGTTGCAGGGCGTAAAGTTTTTGAAAGAGAATCTTTCTACATTTGAAGTACTAAGTATAGACTAATCACAAAATTAATTACAAAACTCGTCTGTAAATCACGAGACGAATCTAATGAGCCTAATTAATCTATCATTAGAGGTTGTTTACTGTAGCATTACTGTAGCAGTTTAGCATCTAATTACGGCCAATTTAGTTCATTAGATTCGTCTCGCGATTTACAAGCAAACTGTGCAATGCGTTTTTTATTTCGTCTAGATTTAAGTCTCCATGCAGGTGTCGGATTTTTTTTTTGAAAATTTGAATTATGCAACTAAACAAGGGCCTAATTTCAAATTGCCACTCTAAGCAGCATCTATCTGTGGTGATATGAAAGTACTGGGAGTCCACTGCTTTTCAAGAAGGGATCCATATGGGCATAGGGCTATGCATGCATGCAGCAAACCTATCCTTAGATTTGTATGTCTAAGAATATGTGGTGATTGGTTATAAAACATTCCAATAAAAAATATAATTTTTCCTTCATATACTCTAATATAGTACATGAGAGGCTGATAATATGACATTTTCCTAATACTTCTCGCAACATTGTACTAGAATCTCTCAAAGATGATATACAGATATACACTAATAGTGAGTCCTGGGGTCACCATATACCTAATCGGCTTTATGTATGATCTCATTTGATTTTATAATATTTTTTCTAATCTTAATCAAATTATAGCATATTTTTTACTTTAGAAAGAAAGCCTTTTTTTCCTTTTAGCAAAATTCTTTCTATTTCTACCTGCTCAAGATATTCATCATTCCAGTACAACTGTTGTAGTAGAATGACAACAGACTCATGTATAGAGAACTAGATTAGCTTAGCTGCCTATCTAGCTAGGACGACATCTCTCCTTAGCTTATTCGAGTTATTTTTTTTCACAAATCATATGGTACTTTCATTTTTACCATCATAGATAACTTTAAACTAGCGGGGTGACCCGCGCATTTGCGCGGCTAGTATTGATATTTTAAATATATCTCATATGTTTTATCTAAGTTTATTATTCATAAATTTAAATCTTTCTCATTCATGCTACTTGTTTCAGTAATCAAGAGTGCTTCTCTGCTGCTAGTATCCTATAGGTATGCACGATAAGTAGCTTGATATGCAAAATGATGGATAGATTTATATTAATAAATAGAAATATATTTTAGTGGCACTAGTGGGTAATTTATAAACATGTATATAGGTATTTTAGGCTATTTTTTTGCAATGGCAGTGGTGGGTAATTTTAATTTTTCTTTTTTCTCTGAGTAACGTGGCAATTTCTAGGCTTTGAGAGCGAATGTGGAGGCTCCGTTTGTTGGTTAAATAATAAAATAATATATATATGTATATATATATATGTGTGTGTATATATATGTATGTATTTTCTGCATATACATACGGTTAAATTTTACTTAATTTTCTATATGGTATTATGTTAGAAAATAAACAAAAAAGGAGGAGCAATTACAAGCACTTTTTGTTAGTTGTGAGCCCAAATTACTTCACGAACTTCTTATAGTCACATCTTTTCTAAAAAAAATGTTCATCTCTCTTAACGTGCTAGCATGCGCAGGACCAAAAAAAATGCCGATCCAGCAATAAAATTTCCGATCAAATTTTTGTCCAAAAAAAAGATACGTACGGAAAATACAGCAGGGACAATGCAAGCAAGCAATGCATCTACAAAACTGCAGCGTAGTTGGGCTTGATACGTAACAGTATAGTCCTGGGCCTCATTGTAGCTGTGACACTATACTACTATATTCATGACACAGGATGTCCAACGCACCGCATGGGCGCACTGAAGCTTTGCTAGTTTTCTCTGTTCCTTGTTGGCTCGATCTCGACGCGCAAAAGCAAAGCAATCATACGAATCTTTTTCGATCGACCCATAATATAGGATAGTGCATTATATTTGAAGTGACATGTGACCGAAAAAGACCGTCCCGTATGCGGATGTTAAGGCCAGTAGTGTTCTGTCAGAGAACATCCTGCAGAGAAGAGTTAGCCGCAGGGGAGGGTTCAGGATTTACGATTTGGGTATTCAATATTTTTAAAGGATTGCAAAAAAAGGCTACTGTCGCTGCGCAATTTCTAGTGCCGCAGGCGGCTCGTGTCTCGTTGTAGGCAGTGTTCGCCCGTCGTGCCGCTAGAGTTCACTGCCGCCGGCCAGAAATGAGAAGAACACGCGACCACAAGGAAAGGGAGAAGTGGAATCGAGATGGATAGAGTGGGACCTGAGTCAATGTGGGTTGGGAGTCACGACCAGGGTTAACCGAACCGACCGGTCCGGTCAAACCGCCGCCCTTCGGTAGCGGTTTACCGGACCGGTTTGACCGATAACCGGTGGAAACCGGTTGAATTCAAATCTAAATTCAAATAAATTCAAAAAATCCCGTGCAACCAGTTCCGACCGGTTTACCGGCCGGTTTGACCGGTTTACCGGCCGGTTTTACCGGTTTGAATTCAAATTCAAATTCAAAAGCTCCCGTGCAATCGGTTTACCGGCCGGTTTTACCGGTTTACCGACCGGTTTACCGGCCGGTTTGACCGGTTTGACCGGTGGGCTTTAATGGGCCGGCCCATTTTTTTCTTTTTTCTTTTTTGATTTAACTTTAAATCCCCGCAAACTATACTAAATGAACGAATTTTTGAGAAAATTTGACACTATCAGATTCATTGCACCTTGAAGTATTTTTAGGAATTTTTTGGGAATTTTTCATTTTTTGAATTTAAATTTAAATTTTGAATTTTGGCCGGTTGGGTACCGGACCAAACCGGAACCGGGCCGGACCGGTTTGACCGGTAACCGGTCAAACCGGACCGGTTCCCACCGGTTTGGTGAACCTTGGTCACGACTGGGTCATCGCAAGGGGAGTAGGTCATTTGAGCCCAAGAGGCAATATAAGATTGAACAGGGGCGTAGCCAGGGGGCGGGCAGGGGCCTGGCCCCCCTATGGTTCCCAAATTTATATTGAAAATTTGAATTTTGATTAATTTTTTATATAAATTAGCATAGTTGGCCCCCTAATAATGAAAAAAACAAATTCTTAGCTCTGCCCCTGAGATTGAAATGTCTATTTTGTGATGTTAGATCATCTCCAAGATACACTCTAAATAATATTCTAATTAAAAATTAGGATTTATAGTGGAAAACCTCTTTCCAAAAAGTTCTCCCTCAAGGTAGCAACATCCTAAATCATCTCTCTCCCTTCTAGATTAGTGAAACAAAAATCCACACCCTATCCCAAATACAAGGATAAGTAATATTTAGGGTGACCCTCTACGTAAGGATATAGAGAGTTAGAGACTAGGATTTAAGAATTATTTTAGAGATGCTCTTATGTTCTACTTTTAATGAATATATATGTTGTATACTATGTATATAAATTTTTTGGCAAAAAAATCAATAGTAGGCCCGCCCCTGATTAGCCGGTGATCGTCGAATCTCTGTCTCAGAGGTTAGCTAGAATGGCAATTCTCTTACTATATATATATTACTTGATGAACCACATATAATGCCAGAGTTAATTCCCTAAATGTCATTGAAATTTTCGTCAATCTCTTGAATGCCACTAAATGGCATTGAAGGGATTTTTTTGTGTCTATGATATGTGGGGTCAATGGCAATCAAGGAATTGGCTAAAATTTTGATGGCACCGAGGGAATTGGCTCATAATGCCATGCTGCTCTCTTGATAGGGCGCATGCAGGGGAACAGTCGTTCAGGTTGCAGGCACAGATAGGACGATCCATCATGTAGACATTCATGCTGCTGATCGTCTTTAAATCGCTGGTAGGGTGAGGACACCTACTGTTCGATTGTGCATCATTGGAAAGCGAGGTGGCGATGATTGCTTCAGAGGTAAAGAAAGCAAAGGTGCAGTGACCGATCACCTCTGAATTGGGGCGGGCGAGGTTGCCTAACAGCAGACATGCTCGATCTATCCATCTTACCATCTATCGATTAGACTGCTGCTGCTGCGGGCTTGCGTTGCCTTGCCTTGCTTCTCGATCTGGTCCCCTAGACGAACGGAAAATGGAGCCAAACTGTTGCTGCAGATTGCTTGCGGCCCGATTGCCTCTATTATATATATGTGGACACTGTGTAGCTCATCGCAGTGATATGTGTATGTATGTAGTCAATGGCCGCAACACCCCTGCCTCTAGGTTGAGTGCAAATAATTCCTCCATGCATTTGTAATGTGCAATGTGGTGTGAGCGTGAAGCAAAATAAAGGAGGCGATAAACTAAGTTCGCAACTCCAGCTAGTGGGCATTAGCTACCTTAAGCTAATGTGTGGAGTATATAGCAACCCTACTGTCCAGTGGCGGAGGACGGCCGAAAATTTAGGTATGGCGGTGCGCGCGGGCTCCAAAAGTTTTGAAGAACAATGTAAAAGTTTATGGTGCTCTAAGGAAAGCAAAAGGAAACAGATGTTGATGAAGCTGAAGCTTTCACTAACTCTCACTAACTTCGTCATGCTTGTTTGTTCATTAAACAAATAAAATGCAACAACTTATCAAAATTCTAAAAAAACATATAGAATACGGAATAAACTTACATGGATTCATGCAGTATGTTCTGATCATTTTGCACACTGAAGGGTAGACAGATGGAGGCAATGCCAAATAAAAGAGCCTGCGATAGCTTTCTGATTTGCTTGACGCCTCATACTCCGATTACCCTGCATTAAAGAGTTAAGAGATCTTAAGCATGTCTAGGATGGTTTCGTTTTTATTCATTCCTATACTAATGCAAAGATGTCAGAAGACAATAAGTGAATTGTAATTAGAAAGATAGCTCAAGTCTGACCGAGTGCCATGGCAAACTAAAATAATCTCATATTAGAAAGTAATCAGGCTGCAGCACGTTATATGCTATGATCACTACAAGGTGTTCGTACTCATGGTAGAATGGCACTTAACCTACAGCTACGAAACCTAAATTGTACAGATCAATGAAATGCAGACATAAGGCTCCCAACAAGAAGACATAACCGCCTTCCATGTTGGTCATGCAGTTATTTTCAGAAGAGAAAACAATAACATCACCTATTGCCACACGCTCACCTTTTCCACCAGAAGCACCTATTGCCACCAGTCTGGACATACCTTTTCCACCAGAAGCACCTATTGCCACACGCTCACCAGCTTTAAACAAAGAATTTTCGACAATAGTTTGATGAATTTTGTCCTCAAAGATGATGTAGAAGCATTCCCTACAGATCTAAAAGAAGAAACCTAAGCATTCTTTTATGGATGTCAGATGAACGGACAAATGATATATTCCTTTACTAATCGTCTACCACAGGAAAGAACCTGATCCTATTGAATCACCATTTAACATTAACCAGATCGAAACCCTAATGCTCAGCCGAGAACCCTCCATTTCACAGTGTATCGTAGCCTCCCCCCAACAAAAAAAAATCAACGAATTTTCGCTGAAATTACTACAGTCTACAAGAGATCCTTTGAATTCGCAAGACAAAAGTATAACTCGGGGAAGCTGGTGATCCGAAACATGTGCAGCGGAGAAACAAGGAGCACTTGCCAAAGAAGTCGGTGAGGTAAGGACACAGAAGTAGGGGTCGGAGGCGGGGCGGCGGCAGGGCGGCAGGCCCGCGAAGGATTTGGCCGCGGCGCAGGCGGGGAGGAGCGTGCCGAGGAGGGCGGCGTCGACGGGGAAGCCGAAGAGGAACGGGTTGCGGAGCAGGCGGGGCGAGGGGGGAGGCGGCAGGGCGGCAGGCCCGCGAAGGATTTGGCCGCGGCGCAGGCGGGGAGGAGCGTGCCGAGGAGGGCGGCGTCGACGGGGAAGCCGAGGAGGAACGGGTTGTGGAGCAGGCGGGGCAGCGGGGCGGCGGCGGGGCGGAGGCGGAGCGGCTGCGGGGCGGCGGAGTCTGCGCGGACGGGCTGAATGTAGCGACGAGGGGAGAAAATTTTTTTTGGCCGGGCTTTAGGTATGGCGCACGCCATAGTGCGCCATAACAGGCCCTCCGCCCCTGCTACTGTCCAAAAGGAAGACCCGCGGTGGTGCTTTCAAGTTCATGGATCACGTGTTCATAAATATGCTGCTTTAAACAAAACTAACTTTAATTTGACATGACAACTCACATTTGGTCGGGACGTCGGGTCCATCGATAGTTTTGCATTCAGATTCAGACCCATGGGAACATCTTTGGCTGTAGTCATTCGCACGTGAATGATACGAGGCGAAACTTGTTTTCATAATCTAAAAAAATATAACGAAGGTGGTTGCGATGACTATTCGCCCTGCTGCCGTGGTTGCTGTCGACCGCCGCCGCCAACCCTATCACCAGCCTTATCCTACAGCTAGCTGATCCTTGAGCCCCTCCTGGTATATGTACGTCTCCACGAATTGAAGTTCTTCGCGCGCGGGCTCGTGGCCGTGTATGGCCCTTTGTTTCCGCTTTTCTGAATTTTGTTTTTCTGAGAATTAATATTTTGAGATAAACTAGCTATTTGGAGAATTGGTTATTTGAATAAGCTAGGTGTTTGACAATTCTAATTATTTTGAGTCGATTCTCTGAATTAAGTGGTAAAATGTCTGAAATGTCCTAAGACTGATAATATCTCATTTTTGTATTGAATACAAGTAGAATTCAATAATTTATATATTTTTTAAGTATCTTAACTACATAATTATATTACAGTTAGGTCACAAATTATAATTCACACGGTTAGAAACGAGAAAGTAAACATTCAGTCCAAATTTCCATGAATTAATCACAAAAGTAGCCGTAAAAAAAGGTTACACAATTATAGAACCAAGCTAACAGGAGGATACATACAGGCGCCGAACGACAAATCTAGAAGAGAGGAAACAAGACAAGAAGCAACGGAGCACTAATTAGACATAGCAACCCACACAAGTATTCACGACGTGGAATGACGATGCTCGCTTGCTTCTGACGAGTGCAGGGACGCGAATGAGGGGCCGGCGGAGGACCTGCTCCACCGCGGGAGGGCACGGCTGTGAGTCAGGGGCCGGTAGTGCCGCTCTGCTTGGGGGCGTCGTAGATCTGAGTCAGAGAGGAGGGGTGGCGCGATTCGGGACGGCGGCGCACTGCAGGGGCAGGGAGGAGGCGCCGGAACCCGAGAAGAGGCGCCGCAGGCCGCAGGGAGAGGGGCGGCGGGGAAGTGGCGCACGGGAGTGGCGTCGGAAGGAGAGGGCTGACCGGAAGAGGGGCAGTGAAGGGAAAAATCGCTCTCTGACCAGGTATGCGAGGTCTGGGATGCGTCGGGGGGAATCATGCTTTCCGTTGCTTTGGTGATTTCCTGGTAAGCGGCGGCAGATAGAAGCGAAAATTAATGGATGCGTTTGGGTAGGTTTTTGGCTTGGAACATATTTGGTGCAAACTGTTTTTGTGAAAATTTATGCAAATCACGGTAAAAAGTTATTTAAATTCACCAAAAAATCACACATGTAGATGATATACAATTTTATAAAATATCTTATCTAAACTCGACGTTGTTTATGAGATATAAAAATAACAAATTTTAAGCCAGAAAGCTGTTCAGATGATTTGTTTGGAAATTTGTTATTTTTATATCTCACAAATGGAGTCGAATTTGGGCAAAATATTTTACAAGATTGTATATCATCATATCATCTACATGTGTGATTTTTTTTGAATTTAAACGACTTTTTTACCGTGTTTTGCACGAATTTTCACGAAGCCTGTGGTTTGCACAAAATACGTTCCTTTTTTGCTTACTTCCATCTAAAATCTGCTTATCTATAATATAAAAATAAAAAATAATTAAAAATTTTTGTTACTTAGATTTGGTCCGCCGTACCTTTCATACCTCTCATGTTGACCGTCCACAGTGGAGAGAGCAAATGAAGAAGCAAATATACTGTTCGGCACTGTAGACGCACTATAAACAGTAAATATATGAAGAGGCATGGGAAATGAGGAGGAGCAAATTTGCTCTAGCCGTTGTGGATAGAAAGATGGGAGGACGCGCAGACCATAGAAACTCGACGGGGATGTTTCTGCTAAATTTTTTTTTTTCACTCGGACCGATCCTACCCGCCCGTGTACCCGCTTGCCGCTCGCCACCGCCTCCTCCCGCTTGCCGCGCCACCGCCTCCTCGCTCGCCGCCGCCTGCTCTCCTCCCGCTTGCTGCGCCTCCGCCTCCTCGCGCTCGACCGCGGACCGAAATCCCTCTCGCGAGCTCCTTCCTCCACGCCACCGTCTTCGAGGTCCTCCACCGTCCGCGCCTTTCCGGACGGTCGCGCCGATGAGGTCCTCTGCCGTCCGCCTCGCCGGTCCGACATCTCTGCCCGCCGCCCCGACTCCACCGCAACCTTATGGCCGTGGACCTCCTCCGCGCGGCCGACGAGGTCCTCTGCCATCCGTCTCGCCGGCCCGATGTCTCCGCCCGCCGCCCCGACGCCGCGGCAACCTGATGGCCGTGGACCTCCTCTGCACGGCCGACGAGGTCCTCTGCCGTCCGCCTCGCCGGCCCGACGTCTCCGCCAGCCGCCCGAACGCCGCCGCAACCTGATGGCCGTGCACCTCTTCCGCGCGTCGGCGTACGAGTCCGTGCGCGCTTATCCATTTGTTTTGGGAAGGTGCACTTGCATTCTGCCACAGGAATCTACTATATGTTGTGCCCACCATGTGTTGGATCAAATGGCTCACCAGATTGGCAAGTTGTATAACTCACATACTGAACAAGGTCATGCCAGACTTGGTTATCTGAGAGTCAGGTAGTTCCAGGTTCCCACGAAGTGTGTGAGGAAAGGCCTATCGAGGTGGTCTAGGATGCGAACGTGCAAGGCATTCTCGACTAGCATGGTTTACTGAATCAGCTAGCTTTAGGCGGAGATAACTCTGTTTTAAGGATAGGGTGTTTGCAAAACAAAAGCAAGTGCTTATCCAATCTTCAGTGATGTGGGATGATGTTGTACAAGAGGGGCTTGATGATCTGCCTTGTGTTGATGTGGTTTTGGATGAAGGGATACTGTCTGATGACCAGGACATGCATGGTGGCTTATTGGAGCAACTAGCCATGGGCTACTGATTGAGCTTAGCGCAAATGAGGTGCCTTAACAGAGTTGGCAGCTTGTCACTATTTTTAATTTGAAGCTTCTTGTGGAGGCCTCAATAGTTGTGGTGGCTGCAAATCACATTCCGTTGGAAATGCCTAGCATTGTGTGTTTGATGCAGGCCAAGTCATGAATGCAAGTTTCCCAAAGTATGGGAATGGAGTTCCCTGGACTGATGCTGTGATGCTACTCCATCTCAGCTCACAAGCTTATGAAAAACAATTTTGGCATAGGAGGGAATGCGTGTTTTATTGGAAAAGAAGTTGGCGCCAGCAAGCTTCATGTTGAGGGACAACATGGAGGCAATTGGATGGAGCTGCAGAGGTTTTGGGGGGATTGGTTCACTCAGAACAAAAGGAGTAGTGGAGGCTATTTTCTATTTGTTTGATTGTTTCAGATTGTAGATAGAAAATATTTAGTTTCAGATTGTAGATTATCAGGTCTGAATACATGTGCCTCCCTGGTAATTTACACTGCTTCTAATCTAAATAAATGTTTTCTTTGTAAGTGGTTTCTAAATCAAAGAAGGAAGGGAGTTCTGTGTTCCACACCTAAATACACAAAATGATCTTTTTTCCATTTTCTAAATCTGCTGGCTCCGATTGGTAGCTTACTTGTTCTTTTCTGAACTATATGTATATTCCCATTACCTGTTTTCACTGTTATTTCAATTGATAGCTCCAACCTGCAAATGAGAACTTTTTAATCATGACATGAGGAAAACATTTGAAAACAGCCTTTACAAAAGTTCAATAGAGAAGAGCAAACGATTCTGGTCAATTTTCTAAATCAAACATGTATGTTCTACAATACATTTTTCCATGTAGCCACTTTTCTTCCCTTGCTTTGAAAGGCACCTGTGTTATGGTGAAAATAGATAGCTTACTCACTAAATCAACAATTATTCAAGCATCACATGAAAATTAGAACAGCAGCTAGCGATTAAAATAGAAAAATCTGGAATTCAAAAATTAAAAGGAGAGTAGCAACGAGCTGCTCAGGTTAGTTATCTTATACATGTATTGTATTGATTCTATCGCTGCTATCTGCTTGGCTTGGTTTATTTTCAGCTTCAGCAATTTAGGTTTGCTGCTCATAAGTACTTATTATAGTTTTGCATTTCATTTTTAAAACTTATATGATTGTTGTGAAATCGACATGATACAACTGGAAGATAATGACATTCATTCTTTGTAGAATTTTGATTACTATGTCAAGATGTAACACGTGCGTGTCGCACGTGCACAATTACTAGTTAATATATAATTAGCCTTCTAAATAGCAAAATTATCTTCTCCAAATATGTGCCCCAAAAATTTTGGGGTGCATCCACAACACCCCGAATCAAATCCCCTGCCCCGCTTGAAGCCCTAGACAACCTCCGCTCGACCCCAAAAATAAATAATAAACAAAAAACCCAGCCACCGCTCCATACGGGGCAACCAAACCAATTCGCAAATTGAAAAAATCCGCCGCCGCAGCCCCCGGCGAAAATCATGCCGTCGCGGCCGATCGTTGCACCATGAGCGGGGGCGGGAGGGCAAACCCTCGCCTCTACGTGCCGCATCCACCACCGGACACCAACCCTGACATCCCCGCCCCTCTTCCGCCTCCACCGTACGCAGCGTTCAGGCCGCCTCTGCCTCCATTGTACACTGCTTTTAGGCCACCTCCGCCTCCACTGTACACCTACCCCACCATCCTCGGCTTCAAGCCTCCTCCACCTCCACCGAACTCAAACCACATCGACATCCCCACTTTGGACCCTCTTCCGCCTCCACCATACGCCGCTTTCAGGCCGCCTCCGCCTTCGCCTCCACCGTACGCTGATTTCATGCCTCCTTCGCCTCCACCGTACGCCAACACCGCCATCCCCATCTTCACTCCTCCTCCGCCTCCACCGAACTCCAATCACATCCCCACTTTCTGGCATTCTCCGTCTTTCCAGCATCCACCACCGCACGCCGACCCCGCTTTCGGGCTTCCCCCGCCTCCCCCACCTCCCCCACCACTGGGGCTTCCCCCGCCTCCCCCACCGCCGCCTGTTAGTTACATTCCTGTGGCGGAGTTTTTTGCTTTGTACCCACCGACTGAGCCGTACCAGTTCAAGATTGGTACTTCCTACGGTGATAACCCAGCAGGTGTGATGTCCAAGACAACAACAGCGGGAGAATATGTATTGGATGGCTGTGTAGCATTCTTGTTTAGTACTCATGCATTAAACACAAGTTATGGGGGGAATTTTGATCTTGATCAAATTGTGTCACTACAAGCTCCATATGATGTAATAATTAATAAGAAGGCAGACAAGTTTGCTACACGGAGGAACATATGCTTGGACTTATACAGGCTTGTGGACAGGCTGGTGATGCCAAGATATGGCTTTGAGGGTTTCAGGCCTGTATATGTGGATGATTTCATTAGTCAAGTGAAGAATCTTGGTAAAAGCCAGACAACTCGGGATTGGCACAAACGCCGATGGGTCATCAAGAACCATCCACTTCTTGTTCGGCCAGCCAAGCGCAGATCAGTGTTTGAATACTTCTATAAGTTTTACAAAACAATGGATCCTCGAGCAGCAAATAAACTTTTTGAAGAGATCAGTGGCAAAATATATGAGAGGTGGCAGGTTCTCATTGCTCGCGACGATCACTTTCTGTCCGCGATGTACTGGAAGGGCAGGGAAGGGCAGTGTCCCGATGATCATTTTGAGAGGAACTGCTTTGATGAGGAGTTTGTTGATGAGGAAAATCTTGATAGTTTTCGTTTTACGAGCCAGCATGGTTATCTCGTTGTCTTCTTGCAGCATCTTCTGCTCCATGGCCCTGAGGAGACAATGACATGTAACAGTACAAACCTTTTGGCATTTAATTAATTTTGTTATTGCCTAAATACTTATAATTAATTACTATCACTTTTTTTAATCATCTAGATTTTTGCTCATGACCCTGAACAGGCATTGGTCTATAAGAGTTCTTTAGCATTTAATTCTGGTTTTTCCTAAATAATACTTAATTACTCACACCTGTTTTTTGTAAATCATTTAGTGGTATGAGTTGATTTGGAGGAGATGGATTTGATCACAGCATATTACTTTGGTCGATTTCTTCCGACATTTCTTGCTGAACTGTAAGATATTACCTAGAGATATGACATGTAAGTATTTCTTTTGGGAACCGAGGTGGCTCTAATACCTGCTTTGCAGAGAATCTACACCTAAGACACACCAACTCACTCTAGAGTCGGTTAGCTTTTTCGATTTCTAGCTACTCAGTGTATAAGGTCCGTTCGACGGCATAGCCGCCTTCTCGCTTCCGGGTGGCAGAGCCTACCAACAAATGAAGCTGGATTCCAGGAGGCAGAGCATTCCTATGATGAAGCCCAGACCCTTTGTGATCACGGGTGGCAGAGCTAACCTATGATAGATCACAACTTATACACTAAGTACTCAGAAACTGGGAGACTAACACTTACAAGGGGACTAACACTTACAAGGGAACTCAACATTATACAACACAAGATAAAACTTGCACTCTTTATGTGGCTATCCTATGACTCACAATGACACACCTACACATTCACACCATGGCAACCTTGCCATGCTACCTAGGACTCAAATGGCACTCCAAGTCATGGCACTTGGGGGAGGGGTGGCACCCCTATTTATACTAGTACACGACCTCTAGGATGTTGCCACGTGGCAATATTCCATACTATTCTAACTAAAATATCCAACTCTAGAACATTCTCATACTTATCCTAATATCTAGATATTTCTTACCATACATAAATATCTAGGTTCTAGACTCTTCTTTACTTTGCCATGAAGAAACAATTCCATATTCTTCCATGGCAAATATTTTCTCTTTTATGCTTTTCAAAATATTCTAGAATGTTCCACAAGTATGAATTGTCATAATTCAACAATTTCTTTTGTGTGCGTCCATTTCTTTTTGCTTGACTAAGTGAGTGCATGTGCTTTGCAACGGGGAAGAGTTCCTCAAGTAGTAGATTGATAATGTTCCATTTCAGTGTCACGGAGATACTCACTATCTATGCTGATAGGAGGTCGGTGCAATTTGCTGGATGATGGAGGATGGCCGCCCATCGGGTGAGAAGAACACTTGGGTTAAGGTAAGATGCCAACTCCTAATTTATTTGACTTATTACACATTCTTCAATGAAGTGCTAACTATTTTTTTGGGTGACATTAGTCTGATGCTATTTAGCATGTTTGCCTTGTCTGTTACTGCCTGCCCACTGTGTGGTGAATATTCAACTAGGAAAATTAAGTGTTTAAATCATTTGGGACTTCATGTGATGATTGTGATTTGTTTTCTAGAAATATATATCTTGCTGTTCAGCCATTTGAAACAGGTCAGGAAAGTGCTATTCTAGAAAGATAGATGCCCTTGCACAACTCTTTCCTTTCCTAAATGGGCCATCCAGCTCATCAACTCCTTCATTAAATTTACTAAATGGGTCATTGTTGGCGTTTCTTATGCCCGATTAGAATAGATATTCTGCAAGCGCACAGAATCACCGCTGTAGCACTTCACCTTGGAGTATTCCAGGGTACCGTATTTTTCCTCAGGGAAGCACTATGGTAAAGAGTATCGTAAATCGATTAATAACCGTACTAGCTTAATCGACCGACTGACTAGACGGGGGTAAGCCAGATACATGGGTACCTGCATAGCGTCAAGAAGTGGTATATTCACATATAACTTTTTGATTACCTCGACAAATTTGCCGAATTGTTCGTCGGCCTCTGGCTTCCTTATCCGCTCTGGAAACGGTAAGGCAGTTGTGTCGTGATAGTCTCGTAAAGTTCTCGGGGGTTCCACGGGGTCTTCCTGGGTAGCAGGTGTGTTGGAGTCGACGGCCTCCTCCTGCTCTTCATCTTCAACTTCGGTACTGCTAGCGGTTACGGTCTTCCGCTGCTTTCCTGCATCCTTTGGGAAAGGTGGCTCTTGCGTGGTCTTACCACTACGCGTGGTCACCGCACTAACATTTTCCTTTGAAGGAACTTCCGGTTGCCCGGGTAGTTTCCCCGTATTAACGTTAGGACATGAAGATGCAAGCTGAGCTACTTGAGTTTCTATCATTTTGTTAAAGCTCAGTTGATTTTTAATAACAGAATTGAATCCCTCTAGTTGTGCAGCCATAGATTCTAAGATCTTGTCATTAGCAAGAAATTTTCTACTAATATTGTCATTAATTTGCTTTTGGCCGTACACTATGTCTTTTAATGTGGGCTAAAAATTGTTATTGAAATTCGTACCTTGTTATTGACTGAAGGGGAGGTTGGGTTTGGAGTTCCAAACCTGCTGAGGACGAAATCCTGAGTTGTGATTGTTGTTGCTCCCAACGAAGTTCGCGTCCTCTTGAATTAAGGGGCACGAGGTGCCCGAGTGCCCAGTCTCGCCACATGTTTCACATGTCATACGAGACTCCGAACTTTGATTAACCTCCTGGTGCGGAGATTCCAGCTTCTTTATCAGAAGTTCTAATTTGGCAGCTAACATGTCGACCGTGTTGATCTGATGTACGCCCCTGGGACGAGCTGGCTGCCTTTCTCCTTTCCAACTTTTGTTGGAAGCTATCTTGTCAATCAGCGCCTTTGCTCCCACAACATCGAGAGAAAGGAAGGAACCACCTGCAGCTGCGTCAATGTGGTCCTGGGCTTGCTGATTCAGGCCATGGAAGAAATTCTGAATGATCAGCCACTCTTCTATGCCGTGATGTGGGCATGATTGTATGTACTCCTGGAGACGTTCCCAGACTTCCGGGATGGTCTCGTCCGGCACTATGGTAAAGAGTATCGTAAATCGATTGATAACCGTACTAGCTTAATCGATCTACTGACTAGACGGGGGTAAGCCAGATAGGTAGTGAGATAAATGGCCAGGCAATGACCGAGTGACACACGGAGATTCTAAACCTTAGAGAGGTAGAGCTGGGAGGACAACGAGCGAGATAAGACACCTGATACACTTCTGAACTATCGAGCTAGCCTCTCTAGATCAGACTAAACACCTAACTAGTTCTCGGGAAAGCAGAGCTTACTTCGGCGGCTGGAAGAGGAAGGACTTCAGAAAGGGATGAGAGGGGAGTCCAACGGCAACCTGCACTACTGCTATGAAAACACCCGAACGTGGTGGACTACAAAGGACGGATAGGGCTGTCACCACCTACCGACTACCACAACGGTACAACGGTTCCGTGGGGTGGAACACACTTTCTAGCTAACACTAAGGTCAGACACCACGTTTGCACTCGGTGTTAGGATTTCTCTCGAGGCCTTCGAGAGAAATCCCCCACAACCTAGAGCACTAGTTTGAGATACTCTAGTCTGGGCGAGAAAACCCGTAAGATAGATTCCCGGTCACTAAGAGAGATAACTTAGCCTAAGCTAAAGGAAAACTTCCGTGCTCAAGTTGAACCTCAGACTTAAGTAAATGAAAGACTACGGAAAGTAAAGCTGACTCAGAAAGTAAAGAAGATAACTTATATTAATAAAGTCAAAAGAAAGATACAAGAGCTATACCAGACTTCCGACGACTCCGGAATCCCAAGCAAGCTCGACTCGACTCTAACTCCCAAGCTACTAACCTACTCTAGAAAGTACAAGTGGAAGAGAAGAGCTCTAATGGTGTGTGTTGAAGTGATGGATGGTGCCTCCTTTTATAGCCCTTCCAAGGTCGGTAACTGGCAGTTATCCTCCGTAGCGTCAGTTGAAAGTAGGTAAGGTCGGTGTGCTTGTCTTCCACGCGAAGCCGGGGCTTGAGACGCTGCAAAGTGGGTCCAGCCGGCCTCCCCTAGGCCGGCCGGCCTGGGGATGCCGCCACGTGGCCACTGCCTTTCGGACAACGGCTCTGATCACCTCCTGGAGTCGGTTGACAGTTGGGTTTGCGCCGGTATTGTAGTTGATAGGCCGGCCTCCCTCTGGCCCATCTCGGCCTCTGACTTTGCCGAGGCTTTGCTCTGCTCTTGGACATTCTCCAGGGAAGTGGGTTCTTGAAATACTTGTGATCTTTGGCTGCCTTGTGGATCTTTGGATGGATGTTGAAGCCTTTCGGTGTATCAAAATGAACCAAGGCCCAACCCTTGACTCAGGGGCCCATGAATGTGTCACATTGCCACTGGTTCGAAACCGGGGTCGTGTCTTTGGAGGTGCCAGGCCGGCCGGCCTAGGAGAGGCCGGTCGGCCTGGGTTTCTGCCCAAATTTGCCCCTCTCCCCTCAGCTCTCTCTCTCTAGAACTCCCCTCAGAGTCATCCCATGGCCGGCAGGAGCACACAGGCGCTGGGCCTGGGTGCTGCGGCCGGCGGGAGCGCCGTCGCTGGGCCTCGGCCCGGCGGGTGGCGGGACCGCATGCGGCCGGCGGATGTGGGCGGTGGCGGACCACGTCGACGGATCTGGACGGCGGCGAACCACGGCCGGCGGATCTGGGCCGCGCTCGGCTGGCGATGCGGGAGCGGCGCGCTCGACCTTTTTTATTTTTTTAATCAATTATTACTAGGGGCGGTGATGGGGCAACCCACCCCTAAAAATATATTTTTAGGGGCGGATAACATACCCGCCCCCTGCAAACAGCTATTTTTAGCGCGAAAAGCAGGGGCGGGTGCGGCGAATGCTATTTCAACCGCCCTACAAATCTTTTATGCAGTAGTTTATAAAGCTTATATCAGAAATTTCTCACGAAAGTAAGATATGTTCATAATTTCTAGCTAAGCTACCCAATATCGACCAAGCTAGGTCTAATGATGAGTGGCTACAATACTTGTCGCTGTGTGCCTCCAGTGTCAACACTCACGATCAACAAGACGGTAACCACTTAACCGAAAAAGGAAAACAATAACAACCACTTAGCCACACACTACAATATAATCAGGCCACTAACGGATATATACTAGTTAGGAGTGGTGCAAACATTTGGGTGAACGAACGGGAACAAGATATATAGTGCCGGTCGATTTTATTGAGCAGAGCATAATTAATTTTCAAACAAACACTTAGCACTTATGGGCGCTACTGGAAGCCACAGCACACCATGGAAAGTTCATGCATTTTCCACCATAATTCGCCACATAACTAGGGGTTGAAGATGACTTTCTGGTACTCGCCGTCGTGGGAGGAAGCGGCGGCGGCGCCGCTGACGGGGAAGAAGAAGGGGTAGGTCTCGTAGCGCGCCATGCAGCTGCTGTAGAGCACGCGGCAGCCGCGCCGGAAGCGGCAGTAGTTGGGCAGCTCCGCCACGGCCTGCGCCACGCACAGCCCGCAGTCGGCGGCGGTGATGTCCCTGGTGCACCACCCGAGCCCGTAGATGGTGGTCGCCGATCCAAACCTCGCCGTCTCCCTGGCCAGCCCGCCGCCGGCCGCGGCCGCCACCCGCGCCATGAGCTCGCTCTCCGCGCGGTCGAACTCGTAGGGGTCGCCGCTGGCGTTCATGGTGTTGATGAGGATGAGCGCGTACCCGGTGTCCGGCAGGCCCCGGAAGTCGGCGTCGCTGTAGCGCAGGAAGCAGTAGTCGTACCAGGCCCGCGCGTCCGCCTGGCCCCGGCACGCCGAGGCCAGGTGGCCGGCGGCCGCGGCGACGCAGAGCGCGCAGTCGGGGGCCGGGATGTCGCCGCGGCACTGCGCGAGGCCCCAGACGGCGGAGCCGCCGCTGCCGGCGGTGGCCGTGGCGTAGTAGGCGGCCGAGGCGCGCGGGACGAGGGAGGCGAGCACCTGGCCGATGCTCGCCTGCGTCTGCACGCCCGTGAAGTTCTTGGCGCAGTACGTGCCCACGGGGTCCACGGCCGAGCACATCTGCAAAGCCGAGGCGAACAGAAGCAGAAGAAGCACCGGAGACGCCATTCGTAGCCCAGCTACTTGGATGTCTTCTTCCCTTTTTCTTTGCTAATTTGTCCGCATAATTATATATATGCATACATATAAGCGACCCAAGAGTAACATGGCGCTGGTTCATATATATAGCTGGGTTCAGTACTGCAGCTGCAGCACACACGATCGACGATGCGTGGACTAGCTAGCTGGTGGATGCACACGCACGCACTAGGCTATGCAGCATCACTGGTCAACGCTTGCAGGACATACGTGGTGCGCGAAAGCTATCTACCATCCAAGCGATGGATGCATATTGTTTCCTGACTAATCAAGCACTACTCATCCCGTCCCGTGGAGGAGCTGAGTGTTCAAATAATTTCATCAACTGTTTCTTTTTTCAAGAAGCAAAGCATTATATTTGAGTACAAGTCGAGTTCAATTATATGTGCGTTTGAAATATCCAGTACTGCACTTACCATAGAATTTAATTTGGACCCTGGGATCAAGTATAGATGTATCATGTTTAGAGCATCTCCAAGAGCTTCTTCAAATTACACTAGCCAAATCTCATTTAACTAATCATTTAGCTAACCATTTAGCTATTTAAAAGGTGCCAAAACCAATAGCTTCTCCGTCCATCCCTCTCCACTCCATCCCCTCCTCCCGCTGACCACTGGGCCCTCCCCCACCCATCTCCCTCCGGCAGCTCGAGGGAGGCGCGCGGCCACCTCCCCCGCGCCGCCGCCGTCCCGCCTCTTGGCCGGCGAGCAGGGAGCAGGGAGGAGTGGCGGCCATCTTCCCCGACGCCGCCGCCGCCCGCCTCTTGGCTGGCGAGCAGGGAGCAGGGAGTAGGGAGCAGGGAGGCGCATTGGCCACCTCCACCCACCCTGTATTGTAGAAGATGAAGCTCGCGGCGGGGCGAGGCGGAGCCGGCGGACGAGATCACCGGCGGGGGCGCAAGTCCGGCGAAGCTCGAGGTCAGCGAGCAGGGGAACACGGCGGGGGCGCGGGACCGGCGGAGCTCGCGGTCCGCGAGCAGGAGAACGCGGCGGGGGCGAGATAGAGCCAGCGGACGAGGTCGCCGGTGGGGGCGCGGGGCCAGCGGAGCTCGCAATCCGTGGGCAAGGGAGCGCGGCGAGGCTGAGGAGGAGCCGGCGGGTGAGGTCGCCGGCGAGGCGCGGGGTCGGCGGAGCTCGCGGTCCGCAAGCAGGGGAGCGCGACTGGGGCAAGGCAGAGCCAACAGACGAGGTCGCCAGCGGGGGCGCGGGGCCGACGGGGCTCGACG
Organism: Panicum virgatum; assembly: GCF_016808335.1. Taxonomy (NCBI): domain Eukaryota; kingdom Viridiplantae; phylum Streptophyta; class Magnoliopsida; order Poales; family Poaceae; genus Panicum; species Panicum virgatum. Next base: position 7,260,069 of record NC_053147.1, read on the forward strand.
GAGGCGGGGCTGGTGGATGGAGGCGGGGCCGGTGGATGGAGGCGGGGCGGGCGAGCGGGAAAGACAGGAGGCGGATGCCAAGCGGTGTCCGTTCGGTATAGATGCCGACCGGGGAGGTGCGGATAGAGGACGGGATACCGAATGGAGCATTATTATACAGAGACTATTGGATGCAAATTTTATCCTTATTTTGCTAATTTTAGCTACTCAACTCAGTTTATAGAGTCTCTTAGAGATGCTCTGGTCCAAACTCGGTTAGCTAAAAATAGTGAAAATAGGATAAAATCTCCCTTCAACAGCCTCGCTATTATCCTTCGCTCGCCATCCGCATCCAGGATTCCAGGCACCCCGCCGCTCGGCATTTTTCATGAGTCAATCGGCCTCGCCATATTGCTCGCCGCTCCATCCCGCGCCGCTCTCGCCGCCCCGCGACACTCGGCACCTACCCGCTCCACCTCCCGCACGCTCCCCACCCCTTTCCCTTGCCGCTCGTCGGAGCTCGCCCCTTTCCCTTGCCGCGAGCGGTGGAGCTCGCTGTGGCGGAGCACAGACCCACAAAGCGCGTCGCGGCCTTATGTCAGTCATATACCTGTGGGTCATGTCGCGGGCGAGACTCCTTTATGGGGCTGAACCGGAAGGACATGAGGTCGTAGAGCGGGCTGAAGAAGGAGGCGGAGGCGCAGATGGGCCCGACGCGTGCGGGTTGGCCATGGCAACAGAGGCCGGGGTGCGCGGGGTGGCTGGGAGCCGGGCGCCGGTGAAGGAGGACTTGAGGAGGGTGAATGCGGTGGTGGCCATGGCCGAGAGCTTCTTGGGCTGGGGAGATGGACACAAGGATTTGGAGCTGCTGGGGATGGCACTCAGCAGGTGTGAGGGGATGAGGCCGCCGTGAGGAGTCGCCGGGGGTGGGGCTGCCGGAGGGAGTGGATGGATAGATTGAGAAGGGAAACTTATGGAGAAGCTGTTGAATTTTCCATCTTTTAGATAGCTAAATGAAATTTGTCTAGTGTGAATTGGAGATGCTTAATATAAGCATCTCTAAGAGTTCCCTATTCTGCTTCTCCATTCTTGATTTTTTTTTGGGAAGAAAAAAATCGCTCTCCAATAGTTTCTAATTTAATTTCACCATTTTCTAACAATCGGCAAATTGATACTTGTACCTAAATATAGCACGGCTTCGAGCTCCCAATCGGTGGGCTACTCCTCCGGTCCTCCCTGCATCTCCGTCGGCGATGGCCCCACCTTCAGTTGCATCATGATGGCGGATTTCCTGTCGGGGCTGGCCGCCTGCGTGCGCCGCAACACCATCGCCTACGACAACTACTGGAGGATCTTCGTGTCGGAGACTCGGAGGGGCAGCTACCCGAGTGCGAGCCCGGGGAGCCCCTGCGCATCAACGTCCTCTTCAAGCACATCCAGAGGATGCTCACAGCCGACAGCACCGTCATGGCGGAGACGGGGGACTCGTGGTTCCACTGCCAGGAGCTCAGGCTGCCGGACGACTGCGGGGTACGTACAGTGGTGATAATATCATCGATCGTCGTCGTGTCGCTCGATCATTGCATTAATCATTACTGTAGTAATTCGTTGATCGCCAACTGAGTTGTGCAGGCTTGTGCTCCATGGCTGCTGCAGGTACGAGTTCCAAATGTAGTACGGGTCCATCGGCTGGTCGGGGGTGCGGGGTGCGGAGGAGAGGTAGGTGATGGAAGGATAGGGACGGGGACGGGGAGGAGGCGCAGCGGTGGCAGCGACATCGAAGAATCGCTGGAGAGGAAGGAGTTTCGCGCGGAATTAACCTTGTGCTCTATAATTTTTTTGGAGATGATTACTTTTTCCCTCTCCATATCTATTTGGGGACTTAGGCAAACAATAAAATTTAAGAAGAAAAAATAGGGAACTCTTGGAGTGCTCACGCTGTACTGCATTTCCCTTTATAATTCGGGAGAAACCTCAATCACTCTTGACTACAGTAGGATTGTGTGGGCTGGAAAAAAAAACAAGGCTGCTAGCGCACGATAACGGAGACCACGAAAGGCTGCCCCGTCCATCTCCTACCCGCACAAGTTGCTCAATGAGTGGCTCTTGACGGCCACGGACACCTTCGCCTTCATCGCCCAAGTCCAGCATGAATGTAACGTCCCCGGCCGGGCTGCTGCTCTTTTAACTTCTCCCAGCAGCGAGCGTGAAGAAGATGGTGCATCTCCTCTCCTCTTGCAGAACCAGCGCATGTTAATGGAGTTATGAGCTGTGTGTGGCTGTGTGCCTGTTTTTTGTTTGAAACCACCAGTTTTGTTTGAAGCGTCAAATATTAAGGTATGGAGGTAGTATTATTGTAGTACACCATGGAGAACTCACGCATTTTAATTATTTCTCAAAATAATTTGCATTGTGTGTGCACATGAATGTGTTCAGTAAAATAAACACTCCTCTCTTCAAATTACTAATGACGAGTGATTGTTTCTAGATAGTTAGTGAATGCAATGCAAGCATCCGCATTATTGAATCGAAACATATATGGGCATTGTACAACATTTTGATAGCGATTACTGAAGCTGATGAGATTGACAAAACGGTCGAACTACGTGTGGTTCAAGACGACTTTCTGGTACTCGCCGTCGTGGGAGGAAGCGGCGGCGGCGCCGCTGACGGGGAAGAAGAAGGGGTAGGTCTCGTAGCGCGCCATGCAGCTGCTGTAGAGCACGCGGCAGCCGCGCCGGAAGCGGCAGTAGTTGGGCAGCTCCGCCACGGCCTGCGCCACGCACAGCCCGCAGTCGGCGGCGGTGATGTCCCTGGTGCACCACCCGAGCCCGTAGATGGTCGTTGCCAAGCCAAACCTCGCCGTCTCCCTCGCCAGCCCGCGGCTCGCGAGGACGCCGGCCTCCGCCGCCACCCACGCCATGAGCTTCCGCTCGGCGCGGTCGAACGCGGCGGGGTCGCTGGCGTTCATGGTGTTGATGAGGATGAGCGTGTACCCGGTGTCCGGCAGGCCCAGGAAGTCGGCGTCGCTGTAGCGCAGGAAGCAGTAGTCGTACCAGGCCCGCGCGTCCGCCTGGCCCCGGCACGCCGAGGCGAGGTGGCCGGCGGCCGCGGCGACGCAGCGCGCGCAGTCGGGGGCCGGGATGTCGCCGCGGCACTGCGCGAGGCCCCAGACGGCGGAGCCGCCGCTGCCGGCGGTGGCCGTGGCGTAGTAGGCGGCCGAGGCGCGCGGGACGAGGGAGGCGAGCACCTGGCCGATGCTCGCCTGCGTCTGCGCGTCCGTGAAGTTCTTGGCGCAGTACGTGCCCACGGGGTCCACGGCCGAGCTCAGCCGCGGGGCCGCCGCCGCGGCGGCGGCGAGGACACCATTGTTGGTTTGTTTGTGGATGTCGTCTTCTCCCTCCTGTCAGCCGGCTTGTTTGCTGCCATGGCATGCATATATAGGCAGCAAGGGCAAGCTTTGGTAAATTACACAGACGAGACGACGAGCGATTGGCGCCAAGAAATACGCAGCCGGACATGGTTGACTGGGTATGGTTGGCGCAGAATTGGCATGGATGGGCGACGGGTCCAGTTTTCCAGTGAAGACGACGAAGCTTGTTGCCTTGTTGGCTTTGTGCAGACCACAGCACATGACATGATGCAGTGCAGATCGAGGGACCGGGCGGAGCTCTTGGATAATGTCAACCACGTAGCTAGCTTCTAGAGCAGGAAGACGAGTCGCCTCACAGCATCGGCGGCGCCCATGCATCTCGAGCGACGAGTCATCAGCGTCTACCTTTTATTTTATTTTTGGGAACATATCTAGTGCAAACCAAGGACTCCGTACAAACCCGTGCAAACCTACTAAATGAAGTTTTAAAAAATTCTAAAAAAAATCATGAATGTGCTTCTCAGATTACATCATCTATATATAAAATTTCATGATCAAATTCGTCTTACTCTAGAAGTTACAAAAAAGACAAATTTGAGATGCATTTGAACCATTATTGTTGTCAGAAAATTTGTCTTTTTTGTAACTTCTAGAGTAAGACGAATTTGACCATGAAATTTTATATATAGATGAGGTAAGCTGAGAAGCACATTCATGATTTTTTTAGAATTTTTTGAAACTTTGTTTAGTAGATTTGCACGAGGTCCTTGATTTGCACTACATACGTTGCCTTTATATTTTTTATGTGCGCCCATGCATCTCCAGCGACGACTCATCAGCGTCTACCTTTTATTTTATTTTTTATGTGATTAGGTACAATTCAAACAGTCACAACGGACACACACATCACTCCTCTACAAATACATGTACGTAAATCCTATTTTTATCAAAATCTTCGAAGACTGAGCTGGCAAATCTTCGAGATTGATGAAGTCGCCACATACATCTCGCTGTCGACGGGAATATTGCCTACCACTGAAAGCACAACGCCACAACGTTGTTAAATTATGAAAAATTCGCTCTCATAGAGAATTAATCCCCAGACCCTCAAATGCTACCGAGGCTCTTGTAACCACCAGACTACACGCCATTTCGCCACAACAGCGTCTACCTGAACACGCGTTGTTCGATTCTTTGCCAAATCCCAACCGAGATTTTGTTTCTCTGAACCCTTCTCCAACCAACGGTACGTAGCCATATGGCAGATCATTTGTTTAGCTATTCATGGTCTCGATCGATAAAATTACTTTTGCTGGACGAATGGAGATCGAGAACTGTTCATCTTCATGCGTGTAGAATATTCCATGACTCTGACAAAAAAACTCGATCACTCAGGATTAGTCATCGGCAGGCAAGAAGCTTGCTTAATGTACAATCTTTTGATCTTTCTACTGATTATACGGCAGCAGGTTGTGGTACCAGTCGAACGATCTAGATGAGCTACCATGCGTGCAAATCAATACGTGTCAGAAAGGCTCGCTTCGCTTACCATAACCTTTGCACCACCATGTTGAATTGTGTCCATACGTACGCTTGTACATTACAGTACATAGTGGCGAATCTAGAATAGTTACTAGGAGGGCTTTTTTTCTACCTCTAAATAATTTTAGCCTCTTCTTTTTTTTTGAAGGAGAAAACTCTGCTTTAATTGAAAGCCATAAAGGTTCGGTAAAAAAACAGAAACAACCGGGGACACCAGTACACAGACGACGTGTCCAACTAAGCGGAAAGAAAACAAAGGAGCTTAAAGCTCCACGATGTCAGAACCACCATCTCCACGAGGTCTGGGTGTACTCGCCCACACCTTCAGCTTCCGTGCTAACTCCATTAGGCCATTCTATGAGCAGGTTTCAGCAAAGGCCGCCATCTCTGTAAAAAGGAGACACAAGAATAAACAAGTTGCAGTGGGTCCTTTGGGAAGGAGCGCTCCATGGCCATCTTATTCATGTTAGTCCAGAGTGCCAGATTACACCTGCTAAGAGGACAATGCCTAACCGTTTCGGGATCCTAAGCCCCCCATTGGCCCATCGCCCCCTCCACATCTCCCATGAAGTGGGACATTCTCCCCACTCCAAGCTATCCCGGACGCCACACCAAAGCACCCGTGCAATCGAGCAACGAAAGAAGATGTGGTCTACATCCTCCACTTGTCCACAGAGCACACAACGACAGCTCCCCTTCCAGCCCCTCTGCTGCAAGGCAGTCGCCGTCTGCAACCTGTCATTGTCAAGCTGCCAAAGGAAGATCTTAATTTTCAAAGGAATTCTAGCTTTCCACATCTTATCGGAATTTCTCACACTCACACCTCTGTGGGTGAGGAAGGAGTATAGTGACTTGGTGGTGAAGCATTTTGATTTGTCTAAAGCCCATTCTACCTCATCGCCCCCCTCGGATAAGTTGTACGTTTGCAGCACATTAATCAGGCAATCATAGGCATATGCTTCACCATCCGTAAGGGATCTTCTGAAAGAGATGTTCCAACCATCAGGGTCCCAACACTCACATACCCAAGCAGCCGGATCTCTACAAATTCTGAACAGCTCAGGAAACTGAGTTTTTAAGGGCACCTCTCCACACCAGACATCCCTCCAGAAGGAGGTATTCTTCCCATCTCGAACTTTATGGATCGCCCCCCATTTGAACAAGTGCTTGACTTTGTGTAACCCCTGCCAAAACTGGGAGGAGCCCCTGCTCTTGGAATCAAAGAAATTCCCACCCGGCATGTACTTCGCTCTAAGTAGCCTATACCAGGTGCCCTTAGACTCTTGAGATATTTTCCAAATCCACTTGACAAGGAGGGTATCATTCATGATTTTATTGTTTACCATACCCAGCCCCCCTTGGTCTTTAGGTCTGCAAAGAGAGTCCATCTGGGCCATGTGGTATTTGAAGTCATCTGAGGCACCCCGCCAAAAGAAGTGGCTTCTGTGTTTGTCCATTCGCTCATGGGTGCCTTTCGGCAGCAGGTAAAAACCCATTGTGTACATGGGGAGACTGGACAAACAAGAGTTGGTGAGGACCAAGCGGCCACCTGAGGAGAGATGCTTGTCTTTCCAAGGATCCAGACTCTTACTCATTTTATCCCCCAAACCAGCAAAGGCCTGGATCCCTAACCTGTTTTCTGATATTGGAATACCCAGGTATCGCATCGGCCACTCCCCCAATCTACAGTTTAACATATTAGCTAATTTTTCTTTTTCTGGCTGATCCACACCGAAGACAAAGACATCGCTCTTGTGGAAATTGATTTTAAGACTAGCAAGCCACTCAAAGCAATATAGGATCAGCTTCAGGTTGGTGACTGCACTTTCTGACCCATCAATCATAACCACAGTATCATCTGCATACTGGATATGGGTGATTTCACCTGGTACTAAGTCAGCCAGAACCCCAGAAATTATGTTTTTAGCAGCAGCTTTATCCAGCAGTACACTCAGGACATCAGCCACAATATTAAATAGCATTGGTGACAAGGGGTCACCCTGCCTCAACCCCTGGAAGGTCCTGAAATAAGGCCCCCTTTGCCCATTGACATTGACGCAAACTCTGCCCCCCTCGCGCAGATTGCATGACCCAAGTGATCCATTCTTCAGGGAACCCTTTCCCACGCATTACTTGTTCTAGGAAGTCCCATCTTACTTTGTCATAGGCTTTCTCAAAGTCTATTTTCAGGATCAGCCCTCTCTTTTTAGTTTTCTTAAGTTCATGAACCACCTCATGCAAAATGATAACTCCTTCCAATATGTTTCTCCCCTTGATGAACCCTGTCTGATTGTCCCCAATCACCTTGCTAGCCACTGGGGAGAATCTGTTGGAGAGAGTCTTGGTTATCCCTTTGTAGTCCACATTGAGCAAGCAAATCGGTCTGTATTGCCTAATGTTGTTAGCATCTTTAATCTTTGGCACCAGAGTTATCACACCATAATTCAGCCTCTTGACATCCAAGGCCCCTCCATGGAAGTCTTTGAACAAATCTAAATAGTCCTCTTTAATGGTATTCCAGAAAGTTTTGAAGAAGTGTGCCCCAAAACCATTGGGTCCAGGTGCTGAATTTTTCCGCATCCCCCAAACTGCAGATTTGACCTCCTCTTCTCCAAACTCTCTGGTTAGCCACTTCTTGTCCTCAGCAGACACCCTCTGTCTGCCTTCCCAAAAATTATCAGCCAGCACTAAGCCTGAGGGGGTAGCACTACCAAATAGCCATTTATAGAAGGAGGTGATATGATTCACAATATCTTCCTGAGAAGTTATCACACCACCCTCTGAATCTAAACTTCTAATAAAGTTTTTCCTCCTCCTCCCACTGGCAAACTGGTGGAAGAATTTAGAGTTGGTGTCCCCCTCCAACACCCACTCCTCATCCCCTCTTTGCTTCCAGTAAATTTCTTCTCTCTGGTAGATTTGTTCCAGTTTGTCTTCCACCTTATATCTATGTTCCCATTCAGCTGAAGTTAACACCCTTTTTTCAGCTTGGGCATCAATTGATTCAAGAACAAGTAGCAGCTCATTTTTCTTCTTCTTCTGTTCACCACTTTTCTGAATGTTCCACCCTTTCATGAACTGTCTGAGGAGGCATAGGCTCCCATGCCATGCATCCAAAGCACTCCCAAGTTCAAGCCTCCTTTCCTTACTCTGCAGCCATTTCTGCTGGACCAGGGGCATGAATTCTGGCACTGAAGTCCATTGGTTCTCAAAGAAGAAATATCTAGTCCTAGGAGGAGTATCTTCAATTTTAGCCTCTTCTCGTAGTGTATTCGTGTCAAAAAAATTATAGAGGAGCTTAGGAGAGGCTCTATGGATTCAACAGCGGTAGGAGGAGCTGGAGCCCCTCCAGACCCGTCGCTGGATCTGCCCCTAAGTACATACATCCCTCTATCTAACAGGTAACACATAATAAAGCTAGCTAGCATGGCGGCGTACAAGGGAATTCCGCGTATAAGGGTGTGTTTGATACAGGGCTAAAGTTTAGTCCCGACATATCAGAATATTTTAACACCAATTAGATGGACTAAACATAAGGCAATTATAAAACTAATTGCAAAAGTGTAGAACTAATTCGTGGGACGAATCTATTAATCTAATTATAAGCTTAATAGATTCATCTCGCGAATTAACCTAAGGGTTATGTATGCACTTAGTTTTGTTATTAGTTATTTTTATTTGACGAGAAATATATATATTATCTTATAATTTAGCCAACAAACGGAGCCTCCACGTTCGTTCTCAAGGTGTAAAAATTCTCACGTTAATCGGAGAAAAATAGAAAAATAAAAATTACCAACCACTACCATTATAATAAAAATTAGCCTAAAATACCATTGTGCCTAATTAAAAATCACCCACCAATGCCATTATAAAAAATGAAATGTAAAATACCATTTAGCAATGTATCAGTTGCAAACATATACTATTAATAAAAATTAAAGCTAACAATAATCAATCAAAATAAAAAGAAAATAAAAATAATTATATGCATAGTATTATTAAAGCTCAACAAATCAAATTGTTATTACAGGTAGATCATATTTGAATTGTTTTAACCAACGATAAGACATGATTTACGATAATGAATAGGGTGATGTATGGTTAAAAAATAATATAATCTTTAACTAAGGATAGACATACAAATTTTTGAATTTTCAATACTTGCCGCGCAAATACGCGGGCTATACGCCTAGTTATTAGTTATTTAATCTTACTATTACTAATTAGAGGCTTCTTTAAAGCCTCCACGTGAAGCCACCTAGGATCCTAGGTGGACACTTTCAAAAAATAGACTACTCTAATCATAATAGTCATTGGATCTATTATTTTTCTAATAAATTAACCGCATCTGTCATTATAAAAATAGACTAAAATAACCTCCTAAACATGCATCTAAATTACCTACATCTACTATTATAAAAAAACCCAAAGTAACCCCTAATCTTCGTGTAAGTTACCCACCTATGCTATTAAACAATAATGAAAAACAACCCCTAAATTTGTATATAAATATCCAATTATGTCATTATTAAAAGTTAAAGTAACCCCTTAATTTGAATCTAAATTATATAATTATAATGAAATATTAAAGTATATCAATATAAAATTCTAATTTACTATTTTTAACATTATTATATTATCATGTATATAAAAATTAGTATTTAAAATAGCGGGCTAAAGCATTTAGCGTTTGGTGTTTGCAAAGGCTAATAGCGGGCTATAGCCTAGCTAATCCATTTACTATTTCTGTAAATACCATGTGTCGAGAAATCGGCGCCTATATCCTTGACACCGACTTACGAGAAGTTATACCTAAGTAGTTTGATACCATTTCTTCCGTGGACCCTATGGTCACACTACACCAAGAAGACCTTCACCTAAACACTAATATAAGAGAACAACTCTACATGAAAACTCAACTCTTTATTCACCATAACTTACTACAAAAATGACTCTTGCACTCTTTATATGACTACCCTACCATGACATCACGACACTACATGGCAATCTTGCCATCTCCTACTTGAGACCTCTTATGCCATAGTATGACAAGAGGGGAGGGAGTACCCCTATTTATAGGACACCATGACTCATATGGTTTTTCCGTATGTCCATCTTCTGCACACTTTTTTACAAATATCTAACTCTATAATTTTCTTCATACTTATCTAACCATACAAATATCTAACATCTAGAGTACTCCATATTTCACCAAGAAGCATGGTGACCATGGTTCATGCATACTCTCCTAAAAACTATAGCAGGCTATAGCGGTGGCTATAGCCAGCTATTTAGAACCTTGATAAAAATACTACTCATGATAAGTGTCACTGTGTATTCATGTACGACGAAAGATATAAGAATACTAATTCATAAATAAATAGTTTAATTTAATATATATATCAAACACGCATGGAGGTGTGGTGCAAAATAAAATCTCTTGCAACTATATTATGGTAAATATATATTTTATAGTATGTGTTAGAATATTCAATATATAAGAGTGCGTGAGATAAATAATTATAGTTATTAGTTGTATGATTTATTTTTAAAATAATTCTAATTAGTCCGTGCGGGAGCACGAGTTGATATTCTAGTACTTTTAATTAGCAAAATTCTGTTTCCAAAAATTTTGACCAAATGATGTAAACACACCCTAATTTCAGACCCAAATGGAGTTTGTGAGTCGGTGCAGCTTTTCTTCTAAAGACCTAAATGCGGGGCGATTTTTGCCTCTAGGTCGAGCCACGTCATCAAGAAAAGAAGAGCCGTCCGATCGGCCAGCAAAGAGATCTAGGCCATTGGATCGTATGTAAATTTTACAGAAAAGTCTCTCAACATTACAGAAATCAACCCGCAGTCCATATATTTTTATGAAAAAGACCCTAATTTTTTTACAAATCAACCCGCAGTCCAAAATTTTGTCAAAAAGTCCCCTAGCTTTGTGGAAATCAACCCATAGTCCATGCATTCTTACTAAACAAACCCTAAAATTTGTAGAAAATAACGTGTAACCTAAATTTTACAGAAAAGTCCCTCAACTTTACAGAAATCAACCCGCAGTCCGCATATTTTTATGAAAAAGGCCCTGAACTTTTTACAAATCAACCCGCAGTCCAAAATTTTACCAAAAATCCCCTAGCTTTGTGAAAACCAACCCATAGTCTCTGCATTTTTACTAAACAAACCCTAAAATTTCTAAAAAATAACCTGTACTCCAAAATTTTGTAAAAACATCACTAGCATTTGTAACAATCCCTGGTCTATAGTTAATGGCGCGGCAACGCCGCGCCGGCCTTTCTAGTGCTGACCTGACCGGGACTGCTCACAACGCAGCAGGCCAAAGACGACCAGGCCTGACCAAGTTGCACTCTCAGATACAGTAATACAGTATCTCAAGCAGTGCATGCGGCGTCAATGGTCAACGGGCGCGGCGGGCAGGCGAGAGACTAGGCTAGCAGCCCAGTCCGAAAGCGACGCGTTCCACCCATCACATCCAGCGACGTGCGTAAATGAACGCCAGCGACGTGGATGTGGAGACGTCGATATTGCTGCGTGACCAACCAGGCACTCCACTCCACTCCCTGTCGCCGCCTCCGTCCGTAGCGCAGAGAAAAACAAGCAGAGCGCGGTCACTGCACCGTGGGTTTTGTTCTTGCATGCTAACTCTTCGAGAAGCAAAAGCATTAGTCGTTTTTAGTTGCCTCAGGTCAATCGTCTTTGAAAACTTTGATTGCAACTTTTTGTGTGCGTTTAAGCAAGTATTGTTTTTGGAGAATTTTTACAATGATTAAAAAAATAAGAGTCATTCATCTAACAGAATCGTACGGTGGTCAAAATAAAATGTATCTGGATGTACCTAAACTAAAGTATGTGGTGGTACAAAAATGTAGGACCAAATACCAAAAAGTGGGACAAAAAATTAATTTAATTTAATTTTTGTAAATACCTTCTATTGATCAATGGTTAGAAAAAATTTCAAGATAAAAATATCTGAAAGTACCCATTAGTATTTTACAATTATTGTAATAAAGCTCTTGTTTTGGAGTAGTATAGGTTGATTTTGATTTTTGAGTTGTAGGTCTAGGTTTGAGACCCGATATTGTTTTCTATCAAACATCTTGCTCCAGTCCTTGATTTTTCTTCCCCTGTAGAACGGGTGCATTACCATCTTGTGGTGTGCAGAACTCGAGCGATATTTTCGTCTTGTATATAGAAATAAAAGTCTCCCTTTTTTCTATAAATCAAAACGTAATTAGAGAACTTGGATATAGAAAAAAAATGAAAGAAGAAAGATATGAAACAGACCCGGCCCCCAGTGTAGAAAACAGCCCAAAATGGTCTATGCCGATCAGCCCAGTAGTTCAGGCATGCGAGCATTTGGGCCTTTCCAAAGCCCACGATCAGGCAGTCTGTGTCTTAAGTCTTAACCCTTACTACTTGGCAGCTTATTACCAGTAGGATTGCAACGGCACGTACCCGATGGGTAGTGGCCACCCATATCTATACCCATCAGAACTAAATTTTACCCATCGAATTATACATACCCGTACATGGGTACCTGTGTGGGTAATTTGTACCCAAGGGTAACCCGCATCCAAAAACATACTTGAGAATTACATAAAAATATCACCCATTCACATGAAAAATAAATCATTCCAAGCTAGGAGTGGAGTGGAGTGTAGGATAAAATTTCAGAGAGGATTCAACATTATATATACTACGAGGATTTAAATGGATTTGAACCAAATTCATAGGTTATATGGGCTAAAATGAGTTAGGCACGTAAGCTATCTTGTTTTTTTTCTACAGGTATTTCTTACCTGTGTATAGGTGGGTATGGGTAGTACATCCACACCCGTACCCGTCATACCCGATGGATATAGGATTTTGCCCAATAATGTACCCGCGGGTAGAAAACTCGTTCCATATCTATCTCCTTATCGGGTAAAACCCGTTGGGACTCAAGTTTCAGGTACCAATTGCCATCTTAAATTACCACTCCATGACAAACTCAACTGAACTTTAAACCCTCAGATCAAACTCATCTCACACGTAAAGCAATCGCATAATTTTTGAAGGATCCATTCCAAAAGAAAACGATAAAATGCTCGGAAAAGCACATACATTTGTGTCTACACAACACATGTATGAATAAAGTTGAACTTATTATTTTGGTACAGGAGCAGAACACATATATGATGACATCACCAATCCCGAGATCTATCGACCTAGCTATAGATGGCCAAATGGGTCAAGCACGATAGGCCGGCACGGGTCCGGTCCAAAAAAGCACGACGCTAGCACAGTCCGAGCACGGTTTCATAGTGCCAGTGCCGGCACGGGCACGATCTCGAGCTGTGCCTGGGCCGCAAGTCTGGCCCATAGTGCCGACACGGGTACGGCACGATAATGGACTGACACTATGGTGGTCCGGTTATTCTTGATCGTTGATTTAATTTGCAGTAGTTCTAACCGTTGGATTGACTTGCCCTAAGTATATATAAAAGCAAATCCCTTCTCGTTCTCTCTCATTTTCCCTCCGACTGCCCCAGCGCTTGCGGCGGCCTGCGGCGGCGCTCGCTCGATCTAGCGAGGCAAGCATCAGGAGATCTGCTCTCCCTCCACCGAGGCAAGCATCAGGAGGCCAGGAGCCCTCTCTCCACTCGCCCCAAGTCGAGGCCTCGAGGGCCCCTCCGTTGCATGCCCCAATCGAGTGGAGAGAGACCTCGGCCGTGGCGGCGCTCCCGCGACCTCCCCCCGACCTCATCCACAGCGACCTTGCCCGCGGCGGCCCGCCGTGCCCATCAGCATGGCATGACACCGCTGAGCGTTCGTAGTGCCGTGCCTGGGCCGGGATGCCGGCACGGTGGCACTAAGCGGCACGGCACGAAAGCGCTGCCATGCTGCATCGTGTCGTGCTTCGTCGTGCCAGTGTCGTGCCATGCTTGGGCAGCCCGTTTGGCCATGTATAGACGTAGCCTCTCAGAGAGGCATTCATAACGGGGGAATGTGTGTGCATATTTTTATATGGGTAAGTGTGCATCAGGTGTGTATACAGGAGCTTGTACATATGTCCGCATTTCAAAAAAGAAAGAAACGTTGAAATTGCAAACACTATTAACAACTCCTTCCAGTAACCAATACTACTTCACCTCTTGGCAGAAGGATGTGCTAAATATGGTTTGAATAAAAAAAATCAATGCTAGGTAACTATATATCTTAGTCGAAACTGTCATCAAGGAGCAGTAGTGCAACTCTACTCCTCCCACATGCTAGCTGTTGTTGGAATCCATAACCACGACGAAAGAACATGCCCTCGGCCCCTCCGTCGGCGTCTCCAACTCTCCATAATATCCATGCTCCCCTCATGGGAGAAGACTTTGCAATTAACAACGCCTTACAGATAAGGAAGCCACAATCATTTCGTCAAAAAAATCATTCTGCACGACGCGTACACAGTTTAGTTTACTATTACATCTCTGCTGGAAACCGCCATACACGCTTGAGCGACAGTAGTGCTGACTCTGAGAGGTTCTGATGAGATCCATGCCCATTCCTTTGAGCTTGAGCCACCTGTATCCCTTAGCCAAATTGAAGCCAGGTGTCTGAAGCCACAATAATTCATTCCTGAATGCCTCTTTGACAAACGAATTGAGAAAAAAAAAAGCATTTGGATCACGCTTAATTAAGCTGCTGTAGGTTGACTAGTAGAATTATTGCAAATGTAACATCATTGATCATTCTAGCGAAGCAACCTGCACATATGCATGAATGTGTAATATACTAATATTTATACAAATACAGACCAATAGTCTGAAGCAAAGAAATCTGAGATATATAGACGAATGAACCAGACAAGGCTGTCAGCATTGTAGCTAGGCTTGTAGCCAGCCAAGACGAAATGATCAATTGATGAAGCAGGAAGCAGCGTGAGGTGCAGAGATGGTGCCGCTGCTAGTTTCCTCCCTCCTTTTGTGCTTGCTGGTTCCATCACCGGGTGCAGCCGCGCCGACGCCGTCGCCTGGAAGCACGGCGGCCACCCGGTGGCGCGAGATCCAGGGCAACCGCTCGTGGAATGGCCTCCTGGACCCGCTCGACATCGACCTGCGCAGGTCCATCATCGCCTACGGCGAGCTGGCGCAGGCCACCTACGACGGCTTCAACCGCGAGAGGCGCTCGCCGCACGCCGGCGCGTGCCTGTACGGGCGCTCCGACCTGCTGCCAGGCGTGGGCGCGGCCGCCGCCGCCGGCCGCTACGCCGTCATCAAGTTCGTGTACGCCACGTCGGCGGTGCCCGTGCCGGAGTCGGTCCTCCTCCTGCCGCTGCCGGAGCTCAGGGACGCGTGGTGCCGGGAGTCCAACTGGATGGGCTACGTCGCCATGGCCACGGACGAGGGCGTGGCGGAGCTGGGGCAGCGCGACATCGTCGTGGCGTGGCGCGGGACCGTGAGCGACCTGGAGTGGGCCAACGACCTGGCCTTCGAGCCGGTGTCCGCCGCGCCGGTGCTGGGCGCCGCGGCCGCCGCGAACCCGCTCGCCCTGGTGCACCAGGGCTTCCTCTCCGTGTACACGTCCAGCAACGCCAACTCCAAGTACAACAAGGCCAGCGCCAGAGATCAGGCAAGCTAATACGCTCCATCTCCGATCGTCGTATCCTATGCAATCAGCATGTACTCATGTTCATCAGTACATCTTGTACATGATGATGATGTACAAGCTATGCATAGTCGTCACTACCGGATTCAGCTTTTTTGCCGAGTGTCAGGCACACTCGGCAAAGTCCGTTATACACTCGGCGAACGCTTTGCCGAGTGTAAGATCACTCGGCAAAGCCTCTGACAACAAAGAAGGCTTTGCCGAGTGCCTTTTTTCGGGCACTTGGCAAAGAGGAGCTTTGCCGAGTGCCCGTGCTCTGGCACTCGGCAAACTTGCGTTTTCCGGTAGTGCGTCCACACTCTACAGCCATGAATTCTTAAGCAGGCTTGAACGTGGCAACGTGCACACCGGCGGCCGGCTTAACGAGATGATAAACCTCAGAAATCTGAATCTTTTTTTCAATTGACGAACCTCACCAGACGGTTCAGATCCAACCGGCTTCGAGTCATCTTCCTTTCCCAACTATAGATTGATAACACAGCTTTAAAAATCTTATTAACAAAAAAAATGTTTCACGCCTAGTACGTGCGCGCAGGTCTTCGTGGAGGTGAGGAGGCTGATGGTACAAGCACGAGGTGACCAGCATCACCATCACCGGCCACAGCCTCGGCGCGGCGCTCTCCATCCTCAACTCCGTCGACATCGTCGCCAACGGCCTGAAGGTGCCCGCCGGCGGCTCCACCAAGCCTCCCTGCCCGGTGACGGCCGTCGTGTTCGGGTGCCCGCACGTCGGGGACCGTTTCTTCAGGGCCGCCTTCCGCTCGTTCCGGGACCTGAGGGCCCTCCACGTGAAGAACGCCGGCGACCTCGTGCCGGTGGCCCCGCCGCTCGCGTACGTGGACGTCGCCGTGGTGCTGCCCGTCGACACGGGCCGGTCGCCGTACCTGAGGTCGCCGGGCACGTTGCAGACGCTCCACAACATCGAGTGCTACCTGCACGGCGTCGCCGGCGAGCAGGGAAGCGCCGGAGGGTTCAAGCTGGAGGTGGACGGCGACGTGGCGCTGGTGAACAAGGGCGCCGACGCGCTCAAGGACGAGTACCCGGTGCCGGCGAATTGGTGGGTGCCGCAGAACAAGTGGATGGTTAGGGGCGCCGACGGTCACTGGACGCTCAAGGACTTCAAGGAAATCTAGTTAATAACCTAGCTTGGTTCTCAATTTCTCAAAAGCTTCTTAAAAATGACGATCAAAAGCTTCTTAGAAATGACGAGAAAGTATAGTTTCCTTTCTTCCAATTCGTTGAGATGGATATTTTGTAACCCAAATTAAAGTTTACTTGAAACATTCAAAGCTTAAAAGATTGTTTTATTTAATGAGAATGAAACTCTTACAAAACCTCCACTAAGCATATACTTATTCGTGCATAATATATGAGCGCATAAGGTTTGCGCAGGATCGAGCGAAAGAAAGTTTAACTACTAGGCTTGCATGAAGTCTTGGATTAGGGGGTTACTCTAGATTGCGGTTACTTTAGATTTTTTTTTATAATGATAGAGGTGGGTAATTTAGAAACATGTTTAGGGGTAACTTGAGTCTATTTTCATATGGCAGAGGTAGGTAATTTATTAGAAAAGATAATAGATCTAATGACTACTATGTTAGAGTTGTTGGATTAATTGTTGAATATTTCTTATTTTTGTGAGAATTTTTGAAATTCACTACTAGAAAACAAGCCTTCGGTCCAGCCTAAAAGTACCAGCTGCAATTGCAACGGGTGCTGATGTGAGCATCATTACTGGCTGCAATTGCAGTCGGTACTTTTAGCCGGACCGATGGCTTAAGGTGTCTAGAGAGAACTTTTGGTACCTGATCGTAGCACAATCCGGTACTAATGATTAAGAATCAGCATCGAACTATATCACTGCCCGGGACTAATGAAGGAAAGATGATTTAGTTCCGGGTGATGGCATGCACCGGGACTAAAACATGACTTTCAGCACCGGTTGAAACAACCAACCGGCACCAAAGATAGCCGCCCACTTTCCCTCCACGATATTTTAAGTCCTGGCCACTCATCTCTCCCATCTCTCATCTCTCATTATCTACCACTCATCTCTCCCACCTTATCTCTGGAGCGCGTGGGAGCAGGCCGCCACCGCCGTGGGACGCACGGCCGCCACCGTTGCGAGAGCCGGCCACCGCCGCCGCGGAGGGCCGCACGGGCCGCCACCGCTGTGGGAGCCGGCCGCCGCCGCCGCGGAGGTGCGCGCGGGCCGCCATGTCTGCGGGAGCAGGGCGCCGCCTCCGCCGCGGGAGCCGACCATGGGGCGCAGGTGCACAGGCAGCTGGCCGCATGTAGCGAAAATGACCTCTCATACCATATTTCAATATAATGTTTTGGTGATTGATATAGACAACACAACACTTGGACTAATATGATTGTTAAGATGACCATTCTCAGACTTTTAGATTCAAGTGATGACAAAGAGAAAATAGGCGTAGCTAGGCCCGAAGGGCCGCACCTACGGTGGTTCCACCTCTTCGGTCCAAAGGACAAAGAATTGAAGAGACCGTGAAGAAATCAAGTCAAAACAAACAAGACAGAGACATTTTTGTAACACCCCGGTGTTAATTTTGTGCTTAATTTGCTAATCATGATTCTAATTTGGTCATTAGAGTTAATTAGGCACGCATAGTGTTCATCGACTTAGCTACGTTCGATCTCGTTTTTCTCCCTAATCCAAGCCTCAAATCAACTTTCGCCCTAAACGAAAGTTGTAGATCTTCTTTTCCTCTACAATTTCTATTTTGGCCAAATTTCAATCTCTCTCGGTTAAGAGAACCTTGGTCACTACGTCACGTCGTAGTAAGAAGTGGAATAAGCATTGAAAGGTGAAGATGGAATGTTGTTTCTGTTGTTTTGAAGAATTAATTTGATCTACCATGTGTGCTCTAGATACTTAAGCAAATCTAGTTGGTATTCGATATATTAAACTTGAACTAAAATATTGAAAGCAAGGATTCACTACTATCGACGTTTCAGCAAAACAAACCCCAGAGCCAAAAGCCCGCATGTCTAGGAGTCGGCTAAGTATATACCATAGTCGGGTAAGCCTTACTGAGTATTAGTATACTCAGGGTTTGTTGTTACCCTGTTTTCAGTTATATATTGTTGGTGGAAGCTGACCAGGATTCACGTCGGTGGGCTCGATGTGACATCCTCCCGACTTCGTAGATCTCGTGGTTTTTCAAACTGAACCTCTTTTCTAAATTTCCACTGCACTTTTAACTCTGATAACTTTTATTTAAACTTAATTGTAATACTTTGCTTTGTAAACTTAATTTCTGAACTTTAGTCTGCTTGTAATCATCTGTGCTCGCCTTCGGGTGAGACTTCCGGTGTTTTCGATCCTTAACCCAGCAGGCTGCCGGATTACATCGTTTTAAGTACGTGGTGACTTGATTAATACTTAAAATGATAGTTAGCGCACTTAAGCCGGTCTAATTTGGACGGTTCTGTTACAATTTTGCTATCACCGGTTAAACCGATGATGAGCAAATTGCACTCATCGGTGCAATGAACACAGAAGCTGCGAGCTAGGGTTTGGCACCGGATTAACCGGCGTTAGGTGTTTTACACTCACCAGTGTAATGGACTTGGAGGCCGAAGAAGCAGCAAGAGTTTTACAGGCACCGGTTAAACCGGCGATCAAGACAAAGTGAACGTCGGTGTAGTTGTCCAGAGAGTTGGTTTTCGGGAACTTTAGAACAGTTACATGCACCGGTTAAACCGGCGATAAAGATACATTCACCGGTTGATTACGTCGGTTGATTAAGATAGCCGTTGAAGTATAACAGCTAGTTGGAAAAATGTGCTCACCGGTTAAACCGGTGATGACACAAAGTGGATCATCGATTTAACCGGTGATGGCGTTTTTTGTCGGCCACTTTTCCAACGGCTCTTTTGGGATGTGTGGGCTATATATACCCCCCAAGGCCGGTTGCTGCATATGGTTGGACGCTAGAAAAGTTAAAGGAAGTGTTGCCCAAGCAAACTAACATCTCCAACCATCCTAGCAAAGCTTAGTGTCATATCTAGCTTGTGAGAAGCTTTGAGAGAGTGCTCTGTGCGCGGACTTGCCTGATCTCTGGCACTGAACTTGTTGAACTTGGAGTTTGCGTTGCTGGACCTGTACAACGACAGGAAGCCCCTGTGCGCCATGGCGAGCGGGTGCGCGGCCGCCGCGGAGCCCAGCACCGGCGCGGCGGGCACCGGCGTGAAGTCGAAGTCGTTGGCCCACTCCAGGTTCCTCATGGTTCCCGCCACGCCACGACGATGTCGCGCCGCCCCAGCCTGGCCGCGCCCTCGTCGGTCGCCGCCGCGACGTACCCGATCCAGTTGGACTCCCTGCACCACGCGTCCTTGAGCTCCGGCAGCGCCAGGCGGAGGAACGCGTCCGGCACGGGCAGCGCCGACGTGGCGTACACGAACTTGGTGACGGCGTAGTCGGCGGCGGCCGACGCGCCCGACGCGGCCAGCAGGTCGGAGTGGCCGTACAGGCACGCGCCGGCGTGCGGCGAGCGCTTCTCGCGGTTGAAGCCGTCGTAGGTGGCCTGCGCGAGCTCGCCGTAGGAGATGAAGGACCTGCGGAGGTCGATGTCGAGCGGGTCCAGGAGGCCCTTCCACGAGTCCTTGCCGTGGAGCTCGCGCCACCTGTTGGCTATGCCTCGAAGCATCGTGGGTGCACTAGCTGCTTGTTTGCCGCTGGTTAATCAGAAACCTTTGGCTACTCACCGTCGCCACAGCTAAAGCTATTGTGCTTTGTTCAGGTTTCTCAAAATGCTTCAGCCTGGTGCCACATTTATATAGCACTATGTGCAGTAGTGTTGTGCAGAAATGCAGATCACCTGCTTCGAATTGGATGTGTCTTTTTTAATAAATATTCAACTTATTACTAGTCTCTCATTTCAAATGCATGATACGGTTTGACCAGGTATAATAGCATTACAGAAGAGAAAGAAGAGGGCGCATCATTTAGTTGTTGGATCAATAAAATTATTTAATTCTGTATCTACAGACTAGCATGTCCACAAAGAAAATTAGTTATCAAACACAAAACTGGCCAGCACAAAAGAAAAAAAACTAATTATGTGTTGAAAAATAATACACCGCATTTGCGTCTCCAAAATTGGAGGATGGCACCGATTCATAGTGCTAGGAAAATTTAACATTTCCTGTTCTACAGTTTTAGATTTATAACTTTGCTCAATGTATAACAGAAAGGTTCACAGAAAACGTCGCATCTATTAAAAACTGTGCATGTATAGGACAAAAGAATTTTGTCCAATAACATATTATCTTATTTTACTCATATCGACTGGAAAAGTACAAAACTATGTGTCGGTGTTCCGTATCACCGGCTAGTAAACTTGTAAGCGCGTCGCTACTCCGGATGGTAACGCAAGGATTCGACACGAGGGTTTAGGTTCGGCCAGAATGTCCCTACGTCCAGTTCGAGCTCTCGCGCTCTCGCGCTCTTGCACTCAAAGTTTGCAGTATGGGTTACAAACAGGCGAGAGAGGGAACGGGACTCCCAAGTCTCTAGTGGAAACGAGTGAGTATGCGTGGGCATGTGTGTGTGGTCTCATTGATTGATCGGGTCCGTCCCCTTTGCATGGGGTACCCCCATCCCTTTTATAGCCCAAGGGAGATTGGGGGTCGGATACTAAAAGGATGGAAAAGTGAGAAAGGGAAAGACTAGGCGGTCGGATGTGTCTCGGCCATCCCTTCTTCTGGTTGGTCGGCCTCGGTACGGTCCCTAGTCACATATTCCTTCGGTGGCAATCTTCTTTCCCCGTCTTCCGCTCCTGGTGATCATGACGGGTGAAAGAAAGTCATGGCGTGCTGTAACTACCGTCCCATCGCAGGGACATGTGTTGATAATCACTTTGCTGGCGGTGCTGGTGTTGGCAGGAGGGGGCGTCCTCCTCCCAGTCCCTAAGGACAGTCTTCCGTCTTTAGAGCTGACTTTGGAGCGGGGGAGGGGGGTGCTCTATCCCATCGGTGAGGCATTGTCACATCGGACTGCTGCCGCCCTTGCCCGAGCTCGTGCTGTGGCAGGGGCGAATGGTCTTGTCAGCCCATGCGGGCCTTTCCTAGGCTAATGATAGTCTTCGAGTCCGCGGTATGGTCAAACCGCCTTGTGGACCCGCTCCCACCCCTTCCGCAGGGGTCGGCGCGATATTTCTACGTAAGTGTCCGATGAGGCGGAAGTCCCTTCACGAGGGTCGGGCGAGGCGGACACTTCCTCGCGGGGGTCGGACCGGGGGTGGCGCTCCCCTCAGGAGTCGACTCCCAGTGGGCCGGTTGCGCCCGCCTCGGGCCGTGCCTATCTTATCCTCATTGGGTCTTTATCGCTTAATCGTGGGTTCTGGGGGTACCCATTACCTCTACCCCCATCACCATGGGGGCTAAAGCATAAGAAAATTATCTGTTTGGAAGTGCCAATAAGCTTAAGAGAAAACATACAAATATAAGTTATTATTTGTGCTTTTTTAATTCCCCATACTACAAGTGAAAATAACCCATACATTGGACTTGTAATATATATATGATTTTACTATCATATTATTGGTAGTAAAAGAAAATAATAATAATAATTACGTTACAAGCTTATTCTTCTCCCCACAATACATGAACGCTCCTAAAAGAAGTTTCCAGGGTCCTTCTGGTTGCTTGCTTGAGAAATTTGAAGAGTTTTGGGTATTGAAGAGCAACCAAGGTCAAGATGAAAAATGAACTCCTTTGTATTCTTTTTTCGTTTTTCCACAAAAATCTTTTGGGATCTACAGGGGTTTTAAAGTATCATAACTCTTGACCAAAAAACATACATGGAGAACATGAGAAGCAAGGAACCCTAAGTCATAGTTTTTTCTACATTTGTTCTGCGCTCAATGTAATAAGAAAATAAGATGAAGAAACCCTTGGCCACCATAGGGACAAGTCTTGCATATTTCCAGATTAATGTTTTGTTTTTTGGATCTCAAGCTTGAAATGTCTCTCCGCTTTCAGGTTAGTATGTCATTATTGTCAGAGAGTGCATAGATCTCTACTCCTAAAAATCGTGTAAGCGGGACGCCGGGGTGTGTCGTCCGTCGCCTACGTGCGACCAGCGCGAACGCATTTTGGATCAGCCAGCGCTCAGTGTCGCCCGTCCGATCAAGCGTCCAGACGAACAAATCCACCCGCGCCGTAGGATCATCCTCCCCTCTCCTCCCCGACCCCGGTTCCTACTGGTTTTGTCATCCCTAACATTGCTGGATCACCCAAGACAAGTGCTTTTCATGTACATGCAAAGCAAAAGCAAACTAATTAAATTGCCAATTACTAATACTGATCTTGGCTATTGATGCATCTGTTGTTAACTTTAACTAATTCACATCTCACAAGCTTACATGTATTTAGACGAGCCACACATTCGAGCTTGTAAGATAACACAGTGTTATACCTACGGGTTTGATGCACCTCAATATGTTTGGGATGGAAATATTACTCAATGGTTATTATTATTGTTGGCATGATTTGTGCCATTTACATTTGATCTTTTACATGTAGCAACGCACGGGCATTCATCTAGTAGATTGTAATTGTTCATTGACAGGGCAAACACTTGGTAGGCATGCATGGCCAGTTGCGTTTTCAGCTCCTCTCCCGCCGGAAGCATGGGTCACGGATCGAACGTCTTCATCACCGGGCCGGCTGCGCCGCCGCCGCGGCCGGGCGTCTTTTTTGTTTTTGTATTTTTTTAAAAAAAATTACAGAAATATATTTTTGGTTTTAGATTTTACAGATGTATACCCCTACCGCCCAGCAGGGGGCCTACCGCCCGGTAGGGAGGCGGTAGTGACCTATATGTAAATAAAAATATATTTTTTTACGCAGAGGTCTTTGGCGGGAGCCTGCCGCCCGGCAGAGGGGCGGCAGGCTCCCACCCCTAATATAAAACTCCGTCCCTTCCCTCTGCGCCCTCATTTTCTGCCCACGAGATCCAGAGAGGGGAGAGGGAGAGAGGAGGGGTGAGGGAGGTAATTCCACCGGCGAAGCCCTGCCGGATTTTGGATCCAAACCGCATGTAACTAATATTTCTCAACTTTGTCATTCCAGATTTTTTGTATGTTTAATTTTATGATTAGTATTTTTTATTATTGTAAGCACTTAGGGTTCGGATTAGTGGTTATAATTGAAGCCATAGTATATTTGTAGATATTAGATTAATTAAAATGAAGTCTTTGCATGGCCAGATATGTCGAGCAAAGTGGCATTTCAAGTTCATTACGGTGACTTCTATAGAATTACTCATGATTCCTATGGAGTAAATCTATCAGCATTGGAAAGAAGACAGTGCAGTCTAGATAAACCCCTAGAGATGAGTTTTGAGTCCATACAGAAATGTCTTCACAGGATGTTCAATGTGAATCCAAAGACCCATTTGCTTACGGTTCATACCTTAACTTTCTGGGAAACTAATGGGGATTTCTGGGAGTTGACGCATATAAGTAGTACGGAAGAATGGCAACATTACATGCACGCAGCTCTTGAAAGTGGGTGGCCTCTCGCAATGGTAATTCAGATTCCCCAGAAGACCGGTGATTTAGGTGAAGGGTCAACACACACAACATCTGACTACAATGAACAGATAGAAGAGGATAAAGAAAAAGTGAACATGCAAGCTCCAGAACCAGAACCAGAACCAGAACCACAAGGTTTAGCAGATGAAGGCGAGCGGATACCTGGAATTGTGGAGGACATGGAGAAAGAAGACCAGGATGCACAAATAATAGAGCAATGTGGGGACTCATCGGACGATGAGGACGATGAGCGCTTCCCAGTGCTAGGTGAATGGCGTAAAGAGGGTTTTGGTAATCCAGTGGTACAAGATATTAGATGTCCGGAGTTTGAATACAGAGTGAATGAGGTCATACAAGGGGCAAAATATCGTACCATTGAGGATGTGAAGGATGCTGTGAAGCTCTGGGCTGTATCTCTGAGGAAGGAATTCATAGTACTGAAATCTAGCAGCAAAGAATACGAGGTGAGGTGTGCAGATAGAGACTGTACATGACGAGTGCATGCATACAAAGGAAAGTTCAAGACACACTGGGAATGTTCAATTGTTACACCACATACTTGTAGATTGATAGGTGTTGTGGGACATCATCGTAATATCACATCAACTTTTGTGGCTAAGAAGATGTATGTGGTGATTCTTGACAAAATAGATTATGAGCCTGCATTGATAATTAGGGACATTGAACAGAATTTCCAGTATGTGATCAGCTATGCAAAGGCTTGGCGTGCTAAACAAAAAGTATTTGAGATGAGGTTTGACACTTATGAAGCATCATATGACAACCTACCTCGTATGCTTGAAGCAATTGTGCACAGAAATCCTGGAAGTGCTTTTGATACATATAGTGTACCGAGCTTGTCAGGGGGGCCAAGCATTCTGCTGCGAGCTTTCTTCTGCATTGGAGCATGTGTGAGGGCATTCATTTATTGTCTTCCTGTTCTGTGTATTGACGGCACTTTCCTGACAGGGAAATATAAGGGAACAATATTGACGGCAATCGGAATTGATTGCAACAAGCAGATAGTCAATTTTCACCTCCTATATGGCCAGATATTGTCAATAGGTGGTGTGTGAGGCATATGGCTGCTAACTTTTATGAGCGGTTCAAGAATAAGGATCTGATGAATTTGTTCAACCGATTGTGCACTCAGAATCAGCAGAAGAAGTTTGATGTTTTGTGGGGTATAATTGATGACATGAGCGCTGAATTGCTTAAGAGCCAGGCCTCATCATCCAGCAGGAGACGTTCTACAGATTCATTAGTTGGACATGCTAAGTCATTTTCACAGTGGATTGATGGTGCGCCTAAAGAGAAGTGGTCACTTCTGTATGACACAGATGGGAGACGTTATGGGATTGAGACGACCAACCATGCTGAATGTTACAATATGGTAATGCGTCGTGTTCGTGGATTTCCTCTTGTTGGCATTGTTGAGTTCATCATGTATAGATGTATAAGGTATTTTCGGGAGCGATACGCATCAGCCGCTCCCTTACTTAATGATCCAGGAGTGTATTTTTGCAGAAGGGTCAATGAGTACATGGAGAAAAAAATTGAAAAGGCTCGATTTCACTCAGTCATATCGATGGGCACAAAGGAGCAAAGATTTGAGGTATCATGCAGGGACAGGACCGGACAGGGTGTCCGCAGACAAAGGGTAATTCAAGAAGTTTTGATAATCATTGACGGGGGAGTGTTCTGCCGATGTCAGAAGCCAAAGGTGCATCACTTACCATGCTCCCATGTCATCGCGGCTTGTTCTGTATCTGGGTTAGATGCTGCGTCATATGTTTCTCAATATTTCACAAAAGAAGCCGCAGCACAGACTTGGTGTCATGAGATATACGGCATCGGCATTCTAGGCCCATTCACTCAAAAAAAATCCCCATCCAATTCTCATCCCTGATGCAGCTACGAAGCGGGGCATAAGCCGACGGCAGACACGTCGGATCCGGAACGGAATGGACGAGTCCGAGGCTGGAAAGAAGAAAAAACATTGCAACTTGTGTGGAGCGGACGGTCACACTTACAAGAAGTGCCCACAGCTTTCTGTACCCACTGTTGCTGTCGAAGCTGGACCTTCCGGGAATCCGACGCATGGATCGGCTCCACCTACAAGAATTCGCCGCATCTAGTTGTGCACGTAACAGCTTGCAATGCATTTGTGTGTACGAAACTAAATATATTATGCATTTGTCTCGAATTTGGTTGTAACGAATGAAACTTTCAATGTAATATGTTATGTGGTATTTTGTTTAACGTTCTATTTATATTTCGTTCATTGTATCTTATGTGGTATTGTATCATAAATATAATCATTACAATCAAACATAGTAAACATATAAGTATTTCAATTAAAAGTACAGGCGTCCCGTCACAATTTACATCACAATCTAAAACTGATGTCCATCATATGTTACAGATCATGTCATGAAATCATCTAAATCGTCATCCCAGTTGACAGATGGTGGTGCTGTAGGTGGTGCAACATTACTTGATGAACCTCTCGACTTTCCTTTTCTCTCTTTTCTGGTTCTAGGTTCATGTACAGGGGGAGGAACATCAGGTGTTCGAGGCCATGATTTGGGGGGCATGATGTCATCCATATCGTCATCCCAGTTAACACAACTAGGTGCTCGAGGTGATGCAGCATGACTTGACGAACCTCCGGTCATCTGTTCTTGCGGAGTCCGAGAACTATCACCCGAAGATCTTTTCCACCTCCTTCGTCTAGTTTGCGACATAATTCCACCGAAGATACATACCAATTTACGGAAATTTGGTATCGATTTGTTAATCAACTCCGTGTCCTCGGGGTAATCCTAGCATATAATTACACAAAATTTTTACTATTTCGTAAATATGGATTACAAATAACGGACGTGATTAGAACTAAATAAGAGTTATCTTAATGTGCATCTCATACACCTCTGGCCGCATCCATATCTTACAAGTAATTTGTAAGAATCCAATAACATAAGGATGATTCGCTAGTTCACATACCCTCATGTATATCTTCCGACGTTCTAGCAGTTGTTCCTTTAAATCTTGTATTGTAATACCTCGAAACAATGTCAAATCTTTAAACTCAACTAATTTGGACAACACCATCTCTATCGTACAATCTGCTAATGGATCCAACTTCTTACTGATTACAAGACGTGTCATGATCTCAAGAAATATACTAGATTTTTCTTCGATCCATGAAAATCCAACAGAATTGGAGGCAGCCATTGCCTTATGCTGCAATAATAATAAGGTACTGTCATTCTAAGTTTACTATTGTACATTTCACTATCCAAAAACTAAATCTATTCTAATTCATAATTTTTTTAGAAACAAGTCTATAATAGTTGAGAAATATTGGTTACCTGCGGTTTGGATCCAAAATCCGGCAGGGCTTCGCCGGTGGAATTACCTCCCTCACCCCTCCTCTCTCCCTCTCCCCTCTCTGGATCTCGTGGGCAGAAAATGAGGGCGCAGAGAGAAGGGGCAGAGTTTTATATTAGGGGTGGGAGCCTGCCGCCCCTCTGCCGGGCGGCAGGCCCCCTGCCGCCCGGCGGGGGGGCGGCAGGCTCCCGCCAAGGACCTCTGCGCAAAAAAATATTTTTTTTTATATATAAGTCCCTACCGCCCCCTACCGGGCGGTAGCGGTATAGATCTGTAAAATCTAAAACCAAAAATATATTTCTGTAAAAAAAAATTTGAAAAATACAAAAATAAAAAAGACGCTGCGGCCGGACCAAAGTCGTGATCTCCTTCCTTCCTTCCTCTATGCGGGCTTCAATTGGTACAAGCTGGGCCGAGTTCGTGGGCCGCAGACAAACGTACGTGGGCCTTATTTTCTGGGCTCAGGTCGTGTGACGCCTTCAAATCTGTTGACGTCGACGTCTCAATTCAGATTTTCGTTGACACGAAGAAAAGGAAGATACTGCAAGATCAAATGTTTTTACAGGACGTCCACTCGCAAAAGAAGAAAAATGAAGATCTTACCGTTTGTTTGGATCCAAGGGTTAAACTTTAGACCATATCACATCAAAGTGAATCTTGATATTTATAAGTATAAAATAAAATTTAATTACAAAACTAACGGCAGAATCTAAGACTAAATTACGAGATGAATTTAATGAGGTATATTAATTCACGATTAGTGGATAGTTATTGTAGTATCATTGTAGCAAATTATAGATTAATTTGACTAATTAGATTCGTCACGCGAATTAGCACCCATCAGTGCAAAAAGTTTTCTGAACAAATTTTATTTAATACTCTTAAATAATAAGATTCTTTTTTATGTGATAAGGATTAAAAAGAAGTTCTTGAAAACAAATAGAGCCTTAGTAGTATAAAAGATGGCATCCCAAGCTTTCTGAAAACGACATTGTTTTGTGAGTAATTGTGACTTGAGGAATCGTACGTATTGCAGATGAGACGGGTGTATGTAAGATACGAGCAGGAGGCGCGCCGTAGCTGATACCGCGCACCGATTGGACGCCAGGTCAAATCAGACAGCCATAGATGGTCGAGCGAAGATGAGATCGAGAGCGTCGCCTAGCTCCTACACGAACAGAATCTTACATGCACAAAGTATTAAATAAAATTTATTTGCACAATATTTTTACATATGGATGCAATTTTGCGCAACGAATATAAAGAGCCTAATTAATTCATGATTTGTTAAAATAATGCTACAGTAGCAGCCGTTCTCTAATTATGTGGTCAAATGTCTTATTAAATTCATCTCGCGAAGTAGCGCAGGGGTTGTGGAGTTAGGTTTGTAAACTCTCTTTATTTAATATCACTAATTGATTGTCAAAGTTTACTACAGTAATCTGGCGCTACTAAATCAAACATTGACAACTCCTATATAGGTACGTGGCCGCCTGGGCTAGCTAAGCTGTCTGTGCGGTGACCGGCGGACTAACTGTGTGTAAAGAGTCAAGTGGTGGTGCTCTGGAGGCTGCTGGTCACTTGCAGTTGCAGGTCGCCGTCACGTACGTACGCAGACATACGGCTATAGCTGCAGGTCGGCTAGCGGCTTGCGGAGTACTCTACTCCTACTCTGCTGTGGTGTGCCGCCCTCAGGGCCTCAGGTGTCCAAAATCAAAATCAAAATCGAATTGGCATGGTTAGTTTTGTAGTTGTTTCAGCTTGAGCATCGTCGTCATCCGCTAATTATTTTCCTAAGAAATACGTACTATATATGCTGGGCAGATCAATCCATGAGTTTGACTGCAATCTTAGCAGCTTGTTCCTGAGCATGCGTGCCTGCAGCCTGTCCCGATGCGATGCGATGCGATGCGATCCGGAGCACACCATCGTCCCTACCTCTCCAGCAATATATAACACACACTGCGGGCGCCGCCTGATCTGATATACTCCAGTATAGCCACCGATATATACAATGCAGGTAGGTAGCCTATAGCACGTGGCGTGCATCGTATTCGCGACGGCCCAGCGATATACAATGCAGCCTGCAGCCAAAAATGAATTGAAATTTAAATAAAAATGAATTGAAATTTAAATAAAAAATGAATTGAAATTAGAAAACACGCGCACATCTTACTCCCAGCTAGGCAGCTAGTAGGGAACTGTTACAGTATTTCGCAAAAAACAAACAAATACTACTTGCATTCGTCGACTCGTCGTAGCCAGGCAAATGAAAGAAAAAAAAACACGTTGTTTCTCGACCTTATCTCCTCCGATCCAGCTGTCATGTCATCAGGAACGGGCACAAGAACATGGGAGCTTTTGGATTTGACAACGTTTCCTTAGTTTTACTTTTACAAGCCAGCATGCCCATGAGCCCATACATTCAATTCATGTGACACACCGTCGTGGTGGAATTGGAATTCCAAAGAAAGCACGACGTACGGTCTTCTGAAATTAGGAAGCTCTAAGCAAGCAAGCTTCTGGAACGAGACACGGCAAACAGATTGGTTGGCCTGGGACTGGGGAGTTCGATCAATCCCGGCAGCAGCATGGCATCCCTCCCCCTCTCTCTCGGCAATCGAATCGAACGTGCGGCTCCCGGTCCCCAGACTGTACTGTAGCCAGCACACCACGTAGCCTGCCTCTGCTAGCAAAGTGACAACAGCAACCGATCGAAGCCAACGGCGACATCCACCAACCTCTCCTTCGGCCAAGTTTATTGGCTTGTTGCTTTAGCTTCATCATCAGATTCGAAGATTCTGGCAGTTCTCTTTCTTTTGTTTTCAGGAAATTCTGCCCATCCTCTTGTTAGGAGGCTTACTTTTTTAGGTAAAGGATGAACATCATCCGGCTTAGGAGGCTTACTTGGAGCTGAGAGTACGGTTAATATCTTTAATTTTTCCTATATATAAATTGACTCCTATATATAGAAGAATGTGGGTCTATTATCATCCTTTTATTGTTTTCCGTTGGTTGGAAAACTAAACTTTGTGTTTTTTTCTTGCAGAAAGTTGGGAGTTGTTATCATGTTGACAGATACGTTTTTTCTCGAACCATGTATGACCAAGGACTAATAAAAGATTATTGTGTTACCATAGTGGCATTTAAGAGTTTCCCTTTTATATGTCGCTTCCAATGATACATATACATAGAGAAGTTGTCATGATTATCTGTAACACTTACTTTGTCTATATTATCAGGGGCAGGGCTAGGTAGAGAGCAGTGGGTGCAGCCGCACCTAGAAAAATTCATAACCACTTATCACTTATAGATTTTCTCCAAATTAGTTTCAGTATCATACATATACTATGAAGCGTCACGCCCCTTCTATTATTCTGTAGCTCCGCCCCTGATTATTATGCTCCTTCCTTATCTACATAACGGTATACGTGTGATTATCTTGTGCATATATTAACATATGCTCCAATTTCATGATAAGGATACACACACGAAAGTTTTAATATGTAACCTCTATTTAGTATTGAAATGTGATCTATGGTTCGATATTGCTCGGTAGCTTCCTCACTCGATCCCCAGAGCAAGGATTTTGTATATGTCTGCACCAAAAAGACCACAGTTGAAACAAAAGGAGAATCATTATCTAGAGAGTGATGAAATTTGCGTAGGATGACTACTAAATTCGGGTTAATATGATTGAATAACTCTTCTTCGATGACAAACATAATAACATTATATAAAATATATGTACGTTTTTGCGTGTTTCAAGATTGTACATACAAAGGTACAACGTTGTATATGGAGTACACGACTTTGTTAGTTGTTTGGACAGCAAGAGATGACGTGTGGATGCTAGAGTTCATCTCGCGTACTACCCATGGGCCCACCGTGCCAAACTACCTGCGCTGGGCCTCGCGTGGTGGCAGCTGTGTAGTACGCGTAGCATTTTATGGCGGGGAGGACACCTGTACGGCGCGTGCAGTCAATGGCAGGTGGGCCCTCCGGGCTCAAACGCGCGGTTGGCCGACCCCGGCAGCGCTGACTCAGCCCACCGCAGGCAGAGATATGATGAACCCGCCGCCGAGCCGCTGCGGCGACGCCGCCACCACCACCACCACCCATCGTGCTCTTGCCGTCTCGCGCTTCTATTTTCTGATTACCCCCACAAATTCCACTTTTTTATTTGTATAAGCGCCGCGAACGGGAGCTCGGCGCTCCGAGGTTTCTTTCCCCACCGAAAGGAGAGGACAGGAACAGCAGAGAGAGGGGGAGGGAGGCGGAGGGGAAGCAAGGAAGGATCCGGAATCTCGCCGGCGGGGCCGGGTGATGCCGGTGGGGGAGGTGGCGGCGCGGCCAGGAGGAGAAGTGGGCGGGATGGTGCTGGGAGGCGGCGCGGCCGCGGCCGCGGCGGTTGGAGGGGATGACGCCGTCGTCATGCAGCTGGCCGCAGCCGAGGGGGAGGAGACCGCCATCACCGTCAACTGCCCCGACCAGGCCGGCCTCGGCTGCGACCTCTGCCGCACCATCCTCGAGTTCGGCCTCCGCATCACCCGCGGCGGTACCCGCCCTCTTCTCGTTCCCTCGATTTCGCTCTCTGGATGGAATTCGGTTTGCCCAAGCTCGGCTGCCTGCCTGCAATTGCGAATTGAATAGCTTGGATAGACTCAGCAGCAAAAATCGATTTTTTCTTTTCTTTAAGAATAGTTTCACATCCTTTCCAGATTTCTCGTTTGATTTGGGTGGTGTAGTGGCGATATCTATCTCTTTTCACTTCATCGTTGTTTGTCTGCTCTTCTTTGCCCTTCTGGAAAGGCTTCATTTTCTTTTCTTATACTGCCAAGTTGCCACCAATCTAGCTACAGTTCATGTCGTGTCGTTATAATCATTAGTGCCTTCTATGTTTGACGGCGCCGTACATACTTACGAGCTACTCAAACTGCAGCTGCTTGCTCGGGATAGAGATGCGCCTGTTTAGCTGTTTAACACTCCGGCCGGCTCATCTCCTTGTCCCTAATTTTGCATAGCCTTACAACCTGCAAGTCATAATTCTGCATATGTGCAGTCCTTTGTTGTTGACTAAAGTTCAAGTATTTTGCCATTCAAGCAGATGTATCCACCGACGGACACTGGTGTTTTGTGGTGTTCTGGGTCGTGCCCCGCTCCTCATCCATCAAAATCCGGTGGGCGAGCCTCAAGAACCGCCTCATGTCCATGTGCCCTTCCTCATACTCAGTCCCTTTCTACCCTGAAATCAGCCAGCCAGGGCCCCCCAAGTTCTACCTCCTCAAGCTCATGCTACCTGACCGCAAAGGACTGTTACATGGTATGTAAATGACCATCTATCCACGCGTTATGATAAAAGTGTCTGTGAAAATGTAATTCGACTTGACCGTGCTGTGTGATTTGTAGACGTGACACATATACTATCGGAGCTGGAGCTTTTAATCCACAGAGTGAAGGTGTCCACCACGCCTGATGGAAGAGTTGTGGATCTCTTCTTTATCACTGACGGCATGTAAGCTGTCATATTAACCTCAGTTTTAACACGCTGATTGTTCCAAATGGTGTGGGTTATTTGCATTGCACACAGTAATTCAAAAAACATGACTGTCGTCTTTCTGTCTGAAGGGAGCTGTTACATACGAAAGAAAGGCAAGAAGAGACTTGCTCAACGCTTATTGCTACCTTGGGTACTTCCATAAGCTGTGAGGTTCTGTCAGCAGAAGGGTTCCAGCAAGGATTCTCTTCTCTTCCTCCGAAAACTGCTGAGGAACTGTTCAGGGTGGAACTAGCTGACAGTGAGATCTGCTCAAGTTCACTTAGTGCAGAGTTGAAAAGGGTTCAGACGGCCACCATTAACTTTGACAATTCCCTGAGCCCCTCACACACACTGGTCCAGATTATTTGCGCTGATCAGAAGGGGCTCATTTATGACATCTTGAGAAATATGAAGGACTGCAACATTCAGGTACTTGGAGCTGTGCATGACCATACTTGTATACAGTTAAATTGACTCCTGCATTTTCTTATATCATGATTTGATACTCTGCCTCAGATATTTTACGGGCGGTTCAGATCAGACAAGAAAGGGTCAGTTAATAAAGGTTGTCGAGAGGTTGATCTTTTTGTCAAACAAGTAGATGGCAAGAAAGTTATAGATCCTGAGAAACAGGAGGCTCTGTGGTCACGCCTGAGGTCTGAGATGCTCCATCCTCTTAGAGTGATGATCGTCAGTC
Source organism: Panicum virgatum (assembly GCF_016808335.1). Lineage (NCBI taxonomy): Eukaryota > Viridiplantae > Streptophyta > Magnoliopsida > Poales > Poaceae > Panicum > Panicum virgatum. The sequence continues at coordinate 7,293,821 of NC_053147.1, forward strand.
GTGGACCTGACACAGAACTCCTTGTTGCAAACCCGGTTGAGCTATCCGGGAAGGGACGACCACGCGTATTCTATGATACTACTCTTGCTCTTAAAGCGCTTGGAATCTGCATTTTCTCTGTAAGGATTCTAGATCGATTATCCTTAAAATGGTAGAAAGTTAGCTCATTGTGAATTAGTATTTACTCTTGTTTATTTCAGGCTGAAATTGGGAGACAGGCAGCATCTGAGCGTCAATGGGAGGTCTACAGATTCCTCCTGGACGACAGCAGAGAATTCCCTTTGGCCAACAGCCCAACTAATAGGAACCGTGTTGTCGATAGGGTAGGGAAAACGCTGATGGGCTATTACAACTAAGGCTCAGTTTCTGTCTCCAAAGAATCCAAAGGTTGAAGGCGACTGATACAGTCAGCTCCAATGTATCCAGTAAATTATGTACCTGAACGGCTGAAACTCTGGCCACTCCCGAATCCTGAATGTTGTGGGCAGTCCAAGTGATACACTTCCTGACCAAATTGGTATCTCTAGCTCCATTGTCAACGACCCACAATTGCCAGCTCTGTCAAGGTAAATGGTGATGGGACATGCCGAATGTTCATTTAAGCCTTCAGCCCTCTGCTATCTTGCGAAATTTCGGAGATGGCAGTATATTTTTAAAGAAGCAATGCAAGACTTTTGGCAAGTGATGCTCACTGGAGTTGATCAATGTAGACGCTATGGTTGCTGGCAATGGAGAAACTGGAGATGGTGTTAATCTCCCATACACATGTTGCAAAAGAAAGATGTGAGAAGATCGAAAAAGGAGCATGTTTGGTGGGAGGTACAAATCGCTGGAGCAATGATTGAGCTTTTGTTTGATTCAGGGGATTACTGGATGCTGACACAGATACATGCACGAGCCGGTTTGTTGTAAATTATTTTAGTGGAGATGCTGTCCTCCTACATCTGCTTCACCTCCTTGTCTTGTTTTCCTGCCTCCTTCCTACCTTCTTGTATGATTGCTGCTAGTACTTTCAGAATAGAGTGTAATGTAAAGCATGTCTCCTCATGTAAGCGCAATTTGTACTTGTTTGTAAGGATGCATAAATGTAAATGACATGGTGCACAAGTGCAATTGGTTATCCGGAAAGGCATATATGTATTTAAGTCGGAAAGTAGGCAGATGATGGATGCTGTTGTACCTGACTAATTCTATGAGGTATTCTGAAAGCCACTTGTTTCAGGAAATGTGAGCAGATAATAATGCTGTAAGAAGCACCTGCATTATTGGCATCTAATCATCATCAGTGGGCATGTACAACACCCTGTCCCTGCGGTTTTCCATTCTCCACGTCCCATTGTCCTTTTTATTCTTTTTGTTGCAAGTATACTATCACACTAGCTTGCCTGCATTGCACATGGGTCCGTTCTGTCAGTGAATAAACATATCCGAAACAGTAGAGCCCCTGGTTTCGTCTCATCAACGATACAGGGCCAGGGCACCCATGCTTGCGCCTAACCTGCTACAGTAGCACCAGTTCTCAGAGGCAGGGAGACGGGGAAGCTCATCGGTTTCAACAGGAAATGGATTTGTATTTGTGATTGCAAGCTGCCAAGCTGAAGTTGAAAAGGCGGCGGCAGGAGGGGGAGAGATTCCATCCAAGCATATTCAGAGAGAGGCTGAGAGGGAGAGCTGCAGGGAGGAGGGCCAGTGCCCATCCACCCAAATCCTGGACAGCGACTTGTGCGGCTGCTGATGGTTTCAGGGTGGCAAGCTGCGGGTCCTGAGGATGACGTAGCCGTCGTCGTCGCTTTCCCTGTCTCCAAAGACCCAAGACCACTTGCCCAACTTGCAGGGACATCGATTGCCATGCCAGCAGCCAACGGCCATGATCATCGATCATCCATCGATCGGCGCCGGGTACCTTTCCACCGGGAGGGTCGCTAAGCTAGGGCGGCACTACTCTATGCGTGCGGCAATGCTGCGGTCATACTAGCTGTCGTCTTGGCAATATCTTATCTAGGAGTATGTATCTATCGCAGCTCTTGTTTAAGTCGAATTGGGATTTGGGAGCGAGGTTCGTATAAAGAAAGATATCAGGAGCATGATTAGAGTGTCATGAGCATGAATTATATGAGCCTAAAAATAAAAGCGCCGTCTTAGTTTGGGAAGGTCTGCAAGTGCAAAAAATATCGGCTTCGGCTTGACCCAGCACTCGAGTTTGCTTGTATAACATATATATAATCTCTCCGTTTTTAAATTATGTACGTGTTTTCTTTTGTTTCCTATTTATATGGGTATAATTGTAAGTGTCTGACTGACGGACTGTTTTTTTTTTGAACATAAGACAGGAGCACTGCCGTATCATATAAGAAGGAAAAGAATGCGAGTTCCTACAATAGTTGTGATTACATAAATAAACAACATACTTAAACTCTTAACGGGCATGCCAGTACGTAAGTACATTCAGTTGGGGAAAAAAACAAAGTACATTAGTCTAGCAGACACAGAGCAACGCAGCCCGATCCAGCGCGCTTGAGGCCCAACTAATAATGTTAACGGGCCGGCTCTCTCGAATCGACCGGCCTTTGAGGCTTTCGCTTCCCATAGCCCAAGTCCGTCGTTTGCAGCAACATGCTCAATAATGCAAGGAACCACGGTAGCTTAAGATCACATATTCATTCTCACGCGAAAGGGCTATAGCCTAGTGGTTACAAGAGTCTCGGTAGCATTCGAGGTTCTGGTTTCGACTCTCCATGGGAGCGAATATTCTGGGATTTAATGGCATTGTGCATTAAGTGGTAGGCGACGTTCCCGTCGACAGCGAGGCGCCTGTGGTGACTTCGTCAATCTCGAGGATTTGCCGGCTCAGTCTTCGAAGATGCTCATAGGGGTAGGATTTATGTACGTGTATTCATAGGGGTGTGCGTGCGTTGTTAGTGTATGAGTTGTATTGTGTAATCTCAAAAAAAACATATTCATTCTCATAGATACTTTTCATGGATTTTTCTGCACCCCGAGTGAGGGTTATGAAGGGTTGCTGAGGGGATGAGCGCTCCTTGCGCTCTCGGCGGCGACGCCCCCGGCGCTCCTCCGGCGTCCGGCGTTCCTCCCCCCTGCCTTACCCCCGTCTCTCCTCCACCTCCCCTCCCTTGCTTCCACTCCCTCCCTCCCTCATCCCCGTCTTTGCTCCGCTCGGAGCAACGGTCCCCCTCCCCTGCCGCCCCCGGAGCACCCCTCATCGGTGTCATGCTCGGAGGCCTTCCCTCCCCAAGAGGACTCCTCCCAGTCCCCCTCAGGGGGTCACCACTCACCAGCTGGTGGGCAGCTCGCCCGTTGTCCACCCCCCTCGTTGTGCTCCAAGGCCACCGTCTGACTCTCGCTTCTTGCCCCCAGGTGTGTCGTTCTGTGACTTTGTTCTTCTGCATTTTTACCAGCTCTCTGTCCCTGCGCCTCGGGAGTCCCCTGCTTCCCCTAGATCCACCTTCTGGATCAGGCCCGAGCTGGGCTTTGTTGTTCCCTCGGCGGTCCAAGTTGGCAATGCTCTGAACTTTCGTTTCTCCAGACCGCACCAGCGCTTTGCCGCTCGATGTTGTGGCCCTAACCTCTTCTCGGCCAGAGCTGTTAATCAGAACATTGCTTTCTTCATCGTCTCCCGTGGGAGATGCCGCGTCGGCGATGTCTCCTTGCTCCTCTTCCCTTCTCTGGAGTCAGCCATGGCGGCTGCCTCCTTGCCCACCGGCGCGCGGGATAGTGAGATCACTCCCAATTTTCAAAATCCTGCTTTCGCGGGGCAAGCCGACCTCCCCTCCCCTGCTGTTGGGCTGCATCAGAGCCCAGGCGGTGCTCTTGGCCCAAGTGATCATATTTACTACTCCCCCAACCTCCAGCCGCCTGCGCAGGCGAACGCCATTACTGCTGCTTCTGCCGGTCCCCACGAAATCTTGGATGTGCGATCTGCTCCTGACTCTTCCCTCCCCCGGACTTTCAGCAGCCCCTTGCCGCATTCTCTTCACAGGTGTGTGCAGTCCCCCCGCACGCAACGTGACAGCCCTTCCCTGCGCGCGCCAAATGGATGTCACTCCGCTCAGACCATCATCGTCACGCCGCTCGTCGATAGCTCACTTCAGATGTCTAATCCTGAAGCGGCGCAACCATACCTCCGTGCTGTGCTCTCACCCCCTGGTCCGCCTATAAGTACGGCAAATGGCAAGGTGCTTCGTCATGCTATCTCCTTGCCTTCCCTCCACAACCGGTGTTTCTGGTGTCTCGCAGTCGATCACCACGTTGAGGCGTGCAGGGACCCGGTCCGCTGCCGACAGTGCCTCGGGTACGGCCACCGCAGCCGATCGTGCAAGATGGCCGGTCCGTCCTCGTTCTGGGCCCGGGTCACTGGGTGTTCGTCGCGCTCACCCAGCGGGGGCTCCCGGTCGCCGCCATGCCCTAGTGCACCAGCGCCGCCCGGTGCTCTCCCGGCTCGGTCCGCGTCGAGCTGGCGTTCCCCGACCCTCGGCCGTCGCGGCGAGAGCTCGTGGGCTCTCCCTTCATATCCCATCTCCCGCTCCCGCTCCCGCTCCCCTAGTACTGCCAGGGGGCCACGTTGCTTTCCCTCTATCAGGTTTGCCGATGCCACCCCTCCTCCACCTCCCTCCACCATTCCCCGGCGCGCCTCTGCTTGGCGTGCCGCCACTCCCTTCTCCCCCGCTCATGCTGCTCAACCCCCTAGCGACAACTTTGCTTCCGGAGATGACTTTGTCGAGGTCCACTTGCCCCCCGTGGACATGGGGCCTAGCCGGCGCCTCGCCTATGCCTTCATCGAGCCTGAGTGTGCTGACCCAGGGCTCTTCATCCGCTCTGCCCTGAAGCAGTGTGCCGGGGACCCTCCCGTCAGGCTGGCTCCCTCCTCTCACGGGGCTTTGATGGTGGTGTTCCGGCACCCCCGCTTCCGTGAAGAGACTCTGCTCCGGGGGCCTGTCCGGCTGGGTGGTCGGCTTCTGCGCCTCATCCGCCATGAGGAGGCTAACTTCCGGTTCGTGTGCCAGTATCGCCGCCTGGCTGTGCTGGCCGCGACAAACTTCCCCCCAGAGCACTGGACTAGGGAGCACATCCCTCGTGCTTTCGAGGTCTACGGGCATGTCTGCTGCATCGACCCCGACTGCATCAAGGAGATTGATGAGGGCGGCCGAAGCGACGGCATCGCTGATTACTCGGCGGTGCGCGTTCTTGTGTTCCTGGACGATGAGCGCATCATCAAGCCGCTCCTGGTGGTCCGGAACCGTGGCGGGGGACTGGTAGGCATTGCCAAGGTCCGCGTCGTTCGTGTCTGGTCTCATCCCGACGGCGCGCCCCTCCCCAACGACCGCGACTTCTCTGACTGGGGCGACGATGACGACACTCCTGCCCCTGCCCGCGGGCCTTCCTAGCGCTTCGACCCGCTAGGATGCGCGTCCTCTGGGCTTGGTGGGCGCTCCGGCCGCCCTTACTCAAGCCCACGCGGAGGTGCACCCCGAAACGTTGCCTCGTCCTGGACTGTTGGTCCACTGTTGTATCCTTCTATTCCCCTTGGGTCCATTGTTGCTGGTGCTCTGTCGGCGCTTGGGCGCGCTCTGTCCCTTGTTGGTGTTCCGCAGTTCGTGGTCCGCGACCTCCCGACGCCCACGCGCTCCACGACTCCACCTCCTCCGGCTCAAATCAGCGAGCTGGGAGAAGTGGTGTCACCCGGAGCCCGTCGCTCCCTCTCCAGCATCCCCTCCCTGGGGGATCTGCTGGTCGAGGAGGAGCATGAAGTCAGCCTGCGTCGCCGTCATGCTCGGCGCAAGCGCGCCTGTGATAGTGCCTCCAAGTTGCGACGTCGCAGTCTCCGTCTCGCCGCCAAAGAAGATCCATTCTACATCGATGCTACCTCCAAGGCGACGAGGGTCAAGACGGCTCAACTTGATCTTGCGCGCGCCTCGGCGCGCATGAGGGAGGCGCTTGCTCACTCTGGGGTTCTCGAGCGCCCGCCGCCTCCCAAGATCGCGCTGAGCAAGCTGCGCTTTCTTGGTCGCGTCTGCGGCCTCCCTGACCTCTCCGACACTGGGGAGGCTGTGACCGACGCTGCCTGATGTTGTACTTGTCTTCGTCTCTGTGTGGGAGTCCCGTGCTTAATGTTAAGTTCGTTCTGTCATACGGTGCCCACCTGTGTTGATCATGAGTAAAAACATTTCCTTTCTTTCCTGGAACGTGCGCGGCCTGGGTCAGACTTGCCGCTGCGACGATGTTCTTGCCGAACTGCTCTCCTCACGCCCAACTATCGCTGCTCTTCAGGAAACCAAGCTCCCTTCCCTAGACTTACAAAAACAGCGCTCTTTTCTACCCGCTCGCCTCTCTTGTTGCGTCGCCCGTGATTCGGCAGGCGCCTCCGGTGGCATTCTTACTGCTTGGGACTCCTCCGTCTGTGATCTCACTGTGTCTTCAGCTCTACCTTATTCCATCACCACCAACTTCTCCCTACGCTCTGACAACATGCCTTTCACCCTCACCAATGTTTATGCGCCCACTCTGCGTGAGGACAAACCGGCCTTTCTAAGTGAGCTTGCCTCTATCGCTGAGATGGTCGATGGTGCCTGGATGATCCTTGGCGACTTCAATCTCACGAGGTTCGCTGAGGACAAGAACAATGATTGCTTTAACGCCTCGGAAGCTAACCATTTCAACGATCTCATAAACTCGCTTGGCCTTATAGAAATCCCTCTTGTCGATCGTGCCTTTACTTGGAGCAACCGGCGTGATATCCCGACCCTTGTCCGCCTTGATAGATGCTTTGTCAATTTGGATTGGGACGGCTCCTTCCCAAACACCATCCTATCATCCCTCACCCATTTTGCTTCTGACCACGTCCCCCTTTGGGCTTCTGCTAGCACTCGTGTTCCTAGGAGCTGCTGCTTCCGTTTTGAAAATGTGTGGCTGTTGAATCGCCAGTTCCCTCCGGTGATCGATGCTGCCCTTGCACGTCCCACCTTTGGTTCCGGGGTAAAATCTTTTGTTCGTCACTTGAAACACTGCAGAACTGCCTGCAAAAACTGGTCTCGTCGTCAGCTTCCTGTTGACCAGCGACACCAGGACCTTAAGATCTTGATTAATGCACTAGACCTACTTGAGGAGGTCTGTCCCCTGCATGCAAGTGAAGCAGCTCTCCGGCTGCATGCTGTGCAAGGGCTGCAAACTATCCACTCTGAGAAGCTTGAATTTTGGCGACAACGCTTTAACCTTCGAGTTGCCTTGGAATGGGATGAAAACTCGCGTTTTTTCCATGCTGCAGCCTCTGGCAGACGCCGCAAGAACTCCATTGTGTGCCTAGAAGTAGACGGCTTAACCACCACTGCTCACGCTGCTAAAAGCACCATTCTTTACAACTTTTATTCAGAATTGATTGGCCGGCCGTGCAGTGTTGAATGGCGTTTCAGTCTGCGCGATCTTTACCCTCATGGATGTTTCCTCTCCGGCTCTCACTGCCGCTTTCTCCCACTCTGAAATTACAGAAGCACTATTCTCCATGGACACCCGTGCGAGTCCGGGGCCGGATGGTTTTGGTCCCTCCTTCTACAGAAAATTCTGGCCTTCCCTTTGCCTGAATATCCAGCAGCTCTTTACTGACTTCTTCGATGGCACCCTGGACTTGGATGGTCTGAACCGCGCTCTGTTGGTGCTCATTCCTAAGAAAGATGGCGTCCGAACACCTGATGGATTCCGCCCTATCTCACTTCAGAATTGCCCCATGAAGCTATTTTCAAAAGTGATGGTGAATAGAGTTAAACCGCTCATCCCTACGATTGTTGATGCTGACCAGACTGGCTTCATCCACGGGAGAAGCATTGCTGAGAATTTTGTTTATGCAGCGGACCTCTTGAGTGTTTGCTACAAACGGAATGTGCCCACGACAGTCCTTCAACTAGATTTCAGGAAGGCTTTCGACTCGGTGGAGTGGTCAAGTCTCGACGCCATTCTTCATGCCAGGGGATTTGATGATCGCTGGAGGCGTTGGGTTTCCAGTATCCTCTCTAGCGGCAAAACTGCAATTCTTCTGAATGGAGTGCCCGGCCGTTGGATCACCTGTCGCCGCGGACTTCGGCAAGGGGACCCTCTCTCCCCGTATCTTTTCATTATCATTGCGGATGTCCTCCAAAAACTCATTCGGCGTGCCTCTGTGTCTGGCGATCTCTCTCATCCTGTGGATGCTTCTCTCCCTTGCCCTGTACTTCAATATGCTGACGACACGCTGATTCTCACTAGAGGCGATGTTGCCTCTATGCAGGTGCTACGGGGCATTCTGGATGACTTCTCTCTTGCAACGGGTCTTACCATTAATTACCACAAATCCACCTTCGTCCCCATGAATATTGATGCTCCTACTGCCTCTGAAATGGCAAATATCTTGGGCTGCACTTGCTCTGCTTTCCCACAAACTTACCTTGGCCTCCCTCTATCCCCTTACAAGCTTCGACCATCTGACTTCCAACCTCTCATCTCCTCCTTCGACAAATATCTGTCGGGATGGAAGGCGCGCCTGCTGAGCTCTGGAGGGCGCCTTACCTTGGTTAATGCGGTCTTAGGAAGTTTGCCCATCTACTACATGTCTTCTATTCTGCTGCCTAAAAGTGTGCGTGATCTGATTGACTCCAAACGCCGCGCTTTTCTTTGGACCGGGGAGGACAAATGCCATGGCTCTCGCTGCCTTGTTGCTTGGGACCGAGCGTGCCAGAGGCGGGAAGACGGTGGGCTTGGTGTTAAGAACCTGGAAGACATGAATCACTGCCTCCTCATGAAACTTGTTCACAAGCTTCATGTTCCTGGGCTGCTTCCATGGAAGACTTGGTTTCTGTCTCATGCTGGACTGCATCTCACTGGGTCTCCCAGCTCTTATCTCTCTGCTCTTGTGAGAGAGGAACTCCCGAGATACCGCTCTTTGACGACGGTCTTACTCGGCGACGGAAACCACACTTCTTTCTGGCATGATCGATGGATTCTCAACACTTCTTTGGCTGAAACATTCCCTACCCTCTTCTCACACTGTGTTAGTGACATCGCCAGTGTCTCCTCTGTGTTGGCTTCGGGTTTACGGCCCCTTTTCCAGGCCCGGCTTACGCATGCAGCGACTGAGGAACTTTCGATTCTCTCTAACTGTCTCACTCACGTTGCTCCTCGTGGGCATTCGGATGTTCGCCTCCTTGCTAACAGTCAGCGGGAGCCCTTCTCTTCTAGTGGAGCTTACCATTCTCTCTGTGGTTCGACTCCTGCTGCAGATATGATCCAAATTTGGGCGATAAAACTCCCCTCAAAAACAAATTTTTTTGCTTGGCTCCTCTTTCATGGATGCCTGAACACCCGCGCCTACCTTTTCCATCGGAATATTAGAACTTTGGATGAATCTTGGTGCGAGCGTTGCCATGGGGTGCTTGAAACTGATGAACACATATTCGTCGGTTGCAGCACTGCTGCCGATGTCTGGGGGAGGATCCACGTTCCCATTCTTGGTGATGCGTTTAGACGCCCCTGGGAAATTGAATTAGTTGCTCCTCTCCCAATTGCTGTCAAGATCGACATGCTGCTGCTTCTCCTCTGGCACATCTGGAAATCCCGGAATGGCCTGATTTTTGAACGCCAAGTCTCCACCTCTCAAGATATACTGCGACGAACCCTCAAAGACATTGACGCTTGGAGCTGCCGATACAAGAAACTCCGTCTAGAAGTGCAAGCTTGGCGCGAATGGATTGCGTCTTGTATTCTCTAATGGATCGCGACTTGTATCCTCTAATCCCTCTTTTTTCTTGTCTACTTCCCATGTATTCTCCTTGCCTTAGAATGCCGAGGTTTCATGCTTGTAACTGAACTCACAAGTTTTCAATGAATAGTAGGTGGGGATTCCCCCGATACCGTTCAAAAAAAAGATACTTTTCATGTCTTTTTTTAAAAAAAAAATCGATACCTTTTTCATGTCGTTCCCGTGCCTTCGAGACTGTCAACTAATAATCCAAGTAGACATCGTCCATGCAAGTAATAAGGGATCGAGTGGCGTGTGTGTGATCGAGATGAACACGGACGACGCTCTGCTTTGTTAATTTTACCAAGAAATTATAGATCTTATTATTCTCGTTCCTGACCCCCGTGACACCATGCTCACACTACTGTATCGATCACATGCATGATCGAGATCGAGACAAAGACATAGACCGATAGGAGAGCGTTGACCCTCCAGCAAGCAAGTCTCTGACCTTAAAATGAAAGCTAAGCGAGCCAGATTACAGCTGAACCCCATCTTCATCATGTGACAACAGTGGACGACGCGGCTACTACGACAGAGGAGTTTCTACGCTTTCGTTTGCACGCGGGTCAACTTCGATCTCTCGTGCCACACACGACACACTCGATGAAATAAGCTTTTGGAAGTATCAGTTAATTCTTCGGTAACTGTACTTAGTGCCCCCTCCCTCACGGTTAATGCAACTAGGTAAGATAGCTCGAGAGTCGTTTATTTCAACCAGATCCAGGATGTAGGGTACGTACCCTCGTTCATCAGCTGGACTGATCCTTAATTTTGCTCTCGAATTATAGTGATCGAGAAAATGGTACATGTAAAAGAGAAAATATATGTAGCAGGCAGTTAACATGGTATATGTCGAAAAATAAAAGAGAAGTATATATTCCTCCTCAAATGTTACTCCTCTTAAAAACCATCTTATTATAGGTTGTTTTAGTACTTCTAAGCACATTGATTTTACTATACACCTAAAAAGATACCAAGTATTTAGAAAAGCCAAAACAACCTTTAATATACTTAACCTACCATCTGTTGACTTCCGTAGAAAAAAGAGAGAGAGAGAGAGTAGAACATATATTCCATAACATAAGAGTCATCAAGTTGGCTAGTTTGCAGCCGTAGCTTTTTTCCCCTTTATTTACTTTAGTATAATGGACGGTCGGCGCTTGCTTCGTTCTACCATTCCACTAGCGCAAGAAAGTTGTAGACTTATCGTGTGCTTGATGATGATTAGAGAGACTAACACATGACAGGACACAATTATACTACAGGGTTGACCAAAATTAGCGTCATCATGGATCAAGGCATCTTCACTTTGCATGTGCCAACACCAACCTTTTTTTTTGTCGTTTTGGTAATGCTCCGTACAACATCGATAATCATATTAGTGCTAATAGCTCACGTAGCTCGGTTAATTATGTCTCATGTAGCTCGGTTAATTATAGTAGTGCTAGACAAGCTCTTCCAGATGAAGGGGATATGTTTGTATCCAAGTGCTAATGTTTAAAAATGCTAATTATCACTAACTCGTTCTAACATAAGTGCCAATGAAGTGAAGTAAATTTAATTAAAATTTAAATAACTAAAATTTAAAAGCTTTAGCAGGAATACGAGCAGCACTTAATTGTGACCGTCCGAAAGAATCGTGCACGGCGGTTGCTATTGGTACGCACGCACGTAGCGAGGTGGCGCAAAGGCCGGCCCAGCAGGAACTGAGCGGAGCTAGAAGCCAAGCAGGAGCGCGACACGTGTTCGGCTCCCATGTATCGACCTGGCCTCTGTGGTTGACTTTGCTCGATCAGAAGGGGGAAGTAGCATGATCGAGGTGTGGGCACACTATATGCTACAGTACACTACTGTCTAGAGTACGAGTAGTGGGGGACGAAATAACAAATTCATATCCTCACATTGGCCGGCCGTAGATGAGGAAAAGCTAAGATTTTGTTCGGCTATATTTACTCTTGGTCTCTTGTTGTACAGTCTTTTTTTATGAAATTAATTTCAGTTCAGAATAAATTCTCATCTCTTGTTATACTTGTCGCGAATCTCTTGTTATATTATTATTTCTGATCCGGAATAAATTTCATAACAAAGTCTAACGAGTTTCAGTGGCCCTCGAAAATCAATGTGAAAATAAGCTAAAATACCATCGAGTTAGCACGCTCGAAATATGTGGTGGCGAGAGGTCATCCAAGGGGAGTTGGGTTAGCACTGTAGTGCAGTCAATAACGCTTGAAATGCTCGAATAATACCCAGAGCGAAGAATATCGTGACCCTAGGCTAGCTTGGTTGTCAAATGAAGTCGGTTGTGATTTTCATTCAGATTGGGCCATTCCCAACAAGTTTGGGACAGCGAGCCCACTCGTCAGTGACTCGTGGCCCCCCACCTTCACATGCAAAAAGGCCCCCTCTCGCCGTCTCCCTGGAGCAGTCGCCGGATCACGGGACCCCCGCCGCTCCCGCTCGCAGTTGCAGGAGGCAGTGACCCGACTGACTACTAATCCAACAAAGCCACCTCGTACGTTTGAATCGCTTCCCCTCCTCGCTCGGCTCGGCTCGGCTCGCCTCCCCTGCCCGCGCGCCAACATGTCGGCGTCGGCGTCGGCGGCGGACATGGCGGCGGTGAAGACGTCCTCCAACGGTGTGTGGCAGGGCGACGACCCGCTCCATTTCGCCTTCCCGCTGCTCATCCTGCAGGCCCTGCTCATCCTCGTCCTCAGCCGCGCGCTCGCCTTCCTCCTCCGCCCGCTGCGCCAGCCCAAGGTGATCGCCGAGATGGTGTCGGGCATCCTGCTCGGCCCCTCCGCGCTGGGCCGCAACAAAGCCTACCTCCGCACGCTCTTCCCGCCCTGGAGCGCGCCCGTGCTCGAGTCCGTCGCCAGCCTCGGCCTCCTCTTCTTCCTCTTCCTCGTGGGGCTGGAGCTCGACCTCCGCTCCGTGCGCCGCAGCGGCCGCCGCGCCTTCGCCATCGCCGCCGCGGGGATCTCGCTCCCCTTCGCCTGCGGCGTCGGCGTCGCCTTCGTGCTCCGCCGCGCCATCCCGGGCGCCGACCAGGCCGGCTACGCCCCCTTCCTCGTCTTCATGGGCGTCGCGCTCTCCATCACCGCGTTCCCGGTCCTGGCGCGCATCCTCGCCGAGCTCAAGCTGCTCACCACGCCCATCGGGGAGACGGCGCTCGCCGCCGCCGCGTTCAACGACGTCGCCGCCTGGGTGCTGCTCGCGCTCGCCGTCGCCATCTCGGGCGGCGGGGACCGCGGGCCCATCACCTCCCTGTGGGTGCTGCTGTGCAGCGCCGCGTTCGTGGCGGCGTGGATGCTCGCCGTCAAGCCCGCGATGGCGTGGGTGGCGCGCCGCGCGGACGCCGAGGGGGACGGCGGCGGCGACGCCTGGGTCGCCGCGACGCTGGCGGGCGTGCTGGCGTCTGGGTTCGCGACGGACCTGATCGGGATCCACGCCATCTTCGGCGCCTTCGTCTTCGGGCTGACGGTGCCCAAGGAGGGCGCGTTCGCGGGGCGCGTGACGGCGCGGGTGGAGGACCTGGTGTCGGAGCTGCTTCTGCCGCTCTACTTCGCGTCGAGCGGGCTCAAGACGGACGTGGCGGCGATCCGCGGCGGCGTGGCGTGGGCGATGCTGGCGCTGGTGATCGGCACGGCCTGCGCCGGGAAGATCGCCGGCACGTTCGGGGTGGCCATGGCGTGCGGGATGTCGGCGCGGGAGGCGGTGGTGCTGGGCGTGGTCATGAACACCAAGGGACTCGTCGAGCTCATCGTGCTCAACATCGGCAGGGAGCGAAAGGTACGTGGCATGCTTCGGCCGTGCTCAACATCTGGGCGTGGTCATCAACACCAATGCGCAATAATAATCTTTTGTTGGCAGTTCTTAATTTCTCCTCTCTTTCCCTCAAAATTTCTTTTTTTTAACAAAAGAAAGATCATCTCTTCTCTTTCTTTTTGGGACTTGTCCTTGACTGAGAGAGCATGAGCTTGCATGGAGCCAAACAGGAGTTCATCATGTGAGGACAAAAGCAGAGGTCACATGGTTCCCGTTGGTGCCTGACTAAGGATGAAAAGGGACGGAAAAAATTCCATCCTGTCTCGTCCGTATTTTTATATTTATCCCGCCCGTTTCCGTATTTATGGAAAAATACGAAAATGGGACGGGAAGCGGGAGGGGGTGTATTCTGCCCGTATTTGTGAGATCCCGTTTTTCGCCGAGATAATCTCGTATTTTTCCCGTATCTCTAAAATTCGGGAAAAAATAAATAGGCGCACCATATATCCTCACATGTTTCTCAACATCAATACATATATTTCACGTAGAAAACAATAAATATTGATCATATTTTTGAAAAATAGTTTGTGTATAGGAGTGTTTAGTGTTATATTCATACAAAATGAGTGGTGATTAAGTAATAATGCATTCCGGTAGATTTTCCGGTTCCCGCCCGTTTCCGTAACCGTTATATCATGTTTCCGCTCCCGTACCCGACTATTCCGCTCCTGCTCCTGTTTTCTGTAATAAAAAATGAAAACGAAAATAGTTGATAGATTTTCCCGTCCGTTTTCATCACCATGCGATTCATCGTGGCTAGTAGCTTTCTAGTGCCGCACGCCATAGCTGCTCGTGACTAGGTTTCTTTAGGCCATCGGCGACGTCACAGATGCGAACAGCAGAGGTGGCTCTCCTAGAGCTAGTAGTCGGCCACTGGTGGTGACCTAAACATGTCATGTCAGGCGGGCCTGCCGCCTGCCTTCGCGGTGCGTTGGAAAGTGGAGCGCGCGCGCCTTGTAGAACGAGCAAGAACTACCATGAACCTTCATCTCTTGTTATGATGTGCGACCAGGCCATGACCTTTCCTTGGTCACTACGACATTGCGGTGCTAGTGCTTCCAAGGTCTCTGATGACTGTTCTGCATCAACCGTAGAAGGTATAGGTGGATTGCGCGTTGTGGTATTGCAGAAATTGGAAAAGTGTTGATCTGTTTTGACCAACAAAAAGTTAGTATTTGCGATTGTATAATGTTGAAGATAGTGTGGTAAAGTGTCTTAATTTTTAATCTAGATAATCTAAGAATCGAGTCTAAAAGAATTATGCTCTAATTTTATATAATTTTGACCTAAAAGTATTAAAAACTATGTTGAACTGTGCACGAAACATTAGAGTCATAGTCCATTACCATCCTTGGGGAAGAAAAACAAACTTGTTTAAATCCGCTAGAGCCTTCAATTAGAATCCGTGTTTAGATCCTCACCCAAAAAATTTTGGGAATAGAATCTTGCCATTTAGAACTACTAAACAAAATCTATTTACTAAATTTTTTGCACAGATTGGTTGTAAATCACAAGACGAATCTAATGATGGTAATTAATTCATAATTAATCTATAATTAGCAGATAGTTACTATAGCATTACTATTTGCAAATCATGGATTAATTAGACTCATTAGATTCGTCTCGCGATTTAGAGCTCATCCGTGCTAAAAGTTTTATAAATAGACTTCATTTAGTACTCCATGCATGTGTCCAAACATTCAATGTGATGTTTTTTTGGTGTAAAAATTTTGGATCTAAACACACCCTCAACGACTCAAGTCGTGCCACCCATGTCCCCGAATTCTACAGGGCAACACGTCAGCACCAGCATGCATACATAGACCTGGGCATGGGTCACCCGACCCGAACAACCCGACCCGCCCGAAAAAATCCGACCCGACCCGACCCGAGCTACGTGGCGGGTGGGCGCGGGCCGTATTTTTTGACCCGCAACAATCAACGGGCCGGGCACGGGCCGTGATTTTTGACCCAAAACCCGACCCAACCCGAAAAATCCGACCCAAATGCCAAAAAAACCCGACCCAACCCGAAAAAAACCCGACCCGACACGCCCGCGCAGGGTGCACGGGACAACCCGACCCGACCCGGTGATAGATACGGGTCAGACGCGGGCCGTCCTATGCGACCCGTGACCCGGCCTTGACCCGACCCGAACCCAACCCGACCCGACATTTGCCCAGGTCTATGCATACATAAGCAACTGGCATGTGGGTCCTGTGGCGGACTAGAGATGGCATTCAGATGTCAACCTGTCAGTCATGCACAATTTTGTCCCCACGTACGTGGCGTCACAGCGTCCAGCTGCGTGTCAAACGACGCTGCATCCAACATCTCAAATCAATCAATTTGCCACAGGCCAAGTTGAATTTGCTTCTGCTGCCAAGATCAAGAAAAAGAATTTCTACGAAATTTGCCGGAAAAGGAAATTTCCGCTCAACTTTTCCAAACTTGCAAACATCTACTGTCGCGTTTGCAGGTTCTGAACGAGGAGACGTTCGCGATCCTGGTGCTCATGGCGCTGGTCACCACCTTCATCACCACGCCCACCGTCATGGCCATCTACAAGCCCGCGCGCGCCGCCGGCCGCCGCCGCCTCCACCACCGCAAGCTCCAGGGCGCGGTCCCCTCGGCGCCGTCCTCCCCGTCGGCCACCGCCGGCGCCGGCGCCCAGGAGCTGCGCGTGCTGGCCTGCATCCACGGCGGCCAGGACGTGCCGGCGCTCATCAACCTCATCGAGACCATCCGGGGCCACACGCAGCCGCGCCGCCTCGTCAAGCTCTACATCCTCCGCATGGTCGAGCTCACCGAGCGCACCTCCTCCATCCTCATGGTGCGCGCCGCGCGCCGGAACGGGCTCCCGTTCCTCCGCCCGCGCCGCGCCGGGGAGCCCCACGACCAGGTCGACGTCGCCTTCGACACCTACGCGCAGCTCGGGCACGTCAGCGTCCGCCCCATGACCGCGGTGTCCGCGCTCCACACCATCCACGACGACGTCGCCGCCGTCGCCGAGGACAAGCGCGTCTCTCTCGTCGTGCTGCCGTTCCACAAGCGCCAGACGGGGCACGGCGACGACGTCGAGAACCTCGGGCCGGAGTGGCGCGCCGTGAACCGGAGGATCCTGCGGGAGGCGCCCTGCTCGGTGGCTGTCCTCGTCGACCGCGGCTTCGGCGGCGGCGAGCAGGTCAGCTCGGAGCAGGTCGCGCACGGCGTCTGCGTCGTGTTCTTCGGCGGGCCGGACGACAGGGAGGCGCTGGAGCTCGCCAGCAGGATGGCCGAGCACCCCGGTGTGGAGGTCACCGTCGTGCGGTTCGTCGACGGCAAGGCCGGCAGCGAGGAGCAGTGTGAGGTCACCCTGCGTCCATCCAACACCAAGAACGCTGACCGGAGCTACACATTCTCCACAGCCGTGATCGACACCCGCAAGGAGAAGGTAAATTAATTAACTTCAGGATCGAATTCAGGAGATGACCTTTTCTGATGGATTATTGCTTGATCCATGGCGCATTCAGGAGCTGGACGAGGCGGCGGTGGCGGAGTTCCGGCAGAGGATGGGGTCCTTGGTGCGGTTCGAGGAGCGGGTGGTGGTGGGCAACGTGATCGAGGAGGTGGTGTCGATCGGGAAGAGCAGGGAGTACGGCCTGGTGGTCGTCGGCAAGGGCCGGCTGCCGTCCTCGATGGTGGCGCAGCTCGCCGTGCGCCCGGCGGAGCACCCGGAGCTCGGGCCCATCGGCGACGCCCTCGCTTCCTCCGGCCACGGGGTGACGTCGTCGGTGCTCGTCGTGCAGCAGCACGACATGAGCAACGCGGACGAGGTGCCGGTCTCTGTCGTCGTCGACGGCCACGCTCACGACGGCGAGTTTGCCAAGGACATGGCCATGGCCGAGCCATAAGGTCTCGCACGTTCTGAATCCAGTGATCAAGCGCCGGTTTGATCCGGTAGGATGATGACGATGACTAAAAATATTGCTTATTTTTTTTCGAAAGTTTTTTTCCCTGATAGAATAAGTTTGGAATCGGTAAGCATGTAATTATGGTTAAGTGTCACGCTTCCTTTTGATAAGGCTACTGAATGTATTCGGTTGCTTGTTTTACCAAGGCTAATGCGTACTTAATAGCACAAATGTTTATAAAATATTGGTCGTAGAAGGTTAATCATGTATATCCAGCTTAATATATAACCACTTACATTTGCCTATTACTGCACTAAACGATGTAAGCAATTCCACATTTCGCTTGTTTTCTTCCAATTTGCAATTTGAACAACTTCCAGTGAACAATGAAATCATTTCAACTCTATACGAACGTTCAACTGAATGCTGAAAAACTCTGAATCAGGATATGAAAACTCTCAGCTTTGTAGAGTTCAAAGTCAAACAGACCGATACGAAATTATATTTATTTTGGAATATGAAAATTTTGATTGAAACGCAAAAGAAGCACACGAGTAGAAATAAGATTAATCCCAATGAGAAGGTTCATACTAGGCAAGTCCCCATGGGAGTTGCACTCAATGAGGTGCCACACAAACAAGGAAAGTAATTCATCTAGATGCCAAGTTTTTTGAAATTGTTCTACATTGGAGTTTAAGATCACCGCGTTAGCAATAACGTAATCAATTGGTGTTTGAAATTACCCCTCCGATGAATGCGTCCATGTTGGATTGTAGGTTCCATATAGCATTTACTTTGATCAGGACAAACTAGTTCATTCTCCCTCTCCTTAAATTTTAAAATCTGATGGCAGGTCACGAAAAATGCCAACAAACGTGAATAAAACTTTCTACGTTTTTACGTAATCATGCCTAAATAAAGCCATGTATGTGTATCTTTTTTTTCCTTTCACAAAAAGAAGTATTTTTCCATTTGGAAAAAGAGAGGGATATGTGATAAAATGAGTTGATCGCATACCAACCTTGGGCCCGGGCCCATTCTTTACCAGACTACTACCACCACCTAAACGGGCCACACTTGGGCCGCTTCAAATTAATCAGTGAATTCCACGATGTGACGCCGTGATGTGATCCCTGGGGCCCACAATCGCACAGGGCCAGGCACACTGGTGGCTAGAGGGGGACCAGGGGAAGGCACTGACTGGTGGGGCCGCGGTCGGTGGCAGCCTTCCGAGTTCCGACCGAAAAGATGCCGCGGAGGGGAGGCGCGCGTCCATCCCACGCGACTCCCCCGCACAAATACCACCACCGCTCCGCCACCCTCCCTCCACCACCACCAAGCAACTCGCAGGGCAGCCAGGGGAGAGGAGAAGCACCTTCCTTCCTCGCCGCGATCGCCCTCCGCCCAGCCCGAATGGTAAGCGCGACCGTCTCCTCTTCCCACCTCCCGCTGCGGGTTCGTCTCTGCTGATTGTCGCTGTTGTCTGTGCACGGTATCTCTCCGTTCTGCTCATCATCAACCTACGCGATCTAGATCTTTGTCGAGTAGGGGTGAGGGAAGAGTTGGCGAGATTCGATCTGCGATGCTCTTGTTCTTTCACAAGCTACAGTTCCGGCACATTGTCCGTTTTGTCCTCACAGTGGCAGGATGTCTCTCCCACCTGCGTTTAGCTTAGGGTCGATTTTGATTGATCGCGTAGATGAACAAGCGAAGCAGTCAGAACATTCCTGCTCGCTATCAGTTCAGCGACGGATTCGTCCCCTCATCTAGTCATTTAGCAGACCAAGCATTTAGCCTTATGCTTCAGTTTGGTAGCTGACTACTTGGGGGAAAACAGGGCTTCTTTCAGTAGTTTACTGACTGCCAACTTCGATCGCATGATATGGTCTGAAAAAAAAAACTCAAATCATCAGATGGCTCGCCTCTTCAGTTCAATTGCCATGTCTAGTCACCAGATGTGGTGGTAACTTTAGATGTACTTTCTGACTACCTGTGATCTTCGAATGCCAAAGCTCGGGCAGTTTGGTACACCGTATCCAAGAGAACATGTACATGTACCAGAAAGGGATGTCAGAGAAGGCATCACATTGTTTTCCAACTAGTTGTGCCGTGATGTGCGGTCGTAGTTCATGTCTTCACAATTGTGCTCGCGGCAGTCATTGTCATTGTTTCATGTGGACCTGTTGTGGACTCGCACCGATCAATTATGCTGTGATATGTGGACATTCTGCTAGCTGAGATTCAGATCCACCGAGTAGTAGAGAACATCACCGAATTCAGTTTGTTCGGCAGCCATTGTCTTGCCAGAGTGCCAGTCATTTGTATTGATTGTGTTCAGCTCAGATGAGAGGTACAGGCAACCCAACTGCAGCCAAGCTTCCTCTGGAACTGGCACGGCCAGCTACAGTTGTTCTGTAACCTTCCCCTGATCACAATGAGCTTATCTCACATTACATCCACCATATGGAACTGCTTTTACAGTAGTATCATATCGACTGACAGCGAATGCTTTTACAATTGAAGCAACTGGCATGTGATTGTTGTTTCTTACTTCTATGATGTTTTGCAGTGCAAGCAAATCGTCTTTATTGACTATGAATTTTCTTTACTCATAGGCGAATGCAGCGTCAGGGATGGCCGTGGACGACGAGTGCAAGCTCCGGTTCCTGGAGTTAAAGGCCAAGAGGACCCATCGCTTCATCATCTACAAGATTGACGAGAAGAAGAAGATGGTCGTGGTAGAGAAGGTCGGCGAGCCCGTGCTGAACTACGATGATTTCGCTGCGACCCTCCCTGCAAATGAGTGCAGATATGCAATCTTCGACTACGATTTTGTGACTGAGGAGAACTGCCAGAAGAGCAAGATTTTCTTCATCGCGTGGTATGTACTTTCTCACTTGGCATTTTAACTGTCGGTTCTGTTCTCGGTGTGGCTGGCTGCTGATGTGCTTGACATTGATGGGCTGCAATGGTGAAGGTCCCCTGATACAGCGCGTGTGAGGAGCAAGATGATCTACGCGAGCTCCAAGGAGAGGTTCAAGAGGGAGCTGGACGGCATCCAGGTGGAGCTTCAGGCTACCGATTCCGCCGAGGTTGGTCTTGACGTGATCCAAGGCCGTGCAAACTGATCATGGCCAATAACCAACTGCATCTGCCTGAGTATGAACATCAGACGAGGACTTAGTGCTCCCCTGAGGCAAAGGCTGCCTGTCATGTGCTACTTACGGGACTATGTAAACTACATCCATTGCAGCCATAAATATATCTGTTCGGCGTGCTTGTTCGTCAATTTTCTTGGTATGCTGCCATGCTTGCCATGAGAAGCAACATTTCGGTGGTAGAATTATATTCACAGTTGTCTTGCGGTCTATCAAAACCTGGTTGGAAGATCTGAAACTGAATTCGCAACATGGCTTATCTCCAGTTAAACATGTCAACAAATTTGCAATTAATACATCTGGCAGCATTTCCGTGGAATCCTTCTAGATGTCCAGATTATCAGAACCACCAGCAAGGGTGGAACTAGACATCCGAATTCTCAGAACAAATTTGATATTTTGAAATAGATATGCTTGGAATTTTATGCTAATCTTTTTTTATATTATCAAGCATATTATTACACATAAGAATAAAATTTTGTATAGATTTTTTTATGCATTATTTGCTCCCTACAATTAAAAAGGTGAAAAAACATCTGAATCTGTATCCGATCTGTATTCGGATTTTTATATCTATTATTTGAGAATATATATGATAAATTTGAGGTTTAGTTTTTATGAATCTTTACAAGGTCAATATTAAATACAAGGCTATGAATTTACATAGAAAAATTCTATATCTTATTTATCCATAATCGAAGAAAAATGACCAAAAATCTGACATTCGAATAAATATCCGTTTGCACCCAGTACTGCACGCACGACACCTTTGAACCTAACAAAATTCAAGGTGCACAAATCAGCAAAACATTGGATGCCTCATGGTTCATGCCCATGAGTTAAGTTGTGAATACAAGAAGAGCAGTAAATGCTGATACACGGCCAGGAATTCGAAGTGCATAAATCAGCCAAATATTGGATGCCTCATGCAGTCATTCCTGTGACTTGCGAATA
This sequence comes from Panicum virgatum, assembly GCF_016808335.1. Taxonomy (NCBI): domain Eukaryota; kingdom Viridiplantae; phylum Streptophyta; class Magnoliopsida; order Poales; family Poaceae; genus Panicum; species Panicum virgatum. The sequence goes on from NC_053147.1 coordinate 7,315,432, forward strand.
CAAGAACAACAGTAAAATGTTCATCAGCTCATGCCCATGACAAGGAGTCTGCATTACAGAATTTCACAGAAACTCTGGACATCCATCAGATTTTCAGAAGAGTATACAACTGAGGCCTCCTTTAGTTGTGGCTGTAAAGTTTCTGAAATGGAATCTTTGCATATTTGAAGTATTAAACATAGATTAATCACAAAACTAATTACAGAACTCGTCTGTAAGATATGAGATAAATTTATTAAGACTAATTAATCCGTCATCAGTACATGTGTACTGTAGCAATTACTGAAGCAATTTAGTGTCTAATCATAGTCTAATTAGGCTCATTAGATTCGTCTCCCAATTTACAAGCAAACTATGCAATTTATTTTTTATTTCATCTAAATTTAATACTCCATGCATGTAAAATTTCCTTTTGATGTGATATAATTTTGGAATTTTGATTTTTGCAACTAAACAAGACCCAAGCAGCCAGGAGAATATACCCAGTACTGTAGTGTGCACTATAATCAGTTTGCTTTCTTCAAAATCGGCAGCTGTTTTAATGAGCACAGCACAGATTCATACACTTTACCAGCTAAACGTCATTTCTAATCGACTATTGCAATATCCATAGCCAGATACAGCACCACAATCAACAAAGCACATGTAAGGCTATAACAACAAAGCCAAGGATTGGAGATAGATATGTGTCCACCAAAACATACAGAACAAAGTGTTAAAGTCTGTCCAAAAATTATTTCTCCAGTATCAAACGAGGCCATAACTCAAACACATCAAACCCAACACAACGCCCACGACAACAACAGCATGCTGGATTTATTTATATACATCCATCATATTTACAGAATTGAGGGTGCATCTGCAGAACACGAGCACCTTTCAGGAAGCTTCAGCAATCGAGAAATGCATTTTGGCAACAGACTCATGCATGAAGCTGCTTCCACATTTGGCTTCCTGATTGCCCATGCTGTAATCCATGATCATGGTCGTATGATCGTCTACTGAAGATTGACCGCCAGTAGTGCTAACACCTTTCAACCTAACAATATTCAAGGTGCATAAATCAGAAAAATATTGGATGCCCATGGATTGCAAAGGTGAGAATAGCAGTAAAATGCTCATACCCATGATCAGGAAACTGCATTACAGATGAACTCTGTATAGAATTCTGGTGATTTTTCTTGGACTTCCCCTTCTGCTTCTTCTGCTTATTCTTCTGCTTGTTCTTCTCCTTGCGGGATTTGGACCGCCGCTGATAACTGCTATTCACTGAATGGCATACCGACGTCACAGGGGGATCATACACGTCAGGGGCCCATTTGACGTGGCGATTTTCAGTTGGTGATGCCATTCCATTCTTTTCACGGCCTCCTTTCATAGCCGAGATGAGCTTCAAAGTTGGCTAGTGATCGACAAAATGAAAAGGGTAGTAGTCATCATTAGGCAGCGTATATTACCACAAGCGTTATTAGTTTGTTAGTTGTCAAAAAAGACTCGAGAGAGCAAATAGTGATTGGCCAGCACGTCAAGGGCAATAACTGGTTGCTTCACGTGAATGTGAAAAGACACTAGTTGTCTGAGCTGCCAAATTGCTAAATATTGTCCGGCATGCATGGCTAGCCTAATACAGAACTACAGAAGCATAGCCAGACAGGCATGGACTCACTTTAGGCAGTTAAGCAGATTGTTTGATTGATTCCGTTCACAACTGTATTTATATGACCCCAAGCTTGTCATATCTTTCCTCCTCCAAGAACGGTACAAAGGAAAACAGCCTGAGCCTTCAATTCTCAAGCAGGCTTCCTAATTATAGCCACAGCAATAAGCAGCATATGTTTGGACAAGGAATATCAGGTTACATGGAATGAATAACTTGAAACAACTACGGCCAAATTTACACACAAAAAATATAGATAAAGAAATGTGGGTTGCTGGCATGGCATGGTTGTCGCTCGCTAATATGGCTAGCTAGCCCTAACTTTCTGGAGCTTTAGCCCCAAAACACTCAGCTAGCACAGAATAAAATCTGGATATATTTAACCTAGTTCGAAGTATTGTAGTATTTCAAAAGATGTTGCTAATTTTGTATGAGCAGAGTGTGTCATGCTTAGTTGCCTACAAACTGGAAAGCACATATAAATCGAAATCACTTAAAAGCAGCTATAGAACACTAAGAACCCTAGTTGGAATCCAGTCTGCTGTCAGATTATGAAACTTTGCTCATAATTGTAACAATGAAAAGTCACATTCAGGTACCAATTGAGCATGCACAAATTAGCGAGAAGGTAAATACAATAACAATCATTTTGGACAAATGATAAGACAATTTAACATCAGGTACTCACAGGTAAGGACACCGAGCGCTCATAAGCAGGGGCACCCGTGTGCCCATCATCTGCACTCGAGCATGAGTGATCCGCCTGTTGAGGGAAAGTCGCACACTTCTGGAGGCCTTTCTTCACCTCCAAAGTTATCGACTGGGAGAAACCCGTACATATCTGAGCCTCCAGCAAACCATTGCCACCCTCTGCGGCTTCACAGGTTTCATCAACCGAAGCACAGCACCTCTCTATCGGAGGCAGAAGACCAGCATGGGCAACGCTTGTAGGAGAGTTGTCACCAGAGGTCACCACTGGCGCTCTCTCGAGACAGCGGGTACGACCATCCATCAAGGCACTGGCTTACTGCTTGCAGAGTGATACACCGAAACTGCAAGCGTACGACCACACTGCACCGATGCTACAAAACAGGAGAAAATCACCGCTCTAGCTATTATTCCTCCACATAGCCATACTTCAAGATTCAGATGATGATGCTAACTTGCTAAGTGACAGAGTTGCATCACTATACACTATAGATTAAACTCTAAGCATAGCATAATGCGATCCTAAGTGAAACAACTGAAGCTCGGTCGAATAATAATAATAATAATAATAATAATAATAATAATAATAATAATAATAATAATAATAATAATAATAATAATAATTCTAGGCCTGGATTTGGTTACACAATAATCCTAAGAGGCAGGTGATCCTGTATGTTACCTAACTCCCAGCAGCGCAGATCCGATCCAGAGAGCGAGCAACCGACCCAAACCAATCCGATCCAGCACAAGACAGCACCAAACCCTGCAAGACAAGCCGGTGCGCGAGAGGAAATGGCAGGCGCCAAGGGCAGCAGGTAGAACTAGAACTCTAGGAGGAAGGAAGCGGGGCAGACGGATGGGTGGACAGATAGAGGGGCGGATGCAAGCGTTAGGAGGAGGAGAGGGGTTGGGCACGCCAAGACCAAGGTTTGAGACGATGGGAGCAGGCGGAGGGGCAGGAGAGCGCGTCGTCGCGGGGGAGGCGGCGCAGGGGCGAGCAGCAGCCCCGCACGGGCGAAGGCATCCTGGATCCGCGCCTCGGCCGCCGCGGCCGCCGGCGAGGTCGGGCTTGGGGCGTCGCAGATCTGAGCAGGAGCAGGCGGCGACTGAGAAAAGGGGTGACGACGAATCGCTCGCCCCGCGGACGAGGGATTTTTTTTTTCTGACGACTTCCCTCGCCTCCCACTCCTCCTCGATTCCTTGTGGTTTTTCTTGACGCGGAGCGGGTCGGGGTATTCGCGGGCGCATTTATAGTGGGGCGAGTGGATAAGGTGCCACGTGTACTTGGTCTGGGCTTTTTTTTGGCGTTTGTTTTTTCACGAAATTACTTAGGGTGGGTTTAATTCACTTTACATTTTGCGTTTTTGCAATGGAATCTTCAATATTTGAAGTATTAAATGTAGATTAATCACAAAATCAATTATAGATCGTGTCTGTAAACTACGAGATGAATCTAATGAGACTAATTAGAGGATCATCAGAGCATGTTACTGTAGCATCACTGTAGCAATTCAGTGTCTAATCACGCCCTGATTAGACTCATTAGATTCGTCACGCGATTTACAGTTCATTTGTGTAATGCGATTTATTTTTTTGACTATATTTAGTATACCATACAAGCGATTTAAAAAAAATTTGCATTTTGCTTTTGGGATTTAAACACAGCCAATCTGCTGCTCCCGGAAATGACGCTTCACCGGTTGTCTTTGCGCCCATTGGTCTTCGAGCCTGTTCGGCTAGCCCAATGAACAGTGCTGGGCTGGCTTATTACGGCTTATTCCCTCTCACAGAATACTATTCATTCTACCAGTCGAGTACTATTCATTCTACCAACCGAACAGACTCTTGCTTTATCATTGATTCATTCTACCAGCCGAATAGGCTCTTGCTTTATCATTGGGCTGGGACCGAACTATCTCCGAATCGTTGGGCCTTGGTTGGACCTTAGACCATTGGGATTGGGGAAGCATAAAAGAATTGAAATTTGTCCCTAAAAAAAGGAATTGAAATTCTCTCTCACTAAAATTAGACCATCGTACTTCTCACTGAGATTTCACTTGCCAGGTCCAAAGATTTGACGGAAGAGGGTGGAGTTGCCAGGTCTAAAAATTTGACGAAATAGGATGAAGTCTCATTTTTCGATAGAAGGAAAACATTTCTACCCAAAAGCTAAAACTTTTTTTTCACTAGTTTGTTGTGTAGCAGTTTTATTTGTTAGTTATGAAGGAGGTGTTGTTCATCAGGGTGTTGAAATCATCTCTTAGATCACCGACATCCCACATCGTCTACATTTCCCCGGTGGTCACCACTGGCGTTCTCCCGTTCTATCTGCCTCTCCTAATATCGCACATTGCATGGTCGTCAGCATAGCACCAACGCCCGTTATCCAGGAGGTCAGAAACAGTCACCTATCCTAATCCCAGCATGTTGTTTTGATCGGGATTGCTGGGAATATACATAATATTTTTACAAAAATTCATTTAATTATTACCCAGCAATTTGGATTCTCTTTCTTTTCTCTATGGAAAATGATGCAGCCGATGTACGAATATTGATACCCCTAGTTGTACGAGTGCTAATTGGGGCACACAAAAAACGACAAGACAAGTCAGCCTGCGAAGGGAGCAGATAGAGTCTGATGTCTTCCAAATCAATGTCCTTCGATCTCCGCGATTCATCTCTATTTGCTTCATTTCCTTCCTCTGTGTTCATGGAATTAAATGTTTGATTCATTTCCTTCCTTTGCGTTTATGGAATTAAATGTATATGCATTGATCTGATTGGCTCCAAATAAACTCATATAAATCCAATTAGTAACATACCAAGCTAGACATTCCTTTGTTAATTCGTTGACTAAATAATTCCGTAAACATCAACATGAAAATAATATATTTCCATATTTAATCAAGGGTTGTCTTGTATAGATACTAAATGTTGCTTTCCTTTTAGACTTTTAGATAGCATAGTTGGTTATTCTATCACACAATAACTGAGAATTTTTTTAGTAGTAGTTCGTTGCAATTCAATCAATCTTAAATAATTTGACCTTAAATACGTGCCACAGGCACGTACATGCATGTACACCTCCACTAGTTAGACAAAACAAATATTTAGTATACAAGCTATCAAAAGTGAATGGAGGGAGTATATACACCTCATGAATTATGGGCAGTATGTTAAATTGGTAAAATATCATAAAGCTTAAATGCCTTTATTCCAATGTCCAAACAAGATATGTTATACCATACCCCGTTACATAATTAATGATCATGTACAAGTAGATCACTAGTCGTGCACCATGTTATCAGGTATGATTCTCTACCTCTCCCATCAGCAATCAAACTGGATCATATTCAAGTAGGTCGGGTTGGAACGCTCCAACCAAACCAAACAATTCCTAGGTTGCTCATAGTTTTCGATGGCTTATTCAGCCATTTGGCGCGGTCCGTTCTGACACCCGTGGCTAGGGTGTTTTCGTGAAATTTTTTGGAGATTTTGGTGTAATTTCATAAATAGGAAAAAAAGAACTTTCCATGCAGGCTAGCTTCATTTAAATGATTCTGACACCCGTTGCATAATTTTATGTTCACATACGCTATATTAGATTAATAGGAGTGTGAAGGGAAACCGGTAGCCATTGAAGTGTTGTAACATAGAATCCTTACCATATTCATTCATCCGTCACACATCTTACCTCTCGTCACTAGATTTCATAATCAACTTTTGGAAATCCACCCTGTCACTATAGGTAATGAGAAAAATTGCATGATTTGCCTCTACAAATCAAGAGGTGGGCCCCAAATTTGAAACCACCTTTGGCAACCAGATATAACGTATACATATTCCAATGATTTTTATATAAAAGCGCTTATAGGCCCCACCTACAAAAATCAGCCCACTACCACACGGCTAGTAATGGGCCAATTCACTATACCTTGGCGCAAGCCGGTCCAAGCAAATAAGTTAGCGGTGTGTTAGTGTTTCCGAACACACCATGGAAGGAGATATTACACATGCATGCAACTCAGGATGTAGGTTTCTATGGGTTGACCTAATGACCCATTACCCAAAATTTAAAAATTGGTGTAAATACCCATGGGGCTAGCCCAAACAAAGCTAGTGTCTAGTATTACCAAACTAATTAGGTCTATTGGGTAACCCCACAATGAGATCGAAACATCCTGGATGCAACGGCGGCGTGACGGCCACGAGCAGGTCTGCTCAGAGCGCGGTGGCCAGGGACGCGAGGTCCGACCTCTCCTACCCATCCCAGACCACAATGGCCGCGCCCTCGAGCTCGGTGGCGGAGGGCACCCCCCAAGGTCCAAAAGGCGACTGCTGCTCCGTCTCCGGGAGCCGCCGCAGCGCCACCGTCGGGCGCTACTCCGGCTTCGAGAGCCACTGGAGACCATCCCGTCAAGGGCCCCATGGCGGGGCCACCAGTGCAGCAATACCGCGCGCTACTCCTAGCACTGGAGAGCAGCCCGCCAGAGCCCCACGGCGACGGCGCCTCACTTTGATCCTTACCCGGCCAGGAAGGAGCCACGGACGGGCCACGCCAGCGGCACGGTGGCCATGGAGACCACCTTGGGCCACCTGCTTGCTGTGGCGGCAGTGGCCCTCATCATCGGTGAATGCTCTGTTGTCCAATGTGGTCCATTTCTAGTGATGGGGGCGCGCTTCCTCCATTATCTCGCCTGCTATTTTGCTGCCCGATAAAATTGAGAAAAGCACATTCGCCATTGTTCTGAATCCTAATTGATTAGCTAAAAGGTCAATGACAGCAAGGAAATAAGCTTATTAATTTAATTTCTAGGTAACCCAATGAATTTTGGCTAACCCGGTGTTTAATTTTTGGATCAACCCACTAAGTTGACGATTCCCACTGGGTTGAGTGGGTTGGGCACTGGTTGACTCAAAACCAACCCATTTGCATCCTGACATGCGACGCTGGGTTGGTATTTGATCCGTTTGCTGTTGATTTTTTTAAGCTCTCAAGAACAGCAAGCTGATTTGGTCAGCTTCTACAAGCTGGGGGTTGTGATTTTTGGTTATGTTCTGATGACAGCACCAACCCTTTTCTAAGGCAACTATTGATCGATTTGAGGGTCAAGGTTTGGGGTATGACCAAGGAGAATGCAAATACGAGCGTCGATTTCAGAGGCAAGGGGGCAATTGGAGGAATGGTTGTTCATGAAGCAGAGTTAGCTGAATGGAGAAGAACAGTAGTAGAAAAAGATGCTCATGTGGTTGCACTAAGGGGGTGTTTAGATTCAGGGACTTCAAAAAAGTCCTAGGGACTTTTTAGTATTTAGAAGTATTAAATAAATATTAATTATAAAACTAACTGCAGAACCCTGGGGCTAAACTGCGAGACGAATCTAATGAGGTATCTTAATCTATGATTAGCGAATGGTTACTGTAGCATCATTGTAGCCAATTATGAATTAATTAGGCTCATTAGATTCGTCTCGCAAAAAAGCACTCAGCTGTCAAAAAACATTTATAAACAGATTTTATTTAATACTATAAAATAGTAAGATTCCTTTTGATGTGATAGGGACTTTTGAAAAAAGTCCTGGAACCAAACAAGGCCTAAGTTACGAATTGAAGATATAGGGTAGAGCCTGCAGTGTTTGATCTATTTGGGTGGGAAGGGCGGGCGGGCTTCTTTCCCAATGTGGATGCCACTAGGTCCAAAACCGTTTATGTCCTGTTTTGGAAGATTGGGGGGGGGGTGCTAATTTGCCGATTTCAAAGATCAGAGTTGAGTTTTAGACTTTAGCCAGAGTTGAAGGGGTAATGTGAACTTTTTCCTATACTTTATCTCTACCAACATCACATTGGACATACCCATGACATTCTGGAATCAAGCTCACTTTTCTTAGGTATATCATGCCCCCGCAAATTGTGAGATCAACTGGGGATTTAGGGTTGTTTGTGATGAGCTATAGGATTTGTCTTTGCAGAAGAACACGAGAATAGTCAGAAATGAGATTATTTCTTATGGGGAGGGCGGTTTGTTTCTCACTATGATGGGTTATGATTGATGATTTTTGTTATATGCTTGCACGTTTTAATGCCATCAGTGAACTGAGTGAAACAACAAGAAAAAAACATCGGTGACGATATAGGTACATCCTAAAATTTAGCCTTGTTTAGTATCCAAATTTTTTTTGCACAGTATCCGTCACATCAAATCTTCGAACACATTTATGAAACATTAAATGCAGTTGAAAAAATAACTAATTACACAGTCTAACTGATTAGCACGAGCTGAATCTTTTAAACCTAATTAGTCTATAATTGGACATTATTTATCAAGTAACAACAAAATATGCTACAATATCAAAACCCAAACTTTTTCACCAACTAAACACACTTTCTTACGTTTGGATAAGGATCAAGAAACACTCATCTTTGCCGTGCCAAATGCAGTGACCTGGGCACCTGGCCATAGAACCTTCATCTAATCTGGCTCGCACGGGCCTCACGCCTGCCACCAACCCACACACCTCAGCAGTCCTCCAGCTGTCCGCTTCCTCGGTCCTGATTGGTCCGCAGCTCCCTCCCACGGATCACGCCCCCAAAACAAATCTCCACCGCCCCCCTCGCCGAGATCCAACGGCGCTCACCTTACATCACGCGGATCGCTCCCCCCTGCCCACCCCGTCGTGGTCACCCCGCTCGCAGCTATAAAACCAGCGCCGCGTTCGAAACAGCGAAACCACCCAAAAAAATTATCGAATCCCGCCTCCCTCGTTTCGCCCCAACCCAAAACCGAGTTTCCCTGCAATTCCCCCCGCCTCCGCTCCGAGATGGACGCCGGCGCACCGAAGGTGAAGAAGGCGGCGGCGGGCCGCAAGCTTGGCGGGCCGAAGAAGAAGCCGGTGTCGCGCTCCGTCAAGGCCGGGCTCCAGTTCCCCGTCGGCCGCATCGGGCGCTACCTCAAGAAGGGCCGGTACGCGCAGCGCGTGGGCACGGGCGCCCCCGTCTACCTCGCCGCCGTCCTCGAGTACCTCGCGGCCGAGGTCCTGGAGCTGGCGGGCAACGCGGCGCGCGACAACAAGAAGAACCGCATCATCCCGCGCCACGTCCTCCTCGCCATCCGCAACGACGAGGAGCTGGGCAAGCTGCTGGCCGGGGTCACCATCGCGCACGGCGGCGTCCTCCCCAACATCCACTCGGTGCTCCTCCCCAAGAAGGCCGCCGAGAAGGCAGAGAAGGCGGCCAAGTCGCCCAAGAAGGCCGCCGCGAAGTCCCCCAAGAAGTAGGCTGCTCATGATGATGCGCGCGCGGATCTCACCTCATCTCACCTTGCTTTGTGTGTATGTAGTGCCGCATCTCAATGTATCGTGTCCTCCGAGCTTCGGATCCTATGTCGTAGGTCTAGGCTTTAGCTGTAGTGGTTGGTGATGGGGATATGTATGTTTCCAAAATTTAATGAGAAGTGGGAGCGGTTTGCTTTCCTTTATGAATTCTGGATCTGGTATTTGCGCTTCCTGTGCTTCTGAAGTGCGGTTTGTTTTCTGGTTCCGTTGTGGTCGATGGATTTGGGTTGTTGGATGGTACATTGCAAAATGGGACTGAATTTCAGGTGATTCTGTTCGTTTCTGACAAGGCTTAGCATTTTCGTTTTGGGACATCTACATGTGGATTCAGACTGGTGAAACTTAATGGTTTCAGGCGAATGGATTCAATGAGGGGAGAGTCCATCTTTGACAAATTTGCCAGGTAACATTCAGATTTCAGACCGGGTGTGTGTTTAGTTCGCGAAAAGTTTGCGAAAAAGTTGCTGTAGCACGTTTCGATTTTATTTGACAACTATTGTTTAACTATGGAGTAATTAGTCTCAAAAGATTTGTCTCGTCATATACAACTAAACTGTGCAATTAGTTATAATTTTTAACTATATTTAATACTCTATACATATATTGTAAGATTCGATGTGACATGCGTCTGTGAAAAATTTTGAGAACTTTTCGCGGAACTAAACACAGCCCGGAGCGAGTTGTGATTGTAACCGTTTCAGTTCATGTCGTGTGCTGTAAAATCGTTGCAGGTTTGCTGGCATGCAAATTTCGGCCTACGCTTCGACAGAGGCGTCTTCGACAGATAAATTCTGACTGGTGCGCGTCCCCAATTTGCAGATGGTGAAAGTTTCATCAGACGCGGCTTCGGCAGTACGGTGCCAGATTGAACAGTATGAATTCTGAGGTAATCTGCAAAAGAGTTTTCTTTTCATTCGTATAAATGTGCATTGCTAGTCCGCTTTGCAATGATCCTCACGTTCTCTACAAATTTCCAATACTGTTTGAACTTTTTATACATCTCAACAATGTCAGGCCATGTTTTTCAAAGAACAGCATTGAGGCCTTTGCAAATTTGCACGAGGCACATTTACTATCATAGGAGTGACAGAACAGAACAAACTCAATCTCAGCCGCTGGATTATATCACAAAGGCAATGAATATTACGATACCAATTTAGTACAACATATATAGGCACCGAGGCCAGGAAAGAATATTTTGCCCACTCTTGTGTTACTAGCTTCAACTACTACTGATTCCCCAGGGGATTTGATTCAGGGTTCGTTACTACTAGCGGTATACAAGTCACCAACAAAATAACAATACTCGTGTTCCATTAGATAGCAGTATCTCAGTTTTTCGTCAACATCCTCCAGACCTGACCGGTGAAAGACATCCCCTCAAGCAAGGCACCGTTGCACCACGCAGCAGCAGCCTACCTCCTCAGGCCCTCAACAATGTAGGTAGCATACAGATCCCTGTGTAAAAGAACATCACATTGCCGTCCAGTTAGGTTGAGACGAACACATTTTACATGAATCAATGTACTAAGCATGGTCTATTTTTTTTTCAAGAGTTGTCATTAACTTACATGGAGTGTTGTATCGCTTCATAAGCAGCGCTAGCAGGCAGAAAGTCATTCACGGCAACCTCCTTGTTCTCATTCTTCTTGTCTGTAGATCCCGGTTAAAGAAATCATTCAAATTAAGAAGCAAGTACACTATTAGCTTGGCTTTGAGATTGAGGCAGTTTAACACATGATAAGTGTTTACTAGTTAATCACTCAAAAAATGGCAAAACTCATTTTGAAACGCATAACAGCCAAAGATGCACTACTATTGTTAAAGAGGCCGTGATGTTCAGGTCAAGTTAGGATTATTTTGCAAATTATCATGTTGCAGATAAATTAGGAAAATTTCACAATTATGATAAAAACATTAATTGCAGAAGACAGCAGATTCTTAGCTAGCAGAACTAAATACTGATGGAATGAATACAAAAGGATACAGTCCTCAAAGAAGCGCCTGATTTCAGCCAAGCGGTGAGGTGGAAGCTCCTTGATATCATTGTAGTGCTTGTATTCAGGATCATCAGCGCACACAGCAATGATCTTGTCATCTGCCTCTCCCTGATCAATCATAGGCATAAGGCCGATGGCCTTTGCCCGAAGGAAACAGCCTGGAATAACTGGCTCCTGCGCACTCACAAAAGTGACATTTGATAAAAATCTTCTCTGAGACACATGCAGAAATGAGAAATGACAATACTTGTAAATGCAAGATGGCCCTAGACCACCGCTGGAACTAGTTCAACTTATTGCTACAACTGCTCAGAACACTATGAATGTAACAATTTGCAATTCATAGAACAAAAAATTAAGACACACCTGCATTATAACCAGCACATCCAGAGGGTCACTGTCTTCACAAAGTGTGCGAGGAATGAATCCATAGTTGTGAGGGTACACAACTGATGAATACAGTACACGGTCCACCTGCACATTCAAGTACAAAATCAGGACATATTAGAACTGAGAAGACAGGTTTGCAACAATATGGGCAACAAGCCGCATTGCATTACCTTTATCAGTCCAGTTTTCTTGTCAAGTTCGTACTTCACCTTGCTGCCCCTGGGTATCTCAATGACCTGGGCAAAGAAATAGGACCCACTTCAATGAGTCTTTCTAAAACATTTGAGCAGGCATCAGAAAGTGACTACTGACACATAAAGTTCAGAAATGTCAGGGAGTTTTTTATTTTTGTTTTTTTCCCAAGAAAAGACAAAATATTGTGATATTGAAATTAACATGTTGCAAAAGTATCCATCAATGTTAAGTAACAAAAGATCAATTGATCAGTGAAGTATCACATGATGTCCTTACACAGTTGAATATGGTTGGTGCACCAGGTCCTGCATGAAGCAAGAAACATAAGTATCTCATAGCAATCAAGAGAAGATTGACAGTTTGTCAGATGAGTAGAATACCAATCTCCAGATCATGCCAAGGATGCGCAGCAACAGATCTCCTGGACATGGATGACAGTATTCTTTCATTCAGAGCAGGAACCTTTTGGAATGAGCCTGCCTCGTTCACAGCTTCTACAGCAGGAGCCATCGGAACAACCTGGCAAGAATAAAAGGTTACCAGGTAAACTGATTTGATTTGGTCTTCCTAGGTAAGCAACAATGTACGCTGAAGAAATAGCCCAACATCGACTGCACTAGGTAACATGGTACACACTGAAGTTACTGTCCAACAGTGACTAAAATAGGAAGCATTGTCCACGTTTGCATGTTTCACTGTTTCATTATCAGAAACATCTCAACCAAAAACAGCATCAAGCCTCCTAAAAATGCTAATAGGAAGAAGTTACGGGCGACAAAATTAAATGCAGCAAAGATATCTTTTTGAGGAAAGAAGCAGATGGATGTCACCAACTATGCTGTCTGGTCTAATTAGGTTAAAAGATATAAACAGACCACCCGTCATGTTTCCACAATTACACTATTTTGTGTGATGGTGAAAAAGCAATGCACATGATACCATGAGTGAATCTGAAGCGCTTTGGGCACATAACTACATGCTTGAATCCATGCAGACTTCATGTCATCACAAATGAAATGAGCAAACCAACTGCTAACAAATCGAAAAGCACGGCATAAAGCACAGCCAAGTACTAGAGAACCTGCAATAGGTGTGATACAGGGAATGCAACTAAAGCACTATTCATGATTTGCTATTTTGGAATTTGGCTTGCGAACTAGCACAATTGCACCCGGAATTGCACAGGCAGCTGTAGTGTGAATCTATACATGCAGGTAAGGAAATGGTGAGTGGACAAGATTTCCGGATTGGTGACGGATAGCTAGAGGAGCCGTGCATGCCGTGATAATTGTATATAAGAAACAACCTGGCAGTTGCAGGCACCCTAAAACCAGCAGGATAGTACGTGATTCCACATATGCGCCAGAGTCTTGTGTATACTACTAATATACGGAGTTTGCTCCGTGTGGTGTGGACATTGTGGCACCAAAGCAAGGCAATACGTCATCGTCTATGTACAGAGAAAAATCGGTGGCGGCTATTAATAGGATTTGAATTGCAGACGCAGTATATTGTTGACTTGGAGTTCGGACAGGGAGAGTACTAAGTAGTAAGTACGTCCTACTCCTTAGTAAGCAATGACGCACACGCGATCTGAATGAGTTCTGCAGGTAGTATATTTTTTCCCCTCGATGCAAGGACAACCTCGTATGAGTCGGGGGTCAAAATTTCCACACCCCTCCAAATTCACCGGCAATTCGGCCCATGACGGAATCGAGAGGGGAGAATGAGACGCGCGAATTTGGGGCGAGAATCTGTCCCAGCGCACGGCCAACTCAAGAGGCATCAAAGAACAACAACAACAACAACAGCAAAAGGAGGATATGCGTTTCTAAGTGAAACGCAAGCAACGGCGGGCGCAGGCGAAGTAACAATCGCCAAATCATCGATGGAGGCGGAGATACGTGCGAACCGTAGGGACAGGATCAGACGCGAAACGGAATGGGGATCTACTCGTGCTAGAGCAGGAGAAGGCTGAGTTCGTGGGTGCAGAGAGGGAGGAGGAAGACGCATGCTCACCTGGGGCTGGAGCGCAGATCCAAATCTGGCGGGCGGGAGGGAGCGGCGCGGGGAGGCGGGGGGAGGAAGGAAACCCTAGAAGGCACGCCACGGGAACGGGATGTGCGAGCGGAGGGGGAGCTCTGCCGCGCTTTTAAAGAGGAGGCGGAGGCGCAGGCGGCCGGTGCAGACCGGAGCGGCGGAGACCGACAGAGAGAGGGGAGCGGTGTACTTCCCGCTTCTACGACTGATCCGCGGTTCCTAGGAAGATCAAGGGTGCCGGTGAGAAATTGGAGCGGAGGGCATCCGTGCCGTCGGAAATCCGCACATTTCGCGATCCCCCTCCACGTGGCGCGCCCAGCTCGTGTGGGGGGGCGGTGGGCTCCCGCTCCATCGCGGCCGTCGGTGAGGGCGATCGGAGGGCGCGCGCGCGTGTCGGTGCCGGCGCTGCTGCCCCCGCCGCGCAGGAGGCATCCGATTCGGCGCTTGGCTGGCGTGGAAGCGACGCCTGGTCGGCTGCACCCGCACCAGATGCCGCAACCGCAACAGCACCAGCTCAAGACAAACACAACCATTTGAATATGGTAGAGAAAATGAAACCGAAAAAAAGAAAGACGCAGCAGCAATGAAGATGGAAGCTGCTGGCGTGCGGAAGACACCGGGTGTCCCCGTCGCGTCTAGCGTTGGCCGCGGGGGAGCTCGGCAGCACCACCAGGGTGTCGGTCGCACGTCGGTGCGGGGCTGGTGGCTCTGCCGCGGTCGGCGCCCGGTGGAGGCGCTACCTGACTGACGGATCGCCACCGCCGGGTGTGGGAACGCCCCGTCGTCCTCCGACCGACGATCCTTCCACGCGGCACGCAGGTCGACTACAGGTCAATCATGGCGACGAGAAAGAAGGAAGAGGTCCGGTCTCCGTTCTACGGCGCCCGCGCCCGTGCCCGGAGGCCAAATTAACTCGTGCTCGGTCGGTAAACCATGTTGCCAAATCAAACTTATCGTCCAGGGAAGGGAAGTTGAGGCGGATCGGCAGGAGGACTAGTACTAGTTACATTTACTACGAGAAAGTGGGTGGTGGAACGGATCGATAGATGGGGGGTGAACCGTGGTTGGCACGTACGCACGCGTCTCCGCTCCCGTCCTGATCCCGCGCGCGCCCTCCACGGACCTGTGACCTCTGGCCTACTCCCCCACCTTCTTGGACTAGGGACAACCCATCTTACTTTTATGAGTTTATTTATCACTTTTTCCCTTCGTAAAGACATATTTCTTGAGGTGCAGGCTACTTCTCCAGCACCTACGACTTGCACCCCTTGTTCTCTTTTTTTTTTCTTCTCTAGTACAGTAGCATGAGATACTTGTCTAAATTAAACTACTACTAGTATGAACATGAACATAATACTATAGTAGTAGCAGTAGTATGCCATGCCACTAGCTAGCAAGTGCTGTAGAATATGCCGGTAATATCCGACCGAATCTTCCTCCTGGGCTGCCGGTCAATGCCAGGCAAGCCTGCAGCTGAACGTCACAACCATCGATGCTGCTACCGGCAGAGGGGACGCAGAGTTTTTTTTTTAATTTTTATATTATTTATTTTTTTTATTTTTCAAAAATATATACCTAAATTTTTTTGAGATCTAGCCTCCTGCAGTCAGTTCAACCGGCGGAATGAACAATTACTGTAGCACATTTTTAAAAAATTATAACAAATTCATATGGATTCGGATGGAGATAAAATTTATACGAAAATTATAGACCTCGACGAGATGTACAACTTTGTAATTCAAACTTTTTCCATTTGAAATCATTCTGGTGTTTAAATAATTGACACATCGTTTAGATCTAAAAAATCAGATCTAAATAAATAATATAAAAATTAAAAAAATTCGGGGACGCACGCTGCGCGACCCCCCGTGCTCGAGTTCAAGTGGCACGCACCGTTCCGTTTTCCTCCAAGCAGCTACTCGTAGTCGTAGGCTGGCTGTAGGCTGCTGCTTTGTGGTTGTTTGCCACTCGTGGCGCCGGATTTGCATTGCAAGCCACATCTTGGGCGGTGCCACAGATGCGCTGTGGGCCTGTGGCAATTTACGGTGGGGATTGGGGAACCAAACAGCCCCACAGTTTGTGTGATCGGACAAGAGGCGCGGCCTGTGGCTGTCATTGGGCGACCGGCCTGCTACTGCAAAGGCCGGGCCTCCTCCTGACGTGCAAGGAGCAGCGCAGGCTGGTGGTGGACCTAGAGCCCAGCGCAAACGGCAACGCTCTTCCTCCGCTCATCCGCCTCCCACTCCCCTTCCTTTCCTTTCTTCCAGAAAAAAGAAAAGAAAAAAGCAGACAGGGAAAGGGAAGAGGTCTCTCCGTTTGACGTCTTCCTCCACGGCGGATGCTTCCAAAGCCTCCTAGGTCACCACCGCGGGTATACGTAGTCGGTTGCCACTAGCTAGTAAAAACATCAATGGAATGCAACTGGAGCCAACCCATAATAATATTAATTAATGTCAACATGTGGATTGATTCGTGGGTGGCACGCGTCTCCAATCAATCGTCACTGACTTTGACCTAGACGGCTAGATCTCGCCAGCATTGGACTCGGGGACAAACAACCCACAGCTTACGTTTACATTTGATAATTATTTACTGAGCGAGAAATCTCCTTTTCCAGCAGGACTAGGAGTAATTAAGCCCCTAATTTCTAGTATAGACTATGACTAACAGTGGAGTTCCATGCCACTAGGTAGTAGCATATGCTCGTGACATCCCACCGCATCTTCTTCTACCTCCACCGCCGCCGAGCACGCCGCACCAAATCACGGCACGCCAAGAACGAAAAGTCTTCCCCCCTTGACTCTCGCAACCAACGCTGCTAGTATTTGCTCGGAGACGTTCTACTACTCATCGGATTTAACCTGCTGTTGAAATCAGGAGAGCCCTATCGATCCAATTGACTACCCAAAAGGAAACTCTGCCGCTCTGCAGCTTGTTTTTTTTTTTGAAATTGGGTACTGCAGCTTGATCCAATTGCTCCAAGCTCAAAAGTTCTCGATTCTGGTGCCGGTGGAGTGAAAAGAAAACGCAAACAAGAACGGAGCACGAAAAGGAGCTCTCCTATACCTCTACATCCTACGGGCAGCGTAGCTGCGTATAGCAAGAAAGAACATTCTTTCCAAGAAGACACCCTGAAAAGCCTGCGCGTTCCCGAGGAGAATGTCACCCTCACCGGTCGCCACCGCGCGCACGCCCTGAAGCTGTCGCTGCGCCGCCCATGCCCCCATGGCGCCCCGCGGCCAATCATGAGGACGCACGGCTGCTCGCTACCCTTTCCGGGCCTCGGGCACGCAGCTCGTCTCCGTCTCACCCGCCGCGGCCGGCGGCAAGTGGCATGCCCGTGCGCCGCCGCGTCCACGCAGGCATCGCCTCGATCGCTGGTCCCCGTCGACCCGGCTCAGCTGCCAGTGTCCGCGATGCATGCGCGCGCGCGTCAGAACCTCGAGGAGTGCGGGCAGGCCCGCGGCACGAGGAGCATCTCCTCGGCCTCCACCACCGCGCAGCCACCGCCGCGGTGGACCTGCTGGGCGGCACGGTGCCGCGGCGCCGGAAGCCGCCGCGCCGCCGGCTTGGTACCGTCGGCATGGAGCCGCGCGGAGAAGAGGGAGCTGACGGGGCGGTGGTCGGAGAAGCGGGACTCGCCGCGGGCGTACCAGTGCTGGTCCATCCCCTCGCCGCGCCACAGTATGCGGTCGCACCTGTACAGGGAACACAACCGATCAGACAGGGTGGTTAGCAAAAGATGAGGCGCTGTCACGGCTAAGGGTGTGTTTATATCACTTTGCATTTTGTATAATGTGATTTATTTTTTTAACTACATTATAGTCTTTTTTGACAACAACAACAATATAGTTTTTTTTCCCAAGAAAATTGGAGATTAAATATAGACTAATTACAGATCTCGTTTGTAAACTACGAAACGAATCTAATGAGCCTAATTAATCCATCATTAGAGTATGTTTACTGTAGCATTACTGTAGCAATTTAGTACCTAATCGCGTTCTACTTAGTCTCATTAGATTCGTCTCGCGATTTAAAGTCTATTTGTATAATGCGATTTATTTTTTGGCTACATTTAGTACACCATGTAAGTGTTTTAAATTTTTTTTACATTTTACGTTTTGGTATCTAAACGAGACCTAATTCTTTCAGTAGCTACGTGCGTGCATGCGTAAAGCAGCAGCAGCTAGCTAGCTTCCCCTAAGCTCGTCAGGCAGCAGTATCATGGTGCAGCAGGAGGCGACGCAGCCTGCCGGGGCTCGACAGGGACTGGCCACCGTCGAGCCTACGCTACTCCTAGGCTTGTTAATTTCGATAGATTATCCATCACTACTACTGATGGAGAGCTGATGAATTCAGAGCATCTGGTCTTGATCCCACTCTAAACAACTTGAGATTCCATGCATGGTCGTCCTGTCGACCTGGAATCGTCCACGGACACGCCTCTAGGCCATCGTACGTACCAGCTAGAAATCTTTCACGGCTAGATAGTTAGCTTGTGATAGGTCGACGGGGAATTGGAGACCCTATGGTGGCAGAGACATGGGGATCAAGTCAAGACCTGCAAGGCGGCGTTTAGTCCCTAGAGCTCACATGATCTCGTGCTGCAACTGCATGTGATGCGGCTACGATCCATCTGTCTGCAGCAAGGTTTTTTTCCCCGACCGGTTGACTCAAACCACCGGCCACCGGTTCCGGTTTACCGGGCCGGTTTGACCGGTTACCGATAGAAACCGGTCAAATTCAAATTCAAATTTCAAAAAACTCAGTTCAACCGGTTCGTACCGGTATACCAACCGGTTAGACCGGTTTACCGGTCGGTTTGACCGGTTTACCGGCCGGTTTGACCGGTTTGAATTCAAATCTAAATTTAAAATCACATGTGTAACCGGTTTGGACCGGTATACCGGCCGGTTAGACCGGTATACCGGCCGGTTTGACTGGTTTACCAAGTGGGCCTTAATGAGCCGTCTCATTTTTTTTCTTTTTTGTTTTAACTTTAAATGCCCGAAAAGTATGTTAAACAAACGAATTTTTGAGAAAATTTGACACCATTAGTTCGTCGCACATTGAAGTATTTTTAGGAATTTTTTAGGGAATTTTTCATTTTTTTAATTCAAATTTGAATTTTGAATTTGAGCCAGTTTGGTACCGGCCCAAACCGGAACCGGACCGGTTCCCACCGGTAAGGTGAACGCTGGTCTGCAGCGATGATGTGCGCCTAGTGATCGATCGACCGACCTACACGTCCTTGTCACTCTCCCTACTCCCTACACGATGCGTCGCCATGGCATGTCCATGTGCGCCCCCCCCCCCCCCCCCCCGGCCCGCCCCCCGTAATTCTTCACTTCCAATCTAACCGACTCTGATTGATTATTCCCTAGCCGGAACTGCGATTGATCTCCTCCTAGTAATAATGATTGGCGCGCACGGGAGATTAGTGGTCGTTACCATGCCGGCGTGCGCTTCTTCTCCCGGGAGCCGGAGGCGCCGAGGCTCATGGCGTAGGCGTCCGACTCGGCCAGGTACTTGTACGTGGGCGGGAAGCGGATGCGGCCTTCCTCCCACCCGGCGAACACGCGCCCGGCCCGCTGCTCCGTCCGCAGCTGGTCCCGCTCCAGGAGCGCCTGCCAGTCGTGCCGCTCCAGCAGCTCCCGCGTGCCGCCGCCGCCGCCGCTCGTCAGCCGGTAGTTGAGGTCGCCGAGCCATATCACCTTGCTGCACGTCCACCCATCGGTCACGAACGCGTTCGATCAGCCACGCTTTCACTAGTATTGATTGGCGAGATGCTGATGGAGACGGGCAGGTCCTCCTTACTCGTGCTCCAGGATGGTCTCCGGCGACAGCGCCGCAGCCGCCGCCGGCGGCCAGGAGAAGCGGAGTGGGCTCGGCGCGAACCTCGTCCGCTTAAGGATCTCGGCGACGTCGCTGTTCCGGCGCACCTCGTCGCCGTCCTTCTCGCCGGACGCCAGGTGCGTGCACACGAAGCACAGCGACGCGCCCCCGTGCAGCGTCAGGCTCACCGAGATGGAGCCCTGGATCGATCAAGAATGCAGATCAGAGCCTGAATTTTCTTTTCATGCGCCGACGTATGTATTTCAATCGATCACGGCCACTGAAGCGGTTTTGATGATCACCTTGTTCCCCATGTAGCCCATGATGCCCCTGCCGACGCACGAGACCCTCAGGCTGGTGAGGCAGGGCAGGAGGTCGGCCCGGACCCAGACGCAGAGGAAGATGCCGACCATCTGCTTGCTGGCGGCCAGCCGGTAGCCGTGCCCGCGCAGCCGCCGCACCGCGACGCCGAAGTCGCCGGCCTCCTCCTCGCTGCTCGACTCCGGGTTCGACGTGGACGGCTCGCTGGCGTCGTCGTCCAGCTCCGACGCCGTGCTCAGCCTGCTGTCCTCCGCGGCCAGCAGGTCCGAGACGCTCACCCGGCATTTCTGGAGCGAGTCCAAGGGGAGGAGGCCGTGGGGGTTCAGCGCTCTCCGGATGAGGTCCAGCCACTGGCAGGCGGGGCCCTTGTCCTCGGCGCCGAGCACGTTCCCGGCGTTCAGCGGCACGATCTCCTGGAAGCTGTGGGATGGATGATGAAATTCAGTTAACTGAAAACTAGAGCTGCCGATTACACATCGATAATTTTATAAAGAAAAGTTCCATCACAAATTTGCAGACATAATTACTGCTAGTAGTTCAAAATTTTTAAAAAAATATTCAAGGGAAACATATAACAGTAGTAGGAGTAATTTTGACTGTTTGTTTTTGCTGTTCCAGACCAGACAGAACTGCATTTCCTATGCACTGCAGCACTCAGAGCAAGTTTTATAACCCAGCCACCGGCCGGCTGCGTCCGCACGCAGGCGCCCGCTTCTCCGCCCGCTGCCGGCTGCGTGCGAGCGATTCCCAATGTTGAGGCCCACAAGCAGAGAAGATCAGCCCGCTTGCAGTCGGCGAAGAGTGAGTCGCCCGTTCCTGATTCTCTCTCCTCACGTGGACACTTTTTTGATGATGTGGCCTTTTTTAGCCGGCTGAGAGAGGCTTATAATACTTGCTCTCATGGATTCTGAAAGGGGTGATGGGTGATGACCATGATTATAGCTCCAGAAATTAACGCAAACACTGAAATCCATGACCATAGGCAGATGATGCCATAATGGCACCCACCATGGGTTCGCGCTGAAATCCACAAGAAAACTGTCAATTCCTATGACAGCGTTCATGATTACCATGGTCAAAGAGCTTCCTGTTAAGCAGGAATAATCATGCTGCTGTCCGCTGGCTGAACCATCACTGGCTGCCTCTGTCAGTATTCAGGAATCTCTACAGTCTACACCAACGCATGCTCGTCTTCAGAAAATGAATAGCGCTAGTAGTGGTATGATTTACTCTGTACTAGTAGTACTAGCTAGGTTAATTTACCCTGCTATACACGAGAGTACAAGAAATACTGCAGTACACAAGTACGCGTACATACCCAAGAACGTAGATGTGAGGAGAGGAGGAAGCAGGGCCGTCGATGAGCCAGTCGGAGAGATCCAGCCCTCCGTGCGGCGCTCGCCCTCCTACGTTCCACGTCCCAACAAACATCCTGAAGAACATGAACATGAAGCAGTACAGTTACTGATTAGGGATTAGTTTTTTTTTATAAAAATTAATGTACTCAGCAGCATCATGAGCCACAGCTAAGCGAGATTAGACAATCGCCTACTACGTACTGCTGCAACCACTGTCCCCTATACATACTAGATAAAATTTCAAAGCAAAAAAAGAAGAGCAGCTAGAGGTCGGCAGTCCCAAAGTATTCCGAGGCCCAGCCACTGCTCTGCTCCTATCCACTATCCAGTAGTCACAACACGACCACCAGCTCGGCGATATCGTATGAACTCAACGCAATTTGACTTCTGAACATGAGCTGGATTCATTGACTCACGGTAGCAAGTTGGCATGACAGCAAGAATTCAATTAAAAAAACGTCCACAGAACAGAGCATCTTATTTTTGTTTGCTCCATACTCTGAATTCTGAAGCACGCCTCTGCTCTGGTCAGATGCAGATAAAAATACGGTCGTTTCCATCACCAGACGTAAGCTCGAGTGCTGAGACGCGTCCAGCTCACTCACCTGAGTTCCTTGGGAGGCCGCCACGACGAGGTCGGCGCCGGGGAGCCATACCGGGGAGGAGGCGGAGGCGGCCGCAGGTTCTCAGAGCTCTCCACCAGCCAGCCATCTGGTGAGCCGACGTGCATGGCGCATGGGCAGGAAACAAAACAAAACGATGAGGAAAAATGCAAACCAAATTCTGTAATTTAAAACATACTAGCAGCATATACCTCTAGTTTTTTTAAAAAAACAATATATCTCTAGTTTTTCCTTTCTTTCTATTTCTATTATAAGAGTATAAGCCAAAAACTACGTACTGTAAGCGCCGCAGCTACTCTGCCTGTACTCTGTCTGTAGTCTGTAAAGGCCATTGTACTTGCAAGAACAGTAACCGTGCCTTTTGAAGATAAAAGGCGATAAAGAGGAGGAACGGTAGCTATGGCTCTGCTTGGTGAAAAAAAGTTGCGATGAAATACCTGACAGGTCAGTCTTGGTGAGAAGGCTGCCATCTCTGTCGGAGCAGCTCTTCCTCCTCATCACCTGCTGCTGGCCTCCAAAGCTCTCGTCTGGTCAAACACATCGCAATCTTGTGATGAGAGGATGTCATAATTGGGGAAGAAAAATCAGGAGATTTGAGCGGGAAAGTGAAGGATTTGATTTGAAACCCCGGAAGACGAAAAGATTAGATGGACATGGACTTACTGATGCAGTCCGAATGGAACTCTGAGTTGTTGAGGTTCAGCCATTTCTTCACCACCGTCTTCGTCTTGGGCCATGACGACGACTGTAAGAAAACATAAGAGAGGAAAGGTTTCGGTAAATAAAGCGCGTCCAGCCAACCTTCTCCACAAAGAAGAAACTTTCTTCTGAAGACGTTTACAAAGAAGGAAATCGGAGGAATGGCGCTAGATCAGAGTTCGTTCCCCGACCAACCTTTGACATTGTCGGATTCCTTGTCCTCATGGTTCACCTGCTGAAGAACAGTTCCCTTTTCTGTCAAAAAAAAAGCTCATGTGATCAGAGACCCGGCAGGAGAGAATATAATAGCGTGCATAAAGGAAGCTTAACACGGCCAAGCGGATCTCCTACTCCTTCGGTGTTTAGGTGTAAAGCATGTCGTAAAGAGCAACTAAATCTCAAGTAATTCTAAATTAAACAATGCAAGGAAGCTGCGAGCTAGTGCGCTGCGCAGCTGGAGCTGCCGAACTGGAAGAGTAAACTAGGCTCCACAACAGAAGAGAGGGGGGAAAATAAAGCAGTGGACGGTGCACATGCGCCAACAATCCCATCTGTTCTGACAAACATTCAGATCATCTCGCATTGGGAAACCAGTAAGAATCGAGAGTCAAAAGGGAAGCTTTCTCAGGGATCAATCATGGATCTGAACGAGATCAAAATGGAAGGAAAGGTACTGGTCGATCAGCCAAGACGGGGAAGGGCGAGCTTCTTTATCTTTCTACTCCAATCTACATACTGCAAGTTGAGGTAACAGGAGCAGCCTAGAGCCGGTTCATGGCCTGGGTTTGCCGAGAAAGAAACAGAGCTCGCACGTACGGAAAGAACGGAGAAAGGCGCAGCTCGAAAGAATCTCTCACCTTGACGATCTGTATGCAGCAAACTGGAAGGGAGGAGAAGCTCTCGGGAGTCCTCCGAGCGGGTGAAAAATGGGGGAACGGGGTCCTTTGCAGGGGGAAAGAGGGGAACGAGACGAGAGGGAAGCCCGGAGCGGTTGCCAATGAAGTGGTAACTGAAGACAAGAGGAGGAGGAAGGCGTGGGAGGGGGAGGTGGGAGAAGAGAGAAGCCAAGCGTGGACTGGGGGAACGGATGCTGCCTTTATAGGTGTGCCCCGCGTGCCAAATGGGCGCAGCTTCAGCCGTTGTACTAGTCACGTTCCCGGCTCTGTCGCTGCACGTGGGCCCCCCGCATGCTGCATCATGTAGTGAAACCATGTGTAGACCGGCCTGGCGAGACCAGCCCGGTCCGCTTCGAAGAAACCCGGCGTGAGCCAACTTGACCAATGTACCAGACAGATTGGATTTTAATTTGCAATCTGTTATGGTCACCTAGTCAGCTGGTCAGCCTAACACTTCAATATTTGATCCAAAATTCAAAAAAAAAGATTTGGAAACTTTGAAAAATGTATGACTCGGTGAAAAAGCTGAGTCCGACCAAGCCGAGTCCAAAATTCAAATGGGAAAGAAGTGTGGTGCGCAAATTTAAACGAGAGAAGATCGAGTCCCACCCAGATCATACAAATTAACAAAATTTTTGAACTGACACCACGGCCACAGCTAACATCCTGGGAGTGAGGGAGTGGGTGCAGATGCAGGCAGGTCGACGCCGCCACCAGCTCGTTAATTTGACCGTCGTCGCCCCCAGTTGCATCGTCAATCGCTTGCATGTGTCAGCGGACACCTACAGCTTTGCTGCAGCAGCGTTGGTTTCTCCACTCTAGCACATTGCCAGCCAGCTGACCTGCTGTGTGTGTACACGTAAGCATCGAGCTGGCGTTGACCGGTCAGCTACATGGTGCTCGCGTCAGCTGGATCTGCCATGACAGGCATGGCAGTTCAACTGGAGGAGGAAACGAATGTGCCGCTGAAATAGTAGGCGCGAGCGGCCGGTGATATTTGTTGCGCATACGGCATACAAAATATGCGTGGCCGGCAGCTTGCACTCGCACGCACGTACGTACATACATATGAACGGAATTGGAGGAAGAGGGAGGGGGAATAGCCCTGCAAATGTACTGGGAACCAAACTATATCTACATCAGTTTATTCTCACTAGTCTGTTAACCCGTGCGGGAGCACAGGCTAATTAGAATTAATATAAAAATATGATCAATAATTATAATTATTCATCTCACGTCCTTTTCATCTATTAAATATTCTAACACATACTCTAAAATATATATTTTCATTATTTAGCTATAGCAGATTTCATTTTGTGCACATCCATATGTATTCAATATATGTTTAGTTGAACTATTTGTTTGTGAATTGGTGTTCTTATCTCTTCCATCATACATGAATATATGGTGACATATATAGTGGGTAGTTTTTTATATAAATAATAATATAAATAATGATAGAAATAGTAATTTTAAAATTTTATATTGGTGCACTTTAATATATTATTGTAATTATATAATTTAGATTCAGATTTATGAGTAATTTAACTTGTAATAATAATGACATAATTGGATAATTTATATGCAAATTTAGGGGGTATTTGTATTATTTTTATAATGGCATATGTGGGTAATTTACATAAAGATTAGGGGGCTACTTTAGATTTTTTTTATAATGGCTGAGGTGGGTAATTTAGATACATGTTTAGAGGGTTACTTTAATCTATTTTCATAATGACAGAGATGGGTAATTTATTAGGAAAGATATCAGATCCGATGGTTATTATAATTAGAGTTGTTGGATTGATGGCTAGATGTTTCTGATTTTAGTGAGAATTTATAGGATTTCTCTATTTTTTCAGAATGTCCACATAGGATTCTAGGTGGCTTCACGTGAAAGCTCCAAAGGAGCCTCCAATTAGTAATAGTAAGATGAGGGAAATTAATATTACCCACTCTACTTCAAACCGCCACCACTACACACCAATCCAATCCAAATATTTCAGCTCATAATTACTAAACTATTAGCCAAACTATAGTTACAACTTAATAAGAACCCATTTCAATATATATATATATATAGTGTAGGTCATGCCACACTGTTTTCCACATAGTAGCTGCAAGTCATACTAAGTTATCTCCATTTTCAATCAATTTTGATAAAATTTTATAGTGTGAACACGATGTTTTATTTCTAGGATCCGGCTCTTTACGTGAGGTCCACATGTAGGTCTAACCACACTACTTTGCACATAGTAGTTGCCGGTCATACTAAGTCATCTCCAATAAATTTTGGTCAATTTCGATAAAATTTTATAGTGTGAACCCGAGGTTTTATTTCTGGGGTCCAGCTCTTAACGTGGGGTCCATGTGTAATTATAGTCACTCTACTTTGCACAGAGTAGCTACCAATCATGTCGTGTCATCTCCAACAAATTTGAGTCAATTTCAATAAAAAATTTAGTGTGAACGCATGATTTTTCATTTTAGCCTCCGGCTCTCAACGTTACACCGATATTTATATAGTCATACTGTTTTGCATAAAGTATAGATTTCAATCCACCCCAACCCATATTTACATAGAACTCTCTATGCCTTGCTTCATTACCAAATACAATCCAGTTCAACCCACTCAAACACATTCTATATCAAAACTTAACCCATAAAAGTCATTTCAACCCAACCCATTTGCAAGGCTAGGTGAGAAAGAGCAGTAGGAAAAGGAGAGTTAGTACCTCAAAAGTATCATGGACAGAACAGAAAAGAACAAGAGTAAAAAAAATCAAGGGCTAATTGATAATATACTCCCTCCATCCTAAAATATAAGACATTTCAATTTGTACTAAGACAAAGTAGTCTAAGTTTAACCAAATTTATAGAGAATAATATTAACATCTAATTCATTATATAAGTAAATTATGTAAATATATTTCATAGTGAATCTAATCATTTTTACTTGACATTCTAAATGTTATTACTCTTTCTATTAATGTTGGTCAAATTTTAAAAAAAATAACTTAGGACAAACCAAAATAACTTAAATTTCGGAGAGAGTAAGAGCACTTATTAAGTGCTAAAGCATGGTGGCATATGATGGGTTGACTTGTAAGTATGCATGCATTTCATTCTTCGACTCTACCTTTTCTTCAATAAATCAACAAAAAGTAAGTTCCTTCTTCGACTCCGGCGAGTGGAGATATTATAGCCGAGCCTAGGTTGTTTATTTCACTTCCAAACAAGTAGCTAGGCGGATAACGAAAGAATTCCTTTGATAGGTGTAGTAGGAAATCTATATATCGAATATTAGTGCGGCGGGCGACCCCAACATAAACTTATCTATCGTCACCGCAGCATGATTTGTTAAGAGAGGATTAATCGAAGATCATATGCATCGGCTCAAACACTAATAATGAAACTGATCCTCGGATTTTACTAAGCACACCGCGACGACCGCCCCGCCGTATACCACACGGGCGACGACGTGGCCCGATCAGTCGATCGCGAGAATCATTGGCTGCCTCTTCCCTTTCGGTGAACGTAAAACGGCGCAGCAATCAGCATCTCGAACACACTCATACACTCACAAGTACTCAAATCCGCAGATATTTTGGGCCAAAGTATAGGCAGGCAGGAAGCTTATTAGGATCGATCGATACCTTTTATCCCGTCAACTGACGCTTTTCGCAGTCTTTTTGCTGCGGCTTTTGGCCCTTTTTTTTTTACCTTATTAGTTAACGCTCAAGATAGCATGCTGACGGTTATTACTTGGTGGTGGTATAATACAGGCATGTTGAAGAGTCAACGATAATGTTGTTGTCATCACGAGCAGCTAGCTATTACGAGTGGTTAAGGCCGTTCTGTCAGAACTCACAGAATCATCGTGGGATATTCTATTTCTCCGTTGTTGTACTAGCTTGCTAGTGCGCACTTCGTTCGTGATCATCGGTTGCGGTCGTGAAGAGAAGTGCGCTTGCTTATTATTAATTTCTTCTCAGTCCTCGGCGTCGTCTGCCTGTCTTCTTCTTCACATGTAAGGCATGCGCTGCGCACATGCAAGTGCAAACGAAACCATAAAAAAGCTTAGGCTCCGTTTGGATGTCGATATTGGAGCCCTTGGCATTGAATTAGTTTCAATGCCAAATCAGACTAGTATTGGTATTGGGTTGCAATACCAAAGTCATTGTTTGGATGCAGATGAAATTGCTAGATGGAATCGAGGAGCAAGGCAGCACGGGGGCGGCACAAGTCGTCGGGGGGAGGGAGGACGGGGCGGCGCGGCGCGGCCCACCAAGGGAGGGAGGATGGGGGCGGCGCGGCCCGCCGGCGTAGTGGGGAGGGGGAGGGCGGTGCGCCTCACCGGAGATGGAGGACCGCGGCGGCGAGAGACGGTGGAGGGAAGGAGCAGGCGGCACGGCTCACCGGTGGAGGGAGCAGAGGGCGGCGCGGATCTCCCTCAACCACGGCCATAGCGAGAGGAGCTCAACCTCGGATGGGAGATTGACCTAGGGAGGAGCTCGATGGTCGGCGTCCATGGCGGACGAGCTCCGTCCTCCTCCGTGCTGGACTCGCACCGCCGCTGCCGAGCCCCGTCCTCCTCCGCGCCGAACTCCAGCCGGCGTCCATGGCCGGCGACCTCCGTCTTCCTCCGAGCTGGACTCGCGCCGCCGCCGAGCCCCGTCCTCCTCCGCGTCGAACTCCAGCCGCCGTCTGGCCCTGTCCTCCTCCGCACCAGACTCCCGCCGTCGTGGGCCTCGCCCTCGTCCGCACCGGACTCCAGCCGCCGCCGGACCCCGTCCTTCGCGGCGGGCCAGTGAGGAAGAGGAGGCGGCCACGGAGGAGGAAGATGGAGGAGGGCCGCCACCGCACTCATCTGCAATTCCGCCCAATACAGAGGCTCACGGCTCTGTATTGAGGGCAAGGGGACGCAAGTGTTGCGAATGCCGCTTCGGCATTGAGAACGAATTCGAATTCCAATGTCTAAGCCACCCAAACAGCGGCATTTGGTGCTACCCAATGCCAATTCCAATTCCGACGCCTCAATACATACATCCAAACGCAGTGTTACAAGAATCAGCAGCGACTGAATTATGTTGAGCACTACCTATCGGCCGGGCTACCTTAATTGGAGTAGTGGAAGTCAGTAGATGCGAGCACAAGGCACAGAAGCTTCGTTCAAGCTCGCCACGATCCAGCCCAAGAAAAATGTGAGCAATGTGTGCGCATCAACACTACAGTAACCTCCGGTCCGTCTGCGCCATGGATGCTGCTCCTTGCATTGGCGTGTTCCTGTCAGTGGGCCGACCACGCATCGGTGATCAGTCCACTGTCTCTTTTTACTTCGCTTTGTTGATCAAACTTACGTAACTCGCATCATCGCCAACATAATAAACTAGTACAATCAAGCGATCAAATCGCACGCACATGATAAACTAGTACAATCAAGCGATCAAATCGCACGCACATGAAACAACAACACAGACGAGCAAACTGAAAGGGTCTGCGTGATGTTAACCGAAGCCGGCGATCAGATGGGGTGAATGGGAGCCGATCAAAATTTATTCGAAATTCGAACCGTCGGCCTATATCCCGAAAATCACCCAAGCCCTCAAACGTTCTGACCAGAGTTTGGAATAGCTATTGAAAAACTAAACAACACAAAAGGCCTCGGACGAGCGAGCAAAACCACGAAGCAGATCGGATGCGAATCGGAAAAAACTGCAGAAATGATCTGCCTGGACCGGTCTGACCGGTCGAGTCTGTTCAAAAACTAGCAGACCGGTCTGACCGGTCTTGCCTACCGGTCTGACCGGTGACACTCAGAAAACCCCCGAAAACTTGTATTCAAACGATGAATCTCGACCAAACGACCACGAAAATCGATGAAACTTGGAGGAAGGCTTCGTTTCTACCCCAAGAACGTAGGGAACATATCTAGTGCAAACCAAGGACTTCGTGCAAACCCGTGCAAACCTACTAAACAAAGTTTCAAAAAATTCTGAAAAAAATCATGAATGTGCTTCTAAGATTACATCATCTATATATAAAATTTCATGATCAAATTCGTCTTACTCTAGAAGTTACAAAAAAGACAAATTTGAGATGCATTTGAACCATTATTGTTGTCAGAAAATTTGTCTTTTTTGTAACTTCTATAGTAAGACGAATTTGACCATGAAATTTTATATATAGATGAGGTAAGCTGAGAAGCACATTCATGATTTTTTTCAGAATTTTTTGAAACTTTGTTTAGTAGGTTTGCACGGGTTTGCACGAAGTCCTTGGTTTGTACTAGATACGTTGCCAAGAACGTATCCCCAAGAGATCTCACCCTAAAGGTATCCATAGCACGAGAATTTCGGGATGAGATCAAAAGGAGTGGGGTTTTCTCTAGAACTCAAGAAATCGAATTCGAACGAGCTAGTGATTCCGGAGGGTTTAGGACAGAGCTAGAAGCACGGGAATCACAGCAAAGAACTCATGGAACCATCGCAATCGTATGCACCAAAAACGAAACCAAAATCCATCACAAACGGGCACAAAAACGAGGGGATTGAATCGATTCAAAAGCCCAGAGGGCACGAGGAGGATAGGGCCTCCTTTCCCAATCAAATCCCACTCAAGGTCTCAACAATCCATGGACAAAATCTACTCTAAAGAGAGGAACAGAGGGAAGGAGACACAGGGGCGGCCGCCTGGAGAACAGAACAATTCACGGATGCAATACAAAAGCCGCAATTAACCTAACACAAGTGAAGGGGTATTTATACCCTCGGGACCGGTCAGACCGGTACGCTGGACCGGTCAGACCAGTTGATTAGACCGGTCAGACCGGTGCCAGGGACCAGTCAGACCGGTTGGCCTGCAGTACACCCTGTACACGATCTCATCCGACGGCCGAGATTCTTTCTTCGGAACGAAGTCTTCTCCACGATGCCGCCGTCTTGATGAAGATCCAGTCCGCGGTTTTGGAGGGTCCGCGAAACCCGGGTAGGTGGCCGGTTTTGAGAAAACCGCCAAAACCTCACGCGCGGGAAGATTCCCGCCTCCACGCTGTGGCCCTAGACGCTGTTCCCGCCTCGGCCTTCTGACGGCCCTAGACGCCGCCCGACGCCCGTCACCTCCTCGCCCGCAGCGAGGCCCTAGACGCCGTCGACGCCCGTCACCTCCGTCAGTCCCGAGACCGACGCCCGTGCCTCCACAACTTGGCGTCTTCAACCGCCGTCCGCCTCCTTGGTTTTGTGGCGCAAACCAAGAAACCCGCCTTCCGTCGCCGCTTACACCCTCGATCCAGGAGTGGACGCCACAGCTGCCACCCGGTCCACCGCACGGTCCATCGGCCACAGCACCTCCATGGCAGCTCCCCGTCGACACTCGACGCCCGTGTACTTGCAATCCAAAGACCAAGCGCACGATCACACCACACGGTTGACAATTCACTTATCACAAGCAGGATAGAGTACTCAACATTCCTCATAACTGCAGCTGGCGGCATCACCAGCAGCGATAATTATAACTTTAATCCCCTTGTTTTGCCCTGATCTCATGATCCCACCGTGCCGCCGGGATCTGCTAGGGATTAAGAAAAGGATTCGGCCGGGACACGTGCCAGCGCCGTGGTTAACAGGCAGATTAGGTGGGCAATCAACAAGCATATCACCCTAATGAACCCTAGCTATCATGCACCGAAATCGCTTGCAGTTTGCTGGTCAAGTGTCACCGGAGTGTAAGCCTCCATAAGGCCATATGCACGGCCATACTGCGTGCGTTTCAAATCGGTACTATACCAGTGTAGCTTCTTGTTAGTTTAATTTCCTTCTTTATTGTTTGTCTTCTGTTTTGACTTGTCTGGTATCACTGATTCATGTGCCCTAGCTTAGCTTGCTAATGACATGTAGCAGCAAGGGGATTAATAATAATGTGTGGTGGGGAGGCAGGCACCACCTGTCGGAAATGCAGCATGCAGCAGCAAGATCGATCATTAGAGCCCCCACAAGAATGCAAAAAGGATACAAGAAAGGGATGTTTTGAGAGGCCAGGACAGCCTTAATCCGCTAGTGCTAGGGTACAACAACTCAGATGGGCGATTAGTTGTCATAGCTGATGGCACAACGAGAGGCAACTAAAGGCACCATCGATCGATCGATCAAAGTCCACCATGTCATGCATACATGCATCAAGCCTTTCCGAGTGGCGTTGATGGCGGCTCCCCCTCTAATCATCACTGAAATGACAGGTAGCTTAAGTGGCGGCAACTTTTCGGACAAGAGCTCACAGAAAGGTCCCAGAGTAGTTAAGTGAAACATGAACCTGTGAGGGGCATAATTAGAACTGCTCTGTTCATTGCCCGATCAAAGCACTCAAACATATGCATGGCGTGCAAATTACGTGGAAAACATTTAGCTGCCACCACTCAAAACTAAAGGCTCCACTAATTAATGAGGGATCTGGTGGCGCAAAAAAAAAACTTTTTATTGTTCCTGAAAATCTTAGTAGCTAGCGAGGTGAATCGTGCAAATTACGGGGGTTATTAGCAAGAGTTGATACACCTTTGGTGCAGCTTTTTGTCATTGATGTACATTGTGGCGCGGCTGCACACCGTCTGTGATTTCCCCCAATTGCAGACTTGTGATGATATTCAGCACGCACCACGATGCTTTCAAATTCATACGCGGACTGATGCATTTCGATGTCCTACCTGCCAACAGCCAACCCATGGTCTCATACTCTCATCTATGTCATTTGTCACCGGCTTCCTGTTGGAGGTTGATGGTCCACAACATGCGAATTGCGTATGCAATGACGTTGAGGTGCCCAAAGACTATATATTCTTTCAGAAAAATCATGTTAATAATAAAATTTTATTTATTGTTTGTTTTCATTTTTTTTTCAAGTTGTATTTAAGGTGTGCACTCTTCCTTTTATATTTTTTTGAGACTCTCTTCCTTTTTTATTTTAATCCAGAATGAAATACCGGTACTAACTTTTACGCTAGACTCTAGATTAGGTCTTTTGCTAATTCATAGAAAAGCAATCAACTATTTTTTTCACAACTTAATTTTGGAACTAGCTATTCTTCTATAACGTAACGTACATTTTACATGGAAATATAGAGTATTAGAAGATGATCATATATAGCAATATATTGTTCTATATATTTTTCGATTAATGTGCTATTTCAATCCCTACTTTACTTAGATGTAATATATAGACTCATCAGACACTCTTCTGTATTTTATCTGCCATTAGAATAGTTGATCAATACACCAAATAACCGGTAGACAAGTTTCAAATAGTACAGAGAAACGGAGGGAGTACACGCTACTCATAGCTAGAGAGCTCTTTAATTTGACAAATACTCAGTACATGACGACGAGTGCGTGTATGGAACAGGATGTATGGGGGCACAAATATAAATTAAATTAAAGCAGTCCGATCTTTTTGGAGGTGACGATAGTGGTTGGCTTCCAAGAAACCAGCAGCTAGCAGCGGAAACTAAACAAAACCAAGCAAGAAACAGAGCGCAGTGGTTCGGCGATCAAATTAACTACTACGGAAGTAACAACAAATTAAAGCTAACATAATTAAGCTAAGCTATACAGGCAGCCGGTGATCGTGATTCGCTAATCACTGTTGGGCTCCGCCTCATCACATGCTAATCAACTTTTGCGATGGCGACTTGTTCCTGCAGGCCTTGGAGAAATGAAGACGGACGACGATGACGCTGGATGAATCGCTAGGGTTGATCTTCTTTTTTTTTTGTTGTTGAAGAAACTAGGGTTGGTTCTGGCATGGCGCACGCGGGCGGTGCTAAAGAATTCGCCGTCGCCATCGGAGCCTCGTCTCTGCTCTTGTTTCTTGCTGGTTTCAGCGTGCTGCTTTTCAGTTCCCAGCAGCAGCAGCATGTATCCGAGGGAGCAGCAGGCTTTCTGGGAGGAAAACAACGGGGGCGGAATCGGGATTGGTTGGGGGAGCTCGATCCCCTTGCCGTGCCCATCTGGAACATTGCATCCCGGAGCTCCTCCTCGTCTCGTGCATGCATGTGTCGCGGGCTCGCAGTTCGTGCCGTCGTCGTGTCGATGCGAGCGCCATCGCCGAACAAGTGGAGCCTTGGTGTCCGTGGATTCAGGCATTCGGTACAGGTGCCGCGCGTCGGCAGGAGCGAGCATGAGTAAAGCTGCCATTGCTCAGCTTTTGCCCTGCAAATGCTCACTCTCTGCCGAGTACACACTTTAATGATATATTTCCATACAGCATAATGACCAAGGGTACTAAGTGTGATTATCAATCTCGTAAATGCAACATAGCAAATATAGCTATTATTGTCAATCTCGTAAATTGCAATATAGCTTTTTGTTGGTCCTTCAATATTTTAACTAGGAACACCTCGTTTCTAGTGCTATTTATTGTCACAACTCATGCCAATAGCAAATATAGCTATTATTTTTAAACATTTAAAATTGGGAAATATATTTATCATATTTGGATGGAGAGAGTATAGCTTAACATTGTGAGATAAGAATGGTGTCATGTTAAACGTTATGAGATCTATCTATATACGTATTAATTATTATCAAACAACTAAACAAGCACGGCGTTTTCTGTACTTTTTATCGCAAATGCAACAGAATGCTAGAAATGATGTTGATAGAAAAAAAATACAGAGGCCGGAAGATGGGCCTTAGGGAATAACGCCCGCCACGACTGAGCTTCGGTTCTTTCTCGGGCCTCTTATCTATTATGGGCCCTGGTATTCCTCCGTTTGTAACGTGCCGTGGCGTGGGCTCTGGGCCACTTTGCAGCCCGTCTCCTGGTTGCTTTCCGTTCCCCCTTCCTCTTCTTCTCCTCCTCCTCCTCCTCCTTAAAGGATCCGCTCCTCTTCCTCGCAGCCTCGCTGATTCCTATCCATCCATGGCGCGCTGCCTCGGCCGGCGCCGGACTCGAGCCCGCAGACTGCGCTCCCGCCGGCGCTCTTGTACTGCCTCTTCGATCGGCCTATACGCGCAGCAGCGTCCAGCTGCCTCGCCTTCTCTTGTACCAGCTCCGCGCGCCGCGCGCCAAGAAGAACGCGCGCCCTGCTTGGCGTGGCTCCACGCCGGCGTGGAAGCCTTACCGCCGCTGCACGGACAGCGGCAGCGCTGACGGCGCCGGTGGCTAGCTGCTCTGCTGGCCGGTGGCCATCCATCAAAAGAAACGCCGCGTTCCTCGCAGTCTGAATCGGACCCAGTCAAGCAAAACAATTACTCTGCCCGATAAATCTCTGTCTATTTAAAAGATAACACTCGGTCGCTCGCTGCACATATATACTTCGTATATGTGAGCTAGGCTAGCTCATGAATATTTAAAAGATTCTCCATTCTTGGATCTGTGAACGACTGGAATAATCCTGGAAGGTGATGCAAATGGCCAGAGCAGGTACTGATGCATCATGAACTGACAGCACCAGAGAACTTTCTTCATTGTGATTATTAACTGCTAAAACACCACTGCGCTCAAGCAGATATTAATGGAAAACTTGTTGCCATTAGGATTGGCGTCAGTTTGATGGAAGGTTGGGTCATCCCGCACACGCACGATGTGAGTGAGCCAACAGATTATATATATTGAATGAACTTGTGTGGCTTTTCTTCTCTGGAGTGAGCCAACAGATTATATATGCTCCAATTCATCATCTCTGCGACCTCGTCGTCAGCAAAGAACGGCGACGGAAACCAGCATATATTCGCGTCTGTCTTCGTTTGCTTCTGCTTTCCTTATGATTGGAGGGACTTTCAAGCATACCTGATCAATTTTCTCATGC
Source organism: Panicum virgatum (assembly GCF_016808335.1). Taxonomy (NCBI): domain Eukaryota; kingdom Viridiplantae; phylum Streptophyta; class Magnoliopsida; order Poales; family Poaceae; genus Panicum; species Panicum virgatum. The sequence goes on from NC_053147.1 coordinate 7,351,285, forward strand.
ATTTATATATTGATGAATGAACTTCTCACCAAGTCCGAGCATTTTATTATATACGCTAGCTGTTCAGTTGTGTCAAGCAACCAAAAAGACAAAAATCTCACATACACGACCAGTTGGAAAGCTACTTAATTCATAGATAAGCATAGTTCATCTCAAACCCCAAGTTCTCAACTCTGAAGCAAGTGTGATATATGTGGTTTTAGATAGTTTCTGTACGCGCATAATTGATCCCTGAGGGCGAGCAAACAAGTTTTGATAACTGCAACTTGCTGTCTCTGTGCTTTGTGGTATGATTGCTTCAGCAGCCAAGAACACATCACGCACGGATTAAATACACTTGGTGTCACTGCTTGCTGACTTGGAAAGCAAAGAAAACAGCTGCAGTTCTCCACATACATACACTACTGTACATGCATATTCTACATGTACACTTGCAGGAGTTGCACTAGAATTTTGCTTCCTATAACCACTTATTGTTTTTTTTAAAGAAACCACTTATTATTTTTAAGTAGCAGGAGGTGATTGCACACATGATAACCACCATCTAAACTATATTCCAGGCCTCAAGATTCGCTGTACGCAGACGCAGTAGCTCTCTCGACTCTCTCCTAATAGGAGATGACACAGAGAGCTACATGAGGAATCTCTTTTTTCAACTAGAGCAAATTTGTTTGACAAAAGCTGAGCTCTGAGCTCAAAGTACTGTTTTGCATTAGAAAATTAGGGTGGCTTTGCATTTTGTCAACAGATGTGTGCTCATCATCTTATTACCCCCACCAGGCATAACATATATAAAAATTTCAACCATTTCACAGCTAAAATAAAAATGAATTATCGAAACAAGGTTCCGCTAATACTACTTTAGCTTTTTATTTTTGGGTGCAAGCAATAGCACCGGCCGTCAACTATTTTCACTGTCATCAATACTTCATGCTGAATCATGTACATGAGTATCTAAGTGGAAAATAGGATTATTATTTCATCATATATAAATATATAATTGCACTACGATTGCATTATGAGTTGATATAACACTTACTTAAAATTGCCCCCCCCCCCAGTAGAAAAAAATATATTTAAAATCTGAAAAGAAAAGCACTAGATATAATTCGCAATGTCGACATTATATTGCTGAATAGCATCAGCGAGCTGGGTGAACCATGGATCTCAACGCACAAGGGTCAAATACAATTTGGGCCCATGCATTTTTCTTCTGTTACGGTCCTAGTCTCACCACATCAGGTGCTCTGATCTATCATATATTGACACCACAAACAATAAGGTAAATCTAGAGAAGCTACAGATTTTGTCACACAACTGCTGCTAGGTGACCTAAATGTAGGTGAGATCACCTGAGGAACCCAAATAGTTACAAAAAATTGTCTGTATTGCAGTTGGGTACGTTGTCAACACAAGCACACAACATTCATTCGGTCTTCTATTGCCTGCAATGCTTTGGACTGGAGGTGTTAATTGGTGACCTTTAGGTAACCCTCCAATCCTTTTTAGTTCAAAATTTTGTACTACCTTTTCCAAAATCTGATCTTATTTTGGAGAAGTAGCATAAAATTTTGAACTAAAGAGGGTTGGAGGAGCACCTAAGAGTTGACACCCCTACTTTGGACAAAAAATGTGTTTATGCATTTTTGGTGATGGTTCAGGTTAGGCATTCGTATCTGACTTTTATTTGATTTCATTGGTGAAAGAGAATAGTTATCATAAGTTTGGATGGTGCCTTAAGTATATTCTTAGCCTGGTTGCTCAAATGTAGTGATTGGAAAGCATTTAGATTTCAGGAATTCACCCTGAAGTTTGCTATGGTGAAAGATAAGCATTCAGGATGGAACTATTGGTGGAAACAAATGTACTCAAATACGTTAACTTAAGATAAGGGGAACCATATATACAGAATTTTGAGTTACTGGGGCAGGTTATTAGTATATCCGTCATATTCATACTACCTAGCTATTTTCTAGAGGAAACATAGGTCAACTTCCTTAAGATCAAATGGAAGGCCTTTGATTTCGACGTAAGTATCGCAGATTCAACTCATCATGGTTATGTCATCACCCAAGATACTAAAAGCGGCAACTTGACATTGAGTCAGGATTACCAACTGAAGAAAGCCACAAGCTCTCTATATATGTCTTTCTAAGATTGAATAATTACATCAAAGCCATTGACCAAAGGGTTTTTTATCCATAATAACATTAAACCCAAGGTAACTCAGCTATCTTTGGTAGCAATTAGGTGTCCAAATTAACCACCAAAGCAGCACAGCATCTCAAAGATACCCCCAAAACCTTTCATGCATGACCCATGCATGCATTAGGTTAGGCACCTCTACTACTGCTACAAAATGTGGATTTCTCCACATAAAAGAAAGTGATGAGAAAATGAAGGTCCCAAAAAAGAAAAGAAAAAAGAAGTTGAGAAGTAGTAGTAGAAGAATTGTGGAGCTTGATGGTATCTAGTAGCCAAGGCAGTCCACGGCCATGGTCCCGGTGTTCAGGAACTGATGGAACGTGATCCCTGCAGTGGCATTGTGGCCGCACTCCGCCTCCGCGTCGCAGCCGTCGTCACAGGGCGGGTGGTTGAGGTCGAGCCAGAGCCCGCGCTTGACGCCGTCGTCGTGGTCGTGGATGATGCTGACGTCGGGCTTCTTGTCCACGACGATCGTCGTCGCCGGCGGCATGCCGCCCGTCATGGCGCGGTGGCGCCTCATGTGCCCGCCAAGGGCCTGGCCGATGGCGAACTCGAGGCCGCAGATGGAGCAGCCATGCAGCTTGGGCTTGTCGAGCGAGGGGTCGCCGTCGCCGTCCAGCCGCGGCTTCTTGTGGCTGGCGCGGTGGCCGCCAAGCGCCTGGAACGACGGGAACGTGCGGTTGCACGTCTTGCAGACGAACACCCGGTCCGGTGCGCGGTCACCGCGCCCGGCGACCGGCAGCAGCGGCACCGCCGGCTCCTGGCCGTGCGACATGAGCATCAGGACGCGTGCCATCTCGCTCTCGTGGACTGCAAACCTCTTCATCAATGCTTCCGCTTGTCAGCTAGTTCTTCCCGATGATTTAGCTGCTCGATTTCGATCGGAAGCTAAGATATCTGAATGAGGAAGAAGCCATCAAGAAGCAGGGTGTATTTATAGGCAGGGTTAGAACTGCGAGCCATAAACAAATTGACCAATGGTAGCAGTTAATCGGTTCTATTAGGCTCAAGGATTAAAATAGAGTCACAAGTGGCCTTCAGAGTAGACGAAGAAACAGTTGGCTTTTGCCTACTACTGAGTACTGACACAGAGTTCTTTTTATTCTGAATTGCTGATTCGCAGTGCTGACAGCAGATCAGCTGCAGTAGTGGCGATGATTGGGCAACTGCAAAACGGCGTCGAGTTTCGCCGAGTCGAGGGCGTTTCGTGGCAGTTTGGATGCAGCGGCACGTTTGATGCATAGTGTAAAGATAATGCATGTGTGCGTTGGGCTGAGTTGAAGGGACGGAAGCTTCGGCTGGGGAATCAGAATTCAGAACAGGACTGATTCACCCACTCGTCTGCGTGTTGACTTTCGCAGTTCATGAGGGATTGTAGATTCCGGTCAACGGTTCCTTCTATGGAAACCTGTCTTGTGCTCTAAAAACTTAAATCCTTTTTTTTCTACTGATAGATGGCGTTATGATGTTTGTTAAGGTGTATTGTCGACAACAAAGCTTCACTGAAATGTGGGGGTGAACTATGAACAAGGGAACTTCAGTTCAGATTTCAGAGATGGTTGTTTTCTTCTGATCTGTGAAGGTGGTGTGCTTACGGGCCCTGTTGAGACATTCTAGGCTCCTAGATGCCTAGAGTGCAGAACGTAAAGCCCTTGCTTGATCTCCGTTCAAATCATAGAAAAATGTCATGAATCTTTATGCCAACTAGGAAGCATTATTCTTCTGTGAATATACTGTGTCCCACTGAATTATTTCTAGCAATAATCCTGCAGACATCCTTCTGTCAGTTCGGTTTTATTAAGACACCTGGACCAATAGGACCTTAGGAAACAGCAAATAGATCGTCGTGCTTACGAAGACATATACATATATCCAGCTTGATATGTGATGAGGTCATAAACGTCTCATCGCTGCTCCAAATGGCGCATTAATAAATAGTCACTTGCATCTACCCCTTGATCCCTTTTTGCACTGACACATAATGCTACTACTATCAGAAGCATCAGAAAGAAATGCCTCTTCCGATCTGCGCCTGCTTGATACTTCATCAAGCAGAACAGCCATCATCTGAGTAGTGGCATCTGAGTCTAGATCAAACAAAACCGGTTCCCGACGATGATTGGTTCTTGAATCGCTTGTGTGCCCACGTTGCATTGCTTGATTGGACTGAGCTGATCAATAATTGCTGGTTGATGTAAGCAGAAAGGAACTTGGCCTAGTTTTATATATAGTTCACTTCTGCTTGTTGCAACTTGCAAACGCGAAAACATAAAAAGGTGCCATATGGTGCTTATGCAGAGGCATCTGTTGATTTTCAATGGATTAGGATCGAAGAGTTTATGGCGTCTCCGACTGCACCACACAGTGGCAGTGTTTGATGGGGATCAAATGGAATCTTGCTCCTATTCACATTTCGGAAAGAAGATGTTGGATCAACTTTTTTATCAGTTGAATCAAACTCTAGGTCAAACCAATACAGAAACTACTGAAGATTATATTAATAGTTCAATACAGAAGAAAGTTATCATTGGATCAAAATTCTGTCAGATAAGTCAGTTAGTAGAGAGATGAGCATATGCACACCTATTTGCCGCATCTCACAGTTCTCATCATGGTAGCAGCACATCCAATCCAAAGGGTAAAAAAGTTGCGAAGAACAGTTGGCAAGATGGTCCCTTCTGCAGCTGAAGCAACATAATTCCTCACTGGTACACGTCGATTTTTGTCCCAAGTCAATATAAAAAGGAATAATCGTTCTCTTCCCACAAGTTGCTGTAATAGATCTGGAAAACTTTGATGCGCTACATTGAGCGCAGCATGATGTTCATCAGGGCAGAGACAGAAATGGTCAATTTGCAGTTTGCTGCAGACGTATTCTTTTAGCAGTAGCCGATGATTGGCGCTTGGAGTTCTAGTTGCCCCTGCAACTCCACCTTATTGGTCTAGCCCTGGTGATAATGAACGTGCAACAGGAGACAGGCTATGGACACTCCATATAAGTAAGTTTTGTGTCCCTCTGTGTCTGAGCTTGCATCTTGAATTGCGTCTGCCGTTCTCCGCATAAGAGATCAAAAGTAGAAGTTTGCTTCCTGATTTGCTTCATGATTCCGCAACTGCTGCATCAGAAACCCAATATCCATATATGTTTGTCAAACCCATGCAGAAATTATTTACACCGGCTTGGCCTTGGGGGCCCAATGATCACATTTTGCTTGTGTTGACTTACTTGCTAGAGTTGATTATGCCCGAGTTCTTGGTGATGCAGTATGAAAGAACAAATATGGTTCCTTACTTTCTTGTGCAATTCTTTTTAGGGAAAAGTCCGGTACTCCGGTTTACACCCTCGAACTATAAAAAAAAGTCCAATTTTCAACTTTCAACTTCGAAACCGGATAACAGAGGCCATCCAACTGTTCAAATTGGATAAATTTAGCCCTTTAGGTGATTTTCGACTTTGTGAGAATTAAAAATATTCAATTTTAAACTAAAAAAATCCATAAGTAATTCATTTTAAATCAAAAAATTATGAAATTTGTATTAAAAGTTTTTCAAATTGTAATCCATAAGTAATTCTATTGGCACAATACTTGTCAATTATTCAAATCTAATTTTTTATATTCATAATATTTGTTTGCTTGTAGTTATAACTAAGATTTTTGAATAACTAAGATTTAAATGGAGCAATAATTGATAGGTTATATTTTTAGCAAAATTTTGGTACTAATTGCATATCTTTCTGAGTTAAAATGAATTAGTTTTGATTTTTTAGATCTAATTAGATATTTTATTTTTTTTTAAAAAAATGCAAACCACCTTCACCCATCCCAAGGGCCAAATTTGTCCGGTTTCGACAATTGGATGGCCTATATTGTCCGGTTCTATAGTTAAAGATTGAAAATCAGGCTTTTGCGATAATTTGAGGGTGTAAAGCGGACTTCTCCCTTCTTTTTATGTGGAACTTGCTGAACATAAGACCTAGTCACCTCTAATTTAATGGTCAATAGAAATATCAACGCATACTGCATCCATTAGGTCAACCAGTACCATTTCTGACAGAACCGGAGGAGCTGCTGTTCGCCTGTTCCTCGCCTGTTTTCTGCATCTTCCTTCTCTGAATATTTTTATCAGATGCAGTGTGCCGACCACCGAGTTCAGAGAATCTTTCAATAAGCAGCACTACTTCAGTTAGCTAGTGCTGATTCAAAAGGTTGGTTGCATAATATATATATGATATTATGCGGGTTTCGCCATGGTGTTCAAAGAATCAAAGTGCGGTTTCGCGTCGCGAAGGGCCAGAATATTCCTTGGGGATTCAGGGGCCAGATTAGTACGCGTCACTACTTAAGCGTCCCATACATGCTGCTTAAGAGCCAGCATGCTGAATTTTTCTGGGAAAATGAGGAAGAATCAGGACAGCCACTCTTCAGTACTGACATTTGATTCTCAGCAGTATTATTAGTTGTGTAAAAAAGGATGACAAAACAATGGCCATGCGATTGCAGTGTTTTCTTTAGGGCCCAAAGATGCTGGTTTCGATTCAGTTTGGTCGCCATGTTCTATCCACTTCTCTCTTCTTCTGGCGCTGGTGCGGTCCCAGGAGGATACAAATTGAAAAGAGGCGCGGGTTTTAAATTCAGCTGCGACTTGTGTAAATTTATGCTAGGAGGTGATAGTGCTGTGATGCTGCTCCCCATCAACTGCAGATCTTTATCCATTCAGAAATCAGACCTATCTGTTCAGTAATGCTCCAAGAGAAGTGCATCGGAGATGAAGCTGTGAACTGACGAAAGATTTTCAGCAGAGACTAGGGGGTTGTTTACTTGTTTGGTTCCATCAACCTTTTTTAGCCCCTGTCACATAAGAAATCTTATCATTTAGGAGTATCAAATAAAATTTGTTTATAACACTTTGACAGCTGAGTACTAATTCACAAAATGAATCTAATGAGCTTAATTAATCCATGTTTACTACAGTAACCATCTACTAATTGTGTATTAATATATCTCATTAGATTTGTCTCGCAGTTTAGTCTCAGAATTTTGTAATTAGTTTTGTAATTAGACTTCAGTTAATACTTCTAAATACTAAAATTCTTTTTGATGTGACATGATTTGATGATGGGCGGGCGTGCTCGTCCATCGCCGTCGAAGTCAAACATGCGGCGGCCGCACTAGAGTTGAGAGATCGCCGGCCGTCGTCGAGCTCGCCGTCCATCATCAGATCGCCAGCCGCCATCAAGCTCGCCGTCCATCATCAGATCGCCAGCCGCCATCAAGCTTGCCGCCTCGGACCACCGGCGACTTCCTTGGTGAGATTCTTATTGTTGTTTAAGTGATCTCTGTTTTCACCAGGGCCGGAGCACGGAGCAGCCAGCAGAGACGTGAAGCCGCCACTGGCACCCGAGACGAATTTCTCACGGAGGAGCGGGAGTTCGACCATTAGGACCCCATCGATCTGCTCGTCATCGACGGCTCGGCAGCTGAGTGGAGCAGCGCCGCCTTGCCTCTTGTCATCCACATCTACCTAGGCTCGTTGAACACGCAGATGAGATTGCTGTGGTCAGATCCATCTACTTCATCGATCAAGAATCCATCTACAAGACGACGCAAGAAGAGTAGAAACAGAGGAGAGATAAAGAGATCACGCCTGCACCTTCATGTGCTGATCATCCTCGTCCAAGTCTGCACCACCGGCGATGACCTCGTCATCGTCTTCCTCGTCATCTGCACCACGCCGCCGGCGGCAGCCGTCGTCCTCGTCATCATCGAGGCTCGTTGGCCGAGCCGCGTCTATCAAGGAGCCCATGCCCAAACAGGCGGCGTCTCCAACACCATCACCATGGCCAGGCTAACGCATGGAGAAGCCAGGAGACGTCTTCATCCTTGACGTCCATGTACTCGCTCTGGTCGCCGGCGGTCTTCACCTTCGGCACCGTTGAGCCGGCCATCAAGACTCCATCCACAATGGGAAACCGTGGCGCCTCCTGCTCGTTATCAACGTCCACCGCCTCACCTTGGCCCGGCCGCCGGCGGAACAGCAACACCCCTCGTGGCAACCTCACTTGCGTCTCTGTCTTCCTCGTCGAGCCCACGGGTCTGCACCATGCCGGTGATGACCTCGCCTTCGTCTTCCTCGTCATGCCTGCAGACCCGCACCACGCCGGCGACGACCCCTCCATCATCTTCATCTTCCTCGTCGTTTGCACCAAGCCGGCGGCGACACTCATCCAGGATCACCGTCCACCATCGGCAAGGAGCTAACGGAGTCGGCAAGCGAAGACGCCGAAGTGCAACTCGGCGACGAGGCCGGCGCTTCATGTTCAAGCCCGGCACCGACCCGACACCGTTACCGCGAAGACGCCGAAGTGCGGCCCGGCAACGAGGCCGGCACGCCACGTTCAAGCCCGGCACCAATCCGACGTCGCCACCGCTGTGAAGATGCCGAAGCGCGGCGCGACGACGGCGGCGCTGCACATCCAAGCCGGCGCCGAGGATAATGGCGCCACCGTGAAGACGCCCAGATGAGAAGCAATGTCAAGGCGGCAGGTGATGGCGTAAAGACAGGCTGCCGCGAGGAGCCGTCGCCGACGTCGAGGAGCCGCGCCGAGACGGAGACATGTTCGCTGGGCAGGCGCCTGACGAGCATTTGCCCTGCATGCAAATTCATGCGTGGCTTACCACAAGCTAGCAGGTGCACGTGTGCTGTATGAGAAGCTAACAAGCTACAGTGGCATGCACGAAGGAGTGCGTGTGCCATAAAAGAAAATATAGAAAACAGGTGCATCTACTTATGGATGCCTTACCACTATGAAGCTCTCTGCGGACGGGATCTTCCTGCGGGACTTCATCACCTATGGATGCATAAGCTGCCGGTGGCCCTTCTCGGCCGGGGCTTCTCTCCATCAAGCCCACGGGCAAAGGCCAGCATCCGTCATATATATAGGCCTCCGTGCCAGGCCAGCGGTGCCCTCCACTGCAAGTCCACTTCGGCTCTGCCCGAGCACGCAGACACGAGATGGCCTACAAGTTAAACATGGGGGCTGGCCCAGGCACCGGAGTCGAGGCATCACCGGCAATCATCGAACTCGCCGGCGGTCAACGACCACCTCAGCTCGGCCACCGGCGGAGCGGCGGCACTCATCGTCGAGACGTCAACGACCACCTCAGCTCGGCCACCGGTGGAGCGGCGGCACTCCTCTTCGTCGAGACGTCGACGACTACGTACTTCGGCTCGGCTGCCGGCGAAGCAGCGGCACCCCTGGTCGTCAACATCCACCTCGGCTTAGTCGCCGAGCGGAGCTGTGACACATGTCCTGCTCGTTGTCCACGCCACGTCCATCATCATCTCATCGCACGAGCTGGCTATTGATTTGACAGTAGGCCGCCGGTGTCCTCCGATCCACGTTCATCCTCGACAAGCCCGTCTTTCACTGTTGCTGCCAAGGGCCACCAGAGCTAGATCGGAGCTGAGGAACCCATCGAGGGGCTGCAGAGATCGACACTGCCCAGAGACGCGAAGCTGCCGAGCGCAGACGCAGTGCCCTCGCTCACTCCCCCGCGCTGGCAGCCAGAGGCACGTGGGAGATGCAGCCGGCCAATGGGCAGCAAGCAAGGGAACGTGCCTTGCATGCACATGCATGTAAACATCCTGGGCTCATGGCAAGCAAGAACCAGTAGGAGTACTTGAAGATATTCACAAGTGGAGCATTATCCAGGTGCCCGGTTAATTTGTACCCTCACGTTTCAATTCTGATTAGGGGAACCGCGCATCTCGAGGATCGTCTCTACCACGACCAAGCTGCGACATCGACTCGGTCCAGCTCATGCTGCCATGCATCGACTATCCACCTCTACTACCACGACTACTCCGTCGTTCGAGACCGACGAGGCCGAACGACACAGGCGGATGCCTCTGATGTCCCAGCAGCGCTACACCAGCTCATAGACACCGACGAGGCCATGGACGATGCCGACGGCCACACCTACACCACCACCATCATCATGCATGGAGAACGTGAAGTGAAGACTAAAGACGACGACCACGGCAGCTTAATCGGAGGTGCTCCAGCAAGCTAAACTTGCGGAGATAATTAACTGGGTGCTTTTTGAGGCCCCGGGAATCAGAAGACCACATTGCCCAAGTCAGATCTGCCCAATGGCAGGCTATGGAGCGCGCATATATATGGGAACCTGTATTTGTATTTTCAAAATATGAATAAAGCTTGTGTTCCCTGTTTTTTGTTTCTTTTGTGTATTTCTATATACACTGGCACGCTCGCATCTTTATTTTCCATGCAGAGAAAATCTTGTGTGATTTTTTCTGTTCAAACAAACCCCTATGAAACTACCAAATGATTTTTTTTAGATTATGACTAGGAAACTACCAAATGATGTGATGAGGATAATTTAACCGTATGGTTCTGTGCAGTTTCTGTGGTATTATGAACTGCCAATTTTGTTTCCCTGTCATAAGCAGCCGGTTGCAAATCACAACAGGCAGGTGACCTAAGAAAAGCCTGGCTTCGCTTTTCAGAAGGAGTTGAGTCGCTGTCAGCTGAGTGAAGAACACCAACAAGTTTCTGCGTTTGACGCTGGAGATCATTCACAACCAAGTTCCATTTGGGATGCAACGCTACCGCTTTGGTTTTGCTTGCGTCTCCGTGCACGTCCAGTTTTTCAATGGTTTTGGTCGGTGTCTCCACGTAGGTCTCCACTGTGATGATGCAGACCCCTTTTATTTTTCTGATTGAATCTTTTTGTGGATCGGAGTATCCGCCTGCATGAATGTTCAGCAGGCACTGATGATCTGGTCCGACCAAGTGCAGTGACATCATCACACACAAACCAACTGCTGACTGAATCAGATAGGGACGGGACAGGGCAGGGCTTGAGAGAGAAGGCATTTGGTAGGTAGTTGCTGCCACCAACGATCAACTCATACTTAATGAATTATGATATGGGTCACTATGGGCCTATATTTGGTGGAGGGAGATTTTGGATCCAAATTCATTCCATTCAGATCTTGCCCTTAACCATAGCTGGTTTGGACATGGTTGTGGGCATCGTTTCTACCAACGTAGTGCTTCGGTTCACCTCATGCAAACCTACCGCGAAGGGAGGAACACCCAAAAGTTGGCAAACAAAAGAGTCCCCCGTTTCAAAGAAAGAATTAAGTATTACTATTATACTGAAGAAATTAAGCATGGGGCTGCCCCGCACCCAAGTAGGCCCCATATTTACGTTACTGTGATTCCACCAAACTCTTTTCCAATAATTGGGTGATAATCCCATGCATACTTTGTCATGCAACCAAAATTTGATATAGAAAGATAATAAACTTGTCCATTTCAAGGCCTGCCTGCTACAAAACTCCCCTCTTCCTTCAGAGATAACAATTTTGCTGCTGCTCAAAACAAGGAACAGACCATACAATACACTGGGACTAAATTCTGAAGAATTAAAAAAACAAATGCTACAATCATTTGGCCTCAGAAACTGCCTTGTTCAGTTGTGTTCAGGCACTCTGAGCGGAGATGGCCCAAGATGCCAACAATCATTTGACTTACGCAGCTGCCTTGTTTGGGCACTCCGAAGAGAGATGTCCGGCAATGCCACACTCATAACATGTCCGCCTCTTCTTTTTCTTTGCAGGTGCAGATTTTGTGTCGTCGCTGGCCTTCTCCTCCTCGACAATGGTTGAAGGTATAGTGTTTGAGCCAGTATCACATTTCAATTCATCATCAACAACCTCAGCAATCTTTTTGTTCGGGCAAGCTGACGAGAGATGGCCAGAAATTCCACACTCATAGCACTTCCGCCTCTTCTTTGAAGGTACTGAATTCGATTCATCACCTACTTTCATTTCCTCAGATACGATGGCAGGTGGTTCTACATTTGCATCATCAACAGGCTCCCTGTTGCTCTGAACAGAGTCTGCAGGCCTTTTGTTTGGGCAAGCCGATGAGAGATGGCCAGGGATGCCACATTCATAACATGTTCGCCTCTTCTTTGATGATGCTGTGGCTGAGTCAACGTTAGCCTTCTTTTCATCAGAAATCTTCTTATTTGGGCAAGCAGAAGATAGGTGCCCAGGGGTGCCACATTCATAGCATTTCCGTACTTCAGAATCCTTCTTATTTGGGCAAGAAGAAGAAAGGTGCCCAGGATCCCCACATTCATAGCATGTACGAATCTTACTCTTCGAAGAATCTGAGTTCCCATTATCACTGATTTTCTGATTATCCTTTTTGGGAACTGCGCATCTGATTCTGACTGGCCGTCCCTTAATCACCCTCTGGTCGAGCTTCAGTGCAACAGCAACGGATGCACCATCAGAAAAATCAACGTGTGCATAGCCTTTGAAATCACCTGTATCCTTGTCTGTTCCAAATCGGATGGATGAGATTTTGCAGTTTGAAAAGAACTTCTTCAGATCATCTTCTGTTATATCCCATGGTAGATTCCCAATATACATCCTATTATATCCCTCTATCAACTTCGGTGCAAAATCTTCCTTCTCACGGTTATGTTTGTATGGCTGGATTTTCAGATACAATCCTCCCCTGAAATTGTTATCAAGCATTTCATTACTCATGAATAAACCAATGAGAGGGGATAACAAACAGAGTGATGCACACTTACATATCTGCACCATCCATAGCTAATGCCCTCTGTGCAGCAGCATCAGTCTGAACAATAACTGTCAGTCAGATACTCAGACTCACATTTCCAAACAAAATAATTGTGAAAATGCGAGCAGCAGCCAATGCAGACATTTCAGTTGACTCCTTGATTATGTGGACTTAAAATAGAAGCCAAGACCATATAGATGCAAGGCTGCAGAATCTAACGTCATACAGATAGACTGAACAAGAATTCAGAGTCTGCTGAACCTATAGCTTCTACTCAGCTCTGTTAACAAGTCTAAGCGGACATAATTAATGGAATAAGAACTTTGCACATGTAAATATGTAATACAGTAAAAAAATGTGTATATGGAATAAGAGTTTGACTTCCCCAAGAGAACAGGTATATACTTACTAAACTATAAGAAGCAAAACTGGCTTAGAATCTGACCTTAAATGTGAGAATTGCAATACCCCTGAATTTCCCGCTCTCGGGAAAGGTCATGCAGTCGATTGCAGTGATACTGCCACATCCTTCAAAGAAACTTCTTATGTCATCCTCAGATGAATAGTACGGAATGCCACCAACATACACCTTATTTACGCTTTGCTCTCTGAAATAAAGACGCATAGGTAACATGCAAGAAAGACCAGCATCCTGCTATAAGGAAAATAACTAAGCCAGACTGCTTATCAATTCCAAAAACATCACCAAAACTTAGTTATATTCCACCAAGTCAAACATAACATGTTGTTTCCAACTTGATCACGAGTTTACAGCCAAATAACTTGGTGACTTAATTTATTTTTTGTATTTACCATTTAGTACTGCGTGTGCACTTTTTATCATATTATCATACTACATCAATTAATATGAAAGAAAAACAACACAAGCTAAATACAAGTTTAACTCATGGATGGTCCATGACCTATGTTATCTCAACAAACTCATTGTACCAATATGTTCAACAACTTTGTCTGAACTTTTCACAAAGACATCATCTTAACAATTTTTGTCCTATTTCCATGTCCTGGCAATGCCAATCAAACAAGAATGGGGCTAGGGATCTGTTTGGATAGAAAGTTCTTTTGGAATTTTCGAAGACACTATAGTTATACAAAATACTTCAGTTTTGAGAAACTAAGAGGTGTTTGGATGTAACAAATGTTAGTCTATGATATCCAACCAGGCCCTGGGTGAGTAGTGAGTACGAAAGCACCAATGTACCAAGCTTTAGCTCACCTATGCTCTGTGGCAACAGGATTGTCGGACCCAACACCAGATTCAGCCAATTTCACTTTTTGATTTTGCAGCCTGAAACAAATGTAAAACCTTAAACAACCAGAACCAACAGACCACGCCTTAAAAGATTCAACTGAAAAATCAATCTATCACCTAAACTTTTTGCAAATGCAAAATAAGAACCAATCTATCAAACATTAACTGATTTAACTCACTTGTTCTTAGCAACTATAGGACTCTTGGACCCAACTCCAGGTTTGGTCACCTCCATCTTGTTTATATTTTGCTCCCTGAAATAAGAATGCATAAAATTACACAACTAATACCTAGAAGACCACAACATCCTACAAGCTACAACTGCAAAATAGTTCCACTTCCAATACTCCTTTTACTTTTCTCCACAGCCAACAGTATTTACAAGTACACCAGCACTGATACATTGTACCCTAAGTTACCTATGCAACAACAGGATGGTTGGCCGCAATTGCAGATTAGGTCACTTCTACCTTGTTTATATTTTGCTCCCGGGAAGGAACAAGATGGCAAAAGACCAAAAACATTATACAACCATTGAAAATAGCTTCAGCGCACTCCAAAGTGAGTATGCTTGACAGAAAAAGGTGGCTACTTTTCTTTTCACAATCATATAATAATCACATACAATTCGATAACAGTAAGATGGGCGGGCACATAGTTTTTCCTGCATTCCAAAGTAACACTGCTTCAATCAATGGCAAATCAAAGATACACAAAATCAAGTTATTAATCCATGTTTTCTCATTATATCATACTGCTACTGCTTTTTTTTTGAAAAGATAACTGCTACTGCTATATTGTTCTGAGCTCACAATACCAGCATGTTAAAGCTATTCAGATTTCACTTTTTTTTTTGCAAAAAAAGAACCAAACTTTCAATCCCTGACTCACCTATTCTCTGCCACGACTGGCTGGTCAGACTCAACAACAGGATCGTCTTCTTCCGAAGCCCCTTCCGTGCCCTCTGTTTCCGGCCCCATCTCCCCTCCCACCTGCTGCGTCGCCGCCGCGGTCTCGGCCTCCATCAACCTCCTGATCCTCCTTTTCTCCTTCTTCTCCTTCCTCCTCTCCTCTCTCCTCCTCTCCACTTCCTCCCTCCGCTCCTCCTCCGTCTGCAACACCACTTCGGGGAGCGATTTCTTCCTGGGCGGCCGCTTGGGGCGCGGCCGCTTGGAGGAGGCGAGCCGCTCCTTCACAGCCTGCACCTCCTCGCCATGAGCCTCCTCCAACTCGGCTTCACCGGCCGGGAGAAGCGTGTGCAGCTTCTGCTTCAGCTTCTTGCGCGCGAGCACCATGGCTGGCAGCTGCCTGAGTTCGGCGGCTGCGAGGTTTTCCTGGGAGTAGACGGAGGCGGCTCCGGACGTGAGCTTCAAGGGTTTTTTCTAATGGGCCGGTTGGGCTTATATGGGCTAACTGGGCCTGATCACACCCACCAACTTGGGTTAGCAAAGCCCACAAAAAGAGTACACGGTGATCCAGGCCCAGAGGCCGGCCACTCAGTCTCCTCTCCCCTCTCAAGCCGCCGCCGGCGAGAAGAAACAGAAGGAACCCTAACTGAGCCAGAGCGATCGCAAGCGGAGACGATGGCCGGGAAGGCGGCCGCGGCGTCGGCGGCCGCGACGGCGGCGAGGTGGGCGGAGGGGTACCCGTGGAGGGAGAAGCTGGCCAAGTATAAGGGGGAGCTCGGGAAGGGGGTGTGGGGGTACTGGGAGCTCGGCGCGTGGAAGCCGCTCGGCATCAGCGCCCGCAAGCGCGCCCGCCTCCGCAAGGAGGTCCTCCTCGCCGGCGAGGACTGGACCTACGACCCGCCCCGCGGCGAGATGCGCACCAAGCGCAAGGGCCACAAGTGCGACCGCATCTCCGCCGAGAAGTAAGCGCGCATTTCGTGCCTCTCTTCCCTTCACTTATGCGTCCGATTTGCTTATTCGGTCAGTGGGTTGCGTGATTGATGTTTCATTCCGTTTCTCAGGCGCGCGAATACCGTGGAGCTGATGAAGAAGATGCCCCAAATGCTGCTCGACTACAAGGTTTGCGTCTATCTTATCTTAGCTACCTTCTGCTAACTAGGTTTGTACGTTTGATATTTGAATTGCAATCCAGTGTGCACATACATACTGCACTCATGTTAGTGATCCTTGTGTATGCCAATTTCAAGCCCGTACCGGCTGTTCAGATGTATCATTTAACTGGTAGTTTTCAATTGCTGAGCATATGGTAAAATTCGTCTATTTTGTATGGAGTTTTATGTGCTGAAGACTACTTAGCTTAGCAAATTAGGCTCTCAGGAACTTTTGTTCAAACTTCGAATGATGTAACCCATTCCCTTTGGTTTCATTCTATCACGGTATATATCAGTCGACAAAAAAAACTGTAGAGATTCACCGTTTCTTCTAATATATAACACTATATTTGAGAGCTTGAGAGTTGAGACCCTCTTTGTCTTATATCACAGTCTATCAGAGCATGTGTGGGTGTATTGCTATATTCTTGTTCAATAACCAACTTATGTTAAGATTTGGTTGAACCTAGGTGGTTGATCTTCAGTTTAAATGTAAACTAGTTGTTCTTGTGCTTTATCAACGGTAAAATGTAACCATGTTTGGAATCAAGCCCACTAAAATAGAGAAGACACGATACCTGGGTATTGTTTGTTTTAACTTCCTAATACCAAGGCAGAAGCTTGTCTATGCATGTGCCCAGAAAAATTCACTCAGATGCAAGATTATTGGCTGAAATGCAGCCTATCCAGTGATAAGCTGCAAGTAAGGTGTAACTGGGCAGCAGAAGCCTTTAGTCTTTGGCTTATCATCAGCATAAGCATAAGCCAGTAATCCCAGCATTGTACACCAAGTATATTTTTGGAGCCTAGATATAAGCCTAAACTTTGTTTCAAAAAGAAGAAGTTTGTGGGCTGGTTCAGTGCTCTCATAATTTGACAGCAGGTAATGGTGTTTACATGAAACATGGTCTAAGACTTCCATAAGGTCAATAATCCAACTGATAAAATAAACATAAACCACACCAAGCAGATCTATGAACGTTGATGGGAAGTGCTATAATGATCCACAGTCTGTACTGTCAACAAGATTTCCAGATGGTTGCTCACATCTTGTTAGACTAATAACAACTTAAATTGGGAATTACTTTCTAACCTGTGCTACTAGTTTTGGTCTAGCTGCCACTCAAATATCAGCTGTCGGTGATCCAACTTTTAAGCCCGCATTGACCTTGGTGTGCAAAGATGCCTTGTTTGTGCTTTAGACCAGATGTTATGATGGCTGTGATAGTGATTGAACGGAGGCATCCTTTGAAAAAGATCTAACTGGCTCATCGTTGTCTGTTTGTGCTGCAATCCTCTTTTTTCCCATCCAGAAACGTAGGTGGGAGAAAAAGATGAAAGAGGAGGACAGCGGAAAGAGCTGATATCAAGCTGCTCCTTCATGGTGCTGCTCTTCCTAAATAAGGTTGAAACGTTCAGGAGGTTTGTAGGATGGCTAGATTCGGATGCATCAGTTTCTTTTTCCATGGTGGATTCCTGCGCTCCTGTATTCTGATGCAACTTTGGATGCACAATCCTGATTGTAATCTTTCCAACACTTGTGCCACTTCTGATGAACTAGTATTTTGTTGAGGCAAATCAGTTATAAGTATTACCTTTGTCAAATAATTTTGGTCATCATGTAAGACCATTGCCGCTAGTCCTGTTTTATTTACTTACCAAGTTACAGTTACCGAGTACCGATAGAAGAATTTTTGTTCATAATGTAAGATCATTGCTGCTAGCCTGCTAGTTGTGTTTGTGTTTGCTTACCGTTGCAGACAGAAGACAAGTTTGTTCGTCATGCAAGGTCATTGCTCATAGTTGTTCTTTTGTTTACTTAGCGATACCAACAGAAGAGTGTAGTAAGGTCATCTTTGCAAGCAGAGAGTGGTTAATACCGCCCCCAGTTGCCACCTTGTTCTTTCCTGCAAAAAAAAAAAAAAAAAATGGGCCACTCAGTTCACTGGTTATTGCCAACTTGCTCTATCTTTCCGGTTGATACGCTATGCTAATGCTTGTGCTACTTGAAAGCACAACACGTTTTTGGCAGGATGCGGCGGAGGCCGCTCTCCTACCAAACAGGGTCAGTTTGGCTTTCCAGGGACCAGAAGGACGGCCATCTCACTATCTCAGCAGCTCGTCCATTCTCCAAAAGCTCACGCCTTGAGCTCGTGAGTCGTGACCTCTCTAGAACTTCCATTTTACAAAAGCTCTTCTGTTTCCTGCCGAATTCATGGTGAATCTTGCAGCTGTAGCTTGAAATTCACGTTGAAATTCTTGACCAGTTGTTCTGTTTCATGTGAAATTCGTACCGTTCCCTATGATAAGTGTGTCTGAAGACAACTTTCTGGGCAACGCATGCTTGTCCACCATTTACCACTGCTTTTCTGTCTGGGATTACGCGTGTCTGCCCACCATTTACCAAGCTTTGCAAATCTTAGCAACACAAGCGACAAGGGATTCGCACTCGGGCGAAAACCAATCCGAGGCTCGGCACCAGGAATGGCGAATAACGCGGATTGAATGACATTGTACGGGATAAGGAGAAGGAGATATGGATTTTGATAAAAAGAGAGTATGGTGATGAGCAGGCAGGAGGATAAAGGGGGGCGGAGGTAGATGACTATACTCCAAGTGGGGTTATCCTCCAATCCAACATGGTGCTGTCCGTGTCACCTTTCCCTCCTTTTCATGTCAGCAGAAATTCTATCTTCAGAATTCAGATGCTTGCTGGTTTAGCTTCCTCTGTAAGTAAAATCCTCGGTTTCTTCTGATCATTCTTCAGATCAACAAGATTGCTGAGCTGATTGAGGCTCTCAGCTGGCTGAACTGGTTGTTTTTTTATAAGATTTGTTGTTTTCATCCTTTGAAGATCAATCTGATGCAATATAGTGCAGCAATGTTCAGTAACAGCAAGCTTACTGATGGAGTTGTAGAAGTCGATGGTCACTTACTGCGGGTAAGAGGGAAATGTTGAATTCTTACTAATTCTTTCTTTTTGTAAATATAGATATGTCATCGTGATGTGCACTGTTCTGGAAGCTGAGCCGTAGGTTGCACGACGTTTGGTGCACTGCCACATCACCTATCTTATCACTTATCAGCTTACCTTTTTTTCCTGGGAATGATGGGAAAGCCACAACAGTAACAGTGACCCCCAAGAGCTGAGGCTTTTTTCTAACAATGAAGAAATTGACGTGGTATTGTTAGCAGTTGTTTAGCACATCAACCTTATCTTCTTAAAGTGTTGGTGCATTTTTCAGAACTACTGCAGTGCCCAGAGGGCATAGATGGACACAGCATGAGATCACCACATCAATGTTTTCTTAAAATTCTGCTCCTTTTCTTGTCAGTAATACCAACTCTCTGGAACAGACAAACATCAATGGGATCAGAAGAATCCATACAGAAATCGAGCAAGTTCTATAAAACTTACTTTTTCTAGCAACAAAAGACAAAAAAAATTAGATTCCTTGAATGTGAGGAAGGCCTGGAGTACTGAATTTGTAGACTTGATAGTGGAGTATACCTTTTTGTGTGATAATTGGGTGGATACCACTAGTAGCAATGTTTAATAGTGGGTCACTTCTGCAAATAGCACGTATGACCTCACACTGCACATCTCTTTAAAAAAACCGGACTCCTGCTCAAGCTGAATCCCTTTTATTTGATTTTACTAGATTTTCAGAAGAGTCATGTAAGTATCATCCTTGATACATGGATTAGTGCTAGCACTACATCTTGGAGGAATCTCTCCGGTAATTGATCACTATATGAACGATAAAGGCGACTAATTTTGTGAGATA
This sequence comes from Panicum virgatum, assembly GCF_016808335.1. Taxonomy (NCBI): domain Eukaryota; kingdom Viridiplantae; phylum Streptophyta; class Magnoliopsida; order Poales; family Poaceae; genus Panicum; species Panicum virgatum. The sequence continues at coordinate 7,371,240 of NC_053147.1, forward strand.
GCAAGAATAATTGCATCTTCAACAAAGTCATAACAGTGTACATAGACGATGACCGAAAACACGATGAGTATAGTACTGTGGTAGATTAATTATTTTTTCTTCGGTTGATCTTGTCATTCCGGGCATCTTGAATATGATGCAAGCATGCAGCGTGCATTGATCACTTATGCTTGTCATTTGAGAACAAATTCTCTCATTATTTTATTTAGAAGAAACAAAGCAAAGGATATGCTTAAGAACTGCAACATGGTGTTTAATACAAGTATAGTAAAAATTACATCGATCGACTAGAAGGCTTGAAGAGAATCAGATCTACAAATCATGACACCCTTTACTTTAGTGAAGAAGCTCGTCAAACAGCAGAATATTATTTTGCAATTGAGCTAAAATCTCTTCAATAGCTAAGTGATTCTGGTAGTCTGTGTTCTCTGCTGCAAGATCATGCCATTGAGCATCTTGCATTGTGTATGTAGCCTAGAGACAATTCAAAACCATGATATATATGCAACTAACTTCGGTGCACTATTCAAAAAATCTTGGTCACTGAAGATCACTGATGAATTAATTGTTCGATGTTTAAGAACTTCAGGTATGTGCCCTCCAAACCCAGGGTTTTGGAAACTTCGGAACCGCTGCGGTGAGCCGTGTTCGTTACAGCCACTTGCATTGTCTGCAACAAATGAAACCGAATAAACTAAAACTCTGCTTGCGATATGAATGACTGATGGCTTACAAAACTTAATTTTGGTGGCAACGACAATCGACAAGAGTGTAAAACCAAGAGGGGTGAGGTGACTTGATCTAGAAAGTCCCCAAGTGCTCACACATGATAGGAGCATTTCTGAGTGCGGGTGCCCATCACTGACCTCATGGCGCACTAGCTTCTCGCTGCACTCATCGATCGAGCAGCTCGTTCACCAGATCTGCCATTATGCATACTAGGCTCCGATCCTCTTCCGTGCCATGGCAACCAACTCTCTTTTCCCTATATATAATCCGTGTGGCCAGTACAGGGGGGATCTTGTAGTGTAGTGTACTCATCATACAGATAGCTAGAATCTAGAGCGTACACAAGTGGAGGCATCTATCTGCAGTCTCTTTCTTCTTCCTCTCGATCGATCGAAGCTCGTTGGGACGGCCTTTGTCCCTGTCCGGCGGCCACCTGCAGACTATTAAGGCAAGTCGTCGACGGGGACTACTCGAAGGGGAGGAGAGGAGATCAGGGTTCAGGAGACGACACGCCTGGCGTCACCTGCAGCAGAGAGGACCGGAGGAGGAAGAGGTGATGGATCATCGATCGATGGCGGCAGCAGCCATGTCCATGTCCATGTTCGGCAGGAGCAAGCAGAAGAAGGACGGTGAGCGTAGCAGTAGTAGTATTGGCAATCAGCAGGCGGCGGCGGCGGCTTTGCCGCCGAGGATGAGGAAGGGGCCGTGGACGGAGGAGGAAGACGCTCAGCTGGTATGGTTTGTGCGCTTGTTTGGTGAACGCCGGTGGGATTTCTTAGCAAAGGTTTCAGGTTTGCGCGGTGGCGGGTGCATCCCCAAGCATGCATATATATAAATATATTTATATGCGTGCTTGGGGATTGATCTAGATGGGCAGTGGCGAGCGGTGTTAACCATTTGCTTCCTCTCCTCCTCCTGCTTCTTCTCTATGCATGCGTGTCGGCGTACTGCAGGTCTGAGGCGCACCGGCAAGAGCTGCCGTCTCCGGTGGGTCAACTACCTCCACCCGGGCCTCCGCCGCGGCCGCATCACCCCCGACGAGGAGCGCCTCATCCTCGAGCTCCACGCGCAGTACGGCAGCAGGTGGTCGCGCATCGCCAGGAGCCTCCCCGGCCGCACCGACAACGAGATCAAGAACTACTGGAGGACGCGCACCAGGAAGCAGAAGGCGTCGGCGTCCTCGTCGTCGACCGTGACCACTACCGCGTCCTGCTCTGGCTCTCCGAGCAGCGGCAGCGGCCGCCTCACGGCCGCGTCGTCGTCGGCGGTGACCGAGTCGGCGCTGCGAGAAAGCGGCGGCGGCGACGACGACGAGGACGCCGAGCTCGACGAGGCGTCCACCACCGCGGCAAGCCAGCATCGTCACCAGCAGCAGCAGCAGCAGGAATCTTCGTACACTATGGACCAGTTCTGGAACGAGATCGCGGCGGCCGACGCTGCGGCGAGCTACATGGTCGACGGGTGGGGAGGCGCGGGCCACCCCGCTGCCGCCGAGCCGCCGCTGCCGTCGTCGCCGGTGTGGGAGTACTGCTCCGATTATTCTCTCTGGAGGATCGACGACGAGGAGTACTACAAGAAGATGCTCGACGCTTCTTGATCGATCCATGGCATATCGGATCATAATCCACCATATGCATCTTAGCCCTTATGTATTGATTATTAGTTAGCTTTACTTTCTGTCTTGCTACGATTTCAAAGCTAGGTTCGTCTTTCGTTGCATCTGTTCCTACGTTCTTTATATACTATACTAGTAGTACGTATATATATTTGCATATGTATACTGTAATTACATGTACCTTGCTTGACGCGTGCGTGCCATGTACGTCATCCAGAAGACATAGAGTTCGCCATCTTATGCTGAATCAGGTTTTCAGATCAGATCAGATCAGAAAACATCTGTAGCCTGTAGGAACCTTGTGTTCATGCATGTAAGATTGATGATGGGATTCTACTGAGTATATGAGAGCATTTACATTGATTTGTAAGTACTGTCTGAAGTCTGAACAGCTGTGTTGTCCTGAATCTCGATCTTGATGCTTCTGTATTGCAATCTCTGTACTCTATCTCTGCATAGCTTAGCAGATGATGGATGGTGATCTGCTACTGATTCTTCCTTGTGTACCATTCTTCAGAGGGAATTTACACAGAGCCATAAAGGAATCAAGTCTTTGGAGAGCATGCCAAGGAGAGAATTTACACAGAAACACATGTAGCAACACAAGGCCGGACAGCAGCACAATACGAACGAAAACGCTCGGGACAGCCATAGAAGGACGAATAACATGATTAAACACACATCTGACAAGCAAGCAGAGACTAGTCTACTACTGGCCTGGGAAAAGTATAAGCAACCCTAGCTAAAAAAAGTTTAATAAACTAAATTGATCCCGGAATCTTAATTATGCTACGAATCGACCTAAATGAGAGGAGGTAGTTGAAGGGCGCTGTTCTGCAATTCTTAGATCATCAGTGCCATTAGATCTTTGGGCACCATGAATGTAATGCAGAATCTGCATCTCGAAAACTTTCACGCATTATATTCCAAGATACCAGTTCAACTATCTAACGGAATGCATGCATGGGAATGGGAATCTGCTAGCTCGCTAACGCTAACCCCCATGCCATGGAAATGGAATGACGGAAGGGACAAGGGGCGGCGGCATCCAATCAGCAGGCAATGCCATGCGTGCCATTTGTATACGTGCAGGTCCCTTTCCTACTTTTCTGTGCATCATATCCACCTTTCCACCCCTCCAATTGTAGAAGTAGCCTAGCCTCATCCCAAACAGTGGCATTTGACATCAAGACCCAAGAGAGAACGATTAGTGAGTGATTAAGACACCTATCGGGTCACAAAGGCATTAGTATTGCAAATACTACACGCACTGGCAAAGCTCTTCCCTCCAAAGAGAACAGAGCCTTGCTGCTGCTGCCCATGGATTTCCGGTCGGTGGGGCCCACCTGTCAGCGATATAGAGAAAGGATTTCATACTTTGCCATTCACCTACACTTTTGTCATGGCTTTGCGATAGTGACTAAATAGAAAAAAGAACAATGGTGGATATATAAGGAAGGCAGGTCGTTGCCCACATGTACTTGTTCTTTCTTCCTTTCCAAATTGCTTTGGTCCTAACTCCTAATCCTCATTAACCTAGCATTATCGCTGTGCTTTCTTTTACACCCACTACGTACTAGTTCGTTGTTATCATCTTTTAGGATTCTATCACTTATGTAAATATATGAACCGCAAAACTAATTAAGATCTATTATTAGGATATCTAGCATCATCCTTGGTACAAATTATATAAACAAACAAGGCAAATTGTATTTTGTGCCATAAAAGTCAACGCAACGGATATTTACAACTTAAAGAAACTATACTATATTTATCTATCATATTTTTCCTTTCCCTGACGTTAATAACTTGGAACTTAACCACAGGTAACCTAAGTGATTCGGTCATTCAGATATGATATTGGTATCGTTGCTGACAATTAGGATACTACAACTCTCTAGTGAGTGGCTTAGGACATGTGGCTCTTTGTAAGCTAAAGCATATACTTTCTTCAAAATAGAGGCACACCCTAGAATATTGTACAAGGGAAGGTATCCAAGAGCGACATAAATTGGGCTAGGGGAAGGTTGGTGGTGCAAGGGCGATGGTACGGTGATGGGTGGAAGGAGGAAGAGAACGAAAAAAATGAAGTGAGATAGGCTGGTGACACATATGGTGGTTTGTGGTTCATTTGTGGTTGTGGCTTGGTAATTTTCTATAGAGGCGCCTGCATAGATCATGAATGCACTGGTCTGCTCCTTTGCATTGTTACTGTTAATTGATTGAGGGCTAATGCAATTTCAGTCTTCCGTTTGTTTAACCCATCTATCTCCTCAATTTGCATTAGTCAATCTTACTATTACTAATTGGAGGCTCCTTTGGAGCCTCCACGTGAAGCACATAGGATCCTAGGTGGACACTCTAAAAAAATAGAGAAATCATATAAATTCTCACAAAAATCAGAAACATCCAGCCATCAATCCAACAACTCTAATTATAATAACCATCGCATCTGTTATCTTCCTAATAAATTACCCACCTCTGCCATTATGAAAATAGACTAAAGTAACCCCCTAAACATTTAACTTAATTACCCACCTCTGCCATTATAAAAAAAATCTGAAGTAACCCCCTAATTTTTGTGTACATTACCCACTATGCCATTATATAAATAATACAAATACCACCTAAATTTGCAAATAAATTATCCAATTATGTCATTATTATTACAAGTTAAATTACTCATAAATCTGAATCTAAATTATATAGTTATAATAATATATTAAAGTGCACCAATATAAAATTCTAAAATTACTATTTCTATCATTATTAATATGTTATTTATATTATTATTATTTCTATAAAAATACTACCTACGATATATGTCACCATATATTCATGTATGATGGAAGAGATAACAATACTAATTCATAAACAAATAATTCAACTAAACATATATTGAATATATATGGAGGTGCACAAAATGAAATCTATTGTAACTAAATAATGTAAACATATATTTAGAGTATGTGTTAGGATATTTAATAGATGAAAAATGTGTGAGATAGATAATTATAATTATTGACCTTATTTTTACATTAATTCTAATTAGTCCGTGCGGGAGCACGGGTTGATAGACTAGTTATCATCTAATGAGTGAAGCATAAGCTCAACCATTTGATTTTTCTAGTATTAGTCAAATAAGCATATTTCTTTCTTTATAAAGAAAGCAGTTTCATTGTCGAGGAAAGTAAAGAATGCCATTTTACATTTTTAAATTCTCTCTAATTTTATAATCGCTGAAGGTATCCACTGTTATAAGAAGGTATGGCATTATTTATTTTGAAGTGAATGATAAGTAGATGTCTGATGACTAGGGTTTGAGATGACAAGTGAAGGTAAGATGGCAACTTCCTACAATTAACCAATGCCTCAACATTGCATTGCTATATCGTGGCCCCAAATGACAAAGATATTTTGTGACCAAGCCAATCGAACCAAGTAAGAATATAAAGTGTGGAAATATAAAGAAAGGTAACTGTCATAACAAACAACAAGGATGCACACTGACATGCAATTCTCTTTGAGCACTAGCAATAATTTTGCATTTGCTAAAATGTAGTGCTATACTGAATATCTGGTTCATGAGTGATTTTTTTAAATGAATTACAAACTAAATGGAAATATAGATGTCTATCATACAAAAGATAAAGCCAATGGCATATTACTCCCTCCGGCCATAATTAGATGACATTTTGGTCAGTAAAAATTAACAAATAAAAAATGGTGTCTAAAGCCGGAGGTATATGGTCTTTTGGTTTAGACTAACATAGTGCCCGTGCATTGCTACGGAGCTAATATAATAGATCTACATAATATCAACAATTTATGTTCGTTCACTCTGTGTGCAGGCCGTGTTGTGATCATGCCAGACATTAATTATCCAGGATCCGATTTGAATTCCAATTGATTTGTCCGGCTTTCAATTATGATTCTGATTCATTTGTTTGGGTTTCAGTTAGAATTTTGATTGACGAAGGCTAGTTGGACTCGCATACGGGGTGACTAAGCCCACCTGTCAATCTAAAGTCTACCTGTCAATGACACAAGACGGACCAAACTAAAATTTAACATGAGAATCTTACTCGTTTTAGAAATAAGTATAGATAAAATTGGGTGGTACTACCTGAGTCCTGAGTGAGAAGTAAAGTGAATTTTTTGTGAGAAAACACAGTCAGGTACTCAAGATGTACACATCAGTAACAGTGGCCGTTGGATGGAAATTAGATGACGGATGATGCTCTAGACATTTAAAAAAAATCTCAACACCAACCTCTCTCTGACTCCGAGTCTCGAGCCCGTCACCGCCGCCGCCGCTCCAACCCGATCCCGCCGCCCCAGCTGCCGCCGCATCTCCCCTAGCCGTCGGACCTCCCGGTACTCCCGGAATCAACAAGAACTAGTTTTTCCCTTCTTGATCCTCCCTGAGCAGCGAGTCCCATCCCCATCTCCCACCAAGAAACCCTAAGACTCCCTGCTACGGGGCAAGGAGGCCATGAGGGGGAAGAAGCCGGTGAAGGAGCTAAAGCTCGCCGTTCCGGCGCAGGAGACCCCCGTCGACAAGTTCCTGTCAGTCTCCTTGTTTTCTTAGCCTAAAAATAGCCTCCTTTCGTTCCCCTCATTTTCCCCATTTTTAATTACTGCCTTTATGATTTGATTTGCTGGGGATGACATTTGTAAATCACAAATGGTTCCGGATCATGAATCATTTTGTGCTCCCTTTGATTTGATTTCGAGTTCGATGTTTGGTTTTCGGTAGTTATTGCACAACAACTGAATTGATGTCTTCGATCGCTGTCGCTGGTGCCATTTTAGGACGGCAAGTGGTACATTCAAGGATGGTGAACTGCGGCTTAATCAAAGAGGTTTGCGGCTTATCTCCGAAGAAAATGGAGATGAAAATGTGAGTCCTGGAAAGCACCTGTGGAATGGACCTCTTATCGTAGGTTGTAAGTCGTAACATTGTTGGTTTGCATAGAAGCACATGTGCATATTGTTCTGAATTCCGCGTTTTAATTAAATGCATGGTACTGGTGCGACTATGCTCATGCTGCTTTACGGAGCACAATGGTGCACACTGCAGAGGAACCTTTTGTGTTTCTTAATGTTAAATTCTCATTTCCGATTAACCTCGAGGAACAAATATTGATATGGCATGCATATACACTATTACTTGTTCCGGGTTATTAAATGCCACTATCAGAAGTTTTTGCAGTTAGTGGGAACATCATGCGTTTTCAGTTTCCCTGAATGATTATCATACTTTGCTTGAACTCCTATAAGGATATCTTGTTTCTCTAGTTTGTATTTGTGTTAGTATTTGTTTAGTGATCATTCAGTTTCTGAACTTTGATTGCATCTTTCCTCAGCAATCAACAAACCTGAAGGTGGAAGATGTACAGTTATCAATGGATGATCTTGAGATGATCCAAGTCATTGGTAAAGGGAGTGGTGGTGTTGTCCAGCTAGTGCGGCACAAATGGGTGGGGACATTGTATGCCTTGAAGGTAATTTTTAGCACAGTAATTTCTTCTTGTGCATGCCTAGTTGGCTAGTCAGTAGAATATTAGTTTCATCCTCCCATATAGACTGCAATTTTGTGTGGTGACTCACTGTTGATATGGGACATGTGCTTTGATCAAATCAGTGAAAAATAGGCACATTTCTTCACAATATAAACTATCCAATCTCCTACTTCTATTATTAAATATAAAATTGAAATTGTTAGCGTGCATTCTTTTACTGTATTTATATTCTTTACGTCTTTCTTGGCATGGAAATCATTTTTAGGTGGGATATGGAAATCTATATGATCAAAACAAAACAAAAAAATATGAGCAGATTTCCTGCATGCTATATCTTGTAATGGCAATTAGAATTATATGAATGTAATGATTTGATTGTTTTGGTTAGTGAACTTGGTACCGCCATATTGACACGGCAGCATTAATTTGAGTGCACAAAGATGCACTCTTGTAAATTAAGATGGGAAATGCTAAATGATGGTAAAGCAGTTACATCTAGTACTAGCCTATGTGTACATATGAAATATCTGGAAACACGAATTGTCTTATAAATACTGATGGTAATGAATTTGAGTACATCAGGTAGGGCATTAATTTCTGAAAATGTTCAAAAACTGCCCCTGGTGATAGCAGTGCTGTGGCATCTCACCCATATGACATTTCAGATGAACTCCATATGGCATTTATGGGCCACATGTTACATTAACGAGTATTGCAAATTTGCAATTACCTCTGCAGGGTATTCAAATGAACATTCAGGAGTCAATGCGCAAACAAATAGTTCAAGAGCTCAAAATTAATCAAGCAACACAGAGTCCACATATAGTTCTGTGCCATCAATCTTTTTACCACAATGGTGTCATATATCTTGTTCTTGAGTACATGGATCGCGGATCTCTTGCGGACATCATTAAACAAGTGAAGACCATTCTGGAGCCATACCTTGCAGTACTTTGCAAGCAGGTACAAACCAAATCTGCTTAAATTAGATCTTTAGAATAAGCTGAAAGTTATGTTATTAACAATTGTTGGAACTTGAAACCACATTTTTCACACAGCTAATATCGAATAATATTCTTGTTAATTCAGGTCTTGGAGGGTTTATTATATCTTCATCATGAAAGGCATGTTATTCACAGGGACATAAAGCCGTCTAACTTGTTAGTCAACCGTAAAGGTGAAGTAAAGATTACTGATTTCGGGGTCAGTGCAGTGCTAGCAAGTTCAATGGGTCAGCGGGATACATTTGTTGGAACCTACAACTATATGGCGGTATGTTGACTTAGTTCTTTTATGTGATTGCTAGTTTATGCTCATTTGTGACTAGAATGCTTAAAACATCTGGTGACAGTTCTTTACTTTTCTTCCTTATTCAGCCTGAGAGGATTAGTGGGAGCTCTTATGACTATAAGAGCGACATATGGAGTTTGGGACTAGTAATACTTGAGTGTGCCATTGGTCGGTTCCCTTATATACCTTCAGAAGGAGATGGTTGGTTAAGCTTCTATGAACTTCTTGAAGCAATTGTTGATCAGCCACCACCTTCTGCACCTGCAGATCAGTTCTCTCCAGAATTCTGCTCATTTATCTCCTCTTGGTATGTCAAACATTCCCTTCTGTAATTTCACATTAAAAATTCCCAGTTAATGTCTTCCTGCTTGCTATTGTACCCAGTTAATTCGAAGCAAAATCTCATTTATCTTAAAATTGACCTCGCAATGTAACTACTGGGAACACACTGCAACTGTCTCTCTATTACATTCTGATCAAAGACGATGCGAGATTCACCTTCTGACCAATAACTCAGTGGGTAAAACTCTTACAATAGATTTGTTCGCTTGCTGTTGATAAATATTTTTTAAGACTTGGCTTCAATCTGAAGCTGTAGTCATGGAATATCAATCAAGGACACATAGGATTCAGTGCTATGGAACGTAATTCATTACATCTTGGTTTTGGCTTGGCATTTTATATGTCATACTATATATTACATAAGCACACTATCTTAACCTTTAAGAAAGGTTTATTCAACTGTGTTCAAAGTACCCCTTCGGCCCATGAAACATCAAACTGTACTACTTTAGCTAAAGTGTAAAGTTTGACTCATTGCCATTTCATCTGAAATGCATGCCTTTCAATGACACTGACCATATTTTTTTATGACAAAAGATAATAATTGATAAGAGAATGAGCTATCTCAATATGGACATCTAGATTAATAAACCATCCTGAGGTTGTGATTTGTGGCTGCACCTATTCGAAAAGAACAATAATTTCTTTAATGTTCTCTAACCGTGTTCAAATTCTGCTCAACTGCCATCATAAATTTCGTGAAGAGTTTTGTTATGGAATTATGATTTGGTGCTTCATTAGTTTTATATTTTGCTATATTGCTTTGCAGCATACAGAAGGACCCAGCAGAGAGGATGTCTGCTTCAGAACTTTTGGTCAGCATTGCCTTTCTTCGATTTAATAGTTTTCTGATTGATAATTTGGAATTACTGTTTGCACCATTCATTTGGGTAAGTTGTGCTGAGTTACTATTTCTGTTGTTGCAGAATCACCCTTTCATCCAGAAGTTTGAGGGTAAGGATTTAGACCTGCGGACTCTTGTGGAGAGCCTGGAACCTCCGATGAACATACCCGAGTAGAGTGCCATTAGGATGGATGACAATCCTTTTGCAATGTATTCAGGGTCACCTTGGTGGCCTTTTGATATCCGCACATATTTCTCCTGAACAGCGTGCATCACCCCCCGTAACGCGTGATGCTGTGTGTATGTTTTTGACCGTGTCAAAAAAACTCCCAGAGATCATTGTGACACCCCAAGTTTTCCTTGTGGCAGAGTGTTTCTCTTGATAAGGCTCTCCATCTCTATGTGGCCCGTGATGCATCTTACAAGACTGTTTTCACTGTGAATGTTTCTGGTGACGAATTTAGTGAGTTGCCAAGAAGCTCTTCTCTTTTGATTTTCCATTGCAAGTGTGCATAATTCAAGGCATCAAATGGGGGGGGGGGGGGGGGGTAGAGATGTGAATGGGAGTTGAAACAGCCAGAGAAAGGCATCATATATCTGGGCATTCTAAGCATGCCGTCAGCTTTGCATGATTTGCAGCTTTAATTCGCGTTGATCGTTCAATAATTAGCCGGAGAACATATTCCCTCGTTCTTTTATCCCAAAAAGGATGCAAGGATATGCTTATGAGTTGCAACATGCTGATTAACAAGCATAGCCTGTTTCTATTGACATCCCTCATATCAGTGATTAGTGAATATGCTTAAAGAATCACATGGACGGCTCATGATAAGCTGGAGCTAGCCGTCACTGCTACAAAAAAGATTTGTAGAAACGCATTATAAGACGACTCATTAGTAGTTGAGCGATTAAGATTGGCTACCGTCTGATCTTTTCGTTTCACGTCCTGTCAGGGTATTGACACGAAGAATCTTAGTGGGCTTTATTAGGCCTTTTATTTTTCTTGCATGATCGAAAACTAAAACAGTACCAATCACAATCAGCGTGGCATATTGGTGTTCCTAAGATAATCTTATCGCTAAACTTTGACAATCCAGGTGCCGTCATTCCATCAATCTCACCAGCTGTTTATACTCAGTCCACTAAAAAATTATAAGTGAAGCTCTAGAGCTAGATTAGTGCAGCCAACACACGTTTTAACTTTGGCAAGCATTAATATCTCTTTGAATACTTTGGCTGAACTTTTTAAAAATGGTAAGATGTATGGCCAAACTTATTTTCAAAATTATAATCTTATTGTATCTGTTGGAACCGAACGCCGGGGATCAGCGCCAATTGGAGGTGTCACGCCGCCGGGCTTGGTGGTGACCGCGGCGACGTGAGCTTTGGAGGAACGCACGCGAACACTTGGAGGAAGAACACACGGAAGAGTACAGCACCAACTGACGTGCTTCTTTGTTGCATCGGATCGCAGATACATAGGCACAAGGCCCGGTCACCCCGTCGCCACGACGCCCCCGCGATCGCCCTTTTTTCCGGATCGCCGCGGGACATGCACGAACAGCATCGCGACGGGGTCAGACTCTGAACGCGGTCTCGGCGTGGGCACGCGCACATCTCCGGCCCACCCAAGATTCTACGCGACAAAACAGCAACTATGACACGATTACATGACATGATTACAACAGGATTGCACCTGTGAATTTATTCTAGAACTAACATTTCACCCCCTTAATCCTGTTGCACTGGAACAACGCCGAGCTTCAGTCTGAACTCTGCAAACTTCATCCTCCCAAGAGGTTTTGTCAGAATGTCAGCCACTTGCTCATCTGTCCCCACGTGTTTAACCTCAACCATGTCTTTCTCGATGCAGTCACGGATATAATGATACCTTGTATCAATATGCTTGCTCCGCTCATGAAACACAGGGTTCTTGGCCAATTCGATAGCTGACTGGTTGTCGACAAAAAGTCTGAATTTCAGAGGCTCTCCTCCAACCAGTTCTGCAATCAGCCTGCTCAGCCACACTCCTTGGCAGGTTCCCAGCGCTGCAGCTATGTATTCAGCTTCACAAGATGACAATGCCACTACCTTCTGCTTCTGTGAAGCCCAGGTCACCAGATTTGAACCAAGGTAGAAAACTATCCCCGAGGTGCTCTTTCTCTTAATCAAGTCACCTGAACAGTTGCTGTCAGTAAAGCCTAACAGACTGAGATCAGGCCTCCCATTCTTCAGATACCTGCAGCCATAGTCAAGTGTTCCAGAGATGTATCTTACAATTCTTTTGACCACAGCCCAATGTTCTTTAGCTGGTGCCTCCATGAATCTGCTAGCTATCCCCACTGCATATGCTATATCTGGCCTAGTGTTCACCAAATATCTCAGGCTGCCAATCACACTCCTGTATCTGGTAACTTCAAGTTCAGAGCCAGGTTTTGCAGTGGAGAGTCTCACCCTCTGCTCCATTGGAGTATCAACTGGATTACATCCTGTCATCTTGCAAGTTTCAACAATCTTTGCAGCATAGGCCCTCTGGCAGACAGTGATGTGGTCTTTGCCTTGCTTGACCTCCATGCCCAAATAATAACTGAGTAGCCCAAGATCACTCATACTGAATATTTTCTTCATTTGTTCTTTGAACTCGGCTATCTTCTGTTTATCAGGGCCACAGATTATCAAATCATCCACATATACCCCAACTAAGAGTAATGAGCTCCCTGTGCCTCTCTTATATATAGCATGTTCAACTGTGCTTCTATGAAAACCAAGAGCATTCAGCTCCTGATCAAGCTTGGCATTCCATGCCCTTGGAGCCTGTTTTAGCCCATAGAGAGCTTACTTTAGTTTGAGCACTTTCCCAGCTTGTGCAGCTTCTGTGAAGCCTGGTGGCAGATGCACATACACTTCTTCTTGGAGATCTCCATTCAGAAAAGCTAATTTTACATCCATATGATGTACTTCCCAATCTCCTTGTGCTGCAAGTGCAAACAGAATTCTCACTGTTTCAATTCTTGCAACTGGTGCAAAGACCTCATCATAGTCCACCCCCTGCTTCTGGGCATATCCCTTAGCTACAAGCCTTGCTTTGTTCTTGACAACCTCACCGGCAGCATCTCTCTTTACCTTGAACACCCATTTTAAGCCTATTGCTTTGTGACCTCTTGGCAGATCTGACAAATGCCAAGTTTCACTGTCTTTGATTGACTGAAGTTCAGTTTCCTTGGCCTTCTTCCAGACTTTTTCTCCTAGAGCTTCATCCACACTAGCAGGTTCATCAGTTGCTAACAAACACAGCCCACTGTACTGCAGATTCTCCAGTTCTTCAGTATTGTCATACAAGTCATTCAGAGTTCTGAATCTTAATGGAACACCTTCAGAATCTGCAGATTGACCTTGTGGTGGTGTGTCCCACTGAATGTCTGCTGGTGGTGTGACAGGTGTAGCTGATGCATTAGAGTTACCAGGTGATGCTACTGGTTGGTCATGAACAGAAGATGTAGCAGCTGGGCTCCCTGGTTCTGAATTTCCTGCTTCTGGAGCTGTTGCCGGACCGTGAACAGTGACAGGATATTCAACAATGAAATGATCAGGCTGGTTCTGAACTAAAGTGCTTGTCTAGTCCCATCCTAAATCTTCCTCAAATACCACATCCCTGCTAACATGAAGTGTCTTAGAAACAGGATCAAGTAGCCTATAGCCCTTTGTACCTTCCTCATAGCCAATGAACACCATTTTCTGAGATCTGTCAGAAAGTTTCTTCACACTTGGCCCAACTTTCTTAACATAAGCAATACACCCAAAAATTCTCATGTGATCCACTCTAGGTTTTTTTACCATGCCATGCTTCATAGGGTGTGACCCCCCTCTAGGCTTTTGGTTGGTGCTCTATTCAGGATATATACTGCAGTTGCAACAGCTTCTCCCCAATAGCAAGCTGACACACTTTTGCTTTTCATCATGCACCTAGCCATCTCAACCACTGTCTGGTTTCTACGCTCTACTACTCCATTTTGCTAGGGGTGTATGGAGCAGTTGTATAGTGCATAATGCCAAACTCATTGCAAAAAACACTGAAACTGGTTGAGTTGAACTCACCTCCTCTATCAGTTCTAATTGCTTTCAGTTTTGTTTCCATTTGAGTTTCAGCTCTTGACTTCACCTTCTTTATGTAGCTCAGTGCCTCATCTTTGCTCTTCAGCATTTCAACCCACATGAACCTGCTGAAATCATCCACAATTAACAAGAAATAGGATCTGCCACCTGGAGTTGGTGGCTCTATTTTCCCACAGAGGTCAGCATGAACTAATTCTAGTCCCTTCTCAGCTCGATATGACGAGGCTGCTAGGAATGGGGCTCTGTGCTGTTTTCCCAACGCACAGCCATCACAAACTTGCTCCACTCTCTCAACAACAGGCATGCCTGACACCATTTCTTTTCTGCCCAAATCACGCAGTGATCTGAAATTCAGGTGTCCAAACCTTGCATGCCACTTCCATGCCTCATCATCAAGTTTTGTCAGGAGACATATTGGTGAAACTGAGTTGAACTTAACTGTATAAAGACGGTTAGCAGTTCTAGGTGCAGATATCAATAGAGTATGGCCATCAAGTACATTCAACTTCCCATTCTTCAGAGATATCTCATACCCCAATTCCTCAAGTTGACCCAAACTAACAATACTACTTCTGAGTTTAGGAATGTAGTATATATCAGTGAGTACCTTGTGTTCTTGCTGCCGTCCTTGGATCACCATGGAGCCTACCCCATGTATCTCAACGCTGGAGCCATCACCAAAACGCACTGTGCCACGAACTCCTTCATCAAGGTGTGCTAGTGCTTCTCGGCACCCGGTCATATGGTTGCTAGCACCTGTGTCCAGCACCCACACTCCACTGGCACACTCCACCGGCACTACCTTGTTCTGGACAAGGTGCACAGTGTGTGCCGGCGTGTGCACCACACCTGACGACACGGCCATGAACAAGGCCGGCTTCTCTTCTGCACAGACCGCTACATTTGCCTCCTCGCGCTTCTCCCCCTTCTTCTGTTTCTTAGGACGAGTGCAGTCTTCTGCCCAGTGGCCCCAAATGCCACAGTTTCTGCATCTTCCCTTTCGCCGAGGTGTACCTTTAGAGGTCAACTTCACTGCGCCGGGATTGCCTGATTTTGCACCATCAAAACGCTGTGGTGCCTTGCCTCTTCCCTGGCCTGCATTGTGATTGCTCCCCCCCTCTCGGCTTGAATTTGATTGGAAACGGTGCCGATGTTTCTCTAGCCAATCCTCTACTGCCAGTAACAACCTGAAAGGATCTTAAGATGCCTAGAGGGGGGTGAATAGGCAATCTGCAATTTAAAAACACTTAACAAAAGAGTCAGACACAGACTAGCCCGGATACTCCGGGTATGTGCCCGGATACTCCGGGTTTGGTGGTCCGGAGTATCCGGAGCTATATCCGGAGTCTCCGGGTTTGAACAACCTGAAATGAAACAGCAAGTATCTCTGCAGGAAAAGTAGATCGAGCTAGATAAAGAGTACCAGGGGTTCCTTAAGGTTGATTTCCAACAAATGAAGTTCACTAGAAACTCGTGAGTGAGTAGATCGAGCTCAAACCCTAGAAAAGAAGTCTCACAAGCAAATGACAACGAAATCAAGTAAACTAAGGCAAAGGAGACAAGGATTTGTTTCCCGAAGTTCACACCCGAAGGTGCTACGTCTCCGTTGAGGAAGGATTCGAGAGACGGTGCTCAAGAACCCCTATGCTCCTCTCCCAAGGGCGAGATCACCTCTCAAGCCCAAGGTTACTTACTATGGATTCCTCGGCGAGGAATGAAGATTACAAACTTCTTGTGCAGCTCACAACCTTGGTTGAGCAATCACAAGCACACCTAGCCGTCTAGGAGCACAAGGCTCCAAGAGTAACAAACTTGAATCCGCGGGCTTGACCAAAACCAAGCGCTCAAGAGATGGGAATGAGGCTCACTCGCTTGAATCCTTGCTCTTGCTTGCTTCTCACTCAAATCCCTCAAGGGAATCACTCAAGAATGAAGAAGGGAGAGTGAGAGAGCTCTCTTTGGCTTAGGTTTGAGTTCTGTTCGTCCAAAGGGGCAAGAGAGAGGGCTGAAGGGGTATGGAGTGAGTATTTATAGTCTTCAGCCCAGAAATAGCCGTTGGGCGAAAGGGTACCCGGAGACTCCGGGTATATGCCCGGAGACTCCGGGTATATGCCCGGAGACTCCGCGTAACCCTGAGTTTTCAGCCCAGAAACAGCACCCGGACACTCCGGGCAATGGGGTCCGGAGTATCCGGCCCTATACCCGGAGTATCCGGGTAAGGCAGGGAAAAATCTTCGGTTTATGGCTCCTTTGAGTTGTTTTGTGGCTCACAAATATTTGTATAGGTTCTCTTGAGCACAAGATCTAAATCAAAACCCTTGAACCAAGTCCCTCTTGATAGTACGGCGTTCCTATACTCAAATTTCAAAATCAAAATCTAATTTCTTGAGTAATCTTGAACTTCGCTTTTTCATTTCCTTTTCGAGGGTCGTATATCGTCACTTGATTCACCTATACATGTTCACCACCTGCACACATGCTCAATTATACAATTAAACGCACATGTGTTTTGTCATTAACCACCAAAACCCCCTTTTTGGTGATTGATGACAACTCACATGTAACTCATTTGATAATCATAAAGCAAAAAAACATCTAGCATATAAGAGCTCCCCCTAAATGTATGCCATGAATTTTGAATTTCAATTTTGACTTGACATGTCAACAATTGGCATATTTATCGAGAGAAACACAAAAGCTCTTATAAGTTTTACAGCGGGGTGAACAGGTGAGTGCCAAGAATATGTGTGATGCATATGGCAAGTTATCCACTCAATAAAAAGTGTATCTGTCAGCTGGACCCGGAGACTCCGGGTATAAGTCCGGAGACTCCGGTCAAGATATCCGGAGAATCCGGCCTGTAGCCCGGAGTATCCGGCCTTTTTGAACCAGAACACAAAAAACAGAAGAAAAAAAACAGAAAATCCACAGCTCAAATATGTCACACACTAGCAGAAATTTCTTAAAAAATAACTCAAGTTCGACAGCTAAGCACAGAGTAGCACTCATTACAACGGATCTCACACCACATAGTCCTTACGAATGATCAAGAGAGTTTTAAAACGAAGTGGAAACGACATAAGTTCGATACAAAGACGACACATGCCCAAATGAGTACATATATGGCATTTCACTCCCCCTTTGTCATCAAGTGCCAAAAAGGGAATGAAAAGACGCAAGAAGTCCATCTACTCATCATTTTCATCTTGGGCGGCATCCTCGGAGGTATCCTCATCTTCATCGGAGTCGGGGTGCTCACGATAGCCTAAGGGCTCATCTTCTTCGGTCTCCTCATCCTCATCAAAGATCTCTTGGCCACTTGGAGGAGCACGGCGGGAGGAAGAAGTACGGCGACGAGGAGAACGGGGCTGACGACGAGCACGTGGAAGTGGAGCATGAGTAGCGGCAATAGAGGCCTCATCGGCGGCATCCCACTCAGCAAATGGATCATCAAAGTCCGGGAGCTCGCGGTGAGGATCCAAAGGAAGTCCCAAATGACCCCGAATCTCATTGATGGACCTTGAGTTCTCATGCACATCATTTGCAATATTCCTACACATTCCAAAAATGCTGCGGAGGGCCCTCTTCACAAAGGAATCATGATGACGGTGACGAGACGATGAAGAGGCACCCACAGAAGATGGAGCAGGATCATGTCTTGGATTTCTTGTTGCACCGGCATGAGCGAGAGGAAGAGGTGGTGCATCACCTGAGCGGGCACGCAAGTGGAGAGGCTCATGCTTAACTGTCTTCGGAAATGTGACCTTGGTCACCCTCTCTATCATATACATGATGTAAGGTGCAGCAGGAAGGGACTTCTTGGCTTCAATCATAGTCCTTCTTAGCTCATTCCAAATGAAGTCCATAATGCAAAAAGGTCTACCACTTGGCAAAGTCCGGGCTAGAAGATTCACTGCATAGTATCTAAGTGCCACCGGATCACCATCCTTTGCATCAATGGTTGCTCTAAAGAATTGATTCATTGCATAGTAAACCGGCAAGAGATGGTTTGCTTTTCCTTCTTGAGCACAAATAGGATTGTAGAACAAGGTGGGTACTTGATATGTCTTGAGTTGTTCCTCCACATGAATAGGATCTCTCTTCTCATCCTCAGTGCCAAGTCCAAGTAATCTAGAGAAGGTCATGTAATCCACTCCATATTTTACTCCTTCGGTGGTCCAATAAAATGCAATCTCATTTTCATCATAATATAAAGAAGAATGAAATTGACCAAGGATCTCTTCATTCCAATCATAGCGAAAACCCATAATATCATAGAGACCCATCTCCTTGCACTTTGCCATAGCCTCATTAAAGAATGGATCCTTCATGTTCTCATAATATTTCCAATCCACGTACTTGCAATGAACAATGGGAGCACGAGACTTACGCATCACAACTGAAGAATAGAAATCTTCGTGAAGCTTGCACCAAAAGCGCCGCTCAAGACCTTCACTCTTGTCATATATGTAAACTTTCTCTTTGCGTGCCTCCCTAAGTGCCACATCTTGCTTGTAATAGTTTCTTTCCATCTCTACTGTGAAACCAGGCACTATCCCAGGTCGATGAAGCCTTGGAATGTTAGGATAAGTGCGCTGCCCGGGAGGGTACTCAACTACCAAACGAGGAGGGGTCTTAGGACATATGTCATGAGCAATACCCTTGCTTGTTGGAGTTGGACGAGATGGAGGAGCTGCTGCTCGGCTTTGCAAAATGTAAGGAGCTTTCCTTGGCTCCTTAGAACTGCTCCCAGCGGGTTCCTTCCCGGCACGATGACGTGGACGCAACTCCCTTGGAGGATTTCGAGGAGCATCTTCCCTTTGAGTGTGAGGATCATGACGCCTCTTTTTTCTACGTTGCTCTGCGTCCTCCAAGGACTCACCAGCGCGTGGCCTCACCATGCCTAGGTAGATAACAAAGATCAAGACCAGGCTGGATAGAATTGGGAAGAAAAAGATGTGCTGGTGGAGATCGAGTCCGGAGACTCCGAGTATATCCCCGGAAACTCCGGCCCAGAGGGTCCGGAGTATCCGGGTGTATATCCGGAGTATCCGGACAAGAGCGCCTGAAACCCTAAATTTCAAGAATCTAAGAATTTGACCATGAGATTTGAATGAAACTAGAGGAGAATGTTTCTACACATGCTAGGAGGAGATGCCCTAAAGATTTTTCAAAGAAACCTACAACATTGGGAGATCGGGCGATCCGAAGTTCAAAAGTACCTTTGAAACTGTTGAGAGCGCGGGAACTTCAAATCCAATGACTCCCCGGAGTTTCCAGAGGGGAGGAGAGTCTTCCTTCAAAGATTTACGAGTTCTTGATGCTTGGAAGAGTGGAATCGCCCCTGGGGCATGAGTGGGAGAGTGGAGAGGAGAGGGGGCGGCAGCTGTGGTAAAAGGAGTGAATGTAACGGTTTACCCCGACCCCCCTTGGTATATAAAGTAAAAACCAGATATCCGGAGTATCCGGCCCCAGGGCCGGAGTATCCGGATAGTCCGGAGTGTCCGGGCCCTGGACCGGAGACTCCGGCTCCCCCTGAGACTGAGCAGAAAGAAGTTCAAAAGAACTTGATCTAGATGGATTTGGCTAAGATAGATTTTGAAGATCTAATGGTGTGAGAGAAATTACTCAACTTGAGATCAGCCAACAATCGAACAATGGAAACAATGATCTCAAGTGAGTAAAGTGAAGAACCAAGCCTTTTATAAACACAAAAACACCCAAATTTTTTGAAAGTTTTTTTAAGAACTTTTCATTTTAATAATCACTTAATCTATGATCACTCAAGTGTATTTAGTAAATCAAGCTAGGTTACGAGAATCCAAGATGTTAAGTTCACTTCTCAAAGCACAAAACCTTGACTCATCTAGAGGCTTAGTAAAGATATCGGCTAGTTGCCCGTCGGTGCTTACATGTTGTAAAGCAATATCTCCCTTAGTCTCATGATCCCTCAAGAAGTGATGACGAATGTCTATGTGCTTTGTTCGGGAGTGTTGTACCGGGTTGTTTGCTAATTTGATTGCACTCTCATTGTCACAAAATAGAGGAATTGCATCAAAATGACAACCAAAGTCACTCAACGTTTGTCTCATCCACAAAAGTTGTGCACAACACGCACCGGCGGCGACATATTCGGCCTCCGCCGTGGACAAGGCAACCGAGTTTTGCTTCTTGGAGCTCCAAGCTACTAAAGACCGGCCAAGAAATTGACAAGTCCCCGTAGTGCTCTTTCGATCCACTTTGCAACCGGCATAATCCGAATCGGAATAGCCAAGTAAATCGAAAGATGAGCCCTTGGGATACCATAAACCAAGGTTAGGAGTGAAAACCAAATATCTTAGAATTCTCTTAACCGCCATCAAGTGACATTCTTTCGGATTAGCTTGAAATCTTGCACACATGCACACACTAAGCATAATATCGGGCCTAGATGCACAAAGGTAAAGAAGGGATCCAATCATGGAGCGATATACCTTTTGATCCACGGCCTTGCCATCTTCATTGAGATCGAGATGCCCATTGGTTGGCATGGGTGTTTTGATGGGTTTGGCATTTTCCATATCAAACTTCTTGATCATATCCTTGATGTACTTGGTTTGACTAATGAAAGTGCCATCCTTGAGTTGCTTGATTTGAAATCCGAGGAAGAAGGTCAACTCGCCCATCATAGACATCTCAAATCTCTTAGTCATAATCCTACTAAAATCATCGCACCAAGTTTTGTTAGTAGAGCCAAATATAATGTCATCGACATATATTTGGCACACAAATATATCTTTATCAATTTTGCGAGTGAAAAGAGTAGGATCGGCTTTGCCTATTTCAAAACCTTTCCTTAAGAGAAAGTCCTTAAGGCATTCATACCATGCTCTAGGGGCTTGCTTGAGCCCATAGAGTGCCTTATGGAGCAAGTAGACGTGGTTTGGGAATTTTGGATCTTCAAAGCCCGGTGGTTGCTCAACATATACCAATTCGGAGATTGGTCCATTAAGGAAAGCACTCTTCACGTCCATTTGATATAGCTTAAAATCATGGTGAGTAGCATAGGCAAGCAAAATACGAATTGATTCAAGCCTAGCTACGGGAGCATAAGTCTCACCAAAATCCAAACCTTCTATTTGTGTGTAGCCTTGAGCAACCAACCTTGCTTTGTTTCTTGTCACCACGCCATGTTCATCTTGTTTGTTTCGAAAGACCCATTTGGTTCCAATGATATTTTGCTTGGGTCTTTCTACTAAGGACCAGACTTCATTCCGAGTGAAGTTGTTCAATTCCTCTTGCATAGCCATCACCCAATCCGAATCATCTAATGCTTCTTCCACCTTAAGAGGTTCCAAAGAAGAAACAAACGAGTAATGTTCACAAAAAGTAGCCAAACGAGATCGAGTGGTTACCCCTTTACTTATACTTCCAAGGATATTATCCACGGGATGATCCTTTTGAATTATGTGATGAACTCTTGGATGTGGAATGGAGGATTGATATTGGATTGGTTCAGCTTCTCTATCATCTTGAGACTGATCTTGATGTTGAGTTGATGCCTCGGCTTGAATAGCCCGGATACTCCGGTCTGGAGTCCGGATACTCCGGTCAAGATGTCCGGAGTCTCCGGCTTCATATCCGGAGTTTCCGGGTTTTGCAGCGGATGTAGAGGTAAATGGCCCTTCAAACATCAACTCATCATCATCATTGTCCACTTGTTCTTGAGGCTTTATTTCACCAATCGCCAATTTCTTGATAGCTTGACTTGATGATTCTTCCATTCCTACAACATTATCAACTTGCTCCCCTTGAGAGCCATTAGATTCATCAAATGTCACGTCACATGCTATTTCAACACAACCGGAGGTTTTGTTGAAAACACGATAGCCATGAACATTTGAGGCATAACCAAGAAGAAAACCTTCATCAACTTTAGGTGCAAACTTAGAGTTCTTGGGCTTCTTGTTAAGAATGAAGCACTTACTTCTAAAAACTCTAAAGTAAGACACATTAGGCTTTTTACCAAGTAGGAGCTCGTATGCCGTCTTGTTCAAGATCTTGTGAAGATATAGGCGGTTGATTGCATGACATGCCGTGTTGATTGCTTCCGCCCAAAATTGATCCGAGATCTTGTACTCATCAAGCATTGTTCTTGCGGCCTCGATGAGAGTTCTATTTTTCCTCTCAACAATTCCATTTTGTTGAGGAGTGTATGGAACCGAGAACTCATGACCAATGCCCTCTTCATCTAGAAACTCTTCTACATTAGTGTTCTTGAATTCGGTCCCGTTGTCACTTCTCACTTTCTTGATCTTAGTCTCAAATTCATTTTGAGCTCTTTTTGCAAACTTCTTGAAGGTCTCTTGCACTACACTTTTGTCATGCAAAAAGAATACCCAAGTGAAACGAGAATAATCATCAACAATGACAAGACCGTATTTGTTACCACCAATGCTTATATACGCCACCGGGCCAAAGAGATCCATATGTAGAAGTTCAAATGGCTTGACGGTGGTGACGATGCTCTTTGATGGATGTGGAACACCAACTTGCTTCCCGGCTTGGCATGCACTACATACACGATCTTTCTCAAAAGAAACATTTATTAGTCCTAGGATGTGATCCCCCTTTAGAAGCTTGTTGAGATTTCTCATCCCAACATGAGCTAGTCGGCGATGCCATAACCAACCCAAGCTAGACTTTGCTATCAAGCAAGTATCAAGTTGAGCCCTCTCTTGAGAAAAATCCACAAGATAGAGCTTTCCCTTGAGCACCCCCTTGAAAGCAACGGAGTCATCGCTTCTTCTAATGACGGTCACCCCCTCGTTAGTGAACAAACAATTGAAGCCCGAATCACAAAGTTGTGAGATGGACAACAAATTGTAACCAAGTGACTCAACTAAAAGAACTTTTGAGAGAGTGAACTTTGAGTTTAGATTAATGTTACCGGTACCAAGCACTCTTCCCTTTTGATTTCCCGCAAAAGTAATGAAATGATCTCCACTTGATGCGGTTATTGTTTCGAACATACTCCTTTCTCCGGTCATATGATTTGTGCATCCACTATCAATCACCCAAGTTGATCCACCGGAGGAGTATCCCTACAAAACAAAATTACTCTTTTCTTTTAGGTACCCAACAATACTTGGGTCCTTTAATGTTAGTCACAAGAACTTTGGGCACCCATACATGCTTTTTCACTTTTGTGTTCCACGTACGGTGTCCTACAAACTTGGCAACCACTTTACCACAGTGGTTCCTTGTCAATACATAATCGGCATAAAAGGATACATGAGATGATTCTTGTGCCTTGATCTTAGTTGGGTTAGAGGCCTTGAACTTATCTTCTTTGAATGAGGATGCAACGATCTTAGCACCCTCATCACATGTTGTGCCTCTCTTGATGAAGTTGACATGACCACTTTCTTGAATTACATCATTTGTCTTATGAATGGGAGTGGTCATGTTCACTAGACCTCCTTGTGCACCCAAGGCGGTCTTGTTCTTGTTCTTGGTAAATGGAATGGCATGTGGAGTTCCTTGCCCATTCCTACCAAGTCCCTTACCCACTTCAAACCCAAACTTGCTCATGTATCTTGACCCAAATCCCTTGGTGTGTTTCTCAAATTCACCTACCCTTGTAAAGGGAATTTTCTTTGGGACTTGAGTATGTGATGGAGCCTCTTCTTGCAACAAGTGAGTGAGTCTAGAGATTTCTTTCTTCATTGCATTCATCTCAACATGGTTAGTAGCACAAGTTTGAATATCAATATTAAAGCACCGTGCACATCCATTACTTGTAGAAGGACTAGATGAATTAGATGTCTCTTTAGTCTTAGAAGTACTTTCCCAAAGAGTATTAAATTGAATTTCAAGTGCCGTGTGATTAGCTTGTAAGCTTGTCATGCTCTCTTGAAGTTTCTCATTATCCTTCCTTAGGAAAGTGTTAGTGTCATTGACAAAAGAAAATTTTCTAGTCAAATCATCCACTTTTTCTTTTTCACTAGAGAGTGACTCTTTCAACTCAAGAAGAGTGCCATCCTTGACTTTGATTGAGTTCACAAGCATCTTGTTTTCCTCCCTTTCATAGGCGAGGTCCTTTTCAAGAGCCTTGAATTTTTCTCTCTCAAGTCTAAGCAATTCTTCTTGTGTTTCAAGAGTCTCATCCGCTTCATCTAGTTTCATTACTAATTTCATTATTTTAGTTGCGGCCCCTTTACCATATTTCTTGACTAGTTTAGCAACTTCTACTTCATTATCCAATTCATCATCCGATGTGTTTGGAGATGTTACCTTAGAGTTTTTAGCCATGAGGCACATGATAGGAGCTTCATCTTCATCGTCGGTGAGATCTTCAAACAAGCTTGGAGGATGTGGAGATGATGCCTTGAAAGCCATGGTTGCAACATCTTCTTTCTCGGACTCACTTTCTTGTTGTGAATCCCATTCTTGACCAAGATGAGCTTCTCCGGCTTGCTTCTTGTATCTTGATCTATCTCTCTTGGATGTGTTTTCTTTGGTGTCTTTGTTTTTCTTCTTCTCTTCCGGGCAATCGGCAATGAAATGCCCAACTTTGTTACACCCAAAACATGGCCTATTAGATCTTCTTCTTGGCTCATACTTCTTGTTCTTTCCAAAGTTTCTAAAGTTGCCTCTCTTCAATACTCTTGTGAAGTTCTTGTTAAAGAAAGTCATTTGCTCATCATTAAGCTCTTCGTCATCATCACTACTAGTGCCTTCAATTTTTGAGGATTGGTTTGCCTTTTCCTTGCCTTTTGACTTAGCTTGAAGTGCCAACCCACTATTCTTGGCCGCTTGTTCTTGAAGCTCGGCTAGATCTTGGTTAATCTTGACTCTCTTTAATTGATCATGGTGAGCCTCAATTCTTCCAAGGACATTCTCGGCGGTGAAGTGCTTGAATCCTCTTTCGGCTCTAATCAAGCTAGGTAGAGTAACATCCCTAGCCATATACACGGTCAAAAGCTTGTCCACAATTTCACGGTCACCCCACTTGTCACCACCAAGAGATTTGATTTGATTTGTGATTTTCTTCATGCGGTTGTACATCTCTTTCACACCTTCATCCTTCTTCATGGAGAACAAGCTCAATTCATCTTCTAAAGTTTTGATTCTTGATTCTCGTACTTTTCTTGATCCTTGATGGTTCACTAGGAGAGTGTCCCAAGCATCTTTGGCGGTTAGTGCATCCTCTATCTTGTCAAACTCTTCGGAACTCACGGATGTGTGTAGGATGTTCAATGCTTGGAAATTCCTTTGTAGCACATATACTTGAACCGGGGTTGGAGTTTCATCTTCATCCGGAATTTCACAACCAACTTCCACAACTTTCCAAAGATCCTTGTGGATTGCATTCATATATCCGAACATCTTAGTCTTCCATTGATTATACCCGGTACCATCAAAGAAAGGTGGCTTGCCCATGTGAATTGATGCATTATGCTCACTAGGTAGAGAAAAAGTGTAATCATGAGCAACTCTTCTATAATCACCTTTGCCTTTTGACTTTGATGAGCTGCCCTTGTTTGAAGAGCGTGAGGCTCTTCTCTTGGAATCGGTGTCGGAGTCATCACTAGAGTCAATGATAACTCGGGAGCTAGTCTTTTTCTTCCTTTGCTCCTTCTTCTTTTTCCTCCATGCCTTCCACTCCTCATAAGACATCTCATCATCGGATGTCTCTTCTTCACTTTCTACTCCACCATTCTTATTCTTTCCCTTCTTGTTGTTGTTGGATGGCTCTACATTCTTGTCTTTGTCTCTTTTATCACTAGGATCACCTTTCTCACCTTCATTAACCGGAATCTCTTGATTCTTTTCATCATCCGACATCTTGACCTCTCCGGACGGTTAAGCCCTTTGAATGGAGAGCCAAGCTCTGATACCAATTGAAAGGATCTTAAGATGCCTAGAGGGGGGGTGAATAGGCAATCTGCAATTTAAAAACACTTAACAAAAGAGTCAGACACAGACTAGCCCGGATACTCCGGGTATGTGCCCGGATACTACGGGTTTGGTGGTCCGGAGTATCCGGAGCTATATCCGGAGTCTCCGGGTTTGAACAACCTGAAACGAAACAGCAAGTATCTCTGCAGAAAAAGTAGATCGAGCTAGATAAAGAGTACCAGGGGTTCCTTAATGTTGATTTCCAACAAACGAAGTTCACTAGAAACTCGTGAGTGAGTAGATCGAGCTCAAACCCTAGAAAAGAAGTCTCACAAGCAAATGACAACGAAATCAAGTAAACTAAGGCAAAGGAGACAAGGATTTGTTTCCCGAAGTTCACACCCAAAGGTGCTACGTCTCCGTTGAGGAAGGATTCGAGAGACGGTGCTCAAGAACCCCTATGCTCCTCTCCCAAGGGCGAGATCACCTCTCAAGCCCAAGGTTACTTACTATGGATTCCTCGGCGAGGAATGAAGATTACAAACTTCTTGTGCAGCTCACAACCTTGGTTGAGCAATCACAAGCACACCTAGCCGTCTAGGAGCACAAGGCTCCAAGAGTAACAAACTTGAATCCGCGGGCTTGACCAAAACCAAGCGCTCAAGAGATGGGAATGAGGCTCACTCGCTTGAATCCTTGCTCTTGCTTGCTTCTCACTCAAATCCCTCAAGGGAATCACTCAAGAATGAAGAAGGGAGAGTGAGAGAGCTCTCTTTGGCTTAGGTTTGAGTTCTGTTCGTCCAAAGGGGCAAGAGAGAGGGCTGAAGGGGTATGGAGTGAGTATTTATAGTCTTCAGCCCAGAAATAGCCGTTGGGCGAAAGGGTGCCCGGAGACTCCGGGTAACCCTGAGTTTTCAGCCCAGAAACAGCACCCGGACACTCCAGGCAATGGGGTCCGGAGTATCTGGCCCTATACCCGGAGTATCCGGGTAAGGCAGGGAAAAATCTTCGGTTTATGGCTCCTTTGAGTTGTTTTGTGGCTCACAAATGTTTGTATAGGTTATCTTGAGCACAAGATCTAAATCAAAACCCTTGAACCAAGTCCCTCTTGATAGTACGGCGTTCCTATACTCAAATTTTAAAATCAAAATCTAATTTCTTGAGTAATCTTGAACTTCGCTTTTTCATTTCCTTTTCGAGGGTCGTATATCGTCACTTGATTCACCTATACATGTTCACCACATGCACACATGCTCAATTACACGATTAAACGCACATGTGTTTTGTCATTAACCACCAAAACCCACTTTAGGGGCCTAGATCACTTTCACAACCGGCCGGCTTTGTCAGTGATCTGTTCTACCTTCTCTTCGAGGTGTTCCTCAGCCGCGCGCAGGCACCCGATCAACTCCTCCACGGTGTGCTTCTTGAGGTCGCAGAACATCTCGATCGAGACGACCACGCTAATGTAGCGCGGAGGCACGACCCGCAGAAACTTCTTGATGACCTTGACGTCTTCAATTGTCTCACCGAGAGCTTTCAGGTCGGCGACGAGGTTGGTGATGCGCATGCCAAAATCGTCGATCATCTCCCCCTCCTTGAACTGGAGATTCTCGAACTCCTTGGAGAGCTTCTGGGCTTTGACATCCTTCACATGATCTGAGCCGAGCCGCATCATCTTCACCGCCTCCCACACCTCCTTGGCGGTCTTCTTGCCACCCAATGTCTGCCACATCTCCTTGGGTACGGATCGCAGCCGCGCTCATGGCTTGTCGGTCCTGCGCGCGCTTCACGCCAGCGCCGTCGGGCTCGATGGTCTCCCATATCTCCATGGCTTTGTAATTGCACTGCATTAGCATCGCCCACTCAGTGTAGTTCGATCGCGACAGCATAGGCCACATCAGTGAGCCCTCCTTCACGCCACCGACGCCGGAGCTCAGACCAACGTCACTCATTTCCTCCTTCTTGGGTTTCTTCAAGGCTGGTGCTCTAGGCGGACTTACGGATCCGCTATAGAACATCAACCGGCTCTGATGCCAATTGTTGGAACCGAACGCCGGGGATCAGCGCCGATTGGAGGTGTCGCGCCGCCGGGCTCGGTGGTGACCGCGGCGACGTGAGCTTTGGAGGAACGCACGTGAACACTGGGAGGAAGAACACACGGAAGAGTACAGCATCAACTGACGTGCTTCTTTGTTGCATCGGATCGCAGATACATAGGCACAAGGCCCGGTCACCCCGTCGCCACGACGCCCCCGCGATCGCCCTTTTTTCCGGATCGCCGCGGGACATGCACGAACGACATCGCGACGGGGTCAGACTTTGAACGCGGTCTCGGCGTGGGCACGCGCACATCTCCGGCCCACCCAAGATTCTACGCGACAAAACAGCAACTACGACACGATTACATGAGACGATTACAACAGGATTGTATACAGTTTGTACTGCAATAAAGTTGGTCAAATCTCAAATTAGTGCCTTCTTAACCATATCACAGATCAAAACAACACTTGTTTGCGAATGTAGGTATTAGGCAAAATATATAGAGCTAAAAGCTCTATCATGCGGGCGGCACTGATCCAGCCGCTGACCTCACCGCGCACCATTCGGCACTCACCTTCCTGCTCGATCCATCTCTTGGCCATATCCACCGTGCATTATACTATGTCCATGCGCTCTCCCTCTAACCCCAAGTGGACCTGATATAAAGGGGAGGCCAGTTGATCGAGGGGAAGGAATCAAACGAGCTAGCTGACTATTAATTTCTTCCTCCTCTCGATCGATCGAGCATTCAGGCTCGATCCCTTTCTGTCTCCTCGACAGCGGGAAGCTAGCTACTAGCGACCATGTTCATGTTCGGCAGGAACAAGAAGCTGGATGGCCAACACCAGCAGCAGATCACCGGATGCGGCGGCGCGGCGCCGGCGGCGGCGATGAGGAAGGGCCCCTGGACGGAGGAGGAGGACGCGCAGCTGGTACGGTTCGTCCGCCTGTTCGGCGAACGCCGATGGGATTTCTTAGCAAAGGTGTCAGGTTTGCGCGGTGGCGGGTGCATCGATCCGTCCCCACGCATGCGAGCGCCGCTCCGGCGGCTATATCTGCGGCGCATGCGTGAGGGCCGATCGACCGAGGTCCACGGGCAGTGGCGTGCGGTGTTAACCGTTTGCTTTCTTCTCCCTCCTCTGTGTCTCTCTGCATGCGATGCGGCTCCCCTCCGTCACCGTGCTGCAGGTCTGAGGCGCACCGGCAAGAGCTGCCGCCTCCGGTGGGTCAACTACCTCCACCCGGACCTCCGCCGCGGCCGCATCACCGCCGACGAGGAGCGCCTCATCGTCCAGCTCCACGCGCAGTGGGGCAGCAGGTGGTCGCGCATCGCCAGGAGCCTCCCCGGCCGCACCGACAACGAGATCAAGAACTTCTGGAGGACGCGCACCAGGAAGAAGGCGCTCGAGGAGAGGCAGCACAGCAGCGGCAGCAACAAGACGGCGGCGTCGCCTCTTTCCTCTATGACGACGGCCTCCTGCTGCCCGGGCTCTCCGAACAGCGGCGCCGACACGCAGTCCTCGTCGGCTGCGCCGTCCGGCGACGATTCAGCGATCCGTGAAGGCAGCGGCGGCGACGACGCCGAACTCGAGGAGGCGTCGACGGCCACCGCCGCGGCGAGCCAGCACGAGGAGCCGCAGGAGTACTGCTGCACAGTGGACCAGCTGTGGACCGAGATCGCGGCAGCCGATGCGGCGGCGAGCTACGTGCTCGACGGCTGGGGATCTGGCCATTGCTATTATAGCGCTGCCGCTGAGCCACCGCCGATGCCGTCGTCGCCGGTGTGGGAGTACAGCTCGGATTATTCGCTCTGGAGGATCGATGACGAAGAATACTACAGGGAGATGCTCGACGCCTCCTGAATCCTGATCCATCCATCTTCTTGTATACTTTCATGTATATGCTTGCTGGTAGAGACAGATTGTCTGAATGCTCTGCACCGGGAGTTTCCACATCAGTAATAATCAGTTGTGTAAGAGAAAAATTAAGAGCGATGATGAGCAAGGTAGATCATGGTGATGAGAGAACTGTACTTGTGATTGATGGTAGCTGAAGTAGTATGATTGTCTGAATATATTGTTGCATGCGTTGTCTGAAACTCTGAATCACATCTCACAGGGTGCTTTTGTAGCCTGTAATTTCTCGATCCTGTGTAGCTTAAATAATCTATGTCATGAAATCTGCCACTGGCTTTTCCCTTGTGTATTACACTCTTCTTGCTTTAGGTGTGAGTGATCGAATGAGTTGGTGATAAAACAGTCTGAGAGAGCACAAGCTGAAAAAGAAGCTGGCAAGCTGCAACGTTACCGAATTGAGCGAGTCGTACATTGCTTCTGTGCCACACTTGAGGAAGATGAAAGTGAAAAATATGCCATGCACGGAAAAGAATTACTTGGTTCAATACTGATCCGCTAAAACTTCACAAAATCTTTTCTCTTGATTTTCAGTTTGACCGCTCCCCAGGAACATGAAGCTCAAAAACAAAGGCAAATGCTTCCCAAACAACCCAACCATCCATTACAAACCAAGGGTCTTATTTGAGCCTTTTCACTTAGGGTGTGTTTAGATCATTTTGGCAAAAAAATTTGAAAAGGAATCTTGCTAATTTGGAGTATTAAATAAATTCTATTTACAAATTTTTTTGCACGGATGGATTGTAAATCGCGAGATGAATCTAATGAGCCTAATTAATCTATAATTAGCGGATGATTACTATAGCATCATTGTTGTAAATTATGGATTAAGTAGGTTCATTAGATTCGTCTCGCGATTTACAACCCATCCATACAAAAAGTTTTTTAAATAGATTTTATTTAATAGTTTATGCATGTGTTCAAATATTCGATGTGACGTTTTTTTGTGTAAAATTTTGGGATCTAAACAAACCCTTAGTGATCAACTCTTTGGTACATACTGTCTCTCTTGTTTATAAAACTCGGCCATTTGTGCTTCAAAAGCTGAGGTTCAAAAAACAACCCAACCACCCCCCTCCCCGCGTCGCCCTCCCTGGTGGCTCGGGGGCGACTCCACGCCGGCACCCCGTCCCCCACCCCGACCGCCTCCGGTGGCCGCCGCCGCCGGCGGCGACCGGTCGGGCGGTGGCGGCGGGCGGCGGCTGAGCCGAAGCCGGCTTAGTTAGCCTCCTCCCTCGTCCCCTCTCCCTGTTTCCCCAACCTCACGAACCTTGGTCGTGGGTGCTACTCCGCCGTGCACCGCCGCCGGCTGCTGTGGGCTAGATCCGGCGTCGCCTTCGCAGGATCCGGGCTCCCCCGGGCCGGATCTGGTCATGCCCCCCTCCCTCGATGGGGGTCTCCGAGGGGCCGGCCCTCCCTCGCCGGGGGTCGCGGCCTGGGCCGGGTCGTCACCTCCGAGTTGACGAACGTGTTGACGGTGGCGGAGGCGTCCCTGGCCGTGGCGTGCGTGGTGGCGCTCCCTGAGGGTCGAGGTTATTGTCGTGCGGTTGCGCGCAGCCCGTCGTTTTGCCTCGTCTCCGCCTGCTCCGGTGGCCGCCGGTGGCTGCGGCCGGTGTAACATCCCAAAATGATTCACCCAAAATAAATTACTCGCTAAAGATGTTTTCAAATATTTTCATCGCCGAGCTCGATTATTATCCGGCAATTCGTCGCCCGGACACCAAAAATCAAATCTCCGTCCCGACACCGAAATCAAATATCGTTTAAACTTTCCCTGTTCTCCTCGTTTCTCGTGCGCGTCGCTTCTCGTCGACGCCACGCTCAGCTCACGACCAACGCCGCGAATTCCGCCGCGAATCCCGCCGGCATCACTTTTTCTTTTTCTCTTTTTCCTCTTTTCCCATTCTCTCCTTTTCTTTTTCCCTTTTTCTTTTCCCTTCTCCTTTCTTCCTTCTTCTCCCTCTCTGCTCACGCATGCCCCTCCCCTGTGCCATGCGCTGCGCTGCAGCACACCCCTGTGCCATGCCCACGCGCCGCGGGATGCTCGGCGCACCGCTCGGCCTCTGCCCGAGCCATCCCGTCGTCCTGCCGAGCGTCGAAGCTGTGGACGCTCTGTGCGGCGGTCGTCGAGCACAGTGCACCGCCGAGATTTTTCTCCCGTGCGAACCGCCTTTGCTTCCTATAAATCGAGCTGAGTCTCGCCGCTGCGCCCCGCACAACTTCCAACCACCGCCATTGCAGCACACAGCCGAGCCGACCCCTTTCTTCTTCCTCTAGCTGAGGTACAGAGCCCGTCGATCTCTTGATCTCTCCAACCAAGCCACCTTGGTTCAATTCCTCTCGAGGTAAGCATCTCCACACCCTGCTAGACCATCCCCAACCCACAGCCTTCCCTCTCTGTTCCACCAGTGAGCTTTCCGCGAGCTCGCAGGCCGCCATCCATGGCCGCCCGTGGCCGACCACCTTCCACCCGCTCACCCATGCCCGGAGCCACCAAAGTGGAACCCCCTCGCCCTCCTCTCTCTCCCCATGCTCTCAGCTTCGAGAATGGAGGCTGGAAGCGCCGTTCAGATGGAGCTCAGAGAGCTCGTGCTGGCTGCCATGGCGGCACTGGGAAAAAGGGGACGAAGTCCCTGTTCCGTGTTCCTTCCCGTAACCTGCTCATCCTTTTTCTTTTTATCGAGCCCATTCATAGATAAACAAACCCACCAGCCCAAGTACCAGTCGAGCAGCCCAAAAAGGATCCACCAAAGCCACCACGTGCAACTCCTTCTATTTATGTTAAGTCATTTTCAGGATTAATTAAACATCCAATATTTCAACTACAATATCTCACTCATGCCAACTCGGATTCCATTGATTCTTCTTCCTAAATTCATCTAAAATCAAACTCTATTTAATACAACAATATTTGTGAGATGTATTGATGTATGTTTACTTTGCTTGTATGATTGTTTGCGCACGACTCTGTCGAAATAGAATCGATTCCGGAGGAGAGTCCGGAGGAACCAGGAGACCAGGAAGCCGCCGCCACCGACGCGTACGAAAGCGAAGGCAAGTCTCATCGATCCTTTACGTTGACCATGCTTGATCCTAAGTGAGGTTAACTAAAACTTGATAGACATAGGGATGGCATGACTGAGAGAATGAGAGAAACCACTGAATGAAGCCATGTTGCATGTTGATTTACTGCCAGACCTGCATGTTATCAGATCTTGTTAAATGATGAAACTGGGTTGATAATGAGATCAGGGCAGTATGGGATGTGTTGGTGCATGCGCTACCGTGGTGGTAGACATGCGACCGAGCTCTGTCGTGGTGACATCTCGGGTTTGGTTGGTTATGGTTGTGGCTGCCCTGATGAACCTTAAGGACCGTGTGTTGTGGTGCCATCTCACCTAACCTACTTTCAGTACGACCACATGAGCTTGTATGGGCAAGCCTTAGCCTAATCCCACTGGCTAACCTGGTAGTCGTCCGAGGTGGTTATCTTTGGAGTGAGACCTGGATTGGTCAAGACCCGGGGGTTTGTGGGCGACTAGTCGGGGTTGAGTCACGGCTGGGTGTCGGCTATGACGGAGCCGTCTCTGGACGGTGACGTGCGTGTGGGTAAAGCGTACAACCTCTGCAGAGTGTACAATCCATTCGAATGGTCCGTGTCCTCGGTTTGGACAGGTTACGGTGTGGACATCTCAACTAGTTGAGCCACCTAGCCTATGAGATGGATGACCGGTTGGGTTACCTTTAATACTATATTTGTTATTTATTCTGGTGGATTAATGGACCTTGACATATTAATCTGTAACTCCCTCCCCGTAAGGGTGAGGTGGGACTTGCTGAGTACTTTCGTACTCAACCCTTGTTGATTATCTTTTTTTCAGAGGATCCTGACTTTGTACCTGAAGATTACGAGTAGATCGTGTCCGCACCCAAGCTGATCGAGTGGAGCCGTGTTGGATGAAGAGCTAGTCTTGCATGTCGCTATGCTAGTAGTTATCCTATGGTTGTTCTGTGTAGTGTTGTGTTGTCACTTTACCCCTCATGTACGTGTTAAATAAAGCTCTGTATGACTCTGGACTCCACTTGATGTAACATGTATTATGCCGGAGACCTTATTCGGTAATTAATACATGGTTTAGCCTCGATCTTCGGGTCGGGGTGCTTCAGCCGGCCCGTTGTGATGTTTCGCGGTTCCCTAGGATGGCGGCGGCAAGGTGCCTTTGCCCGGCGGGTCGCAAGCACCCTGTTCGGCGTCTATGGCGGCGCCGCGGAAGGTCGCGGCGGCTCTGCGCGTGGGGCGCAATGGTGGTGGAGGAGATGGCTTCGGCCGGCTACGGCGGCTAGCTTGCCGTCGGCTGGATCCGCGCGGAGCTACGACAGGACGCACGTGCAGGCGGGCATCGAGAGCTAGGTGGCGGCCCTGACGGCGCGGCTGATCTTCGTCCGGCGGCGGCAGGGCTCCTCGTGCGCCCAATCTGGGGCGATCCGGCATCCCCAGGACATGATCCACATGCGCCGTTGTGTCCATCGGCCTCGGCAACGGTGGCGACTTGGGTGTTGCCGACCTTCATGCTGTAGCTGCACAGTCTAGCCGCCGGTTCTCCGGGTCTCCGGGATCTCTGCCCTGTCATGCTCCCGCAGTTCCTCGTCGTGAGGGCCTCCGGCTTCGACGACGGAGAGGCTAGCTCCGGGTTTCGCGACTACTTCTGGGGACAACATCTTCATTCTTTTTTCGCCTGTGTCTTCCACGTAGTTCTAGAGGCTCGTGTCATCTTGGCTTCAATCTGCGGATTCTCTTACTCCGAAGACGGGTTCATTTGCACTTCGTTCCGGTGGACTATGCACGTATCTATATTGGACACTTTGTAGCATGGTATTCGCGGCAGACGAGGCTACAAATGGTTTGCTATACTTGGAGTTCGTGGCTGTTTGAAGTGGGCCAAGTCTGGTCTGTTTGGTAGCGTTGGCTTGGCAAGAAGGGGTAGCAGCACCAGGTGACTTTGTCTATGTGGTACTTGTTCGGTATTGTTTCTTTGTTGCCAGGA
The DNA here is from genome assembly GCF_016808335.1 of Panicum virgatum. NCBI lineage: Eukaryota > Viridiplantae > Streptophyta > Magnoliopsida > Poales > Poaceae > Panicum > Panicum virgatum. Next base: position 7,406,582 of record NC_053147.1, read on the forward strand.
AGAAATTCTAAGGTCTGATTTTAACTGGTTGTACCTGGCAATGACCTTGATGAATGCATTGTTTTGGATTCCGAAGAATTGTTCTCTAGGGTGAAAACCTATGATCTGGCCTTAATTGGTTGGGTCACTGCAATGTCGGTGCGTGCGCGTACATTACCACATTGGTGGCGTTGTCTTGGTAGCCTTATTCGAAGTCCAGGTGTTGCTATGGTAATGAAGGAGGCAAGGAGCTGAAAATGAAGTTATATGTTTTAGTTTGCTACGGCATGATTTTTTGTCATGCCGCTCTTTTGTTCCTTTTACTCTATAGGCTGTGAGCATCCTGGTTATGTAGAGGCCGGGTTGGATCTTAGTATGATTGTATCATCTTGATGTAATTGTCTAAAATCAATAAAGCTTCTCTTTTCCAAAAAAAATATATATCGATTCTCATCAGTGTCTCTGTGCAAAGAAAGAAAATCCTGAACGCAAATATATAGCACAAAATAATCTTTGCCAAAAAGGGTGTATACGTACTTACTAGCATATAGTATATTCGAAGATATATACCAAAGCACGCATGCATGGCGGCAGAGGAGGGGTTGCATGTCTGGCCATCTAATAATTAGGGGTGGTAAAGAGCTTTAAAATTTGAATATATAAAAGTTAAATTGTGAAGAGATCACTAGCGCCACAATCCGTTACCACCCCTTAATACAACCCCTCCAAGGATCAAGAGGCCAGCACGCAGGCAGGGAAGAATAGGAGAGGCCGGCGGAGCAGGGGCAGCCAGGACTCCGCCATTGTTGGTGCAGGTCCCTGTCCAACTTTAGTTTTTTTTTCCATCAGCTGCGTGTACGTTACCACCCCCCCTCCAATCGCGTCCGATTCCAACCCCATCGCAAGCCAACACCAAGGGTTTTTTTTCTAAAAAAATAACATATAGCAACTAGAAACGAGAATGGTCGATAAGAGATTAGTGGGTGATCCACATCAGCTGTGGGGCCGTATCTTGGACACACCGAGAGAAAATGCTACACGTAACCAACGAATTGAGAGAAAAAAAAACTCAATTGACCATGCATCTCCTGTTGCAAAATACTAGCTACATCCTGATTAACCTAGCATATATAGCTGGTGATAAGGCCAAGTGTCTTTTGTGATAAGGAGGTTGGATGAATACAATAGACTAAATTTGTGGTGGAATGTAGCTTAAAGCTGGTGATAAGGAGGCTAGCTAGCTGCAGGTTGCACACACATACACAAGCCTTACCTTTTTCATTCTTTCTTCCTGTGCAGCTGCCTGCCTGCGTGCCTGACTTTTTTTTTGGCTCTCTGATCCTGATTAACCTAGCATTATCACGGTAATTAAAAATAATGTCCACATCCACTAGCAGCCATCAGCGCGCTCTAGTGGCCTGTTCACCACACAACTTGCATGCCCCCTCGCTCCTCCTTTACCAGCAGTGCGCGTGAGTGCATGCATGCCGCCCCGCTTGTAGCTAGTGTGCTCGTAGCTTGTATAACCCTGATGCGTCATGACCTCACATCCGTTAAAACTTGTTCCCCATTGTGACCAACCATTCTCGAATTCTCGATCACCTTTTCCGATCCTCACTCTTTTTGTAAACTATCATTCCAGGAACGATAATAAACAGCTGAATCGTTCGTGGCTGTTCAGCCTCCAGAATTTCAAAAACACCAATTTAGCATGGGCCAGAAGCCCACAAAGCTGACGTGCAGCCACTTCGACAGCCCATCGTCTAGGTAGGCTATTGTGCGTTGACCCGGTCAATGCACTCTCTCCTCCCGTCGATGATCACTGGGCCTGATGATGAGTGGGCCGGACAAGCTTGTGATCTTACCCGGCACGGCTTTTGGGCTTCCGGCCCAGCCTTGCCAGTGATGCCATAGTCCATCACAGATGATGATGATATTACAATATTCCAACGCCTGGTTCGCATATTACTAAATGGAGCTGTTCTTTTGAAGAATAATATCTCCACAGATTTCACGACGCCTGGTTCGCATAGTCATTAGTGTTTGCCCTATGCCCTTAGCCTCCGGAAACTTGGACTCATGAGGCAGCTGCTTGCGCAGATGGGTCGCTGTAGTCCTGCCTAAAAATGGAATAGCACACACCAAAACAAAGATGAGCTGAGCAAATATCCCCCTTTCTTCTTCCACCTGCATGTAGGTTGGTCGATCTGGACCTCCCATCCACCAACCATCTTGATCTTCCTGCCTGCCTCCATTGAACAGTCAGTCAGTTTGTGGGACGAGATGCTACTACTACTAATCAGCAGCTTTGACAGGAAACAAGACCTGCCGCTCTGCATTTGTGCTGCTGAAAGCGAGGCCATTCCATGATTGAGATTAGAAAGATGCATGAGCGGTTAATTATAAACGAGCAAGTTTTGACCTGCCATTTTTTACCACCCGGCAATGACTTGGATGGCTGGATGGATGGATGGCGACCTCTACCGACTACCTGACATGACGCAACTTTACTCTGCTGCGGCCTGCGCTGAACAGAACAGCAGCTTCTTTTCAGATTCCAAGATGCGTGGTCAGTGGTCTTTGATTCCTGGCTCCATGCAACAGACTATTGTTGACCTGAAATTTCAACAGATTTCATCAGCGGCTGTGTTTAGATCATTAAAAAGATGGTAAAAAGTGTCACATCGGATATTGTAGTATACTGTAACACTTTTCGTTTGTTTGTGTTAAATATTGTCTTACTATAGGCTAACTAGGCTCAAAAGATTCGTCTCGCAACGTACATTAAAACTATGCAATTAGTTTTTTTATTTACCTATATTTAGTACTCCATGCATGAGGCAAAAGATTTGATGTGATAGGTGAATAGTGAAGTTAGGAGAAAAAAATTTTGCAACTAAACACAGCAAGTAACTCGTACTAGTATTTCACAAAAATTGCTCGACCCCTTGACAAGAACCTTTTGCACCTTGACCAGCTCGTTGACTGACCCCTTGTTTAGTTGCAAAGTTCAAAATTCCAAAAAAAAAAATCCGGCACTTGCATGGAGAATTAAATCTAGACGAAGTAAAAAACGCATTGCACAGTTTGCCTGTAAATCGCGAGACGAATTTAATGAACCTAATTGGGCCGTAATTAGACGCTAAATTACTACAATAATGCTACAGTAACAGCCTCTAATGATGGATTAGTTAGGCTCATTAGATTCGTCTTGCGATTTACAGACGAGTTCTGTAATTTATTTTATGATTAGTCTATGTTTAGTACTTCAAATGTTGGAAGATGTCCTTTCAAAGATTTTACATAGCGCACACTAAACAAGACCTGAATTATTCTGCACAATCGAACATCAGGAGCGATAAAATTAAACCATTTATTTTGGGGGATACCTGAGATGTGACATCAAAGGTGTGCAGTGGCGGAGCCAGAAATTTGCAGCTATGTATGCCAAGTTTCAAAGCAAATACACAATATAATGGATGATAAATTATAATGATCATAACAAATCCATAATAGTAACCAAAATTTAAGTTCTAAACATGAATAATTAAACAATATTACATAACAGTGGTCCGAGAGCGCCACCGGTCAGAGGAGGGCCTTGGACGTCGTTGTCTTGGCCGCCGGTGCCCGGTGGGCTGGTGGTAGGCACCTTCTATTCTTCGCAACTCGCGCTAGCAGGAGAGGACGCAAGCCATGGCCCATGTGGGCGAGGACATGAGGTCGCGAGGCCGTCAGGTCTCCGGTTGCCGATCACCAGAGTGGGGGAGCATCCGAGCGTAGAGCCACCGTCCCGTCGAGCACCGAGCACCGACTGACTGGACGCAACTCGCATAGCAGGACACGAGCGGTACTCCACAGCGTTGAGATCACATGAGGGACGTAAGTTTCTGCATTTCTAGGCTTGGTTCGTGAGCTTTGGTGTATTGAGCCAATGAACCATATTTGACAGTATAAGAGCAACTCCAAGAGACTCTCTATATCTTTCTTCTCATTGCTAGGAATAGAGATTTTGATGGAAAAATACCCTACAACAGTTTCTCTAAGTGGTTATCCAAATGTAGCCATCTCCTGTTTTGTATTTCTTGCTAACTAAAGATAGATAACGAAAATGGCTTTCTAGAGTGTACACAAGATATATAAAAGCTGTTGGAGAGTGAAAACATATAGAAAACAACTTTCATGTAGAAGGCTCTTCAAATGATAATTTAGATAGTGTTTTTTAGAAATACTCTTGGAGATGCATCTATATATCTTTACTAGTATTTCCTTCCAAATCTTGGGTATGCCAAGGAATTAAGGGGCATACCCCTAGCTCCGCCCATGGAGGTGTGGGCACGCGACACATGGCGACAGAAGGCGAGAATACAGTACACTACAGATTGAATAATGTACATGCAGCAGGGATGATGTACGTAGCAATCAACGTATATACGCCACAAATGACAAATCTTGTGGATGGAATTTCTTGATGCAGTCCACTACACCAATTCCTATTGCCTCTCACCTGATGGTGTGCATGCGCACGCCGTGGTCCTCCGCTGCTGATGGCCTGATTGATACCTGCATGCATGCGTATCAAGCTAACCTACCTAGATATACAGCAGCATACATTCAGGTGAGTAACTCATCTTTGCCATTGCCGATGAAAAGGGTCTAGGGTTGCTTGTTCGTCAAAGAAACAAAATCAGATCAGCAAGGACAGAGAGATCAAATAGGATATTTGGATAATTGGATTACGGATAATTGGCGTATAGCAGCAACTACTCTGTGTGTGTGTGTGTGTGTGTGTGTGTGTGTGTGTGTGTGTGTGTGTGTGTGTGTGTGTGTGTGTGTGTGTGTGTGTGTGTGTGTGTGTGTGTGTGTGTGTGTGTGTGTGTGTGTGTGTGTGTGTGTGTGTGTGTGTCGGCCGGGTGCTGGGCGGTGGTCCAGTACATGTACATTGAGCAGAGACGACAAGACGATGTGCAGGAGATCGAGCAGATGAAGAAGCGAATTTAATGCATGATCGTCGTAAGGAGAGTATGTATATCTTCAGCGCAAACCTTATCCCGCATACTGAAAACGAAACATTTAAACATGTGGCGCGCATCCCTGGTCCATGCTTATTTTCTAGCATAGTACAAGTATCATTTGGTTCCCGGCCTGCTTAAATGTCTAAATGGACCAGGGATCGAGCAAGAATGGATGATGGATATGTACTCCTATAAATATGCCCCTGGCTCTACTCCATCTCTTTGCGTTGTAAAGTATATAAAGGCGATGTTTTAAGACATGCAACTTATTGAAGTAAGATAGAAAGAAATTTACAGACAAAGCAAACAGCAAACCATGTGGAGCTAGTGACTAGTGAGGCAAGGCCGCAAGGGGCGCAGTACTACATGGAGAAGAAAATCGCATCCACTTTTCAAGGGACAAATTAGGGAAAAAAAATTAAAACAAGAACGGGTACGTAAATTAAAGCGCATAGAATAAACAAATATATCGTATAGCTAGGTTTGATTTTCCATGTCACCTCTCTATATATTATTATATCCATGCATGTATTTGTGGGGCTGCTGGAGCTGGAGGGCGACGGGCATGGCCCCTGGTCTCGGCCGGCAGGCAAGTTGCAGCAGGCACCCCCTGACCCACAATAGCCGCACACTACACACCACCTGCAATGCTAAGCTATGAATTTGAGAGGCATGCAGGAATGAAATGAAACCACAACCAGAAAAATTGAAATGGTAAGCAAGCTAGCTATTAGCACCACATATACGAGCAACACCCATGAGGCCTCCTCCAATGGCCGGTGATATCGCTAGTGGAAATAATATTTAAATTGATAAACAGTAGAAAAAAACAGGTCGCTGGCGGTGGGTTAGTCGCTGGTCTAGAACGGATTCCAAAGTTTCTCCTCTCACCGCACACTTACCGAGGTGCCTGCATGCGGGTGTGCTGCGCTCTCTCTCCTCCATCTAGTACTAGCGATTTCGCTACCCTGCTGGTCTGCTGGAGGATGCCTCAACGAGAGACCGGAAGTCGCAGCCTAACTTTTTCAAAAAAAAAAAAAAGTCGCAGCCTAAGCGGCTAGCCCTAACCGTCCCCACGGCCACGGCCCACGGACGTCGTAGGACCCTTAACTTCCTTTCAATTTTGCGTTGGTCGTTGATTTGGACGCCACGACTTGACACCACAAATTAATATTAATATTTTGCTTGCAGTGAAGTTAAACGCAGCACGCTGTTTAAGCATGCTCCCTCCGCGCAAGAGCGGATCTACTGGGGCTGGGGGATCAAGCCCCCCTACCTCCCATCTCCAAAATCCATGCCGACCCCCCCCCCCCCTCCCTCTTCCTCATTTTTAGGATTAAACAATAAAGAGGAAAACTGAAGGAAGGAAGGAAGAAAAGAGTGGACATGAGCCCACTCTACATGTTTGGGCTAGATTCGTCACTGTCCCTCAATATTATAAAGGAAGTCGTTTTGGACATTTACACGGTCTTTAAAAACAACTTTGATCACTATTTTTTACTACAAAATTTATAAATATAGTCAATATATATTTTATGAAACTACATTTCAAGATGAATCTACTTACATTATTTTTATATTTTCAAACTCAATCTAAAAGAATTTATTTACAGTCAAAGTTTAGATATTTGACTTAAGACAAACTCAAACAACTTCCTTTACAATACGAAGGGAGTACGTTTATATAGAGTATATTTCATATATCGGCCTTTACGAACTAGCTAGCTAGCTAATAATTTAATGACTCTATTCATGAATCAAACATTCAAACAGATACAACTACGAGTCCAATTAAGTGTTCTCTCTTTTCTTCGTTTCCCCAGGTGCTTAATTTCTCGCGACATCCAAATCCGATATGATGGTTTTAGATCCAATGGTTTAAATTCAGGTAGCGTACATTTATCAGTCTAAAACATTTTTCATATATGGTCATTTACTATCTAGCTAATAACTTCATGATTCATGAATCAAACATTCAAACAAATTAGGGGCAAAGCAAGAGCTGAATCGAGGGGGTGCATCGCTCATAACTTTACCGCTAGTCCTCTAATTATTAATGTGGAAACATGATGATTAGCACTAAATTTTCAATTTGGTGTGGGTACATCCGCATCAACTGAAACCTACTTGGCTCCGCCCCTGAAATAGATAAAGTCGAAAGGGCCAGTAGCCTAATGGTTACATGAGTCTCAGTAGCACCTCAAGTCCTAGATTCAACTCCTTGTGGGAGTGAATATTTTAGTATTTAAAACCCTACGACTTCGGTTTTAGTCAAAAGTTCATTTGAGCAATATTTTAGAATTTACTTTCAAAGAATATTTGTTTAAAATTTGGAAAATTAGTTTAAATCTTTAAAAATCATTATTCAAAAGACTCGTCATTTTATGTGCAAAAATCTCATTTTCTCACTTGTGTTCATATACACATAGACACACATACACACACATGCATTATTTCAAGGTTTCCTGTCTAATGATGCATGATTTGGTGCTAATAACCCTAGATTAGCTAATTAAATACCTGGGCTGTCACAGGCTGGGAGCGAGCGCCTCGGTTCTACGGCCGTGAGCGAGTGAGTCGCGAGACGCCCGTCCTGCGTTTCTCGCTCCCCCAACTCGAACGAAAGCTGACGTGGTGGGTTGAATCGCCGGCTGATTAGGCCCATTATACTTGCTCTTAGTGGTAAGTGACGTTGCTGTCGATAACGAGACGCATGTTGTGGTGATTTTGTCGATATCGAGGATTTGCCGGCTCGATCTTTGAAGATGCTCATAGGGGTAGGGTTTGTGTATGTGCATTCACAGGGGTGAGTATGCGTGCATTGTGTGAATGTCTGAGTTATACTGCATAAATTTCGAAAAAGAATTTAAGTGTTCTCTCTTTTTTCGTTCCAGAAGTTTGAAGAGGTGCTTAATTTCGCGGCGACATCAAGTCCGACATATTGTTCTAGATCCAATGGTTCAAAACACATGTAGCGTACATCAGACTAACACAAACATTTTTAAATATTTTTTGTGGACTTATTAATTTGGTTGAGATTAAAAAATAACATATGCGCTATCATTGGTTAGCAATAGATACTTTCATCTTCTTTTTTAATATAGAGCTATTGCCCCTTTCTTCGATGGCCTGGCCATTATATATACTCCAAGCCTCTAACAAGCTGTACAGAATCCAACGACTTGGACTGTATGCATGTTTGCACTGTTTTCTTTTGTCGAGAGTACGCATATATATTATATATATAAACAGATGATATGCATATTTTGTACGTACAGTCCAATGGACGTATGTATATAAACAAGATATATCTTTTTGCAATGGGCGCGCTAGCTAGCAGACTCACTCAATGATTAGCAGCTGGCCAATCATCGCTAGTGTCTACATGTCGATCTCCTATGTTTATCCCAATTAATTAATGGTAAGTATGAGTATATTATTACCTGGGGCGTAGCGTAGCGGGGGGCGGTTCCCAATTTTGCATTATAAATTTGAAATTTTATTAAATTTTTTATAAATTAATATGGTTGGTCCTCCTAATAATGAAAAAACAAAATTCTGGCTCCGCCCCTGATTAATTAGGGATGTGGTGTACGTTTGCGTCGGCCAGTATACAAACAGGGGAAGTACGTGCGTGGCAGCAGGTCGTGGCTCTCATGTGAAACGGCCTTTGTTTTAGCGACGCCAGTGGTTGCCGGTTCTTCGCATGTAGCCCTAGCCCCCCCCCCCCCCCCCCCCCCGGCCAACGTCCTCTTCTGATCTTTATTTTGTTCGTGTACGTACTCTTGAATGAAAATGGTTGACATCTATCTTTCTTCGACTCTAAGCTTTTCTTAATTCGGGATTACATTAGTCAAAAAGGTGCTGCTATTTTTTTCATATTGGTCCGTGGATCCAGCAGGTAGCGCCAAGCTAGGTAGCACAAATGCAGCTGGGGTGCATTTTAATTCTTCATTCATGTCTGTCTCCTATGTTCTCTTTTGAGCAAAAAGAGGATAATTTTTTAGTACTTCACTCCCTCCGGTTCAAATACTTGTGGTTTAGCTCTTTTAACAATTTTTGAAACACTTGTCTTATCTTTACTCATTATTTCCAAACAAACTTGAATGCTCCTAGCCTACTTATTACCCACCACACCGGGGAAACTTGTGCCGGCGGTGGTGGAGGTCTCCCGCAAAGTTTTTTTATCCGACCGATTCCACCAAACCACCGGCCACCGGTTCCGGTTAACCGGACCGGTTGGACCGGTTACCGGTTCCTACCGGCCAAATTCAAAACTAAATTCAAACGTTCCCGTTGTAACGGTCAGTACCGGTTAGCCGGCCGGTTTGTTGGTAAAACCGGATCGGTTTCACCGGTTACCGGCCTTTGAACAAAATAAACCGACAGTTTTAAATTGGTTCCATGGTGTGAAATAAAAGGAAATTTTGGTATGAACTATGCACATATTAATGTAAAATACCACACCAAAATAACAATTTGTAATTATGCAGAGATATACAATATTAATGCTCGTGCATACAAATACCATAGTCATAATCGTGCCTACAATTACAGTAGTCACTGATACACATTAATAATAGTTCAACGTAAGAATGGGAAGACCCCCATTCTGGACATCAGTTGGTATTCGGCGATGGACATCACATTCAAACCTCGCACTCTAAGCAGTTCAGCCTTGTAGTCTTGTCAAGATTGTCCTGTCCACGCTGATGTTGTCTCCCATTTCTGAACTAACATAGTGTAAAAATGGGGGTCTTCCAAATCGTACACCCATCTCGTCTGTGGCTGCATGTTGATGTCAGGTATGGGATAGTGAAAAGAGTGCCTGGAATCGCTATAGGAGGAAGAAGAGTACTGTGGAGTATCGTTGTCCGTCGGTCCAACCGCTCTCCTCGGCGATTCCGGTGCTCCATGGTCGGGGTCCTGAGTAGCATGTGTGAATTGAGTTCCCCTGCAATTAACCATATATAATAATTAGTACTCATAATCAGAAACTGAGTCTCCCACTTCTGTGTCTCCCTGACCGCGCTGACAAAGTAAGGATTGTCAGCCTGTCTTCCAGGTACTCCCGCAAAATGGAAAAACTTTGACCAAGCTTTACCAATAGCTTCCTTTGCATTCCTACCCTTCTGCGTCCAGGAGCCTGTATCAATTCTTTGTTGGGTCATTCCTCTTCTCCCACCGGATGCCACGTTATAGTCCTTCACCGCAGGACTCTCCCTCTGCGAAGTTGCCCTACGCAACATCCTCTGCAAAGGATTCCCCCTCGTCGAACCACTATCCCCTCCATGCTCGTATACACCTCCTCTCTGTTCCACCCCCCGTCGGTACACTGCTTCCGCTCTCGATTGGTCCAAGGCACGCTGCAGCTGAGTCTCCTCATCTTCTTCTTCACCGAGATAGTTTCCCTCCGCTGCAGCTTTCTCCCGTCTCAACCTCTCTCGAGCCCGTTCAGCAGTTGCCTTCCTAGCCTTCTCAATGTCACGCTGAAAATACTCCCGCACATCTGGTGGCAGATTCCTGCAATGGACCACCTCCGCCCCGCGGTGAGCCAAATGTTGTTAATCTAGTCGCACCACCTCCTGCTTTCTGCGTATTACAATACTTGCACCGCCATCCGGGATAAAAATTTTCACCATGTTCCCATACAACATCTTTATCTCTACCTGACATTGTCTATCTGCATAAATGGACAACAAAGACATATCAATCACATAAATCCTAAATCCTAAAAACATATATGCACCTTAATATTCAATTCTACCTAAATCCTAAATAAACCTAAATCAAATCAACCTAAATCCTTACGTCATACACTTAAATCTTACCTAAATCCTAACTACACCTAGATCATACATCTAAATCCTAAAACAAATCATCTAATACTTGTAAATCAACTCAAAGGGAAAAAAATCAAACGGCTTACCGACCTCCCAGGCCGGCTTACCGACGATCCCGGCCGGCTTACCGCTGCGCCCGGCCGGTTAGATCCGGGTCGGGGCCGGCTAAACGGTTCTACCGGCCGGCTAGCCGCGCTACCCGAGCGGTTGGCCGGCGGTCACCGCCGGTCGGGCTTCCTGGCGCCGCCTGGAGGGAGAGGGAGGAGGAGATGGGGTGGGGGGCACAGGTCTGAAGCTTCTGGAGGGTGTGGCGCTTTATGTGTCCGTTACGGGCCGTTGGGCCTTAATGGGTCGCCCATTTTTTTTATTTAAATTCAAATGCCCCTAAAATATATCAAATGAATGAATATTTCAAAAAAATTGACACATTACATTCCTCGCAACTTGAAGTATTTTTATGAATTTTTTAAGATTTTTTTCATTTCCTGGAATTCAAATTTAAAATTTAAATTTGCCCTGGTTTAAAACCGCCCGAATCCGGAACCGGGCCGGACCGGTTAGACCGGTAACCACGGTAACCGGTCTGGTTCCGAACGGTTTTTTTTAACCCTGGTCTCCCGGCGATCCAGCCGGTCTCCAACGGCGGCGAGCGCGACACGTGGTGGCGACGCCCCGGCGGGGCCCCCGGCGTCCCTGTCGTGCTGCGCGCCGCACGTGTACGAGCGCGTGACACGTGGACCAATGGGACGCGCCAGGCCCGGCGGCAGGTCCCACCGCCGCACATGGGGCCATGTGCGCGGGGCGCGGCGCGAATACGACAACCGCTTCGGGCGCCGCGTGTAGGTCCTCATTTTTTTTCTTTTTTTTTCTTCTCTCACAAGTCACAAGCAAACGTCTCCGCAAGAAAAATGCTAAAAACGCTGATATAATAATTTAATTAGGGTTCATCCTTGTCATTAGTCCTTGGTTGTTGCGATAATTAAAATACGTAACGGTGGTTCGTATTTCACCAGCCTGCTGTTAGCCACGCGGTATTATAATATTCTAATCAGCCCGGGATATGTTACCATATTTTCTACTAATCCCGTAAGGCAAGTAAAGTTCCATGGAGAACTTCGTGGTATTAATTTTTGAGTTATATGATTAATTTTGCTGATATAATAAAAAGAGTAGAGGATTTTGTGGGATAGGAAAGCAAGGTTAATACTACAACCGGCTGCTGAGTATTAACATCCTTGCAGCCTATCTTTCAGACCACTTAATAGTAGTTAGTTATTCATCATTAATATATATAGCTTACTTATCTCTCTCACAAAGTATCTTGATTTTTATATTGAAACCGGTTGTAAGCTTGTACCCCACTTCTTCTCTCTCCTGGACCTTAGCATTTAGTTTGTTTACAGCCTCTTATAACACGTATTTATTAAAAGAGAAGTTTCATTTCTATAAAACTCAGCTGGTACAAGTTATTTATAATTCTCAGTCCTGGTAATCGTGTTATGAAACTGTGGAGAGACCAAAGACCCTAAGAACACAGGTTACGAGGCAGCTAAGACATATCCCGTGTACTTTACAGAGATAATCCTAAACCGCAGGGTGCGGCCCATGTTCTTAAGAGGCCAGTGTACGTGGCAGTTCGTGGAGCGTTGCTCCATGTCCTATTTTTCTTTTCTTTTTCCTATATGTCAAGTCCAAGTGATCCGCTGCATAAAGGATGTGCTATACAACTATCCATATTTTTCCTCCATATATTGTTTTTTAATAAATATATACAGCCTCTACCAAGTCAATGGGTCGCGCAAAAAAAAAAAGAAATTACCAATATTTTCTAGTAAAGTCCATTGTGTTGAAGAGAATGGACGATCCATCGTAGAATGGGGAAAGGAGCGTACTACCTTCAGACTCAAAAGAATTTCCAAAAGTTATTTTGTGGGTGGCCTGACGGGCTTCAACTTTGCATTGTTTTCTCCTGCTAATGGCTGACGGTGATGTATTATGATTGGTCTATTTTCCCGTAACTGAAAAGGAATATTGCTGATGGATATTCACAGACCAGACAAATGTGACGAGTGCATAAAAATGCGAGGACCCCATCGGCCACAAACGCTTTTGCAAATCTAGTAGTGCTTGATCCAAATAAAAATAGTTACATTCAAATTATTCTAAGTTGAATATTTCTAATTTGACCAACAATATCTCCAAAATAATTTATTTCAAATTTTAAATGGAAAAATTTACATTTTATGGTGATTGGTTTCATGATTAATCTTCTAACTTCATTTTTATGATCATCATAATCTTTTTACTATCCTTAACTTTTTTTTTGAAAAGCTTTTCTATCCTTAACTAGAGTTAAAATTATTTAACTTAGAGTAAGTGTAAGTTTAGCTATATTTTAGGACAGATGCAACATAGTAACTTATAGTTACTAGTATGGTGTCCATGCATTGCTATGGGTAATATAAATTTTACCCGAACTTATGAGACCGCCAACTTTGTGCTCTTTCACTTCACGCACAAACCGTGCCATGACCACGTGAGCATTGATTATCTGGGTTTCAATTGTTATTCTGATTGACTTATCCAAGTTCAAATTAGCGACTGAATTATCCGGGTTCCGATTAGAATTCCAATTGACTTATCCAGGTTCCGATTAGTTCGATTGACGAACTAAGGAATCGTTTTGATTGATTTGTCCGGGTTTTGATTAAATACCCGATTGATTTATCCAGGTTTCGATTAACGCTTTAGAAATAGTAGAGATATAGATAGAGATTAGGCATTGAGCATATATACATACTGAATTATATGTGTAAGAGTAGGTACAATAACGGTCTTATAGCCGAGCCGGTCATTATTTTTGTTGATGTGGAGGAGAGAACAAAAGATAGAGAGAATAGCTTGACTCTCATGCTAGCAACAAGCTGAGGACGAGCTTCTAGGCAGAGGTGGGTTCAAGTAGTAAATGCGAGGATGAATAGGAAAGCGAACGTAAGGTATGAATAAATAGTATAGATAAATAAAAAGACTTTTGTTGTACAAGGCCCGTATCAATGTGGGTTTTATGGAGGGTTTCATGGTATTAAAATTATTAGTTTTGTTGATATGGCCAGAAGAGAGAATGATGGAGTTTCATGGGATGTGAGAAGAGTTTCAATGTTTCATCACCATGAAATCCATCTGGCATAGTTTGCAATATAGCCACATCATCTAGAGTATAATAAAATCATGGATGAAACAACACCTATAATGCATTATTTCAGTTTTGGTGATTTCTACTATGCTAAGTGTATTTAATTGTAAGACACAGTGTGACTTGGAAATAGTGTAGATGGGGTTTCATCTAGATGAAACTCCTATCTCTCTTCTTTAAAATTATAGCATGCCATCCGAATTGCTTGTGTGGCATCCTATTAAATGTGTATGAAATTTCTATGCAACTGAAATGGCCTAAGGTCAGTCCAACCCAGACTTTACCATAGAGTCTAAGCCTTCTATTTATTGTGTTTTGCTGATGTAACAGTATATTTATGGAAGAAAGAGGGAGAGAAATCAAGAGTCCAAGTCTTATTTAGACTCCAAGTCTTCACGCAAATCAAGAATGAATGTGAGAGAGACAAGTGTGCCATATAAACTAAAATAACACACTTTGCATTGGGAAGTATAGTTTTTTGTGATGAAGTCTTTAAGCCTTAGACTCTATGAGTGGAGTCTGCATTGGGACTGCCCTAAATAAACCCAGTGGCTAATGGAGTAGGTACTAGGCAGGTAGCTTGAACTGAAATCTTGGAGGCGAGTGGGGGTACATTAATGGCGGTGGGGTTTTGCGCCGGGCAGTATGGCCGCCGCCCGCCGCACATGATTCGTTTTGACGGGTAAAGCCGTTGGCCGGGAGGCGTCGTCGTCGTTGGAGTAAAACCACGGGGAATTAAAAGCGAGCGACTAGCGAGCACTTGAGCTAGCAGGGCCACATTCCCTGGTCGCCTTGTTCCCCGACGAGCCCCGGGTTTTCTTCGGCGATCGTCGCCGCTCCCCGCTGCCGCGCGCCTTTGTTTTCTTCTTTGCTCATTCGATTATTATACATCTAATAATTTGTTTCATCAAACGCATGTAGTAGTATATCTGGTGTTGAAAAAATATTATTCATTTTCCGCCTCCATCCATCCCATCTGGTCGACACCGGCCATCACGATCGCTAGCCTACGACGGCGACGGCGTACATGCATGTAGCACGCACGAGCCTAGGTGTACGTGAACGTTATCTTGTCATCTGCGTATAGACGTACTACACATGCATGTGAGCGTGACGTGCGTATGGGCAGCAGTCCTACGACTCCCATATCCTACGTGTCGATCCACGCCGTGGATGATCCCTGTGGAACGCAATTTGATTGTCGTCGTCGTCGTCCGCTCGTCATCGCTGACGACAATGATGATAACAGGATTCTTAATTATTTGCACGAGAGAATTTTTCATTCCCGTATCTTTTGTTTTTGTACATACATTATTGGTCCATCAGCTGGGGTTTACATGGAAAGAGCGACATGCATGCATTGGAGATCGGAAGCTAGAACTCAGCAGCTAGCAGTGCAGCCACGTCGCATCCGAGGCAGTAACGCGTACCCATCACCGCGCCCTTTAGTCCTCTGGTCCAGCGCTTGACGTGCTCCATCCAGCATGGAAATGCTAGCTGCAGATACGCATTACTACCACACTCAACTTGTAGCCAGTAGCTAGGTTAGCTTTCGTGTGGTTGATAGCTGATTGAACCTCGAGATGACAGGGGCGGACTCCAAATAAAGAGTTGGAAAAGATGGCATGAGACAAGAGCAAGACAGGAACTAGCAAAGATCCCATAAGTGTAAGTTAAGCATATAGTACTACTGAGGCCGGGGGTGCTAGCTCTAGCTATGTCTTTTCTTCCCAAAGACCCCGACGAAGATGGCTTGATCTGCTGCTTGATGCACACTCACACAGTGCCGCGCCCAAGCTAATGCAAAAAAAGGCAAAGCATGTAGGCGACCCGAGGAGGGCCAGGGAGGACGGCCACTACCTGCTAGCCATGCCCCCATAATTGCCTTGCCAAGGGATGGGATACGGGTCCCAACAAAGCCCCAGCAAGCAGGTCCCACGCCCTGATTAGTTCACATCCCATAAATCCGTAAACACAAAAAAAAACATAACATCGAATGTTTCGACACATACATAGAGTACTAAATGAAGTATATTTACAAAACTTTTTACATAGATGGGCTGTAAATCGCGAGACGAATCTAATGACCCTACTTAGTCCATGATTTGCAATAGTGACGCTAAAGTAACCATCCGCTAATTATTAATTAATTATGGATTAATTAGCATCATTAGATTCGTCTCGCAATTTACAACCCATCTGTGCAAAAAAATTTGTAAATAGACTTCATTTAGTACTTCAAATTAGCAAAATTTCATCGCAATTTTTTTTGCAAAACATCTAAACACGGCCCAATGCCAGAACCGTAGACACATGCTAGCAACGCACGCACAGAAAGAGGCAGAAGATGCATGGAGAAAAAGAGCGCATGCACGCGGCAAGCAGGTTGAAAGAAAAAAGGCGAACCCTTTATCACTGTGCATCGCTCAAAGCCTAGAAAAAACCCAAAGAAAGAGATCGATGGATGGATGGGGTGGGGAGATCCAAGGTACATGACCCCTCCGGATTGTGTCCCCCACGGCCATTGTCTTCTTCCTCTTCTCATCCTCTCTACCCTCCTCTCTTGCAGGTGCAGCACAGCGTCCTCACTCGCTCCTACTAACTAACCTGTGTGCTTTTGCTAGCTACTCATGGCCGATTTGCGCATTAACTTGCTACCGGCCAATTTGCGCAGTTATTATGTAATATAGTATAGGGGGCCGTTTAGTTGCAAACGCTAAAATTTTTGAATGTCACATCAATAGTTTGACCAGATGTCGGGAGAGTTTTTCGGGCACTAATTAAAAAACTAATTTCAGAACTCACTTGGAAACCACCAGACGAATCTTTTGAAGCCTTTGACCGCGTCATTAGCACATGTGGGTTACTGTAGCACTTATGACTAATCATGCATTAATTAGGCTTAAAAGATTCGTCTCGTCATGTACATCCAAACTGTGTAATTAATTTTGTTATTTAATTACATTTAGTGCTTCATACATGTGTTTAAAGGGGATGTGAAAATTTTTGGGTGAAATTTTTTGGGAACTAAACGGCCCCTGAAGCTACTCAGCCGTCCTATGCCTGCGCTGCACTGCTATGGGTTGTGTGTGTCATTTGGCTGATATTCTGTCTCGATCCAGCTTCATGGCGCTGGCCGTCGTTTAGCTCTCTCGCTAACTAAGCCTTGATTCCGAGCATGAGGTTGGTATCAAAGGACTGCGGAGGGTCCCATTGCACGTGAAAACTAGCGAGAGTTTCTTTCAGAAAAAGAAAACCAGCGAGAGTACGTGCGACGGTCTCTGTAATATACTCCCTTCCTTCGTCTCAAATTATAATTTTTTTTATTTTTAATGTTCAACATGGTTTTTCTATACACTTAGATGTATGCTACGTTTAGAAATATATAATAATAATTTTTATAAAAAGTTAGAACCGGCCGGGGAGTATACATTGTTGTAATATTGGTGTGACCCGCTATGGTAAGACTGACTTCAACAGAGATAGGCAAATATATTTTTGCCTCTTCAACCTCTACCGTTCATGAATGCATCTACTCCAACAGATAATGCAAACCAAGAAGGCAAATTGCATTCGAGGAGAGAGACGATGCAAAATTACAATCCCTCTCTCCTCGAACGCATATGAGTCAGCGGGGCCAGACGAGCCCGCGGCGAGGAGCGGCCGGCGGGGCCAGGCGAGCCCGCGGCAAGGAGCCGTCGGCGTTGCCACGACCTCCTCCCGACCAACGGCGAGCAAGAGCACCCTCCCCTTCTCTCCCTTGACCCGCACGACGACGCGCAGGAGCAGGGGACGTGAAGGAGCAGGAGAGGCCGGGTCTTCCTCCTCTCCGTCGGATTCCGGCGACCGCGAGCCTCCTTCCCCTTCTCTCCCTCCTCTCCGACGGATCTCGGGCGCGGCCAAGCGAGGTGGGCGGAGCCACTGCCTCTCCCCCTCCTCATCGTCTTCCTCGCCGCTGCGGCCCAAGATAACGGTGGCCGGAGCAAGGGAGGCCCACGCGCAAGGTCTGTCGTAGCCAGAGAAGAGGAGGCCGGCAGAGGCTCATGCTGCCGTCGGTCTCCTCCCGGCGGGCGCGGATGGGCTGGCCGGCGCCCATCTCGCTCCGCCTCCCTCCTTCCCCGCACGGCGCTGCCCCTCCTCTCCCCTGCTGGATTTTGCGTCTGCTGTTGGAGATGAGAAATTTTGCGTGGGTGATGCAACGAAGGAATGCCTCTCCCATTTTGCGTTGCGTTGTTGGAGTCAGTCTAAGCCTTGTGCGTCCATTTACAGCTAGGAATAATAATATTAAGGCCGTGTTTAGATGAAACGCAAAAAAATTTTGCGATGGAATCTTGCTAATTTGAAGTACTAAATGAAGTCTATTTTTAAAACTTTTTGCACAGATGGGTTGTAAATCGCGAGACGAATCTAATGATGCTAATTAATCCATAATTAATCTATAAATAGTGAATGGTAACTGTAGCATCACTGTTGCAAATCATGGATTAAGTAGGCTCATTAGATTCGTCTCGCGATTTACAGACCATTCATGCAAAAAGTTTTGTAAATAGACTTCATTTAGTACTTTATGTATGTGTCCAAATATTTGATGTGATATTTTTTTTGTGTTTACGGAGTTTACGGATTGTGATCTAAACAGTACCTAAAATCCACCTGGTGGGCTGGGATAGCTCGGCCGCGATGCGCGAGGCAAACCTAGCGCGCACGCAGCGGCGGCCGGCGGGGTAGAAGGGAGAATCCAGAAGCAACTAAACAAGCTGGTCTCGTCGTCGATCTCGTAGCCGTAGGTAGCCGTCGCGACGCAATGAAAATCGCGGCACCGCACCGCCGCGCTGGAGACGCGTAGCTGATATGGAGCCCGGCCGGCGCGGCGCTAGCTACAAAGTAGTGTACCATAGGAAACGAACAAACAAACGAGGGGAGGTTGCATCGGTTGGTTGCGGTCCATGCCGGCGCGGCGCGAACAGGACTACTATGTTTTTTTTTTCTAGGCGCGGCGCATAGTGTAGTTTTGTTTTTGGCAGCGTCGCCCTTCCGATCCGTCTGGCACGTTTGGTGCGGACTTGCGGTTGCGGCTGAACCCACCGATCGATCGCGTGCAGCCGGAGCCGGTAAAGAAAGGCAAAGGTCCACCGCACCACATGGCGCCCTTCCCCATGCAAACTTTTGTCTCCTCTTTCTTTCCTTTTCCTCCTCCCTCGCCCCCCCCCTCTCTCTCTCTCTCTAATCTCTCTCTCCCTCTCCTCCCTGGGCACAGCAGCTAGCGTAGACTGTCAAAACACAAGCAAGGATCTTTTACCAACACAAAAAAAACAAGGAAACAAAACACCTACCGTTTTTACCGCGCATGCAAGTGCATGCATGTACGGCTGTCAACGTCAACTGTGCAACGAAACCCAGCCAGACGCCAACGAGTATTAGCTGGTCAAGGTCAACTCTGCCCCCAGGCCCTGCAACTGCAAGCGCCCGTCCGTGAACTGGAAACGAGCTGCAACCCGCGTCTCCCAGTCCGTCAGTCCCAGCTCAGCTCAGAAAAACCACAGCTTCTCGATCGCATTGGCCTTGTTTGGATCGTGATAGGATCCTAATAAGCACGTTTTTCGAGAAAAAATCTGAATGAAGTACAAAATGAAGTCTATTTGCAATTTTTTTTAGGGATGAGCGTAACTTTTCGCGACGGATCTAATGATGGTAATTAATCGATGATTTACAACAGTGATGCTACAGTACAATCTCTAATCGCACGTCAAAGACCTCATTAGATTCTTCAGGATCACTAGCGCGGGGGTTCTAAAGTTGATTTTGTAAAATGACTTTGTTTGACACCGTAATTAGCGGTCAAATATTACTATTTCTAGCGTGGCCTGGCATGACAAACAAGGCCATTGTTCCTGGTGACCAGCGGCGGATGCACAGGGGGTTGGGGGGCTCCAGCCCCCCTAAAGCAAATAATTACACTCAAAATACTGTAGCAAAACATTAATTTACTATTAAAAATTGATCTCAATCTCTAACTCCATTGATTCATCCCCCTCTAATCCCCAATCCTACCTCCGCCACTGCTGGTGACCGATGGGTGATGACCAGGGTTTCCCTTGTCGCTTCTGCTAGTGCTACCCTTTTCCCTTTTTAACCCCCAGCATCCCTGGACCGGTTTGACTAATTACGCTGCCTATTCTGTACGCATATACACGTCGAAATACGGTAACCTTGGATCAGCTCATGTTTCCTTTTCCCACCACAACAGCCACGCCCTGACAAAGCTCAGCGGCTGCGAGGACACGAGGCAGGCTATGGCAAACCCATCATCATTGTCCTCACCCTCAATCTCCAACTCTATTATAATAATAATACACAGTATTCTTCTTCTACCTCAGACGCATACCTTAACTTCTTTTCTCCCGTGCATGGACGTTAGGCGTACCTGGACACATACTAGTATTATGTTACTAATTTATCCTCAGATTCTTGGTTGGTTTCTTATATACAAACCGGCCGGGAATGGACAGCGACACCGGCCGGCCATGTCGATTGTGCATGTGTACACCAAGCCAGCGTCCTCCTTTGCATATATAGCTATATTAGAGCATCTCCAAGAGTTTGCCATATTTTACTTGGCATATCTTGTGTTTTGCCAACTTCTAAAAAGATATGCCAAGTAAAAAAAAACTTATCTCCAACAGTTTGGCATAATTCACTTGCCAAATCCAGATCTAACTTACATCAGGAACCTGATAGAGAAACAAAATTATATTTATGCCCTTCCACCTCTTGAAAACTTAAATCAGGAACCCTTCTCTATTATTTTTTTTCATCCTCCCACCTAACTAGAAACCACGATGCCAATCGCGCGCCGCGCACGTATATTTACGCGCTGGAGGCTGGTTTTTCCCAAGTTGCCAAAAATTGCCAAGTCTTTTGCCAAACTGTTGGAGTAGTATTTTTAACGTTTTTGCCAAAAATCAAAGATGACAACTCGATTTGCCAAACTCTTGGAGATGCTCTTACCACCGGATGTGTATAATACAGATAAATAAAATCAGGTTTTATTAAGGCCCTCCTCAGAAACAACGTATACATGGTGAAAATACATGCATGCATACTTTCTATATGTGTGTATACTGGCTTGAGATATGCCTCCTAGCTAAGCCATGCAAAAACAGATCTATACGTGAAATCGCATCTAATTAATAAGAATCAGACATTTTCCCCCTCGCAGTACACACGGTAGTCAATGTTCACACTACTTTACAACTAAGAATTTGCTGTGCTAGCTGCTCTAGAGAGTAAATTCATTTTTTCCCCTTCTAAAAAAAAAGAGAGGAAAGAAAACAGGGCGCAGAGAAACCAAATCAACCAATACGAATTTGAATAAAATACTAGTATTTCTTGACCGGGTAGAGATTAGTAATTCTCAACAAGCAGCTCAAATAAAAGTCACCAAAATTACGGTTGCCAGCCAGGCATTCATTGTGCATGCTGCATGGAACCTAAATGGGAAGGAAGAGTGATTCATTCCAGCGGGAAAACCAAACTCATTGCCTAATGATGGTGGTGGGGGTGTAATTAGCTAGTAGACCGGTCAAATAAACATTTGAAAGGAGCCCATTTTGAACTCAATTTTGGAGGGAAGAGGAGGCCACCGGGTGATGAGTCAATGGGTAGAGTAATTACTACTCAAATTGTTTTCGAACCGTATCCTGTACTACACTGGCGCCACTAGCCTTGAAGATAAAATGCTCCAAGTATTATCTTTTCCATCAAAGCTTTGATGAAACACTACCGACTACTCACAAAGGAGAGGTACGGTTGTGTGCATGGACTTGGACATTTGGTTTGTCACAATTTGTGCCGACGGAATGAACCCCGGAGGCTGTGGCGGCCAAGATGCTGGTGGCCCTTCTGAAGAAACGAAACGAAAAGGGGAAAAAAAGAAGAAAAAAAGGCAAAGACTTTGTCCAAGGGAGCGGAGGCCAAGGTGCACAAGAGGACACAAAAGTGGTTGGGCCCACGAGAGAGAGAAGCCCATGATTTGTTTTCAAATGTTTTTTCAACCGGCGGGTGGCCACACCAGATGGCAAGAGATCATAGGCCACTGCACATTCCTTATAATTAATCCCTAATTTCCTCCCCCTTCCTCCCAACACTCGCAAGTTTCCATTTTATTAGCCATCCTCCTCTCCCTTGCAGCCGCCTTCGCTATATATATTTCTCTCTCCCCGCTCGGAGATTTCCCCTCCCCTCCCTCTACATACACAAGACGCCACGCCAGAAGCCCAGAAGCAGCAGCTGCAGCGATCAAGCAGAAGCAACCATGGCAATGGAACCACTCCCTCTCTTCATGGGGGACGGAACGGACGCCGCGCTCTTCTCCGCCTTCTGGTCCTCCTTCCCGGACGATCTGCAGCAGCCCCCGCAAGAGGTAGATTTAGCCAATCTGTTTTTTTTTCTCCCCCAACCGAATCGAACTCGGCTCTTGATTTGCTTCCCCCATTCGCGCCTTCCACCTCTCCTCCCTCCTGCTCCGAACCACAACTCCCTCTGCTCCCGCCGCCGCCGCCGTCGCATTTTTCTTCCTGGCTGGCCGCCATGGCAGCCACGGCAGGGGAGGCGGCAATAATGGCCTCCGCCGTGTACCCTGTTGCGGGCCCCCCGCAGGGGATCTCCGTCTCCCTGCCCGCGTGACATTTACTACCGTGGTCAAGGGGGGTTAGGCAGCCAGCGAATTGGAGAGGGTTCCGTCCAGACGCCTCGACACTTCGTTAGCGTGGTGGAATTCTTCTCCTCCCCTCCCTAATCTCAAGGTCCTGCATGTTCGGCTCGCCTCTTGGAAAAATTTAACTTTGCTAGCTAGACGTGTCTTCAGACTTCTCCTTCCGTTTGGTCCGGTTTGGTTTGGTTCGCATTTCTTTTCAACCAGAAAGCTTGCCACTGTAGCGAGATGCTGTTCAATGATGGTGTTGTTTTGTAATGGCCCCCTTTTTCTTTCTTTTTCCCTTTTCGATGCATGTCTAATTGTTTTTATGAAGAAAATGCTTTGGTTTCTGGAGGAGCCCAGCATGGGCTCCCAGGTCTCCAACTGACATGAGTAGTAGTGGTTGTATGATGCAATCATTTGCAGGAATCCAAATCATTTGCCCTCTAGATCGTGCTGCCATGTCCCTGTCCAGCCATCACCTTGTGTTTCGCGACCGTTCTTGCATCCAGCCGTACAGTGAAATTTAACCAGATTATCGTTAGTGCTAGCATATCAGTTTTAATTCTGAATTTCTGATACTGATTTTTCCAACTTTTTCTGCACCATTGATTCTTGAATCTTGCACACATAAACAGGAAGAAACAAAAAAAGAGTACTAACCATCTTGATTTCTTGCTGATGCCGTAGAGCGTGGGGGAGCTGAAGCAGAGTCTGGTGGCCACCACGCTGGAGCTGGAGGCGGCCAAGGAGGAGCTCAAGAAGAAGGAGCAGAGCATCGCCAAGCTCGCCGACCTCGTCCGCCAGGTGGTCAAGGAGCGCGATGACGCGCGCGACCAGCTGCAGCAACTCCGCCTCCTCGCCGCCGCCGCGCCGGCCCCCGCCGCCCCGCCGCAGCAGCTCGTCACGTCCAGCGTCACCGACTCCGACTGCAGCCTCGTCTCCTCCCCCGTCGACCCTTTCTTCGACCCCGTCACCTCCGCCGACAGGCGCTGCAAGCACAGCCCCGCCACGCCGCCGCCGCCGTCTGCTGCCGCCAAGCAGCAGTGCCAGCCCGGCGCCAACGTCGTCGGGTCGGCGGCCGACGCCGTGCTCGATATGCTCGCCAGCAAGAGGCCTCTACCGCAGAAGGGTCGCCTCCTTGCGGCCGTCATGGAGGCCGGCCCGCTGCTGCAGAACCTGCTCGTCGCCGGGCAGCTCCCGCGCTGGCGCAACCCGCCCACGGTGCACGCCCCGGACACGCTGCCCCTCGGCGCCCGCGCCAGCTACGTCAGTGCGCCCATGGCTGCTGGCGGCGCCAACGCCGTGGCGGCCGCCACGACGCTGGGCTACGCCGGCTCCAACGCCTGCATGAAGCGGCCATTGATGACGGCGATGCCCATGCTGCCGCTGACGCCCATGGCCGCCGCCAACTGCTCGTCGGGGTTCATCGCCAAGCGGCAGAGGCTGCATTGACAGCAACCCAGCTGCGCGATGGTTGTACGCCTGTTCGCCGACGGGTGGGTCCACTTGTCAGCGACAGGGGATTCACCATTCTCCATTGATTGTTCAGCAAAACGTTTCAACAAGTAATGGTGGTTTAGCTGCTAACTGCATAGTAGTTTATGAGTCATAGAAGTAACTTACTAGAAGTATAGTCAGGTGCTTATGATAATGTGAATAGCAGGGCTTCACAGTTCTTCCTTCTGCTACTTCTTTTTTTTCCTCTTTGTTTTCTCTTCCATTTTTGGGCATTTGAGTGTCTTAGAATGAGGCTGTTCTGTTAATAGCTTGACATGGGAGTATCTGAGCCAACTTTTCTTGCTTTGTGGTGAGGATATTGGTTCTTCTGATTCCATGTCACAGCCCATGGCTTGGCTTGAGTTGCATATCCTTCAGCGGAGAGCTTCTTCTTTATATGTTCTCTGCACATCAATATATGCTACATTATCTTTTGGTGTCATAATTTCCAGATATGACTTGTTCAATGTTTGAGATAAACAAGCAATTAGTCTAGGTGAAAAGCTGGACAGTAGCATCTTCAGAGTTCCCTGTCAGACTTGACGGAAAAACTTGTGCCTTGTTCATCAGACTAGCAATGTCACCCACAGTACGCGCCAAAGTTTGGTTGGAGGTATTCCGTCCATTAGCAAAAATATATATATATTCTAAGCAGAGGAAACAAGTGTTTATCCATTGCTAATGTTTGTCCTCGAGACACGAAACTTGTTCTCGTCCCTTTACTTTATTCATGTAATTGGGCAGAACATGGGTGACGAACCGGCGCCGAATTTAGGAGGCGTTGAGCGGCTAAATGCATTGCATCCCAACACCACCTTTTCAACACTAAGAACACCGTCCAAGGAACCCACACTTAGATTACTAATAATATATACTTAATCTTGGTCGATTAGCCTGCTAGGTCTCACATGAGCAGATAGAGAAGGGGGTTCTTGCTTCCTACTCATCATTACAGAATGCAAGTGAACTCTGGAGAGTATAATATGATAATTTCATCCAAATTGACTGCACTCCAGAACAGAATGCTGATATCTTCACAGAGCACATACAGTACACGAACGGAGAAGGAATAGCTCATTCACAAAATACCTGGACTTGGGAGTGCACTGCAAACAAGTAGCATACAACAAGCTCCAGAATTATGTTTCTTCGCTGAAACTTGAAATGAGAATAGAGTATTCCATTTCAGTAGAGGCAAACTTAATTCGTTTGCTTCAGTACATAGATCATGAGCCTTTTTCGGCCCTGTTTGGTTTGAGGGACTTTTGTAGAAGTCCCTGGGACTTCAGGGACTTTTAAACCAAACAGGGTGGGACTTTTATGGACTTTTTTGGGGTAAAGACTTTTTTTTTGGAGAAGACCCTCTGGAGGAGCTTTTTGAGACTTTTGGCCTATATTTCCACCTACTGCCCCCTACCTCATTAAATGGCGCGCAGAGAGAAGGGGTGGGCGCCTGGACACATGCATGCAGGGACAAGGGGTAAAGATGTCTTTTGAACACACCATTTAATGAGGTTTAGTCCCTTCAATCATTGAAAACAAACAGGGTGGGACTTCTGTTTAGACCCAGGGTCTTTTGGAGGGGCTAGAGACTTTTGAAAACCAAACAGGGTCTTCATATGGAAAGCAATATGAACATAAAAGGAATCTACTTACAAGTTATTATGTCGCCACTAAATGCTACTTTCTGCAGTAACCTTTAAAAGAGTCTCCTATGTAATGATCTGCATACCTGCAGCAACTGAAGAACAATCATGCCAAAGCAACATCAGCAAGAGCATGCTGCTCCCTGTGACTGTGAGTAGAGACTTGAGTGTAAAAATAAGCTGTTGCTTGTACTGATTAGATATTTTCATCAATTCTGTTGCCATTTTCACTGGTCTCACAGGCACGAGACCAAGTAGGCAAGCAGCAAATAATGTGAAGCACCCCTCTGTTCCAGAATATGTGAATGGCTAACCAGCCAAGCTTGTGAGTTTTTGCTATACTGAAAACTTTGATCAAAACCAGCTGGTGCAAGTGCATATTTACACTAATGTAGCGTGCACAACACTATAAGAAACTGTTGCTGACTAACTTCACAGAAAAAAAATGGTGCATCCTATTTCTAGGGGTATTCTGTAAATGGTAGTATTTGCTGGCAGCACTGATAATTTTGAAGGGCAAGTAGCAAAATGATGAAGAGTTGGTCCATACAAAGAAAGAGCCAATGTGTCTCCTTCTAGTTCAGTATTGAATGTACCGGTTTTATTTTTCTTTTAAAACTGTTCAGTATAAGTAATTCAGCATCATTAGATCTGAATATGACGGTATGCACTGACAAAACAAAGTGTTTGTGTATCTATACAATCCCATACCCATATACTGACAGTTCACCAGTATTCATGTCAGAACGTACATATTGAGACTCCATGTTTACTAAAGCATTCAGTGTAGCTAGGTGATGCGGATTGAGGGAATGTATCGCTGTGAAAATTGTTGACGAATAAATGCTCTTGAAAAGAAATATCTAAACTTTACCAACGGCATTCATCTTTAATCACACAGTTTTGAATTCAGCAGCCAACAATGGTTAAAAAGGTTATTTGTGGTTTTAGAACTACTGCTGGTTTATAAATACTTCAGTTTCAACAAAGTTAAAAAAGCATCCAAAAAATTGCATGGTGAAGTGAATCTCAACTCATGCATCTAATTGCTATTTTATCAAGAACAGCATCCAGTCGATTAAGTAGCTCACCTAGAACCATTGAGGTGACAGAAGGGATATGAGCCTAAGTGCCAGTTAAGTATGGTCGTTCCTGTCAGAAAAAAAAGGAAATTATGTTACCTTTGCAACCTTCAAATCCCTACTTTAATCAAAGACCGCATGATACAAAAAAAAAATGGCGTGACTGTCACTAAAATACACTACATAAATTCCGGAGAAATCAAACTAGGAGCAGAAGCATTTGTAAAATGCACATATGCTACTCTGACTGTCTGAAAATGCACAGAACAGTTGCTGATGAGATAATGGAACGCCTCAGGATTATGTTTTATCATTTCTGGAAATCACGTGTACTGTGACTGTATGCAAAAGGATTCAAAACGTACTAAAGTCTAAAGAGAACAGGAACTGTACGTTGAGGACCTTCAGCCAGGGCTTTCCATGAGTAACAGGATGGAGACGGATTCAGGATTCGCGTCAGCTTACCGCGCGTGCGGGCCCGCTCCTCGGCTCCACCGCCTGCCGCGCGCGCGGCGCGAGTCCTCATCCTCGCCGCCGTCGGAGGCGAGGCTGCTCCTTAGGCATCGGCGGCGAGGTCACCGCGGGCGCGTAGTACGGTAGTAGGGTTCCGGCGACCGACCAGGGCACCAGGCAGCCAGCGTCGGAGACTCGGAAAGGAACAGCGGTTATTATCGTCGACTCGCTTCTGGAGTCCTGTCAGGAGGTGGGCCAGCTCCCGTGCACCGATGTGGGCCCACCTTGTCAGCGGCCTTCAAATATACTCGCGCCTTGGCGCCGACCACCCCGGGGTAACCACCTCAACGAACTCACCCTCCCTCCTGGCCCGGAGGCCTGCCTCTCCACTCCACGCGGCGAGGGCCCCAAGAGCCCGACCGACGGGTTCTCTCCCCACCCGCACGATCGCCGGCCGCCGTGAGGGAAACCACCAAGGGAAGAGAGCCCCCCCGCCCGCGCGGGCGGGCGCGCGTGCGGTCGCGCCTCCCGAATCCGGGGCGCGATCGGGCGATCCATGGACGTGTTCAACGGGGTGCGCTTCGTGCGGCTGCGGTGCTGCGCGCGGCGCGGCAAGTACCTCGCGGCCGACGTCGACGGGCTCAGCGTCTGCCTCTCCGGCCAGCGCGGCGTGCACAACGTGGTGTGGGCGGTCCACCACGCGGCGGGCCCCGACGGCGGGCCCTGCGTCCTCCTCCGCGGCGCCTACGGCCGGTACCTCCTCGCCACCAGCGTCCAGGCCGGCACGGGCCCCTCCCACGGCGTGCTCACCACGCAGGACGACCTCGACCACAGCTCGCCGCCGCCCGGGTTGCTGTGGCAGGCGATCCCCCGGCGGAGCACCTTCGTCCTCCGGAGCGGCACGGGCCGCTACCTCCGCGCCAACGGCCGCTACCTCCGGTGGCGCAGGGCCGTCACCTCCGCCGGCGACAACGGCAGCACCATGATGCAGTGGGACATCGAGAACGTCCCCATCAGGATGACGCGCCCCTGCATCCTTGATCCAACCTACCAGGTGATCGATAGTTTGGCGATCCACGACCTTGTTCTCAACAAAACAAATAACAATGGCGAGGATTTCGTTCGTAATCCTCCATGCATCCTTGCTGACAATAAGTTACTGCGTATCATCGGCGCGGCGGCGATGAACAGCTGACGCATGCGCGGCGTCGCCCGCTGACGGAGAGCGAGGTGGCCCGGCAGATCCGGTTCGTGCGCGGCGAGACCAACGGGGCCGTCAACGAGGGAGCCTGGAGGACGATGCGGCTCAACACGCACAACCTGATGCAGCTGCGGCTCACGCTGGCGTGCCGCCTGGGCGCCAGCCGGGACGTCACCCGCACCACCCTCTGCATCCGGGCCGGCCGCTACGGCCACCTCAGCCCTCTGCTCGTCGACCTGCCCATCGGCAACAACCGCATCGACATTGTCATCCTAAACCACGGGACGCAAGGTGAGGAGGTTCAAAAGCTATGTGGCCATGTTCTTATTACCAAATGCTGATTTATTTCTCTATTTTCAGCGGACAACGATTTGCGGTACCCGGATTTGAATGCTCCATCCATAGGATAGCAGCAAGGTCTCCTGACAATAGGACATCAGACTATGATCTGGACATCTTACACAAGTGACATCCCGAGGATTTTTTTCAGTTCTCTCAATAAGAGTAAAGGGAGTACGTAGCTCAGTTCTCACATGTCTTCACCTAGGTGTCCTGAACTCGGTTCTATTCTTCGGAGCCCATTTGCTCTGCTCGAGTCCTGGAAGCAGGTAGAAACTAGTTACTGAATATACTTGTAGAACACAGGTAGAATATGGTTTGGAGTTTTGACAGAGAACACTGGCCGAAAAGTACCAATCCCTTGCAATATGATTCCTCTGCTGCAGATATGTTAGTCTATCAAGTGATCTGTAAAAATACAATTTTGCTGAGTTCCGAGTCTCTGACAGATAATGTCTTTGTGAAAAATGTGAAACGGCACTGATATTTTCAGTACTTCCGATAAGTAACCTTTTCTTGTTCTAATGTATTTAATGAACCCAAGTAGTGTTTTTTTAGTAGCAATTTCCTAGTGTATCTCAAGGGGGATATTAACAGGCTCCTTGCAGTGTTGTAATTTCCTACAAAATATCTGCAGACTTTATGGCGATTTCTCATAGCGAAATTGGTTTACATCAGTTATTTGTTGCAATGTGTTGGGATTGAAATATCTTTCAGAAGAAACTTTTTTTTGCGACATTCTGTAAGGTAAATTTCTGTACAAGGTAGCATTCGCTAGTGCAAGCAGTTTAATTCAGCTTCAGTTTCTTTTTGGAGAATTTGACGGGCATCTTCATGACTGAACAAAATGATAGTAGTATTTTTTTCGACGAACCAATGGGGGGCAAGGCGCCCACCTGAAATTGCATTCGAACGATAGCTGCCGTGATAGCCGAGTGTTTACAAGCTGTCACCAATGCTAGTAGTATGGCACACGATCATTTGAAGACGTACGCTTTGCAAAAGTGCATAACTAAACACTCGACATAGCATTCATATGATAGAACGTCTGATCACCGGGACAAGCTTTGCATGCATCTTAGAATGCCAATGACCAATATCAAAATGGACGCATCACAGACCGATACTAACTAAACACGACATGGTGGCAAACAACACAAAACCATAAGCAGAACGGTAAACCATGGACACGAGAGGAAAGTGTAGCAGCAGAATATCGTCCAAGCTTCGACTTGAGCATCACTTCTTCCTGAGGAACACGTCGGAGAGCACGGTGTCCGACCGCAGCGCCGCCTTGAGAAGAGCCAGACCCTGACGGACGTTAGGCGGACGATCAACAGAAAAATGATACAATGTCAGAACATGGGCTGCTAAAAAGCAACAAGGTTCATCATCGTGATGCTGTAGATGGCGGACATGGGAGTCCGATGCACAAACCTCGGACGTGCCGACGGTGACGAACTTCTCGGCGAGCTCGACGTCCTTGCCGGCGAACTTGTTTATCATCGTGATGCTGGAGATGGCCGACATGGGCGTCACCTCCAGCCCGTCCGTCACCATGTAGGTGACCACCCCCTTGACGTACCCGCCGCTCTCGTCCGAGGACGACGACGACCCCGCCGGCGCCGGCGCCGCGGACGGCAGCACGAAGGCCACCTCCGTGGACATGGCCTGCTTGCACTGCGGGCACGTGGCCCTCGCCTCCATGGTCGCCGTGGCGCAGTACCCGGCGCACGTGTAGAGCCTGAACCGGGCCAGCGCCGGCTCGCCGTCGCCGTCGGCGCCGCCGCCCTGGAGCAGCAGCAGCTCGCGGGCGTCCGGGTGCAGGACCTTGGGCTGGAGGAGGTCCGACTTGTCGGTGCCGGGCTGCAGGAAGGACGCGCCGATGAGCTCCACGCTCTGGTACAGGCGGCCCACGCTGCCGTGCATGGTGCCGGCGGAGACGAGCTTCGCCACGGCCCCGATCGGCAGCGTCAGGAGGCTGAACACGAAGTCGACGAACTCCTTCCCGGCCTCCGCGAACAGCACGGTCTTCGTCTTGGTGTCGACCAGCAGCTTGAGGGAGATCTTGGAAGCCATGGATCGATGTGGCTGTGCTCCTTCCTCGAGGAAGTGGTTCTGGAATACAGTAGGTATTCGGATGCCCAGGCGTCGTCGCGAACATGTGGATTTATAGTCGCGGGGAGGGAAGATAGAAGATGAATCGTTTGAGTTGGTAATTTTGCAGTCTCCTTTGGCTTCTGATGGAGAAATCAACGCAATGTGAAAAGAACAGCCTGTTCGTCTTCTCAAAGCTCCGTCCCAACTCCCAAGGAAGCGGAACATTAACTGCCACGTACAGCTGAATCGATGACGTTTTCAACGAGAGGGCTTGGTAATTTTGTAAAGGCAAAATAGCCAATTTGATCTTTTAAGTTTTGCCTCAAGTTCAAATCCATCCTGCAACTATGAAATAGGCCAATCTAGTCCTTAAACATTCTATTTGGGCTCACTTTCATCCCTAGTCCTATGTGGCATGCCTAGTCAATAATGGATGACCTAAAAATGAGTCAATATATATAAATAAACTCTTTAACATATGATTTTCATCACATTCGATGTGCCATGAAAAAACAGTTCAACAGTCAATTAGAATGCACAAATAAACAAAACTATAAACGTCTTATTCATAGACATAAGATCAACGATAATTTATTTTTTGCTATATCAGTGAATTATTGGTTAATATCGCATTTAAATTGATACCTATGTTGCATTTGGTAACATACCAAGAACTTTATATGCACTTTGGGATGACTTGCATGCCACGTAGGCGTGCCACATCACATCATAGTTGAAATTGAGCTCAATGGCCTTTTTGATAGTTGCAGGATGAATTTGCCGAACTCAAAAGCCAAAGAGCCTGCAGTTGAAAACGAACCCAATTGATTCAGCTTTTGCACGCGAAACTGATGGGACCTCTTCATCTTCCCCACCATCTGTTCATCTGGCATCTCCTCCTTGCATATAAAACACACCGCACGCAAGCATCGCCAAACACTCCCTTGCTCGAGCCAACGATCCATCCATGGCTTCCAAGATATCGCTGAAGCTGCTGGTCGAGACCCGCTCGAAGAAGGTGCTCTTCGCGGAAGCCAGCAAGGAGTTCGTGGACTTCGTGTTCAGCCTGCTGACGCTGCCGATCGGCGCCGTGGCGAAGCTCGTCTCCGCCGGTACCATGCACGGCAGCGTCGGGCGACTGTACCAGAGCGTGGACCGCATGGGCGCGTCCTACCTGCAGCCCGGCGCGGACAAGTCGGAGCTGCTGCAGCCCGGGGTGCTGCACCCGGACGCGCGCGAGCTGCTGCTGCTGCCGCACGCCGCCGCCGGCGACGGCGGCGGCGAGGCCGAGGAGCAGCCGCGGCTGCCCAAGTTCAAGCTGTACACGTGCCCGGGCCAGTGCGTGACGGTGACCATGGAGCGGGAGGCCGCGTGCCCGCAGTGCAAGCAGCCGATGGCGACGGAGATGGCCTTCGTGCTGCCCTCGGCCGCGCCGGCGTCGGCCGCCGGCGCCAAGGGCGGCGGCGCGGCGGGGGAGGATAGCGGCGGGTACGTGAAGGGGCTCGTGACGTACATGGTCACCGACGGGCTGGAGGTGACGCCCATGTCGGCGATCTCCAGCATCACGCTCATCAACAAGTTCAGCGTCGGCAGCGACGTGGACCTAGCGGAGAAGTTCGTCAGCGTGGGCATGGACGAGGGGCTGGGCCTTCTCAGGGCGGCGCTGAGCTCCGACACGGTGCTCTCCGACGTGTTCCTGGCGAGGAAGAAGTGAACGCGGTGCTGATCCATGCTCATCGGAGCAGAGTTACTGATGGTTGATGTCCTGCTGCTCCTTTGTCTTGCCAGCGCAAGTGTCGTGTCGGTTGGTCGTCTCGAACCAAACTTTTAGTTGCCACTGCTGTGCACCTGAGCTGCATATCCTTTTCAGTGTAGTGTGGGACTGTGAACATCACCAGTGCCCCCACAAATAAATCAATAAACCTTTTTTTTACTAATTCAGTTACAACACATTAGAGAAGGAATTCAGTCCAGAACTTCTGAATATTATGCCTGATTCTGAATTTGACAGAGAGAAGTGTGTAAATAAGTTCTGAGTTCTCTTTGACAGACAATGCTGGCTGGAATGCTAGATGCCTGGATAATCGGTTTCAAAAAAGAAAAACTTTCTCAAAAAATGCTGACTGGATAGTTAATCATCATTCCAGTGATTATTTTCCTGCTTGTAAATGTTACTCTTAACAAAGTTTGTTCTGACAGAGGTGGAAATGAAAATTGGACGGCAACGGGTGGTTTCAGTAATCCTGACAGAACCATACTCCAACTTAAATCAACTTACTCCTATTTGGCTATTTGGGTCAAAGCATGACCGAAATTTAATTTCGCTCTGGATGACCTCTTAATTTTGCGTTTCTTCCCGATGCAAGTTTTGAGAAGATCAATGGTTGCATCTTGCATCGCCGCCTGTCATCCTTTGGCAAACAATGCATTGATTTCTCGCCCAGAAGCCAAGGAGACCTCCTGCACATCTTCAAGTCGAACGATTCAGCTTCCCAAAACAGAAAGCGCTCCAGCCACCTCCCACCATGGCCAACTGGTCAGTGGTCACTGCTATAAAAGCACAGGCGACCGTGGGCACCTCCTGCTCGCATTCGAATCAAAAACAAGAAGCGCACAAACCTTAAAAAAAAAACTCGGCCGGGTGAGGAAAGACCACCCCCACTGATATTAAACTAAGAAGAAGCCCCGGCTTCCCCAACCGAGAAAATCTTGGAACTCCAGCCCCACCCTGACACTGGGAATCGTAATCCCTAGGAATTGCCTGGGCCATACACGGTCCTCAGGCCGACCTAGGCCGGCTCTTAACCAGTGCTTTGGCACACGGGACCGACAAGAAGATTTTTTTAACCACAGTCTGAAATTCAGGCCCACGGGGATTCGAACTCAGGACATATGAGTACCACTCGAGTGTCTTAACCGCTAGGCTAAGCACCCTTTGGCGAAGCCCACAAACCTAAGAAGCATCAGCCAAATCAAGAGCAGCTAGCATAGCAATGGCTTCCAAGATCTCGCTGAAGCTCCTCGTTGACAACAAGACGAAGAAGGTCTTGTTCGCCGAGGCCGGCAAGGAGTTTGTGGACTTCGTCTTCAGCCTCCTCACGCTGCCGATCGGCGCGGTGGTCAAGCTCATCTCCGCGGGCACCATGCATGGCAGCATCGGCCGGCTGTACCAGAGCGTCGACAACATCAGCGCCTCCTACCTCCTCCCGACCACGGACAAGAAGGACCTGCTCCAGCCCAAGGTGCTGCAGCCCGACGGCGGCGAGCTGCTGCTCCTGCAGGGCGCCGGCGACGGCGCGTCGCCGCTGGGCAGGTTGAAGATGTACACCTTCCCGGGTCAGTGCGTGACGGTGGCGTTGGAGGCCAGGGCCGTGTGCCCCCAGTGCAGGCAGGCGATGACCACGGAGATGGCCTTCGTGCTGCCGTCCGCGGCGCCCAAGGCCGGCGTGGGCAAGGGCGGCGGCGGCGCGTCGGGGGCGGAGGAGAGCGGCGGGTACGTGAAGGGCGTTGTGACCTACATGGTGACCGACGGGCTGGAGGTGACGCCCATGTCGGGCATCTCCAGCATCGCCCTCATCAACAGGTTCAGCATCGGCAAGGGCGACGTCGACCTCGCCGAGAAGTTCGTCACCGTCGGCATGGACGAGGTTCGTTCTTGCATTGCACCGGATGGATTTCCTCCCAACAACCATTGATCGCTCGTGCTGCTGATGCTGACATTCTTTCGCCTTGTCTTCTCGCTTCCATGTGTCGTCGACCGTGCTCTTCTCAAGGCGGCGTTGCGCTCCGACACCGTGCTCTCCGAGGAAGAAGTGAAGGGGTCGAGATGCTGGATCGGTGTCGCTCGGCTTTGGTGGAGGTTTCCATCGGTCGTTTTGTTACTGAAGTATTAGTTTGAAGAAGTCGGATGTCCTGTGTGCCTGTCTCTGTCTCTTGTTGTTGAATGGTGATGCTGAATTGTTGCTTCGAATTGGTTCTTCCGATCCATGCTCTTTGGACGAACACTTGCACCAACAGTTGGGTCTGTTGTCAAGGACGTCTCTGAAGCATCATTGGAACCTTTTTATGCAGAATGTGCATGTTACGATAAGAAAAGCAGCGATGCTCCATTTAAGCCTTATGGTAAGAATGTTCAGAGGTCGTTGCATTCAGAGGAAGTAATTAAGCTGGGATGCTCAACTATTTGGTTTGTTCAGTTGCAGTGAACTAGCGATGGAATCTGATTTATCTGTACTTGCATCTCATGCGCATCATCGATATCATGTGTTGTAGTGGACTACAGGACTAGTGATGGATCAACGTACTACTATGCTGCTAGTTGCTCCCCAAGTACAGTATGCTCTAGAAGCCGTGCAATCCCTTGTGCCCGGACAAACACAAGGCGGCCGGAGAGAGTACGCTACTCTATCCATCCACTGACATTTGCCGTCTTCTAGGTCGCTGATGGAGTAGATAATCCATTTCAATCAGCTTAAGTTTAGCCTTAATCTACTCTCACAAAGGGAGCGCGAGGCCGTACCGTCCCCGCAAAGGCAGCCGTACCGCGGCGCACGCCCCTGTGGCTCTGTCGCGCTCGGCCTGCCTTTCCACCGGCGCGGCGCTCCCCCGCTTTTCCCTCTCTCTCTCTCTCTCTCTCTCTCTGCCGCGCACCCCGCCCCGCATGCGCCCGCAACTGGCCGAGCCGCCCCGAGCCCCACGCCGTCGCCATCCCCCGCCGTTGCC
Source organism: Panicum virgatum (assembly GCF_016808335.1). Taxonomy (NCBI): domain Eukaryota; kingdom Viridiplantae; phylum Streptophyta; class Magnoliopsida; order Poales; family Poaceae; genus Panicum; species Panicum virgatum. The sequence goes on from NC_053147.1 coordinate 7,442,350, forward strand.
GTTTCGATTCACCTGTCGGAGCAGAGGCGGGGAGCCATGGCGGACGCGGCGGCACCGCCGCCCGGGCTGCCAGTGGCGGCGGGCAGGGACAGGGACAAGGACAAGGACGACCGCCGCCGCTGGGCGGCCCGCTGCGGCTTCGCCGTGCTCGGCATCATGGGCACTCTCCTCGTCTACGGCGTCCTCCAGGTTGGTGCCGCGGCCCTGCCGCCCTCTCCTCCTCTCTCTCCGCTCCGGCTGTTACACTCGCCGGCCCCAGAAAATTTCCCCACCGGGAGGGGGTAGCCTGGGTGTTGATCCGTTGCGTCCCGTCTCCATACCGTCCCTCCGCCGACGAAAATTACGGCAGCAATAGGACCGCTCTGCGGCGCCGTGCGCTCTGATCTCCGCCGGATTCGTACGTGTGTTCCCCTTCCCCCTGGCGTCCCGTCGATGCCGGGCTGCCGCTTGCTGCGTCAAATGCCAGTACGGCACGCTCCAAGGGGATCCGTATGCTCGTCCTGTCTGATTCCGGCCACCGTGCTGTGGCTTCCGGGACAACAACACGGTGTGGATGATTGTTTTTTACCCCTCCCTTACATTCCCCGGTACCCTGTAGTTTTAGTTGCCTCCTATCAGAACTCGGGTTCATTGCTCAGCTTCATTGCGAATTTTGTTATGCTGTAGTACAGTATAAGATGAGAGACTGCGATCTTCTGTTGTGATCCTTATGTCTGCAAAGGTTTTCATGCCCGTGATGTAGCGTAAAGCCCAAGGTTCCTTAGCTTAAATCAAGAAATGGATGTTCCTACACCGTTTATTCTCTCGTTTCCCCAAGTACTGCACTAAAAACCAATGAGAAGAGTGTGAATTCTTTTGTCAAACAAGTGTTTGTTTCTTCCTTGGGTTGTCCTTTACCAAAATCATGGTTGATGTGCATTTGCAAACATGATCCCATCAGGTACTGATCGATCTGTTGCCATTTAAGCAACCTGAAAATTCTGATTCCTGTTCACATCGCATGCATGGCCATCATAACTTACTGAACATGTTTTGATCTCAATGTCGTGTAGGAAAAGATCATGAGAATTCCCTATGGAGCAGAGAAGGAGTTCTTCAGATACTCACTTTTTCTTGTTTTCTGTAACCGCATCACAACATCCATGGTATCTGCAATGTTCTTACTGGTATGAATCCTTCTCACAGATTACCTCTCCCATCCAACTTGCCTCTATCTGTAAGGCTGTTAAATTCTTTATAATCGTGCAGGCAAGTAAGAAATCATTGGACCCTGTGGCTCCATTGCACAAATATGGTGTTGTCTCTATATCAAATATGCTGACGACAACCTGCCAGTATGAGGTTGGATTTGTTCAGGTCCTTTATTTATTTTGTCATCTGTGTTGCTTTGTGTTACTTATTTACTGAATTTGCAACGTGATCATTTCAGGCCCTCAAGTATGTCAGTTTCCCTGTCCAAACACTTGCCAAATGTGCGAAGATGATACCTGTGATGGTAATCTCTGCTATATGCTAACCAGTGCTGTAAAGTCTATCCACCTATCTATACACCTTCACTATATAGTCTAGTTTGGTGCCAATCGTTGGTGAAACCGATATGCATGCATAAGATGCTAAATAAATGAAATAATGTTTGATAATATGCATGTGAGGATTATTGTGGACAATTTAATGGTTCTCGATTAAGTAATGTTTGGTTATTGAAGCAATTATACTGTCTGTCTGTACATAGTCTAGTTTGCTGCCAATAGTTACTAGAAATTTAGAAACAATATGTACCATTCAGATGTTAAACACATGAAGAAAAAATGTTTAGTAAGATGCGTTTAAGAATTATTGAGCAAGATGTCTCAGTAATCTGCATATTACATCTTTTGATATATTTCCTGGATAATCAGGATCCATGCCTTCTTATAATATTTTCCTTTTTAATGCTTGTAGATCTGGGGCACAATAATAATGAGAAAGAAGTATGGTGGAAAAGATTACTTCTTTGCTGCCATCGTGACCCTGGGTTGCTCATTGTTCATTCTATATCCGGTAATTCACATGTCCAAGTCTCTCCTCTTCGTTGTTTGGTATCACATGATTGCATTCTTGTATGAATTTTCCACTGCTACAGAAAAAGTATTCAAGATCATAGATGAAGTTTGATTACTGCCGATCCTGTGTTGCATTGCAAGTAGAACTGGCAATGGACGTGTTAGGATTGTAACCAGTTGCAGGATGGAGATGGAGTTCGATCTTCCAAAACTTTATTGCAGGCGGAGCATTGCACCACCATCTTTTTGGCTTGTATTGGTCCATTATCCTTTCTTAATATGATGACATACAGTTCAAGGAAAAAATATGTATAAATATGAACTTGTGAAAACTGCTGGTAACCAACTAGTTACTTCTGGCTCTATTAGCCAATGCATCTATAACCAGTACCCATATATATTCAGGAAGGTTCTTGCAAATTATACAGAGTACTGAGCTTTTGGTTTTTTTTCTGAAGTGATTTCTTTTCCTTGTGGGTCCCATGGATGCAGGCATCGATGGATGTCAGTCCATTCAACAAAGGCAGAGAAAGCACTATTTGGGGTGTTTCACTTATGCTTGGTTATCTTGGGTATGACTTCTGTGCTCTACTTCTTTCCACGCTAAAGAAAATAACAAATAATGTTTGAAGTCATGATGCAGCTCATGAAATTTATAATAGCTCCGTTTTGTGGATCTTTACGATTTCTCTGATTCATTCAACACAGAAAGCTGTTTCTATTTTCCAGTATAACATTGCACTGATCTATTCCAGATGGATTATGTTGCCAGAGCTCTACTTTGTATATTAGACACAGCTAGTACATGTATTGGCACGAAGCATTAAAAATGATTTGATACCTAACTTAATTTCAAAATTTTGATATCACGTGATTGATATATCTAGTAAAATACTTGAAAACTCCAACAATGACTTGCAGTACAGATTGTACAGAGCACTGCTGGTTTATAAAACTCACTGGTTTGCTGCTTTCTTATGCCATCTTTGACACTCAGGCTGCTAATTTGATGATCCATGATTTTGTTTCCTGGATGTGTAGTTTTGATGGGTTCACAAGCACGTTCCAAGATAAACTCTTCAAAGGGTATGACATGGAAATACACAACCAAATATTCTACACGACAATGTGCTCATGTCTTCTTAGTTTAACTGGTAATTGCTCGATGACCTGTACTAACATGCTGGAATTTTATTAGCAGTTCTGTACATCCAATTATTGTACCAATAAAAAAAAGGGCATACCCAGTGCCGTAGGCTTCCCGCACTGTGCGGGGTCTATGTTTTGTTAAAATATATTAGTACATGTTAACAGCTGCGATGATTGTGTTTATACATTTCTGTTACTTTCTTTTTACAGGTTTGATACTCCAGAATCATCTGATTCCAGCTGTGGACTTCATGTTCCGTCATCCAGATTGCTTCTCTGACGTCGTAATCCTATCCAGTGTAAGGCTTACCTCTTCATTTGTAATTCTGCACTATTGCTTGCTCCTCCTTTCCAAGTGACCAAGTGAACCAGTGTAGATGAATCCACTTGAGTACAGATGGATAGATGTAATGGAGAGTTAGCGTGGTGAATGGAGATGAAATAAATTGATGGATAGACATCGTGAAATTTTCAGTGCTGTGGAAAAATATATCAACAAAATTGTATCAATTTTTTGAATTTTCCTCTCCCAGACCCACAAAGAAAAGCTATGCTGTTTTGCGTTTGAATACCTAAGACAGCTTATCCTTTTGCTATAGGATTTACATTCTGTATTATTCCAGGTTGCGACGGCTAGTCAGTTCTTCATATCCTACACCATTCGAACATTTGGGGCTCTCACATTTGCTACCATAATGACAACTAGACAGGTCAGTATTGATCTCATCAGTGTGGTATTCTTGCATTCCTATTATTCAACGTTTTTTTGTTCTAACAATAGTTGCCCATACATTGTTGTAGCTGGTGAGCATATTGCTGTCCTGTGTCTGGTTTGTACATCCTCTCAGCTGGATGCAGTGGGTTGGTGCGGTGAGTCATCTTACCATGTGTCTCACCAATCATCTTACATGGTTCCGTTTTAGCCCTGAATTACATTCTCTATTACCAGGCAATTGTATTTGGAGCCCTGTACACAAAGAGTTTCTTGAGAAGTAAACCACAGAAGACAGCGGTCGCAAGCCCGCCACGCTGTTCTAGCCCGAATCCTCCTAACAACAGTTGACAAAATAATATAGGAAAAAATTGACTTGTTGCATCGGAACGAAGTCTGTGTCCGAGATCAACAGCGTCATGACAAGTTAACCGGGCAGATAGATTCCAGATCTAGCTGTGTTACTACCCCCTGACCTGGAGGAGATGAAGGTGGACCTAGTGTTAGTTTAGCATTCAGGCAGTCCAACCCTTATTATGTGAGCTGGGTTGCCAATTTTGTAGCTCAGCCGTGTTCTCTATTAGCTCTATGCCTGTATCGCAACAGTTTCTTGGACCATTCTACTTTTGGTCTGTAGAAAAATTTTATACACTCAACATAAGCATTGTGTATATGGGTCTATTTTTAGTTTTGAGAAAACACTATTTGTCTGTCGACACTAGACATATTTGTAATGTTCTTTTTTTATCCTAGATTTGTAATGTTCTGGTTGGGAGAAAAAGGTTGAACGGAGAGATTAAATGTTCTAGGTAAAGAGATAAAAATGTACGAAAATTCCTGGTCAGCAGATTTTTTGGGGGTAAAAATGTATCCCACTTGGTAATGTTTTTGTCTAAGGTAAAGACCATATTATGATCGTGAAATTAGATATTCCAGGTAGAGGAATAAATTATTATATTCGCAATTTACGTGTAATTTATCTTGTTTTTTCTGCCACAGGAAACAATTAGAGATGGGTAATACTCTGTCAACAGAATCTGATTTGCCAACGTATAATGCGGAACAGACTCTACCATTCGACGTTAGGTTTCCAAGTTCCAACAAGATGTCTACTTCTCACGTATAAATAGAGGCCTCCGTAGGTCTACCAAAGAAACGGATCGGAGCAGAGGCGCCGGCGCCGGCGCCGGAATGGCTTCGTACGGGGAGGACGTCGACACCATCGCTGCGTACGAGGACGAGGACGACTACATCACGGTGTTCACAAGCGTGCCATCGTCAACGGCACCTCACGGTGCCGGCGCTGCCACGAGCTCCTCGTCGACGTCGGCACCGGGCGTTCATGCGGAGGAGGAAGAACAGATGGCGCCGCCGTCTTCGTCGCCGAACGTTCATGCGGAGGAGGACGAACAGATGCCGCCGCCGGCAGCGATCTCTTCGTCGCCGAACGTTCATGCGGAGGAGGAAGAACAGATGCCGCCGCCGTCATGTCCTAGCGGCGCCGTGTCATGGGCGTTTGATGAACACGTTGGCAAGGTCGAGATGGCGGACGCGGCTGCTGAGGCCGACGCAGCGCCGGCGCCGCAGCAGGACGCCTGGGAGGACGAGGTCACCGACGAGGATGAGGACGACTACTTGTACCAGGCGCACTACGACCGCGCCGACCATGGAAGATCACGGCACGTGAAGCGCAGCAGCGGCAGGAGGGGGAGGACCAAGAAGGCGTCGGCGATCGGGCGGCCGCGCGGCGGGCACCTCTCGCATGTCGCCGGTGCTCTCTGCGCGCAGTGAAGCCGCACCGGCCGGCTCAAATTTTAGTTGAAATTCATTCATCTGCATTGTAGCTGGATAAATTGCCTTGTCAGATTATACTAGACGAACTTGCTAGGAATTGTTATCATTTTTATTCCTGCTGGCAGATGATGCAACGCTAGTGTCATTCGAAAGCACTCCAGAGCAGAGCTTAAGAACTTAGGGCGTGTTTGGTTTGTGACCTACGGCGCCACACCGCGCCACAGATCGCGCGCCGCGGGTGTGGCGGCCGAATCGGCCGCCGCAGCTTAGGCGCGGTGTGGCGCCGTAGTCGCCAAACCAAACAGCCCCTTATATCCTCATTTCTGACACTTCCTTTGATGCCACCATGGGAAAATCTTCATCTTTCAACCTAAGAATTTACATCCTCTTTTCAGACACTTCCTTTGATGCCACCATGGGAAAATCTTGATTTTTCCACCTTTGGATCCTAAATAACAATGACACCCAAATAAGCTCTGACTCATCCAACAAAATTGGTAAGCACACGCAAGTCTTGTGATCCAGCTTCAAGTGCTGCTCACATGAACAGCACAGCTAAATAAATACACGAGCTTTGGGTAGACGCCCCCAGACATAAATGCATCACTTACAGTAATGGGTATACGACTTTTAGCTGACAGCAGATTAATGAGCAAAATTATCAACAGTAGCCAGAAATAAATTGCAAATCTGCAAGAAACACGAGACTGCCAGCTAACAACCTTGTCTTAATTTAAAGTTATGACCAATGGAGCCACTTATAAGCCAAGATGATTACAAATCTGTTCCTTTCAAAGATGTACAAGAATGTTTGGGGTGAAAAGTAACTGTTGACATAGCATCTCCCGGCATCTGATCTTACATTACAGGGGAGTGGATAATATACATCCGATTAGCAGATTGCGCCAACACCCAGTCCAAGAGTGTTAATTCACAACAGATACAACATTCTTGGCAGCCTCCTGCCATTTGGAAAAAGATAGATCATGAGGCACAGTTGCCGATCCATCGGTTCTACTAAAATGGAATCTGTTTTTAGCCTATTATGTTCAGGGTAATGGTTGTGGCTTATACCTCGCTGACAATCATTGGTGTTGACTGATGCTGGAGGGAATGCCTTTGTTGAATGATAATTTGCGGCTGAGTTTGTTAAGCGACTAGAATATCCTTAGCTACAGCCTAATGTTAACTAACATTCAGTAGTTCCAAAAGATTCTCAGTTTCATGCTCCTTGAAAACCTGTATTGTCAAAATCCAATGAGTCAGTTAAATTCTCACGTGGAATAAAGGAAATAGCACTATGTAATAATAAACTCAATGGTAAAATTCAAACTCGTTACACAGGTCCACGAATATCACTAATGTTAGCAAACAGACAAACAGTAACCTAATGGTTCAGTTTACCCTATAAACAGGACAAACATGAATGAGAAACAGCTAATATCACTAGTCAATTATCCTTTTTTATGGTGTCACACCAATTCCACTTATTGCAAAAAACACAACTGCTGAACTGACATTAATCACATGGGAAAATTACTTCCATTTGGAAGATAGAATGTAAAGAAAAAAAGTGTTTCCTCATGGAGAATCTTAAGCAAATAGAACTACTATTTTTTATATCACAAGAGGATTTTGGCATTCACAGCATGATAGCTCTTAACTAGGGACACACAACAGGTTAGCGCAAACTCATTCTGGAACTTTACTTTTCACGGAACTAGTAGTAGCTGATTTTCTTCAAGCTGTCAAACAAAAGAGCTGGAACATGTCAAAGAGTGGTCTAGCCTCATCCATATTTCAGTAATATCAAGGAACTAAAGTCACACTATTATTCCTGTTTACTAGTCAACCAGTCATCATCAGATGTCATTGGTTCTTGATTATATATATAGGCATGTCACAATACAAAAATAAAGATAACATGTCACATACAAAAATAAAGATAAGTACTCCAAGAAAACAATATACTCAATAGGATATCCTATCTGGTCGAACATGTCTGCACTATAAACTATACATATCAGGTAAAGAAGCAAAGGTCACAGGGTTTTTCCTACCTAAGATGGGATGATATTCTATACAATCTTGTGACCCATACATGACAATAACCAAAGCTTTGTCTCAAAATTGAATTTTTTGGCCTACGAGTCTCAATGATTGAACCGCACAATCTTACACTCAAACACTACACTAGATAGTAGATAGTATCAAAATGATGTCTACAGAGAAACCATGGACATACTGTTTGGCTTTACAACACCCATAAATTTCTAGATCATGTTAGATCATTATCCTTCAGTCATAGAAATTCACCAAGTATAGATTATTATATGTAAGTTTAGAAAATCTGAAGCCGCCTAAATTTATATATATATGAAAGCCATGAACCCCTACGTGCAGCCTTACGACACATCACTGGCTATAGTCCTTTTTTTATTGATGACAGAATACAAATTAACAAGCTGCCAATTTGTGTTGAGCCAACAACTATAACAATACTTGCAAAGAGAAGAATTCAAGATTTTGAGTTCACTGAATTTTGACTATGTCAGTTTCTATTTTGTAATGTAAAAAACTGTCTGGGTGCTGCTGGGAAAAAACTCATCACCCTATGCTAGAAATTAGCGATCTCCTAAATTTTGAGTTCCAAGCTGTTTATACAGCTTAAATAGCAGCTAAGCTAAGGGATAATACAAAGTGCAAAATAAAGAGGTGGTCTGTGGCATGCAAGTACCTTGATAGGAAGAGCATCGCTGAGGCCTTTTAGATGAAGAAAAACACCAGTAACCTGTTGCCAATCAACAGTGTCAGCACTCTTGCTGCTCTCATTTTCACCTCCTACCCATACATAAACTGTCTTAACTGCTTCTCTTCTGCTGGCATTTGAAGCAACAAAAATCAAAACTGACTTTGGGTCAAGATCCTTGCGTGCAAATGTAGTTAGCTTTTCCATGCTGGGCCACTGGTAGACTAATAGTTGTGGATTACTGCAAGCTTCTGAGTTACCATCAGTACGCTCGATTAATCTAGTTTCAGAATGTGAGCTCGAACTATTACCAGTGTACTTCTCTGAGCAACATTCGCCAGTCAGCTGTTTAACACCATTTGTACTACTCTTATCTGAGACTTCCTCAATCCTGCGAATACTAGACGGTACCCTTGGTGGCAATACTAGTTCCTTTTGGAGAGATGGTAGCTTTAGAAGTGTGAAGCCTCCTCTTCTCTCTGCTATAGAAGAGGTCTTGGAAGGAGAGCGCATTGATTCCAGGCCAGACTTTGAAGCTTCCTCATTAGATGATTGAGATAGGGGGGACCTGGATGATGGCACCAAAGCATGAGGCAGATTAGATGAAGCAGGCGATAGACCAAATGATGGCGGTGAGCTAGTTGAAGGTGACAGGGAGGGTGAGTCCGAACTATACTTAGAACTAACGCTTGAATCTGATGATAAAGAACTTGGAGAAAGGAAAGGGGGTGAAGTTGAAGCTTCTGCAGCCAAGTGCTGTACACGGTCTACCCTTGGATCGAAATCCCTGATTAGTGCAGAATCTGAATAAACACGAGCCAACGACCTGGAGATAAACTTGTGCCTCAATAAACTCCAGCTACTTTCTCTAGCTGGAAGATGGGTCTCATCCCCAGCCCCAGAAGTTGAGAATGCTGGAACTACACCCCCAGTGATGGCTTTGTAAACAAGCTCAAAATCAGCATCATAAGACTCCACTTTCCGGCTTCCTGGGTTATTCTTGGATGCTGAATCAATCTGGTCCTTGCTAACCTTTGCGTTACTATCTGAATTAAGGGGCGTACTCGAAAAGGAATCCCAAAACTCCTGCGGCTCCAGACCTTCTCTCACAACCTTGATGTGCCCCTGCACCTTCTCATACCTCACTACCTGAAAGGCTGCAGCTCTTGCATCCTTCTCCATTACTGGATCACACTTCATACCAACCCAGACATAGATCGAAGACAGAACATGTACAATGAACGCACCTCTGGAGTCCAGGGCGGCAGGGGATGGTTCATTGAGCATTTTGGGCACTAAATGCAGAGGGGCATACTGTGAGTGAGGTGCCATACGGTACATCCTGAGCACTGAATTTGGGGACAACGGAATCGCATGCACCCGCTTCTGGCACTGGAGGAGCTGGCAGGCAAACCCCATGTTTGGATTTGCAATCCCGCGGGCAGCCTTCACAAACTGGAAGGCATCATCGAAGCTCTGCCCTTCCCTCCACATCAAGTAGGCTATCACCAGCGATGTTGACCGTGACACACCCTGGCAGCAATGCACGAACACACGCCCTCCCTGCTCCCTCACATCCTCAAAGTAATCAAACACGTCATACAAGATGCTGGTGATGTCCTCTGTGGGGCTGTCCTGCAGCCAAAGCGTGCGGTAGACGAGGTCCGACTTGAAGTACTCCGGGCAGACGAATCCGACGCAGTTGAGTACGTGGGTGATCCCGTTCTTCCGAAGGATGTCGCGGTTCTTGGCGACAGCATCGCCTCCCAGGTAGACATGCTCGGCTACCTTAGAGCACTCCTTGTCGAAGAAAGCGATCTGGTCCTTGCGGCCCTGCGACCTGAGCGAGGAAAGGTCCAGCCGGAGGCCCTCCCCGGGCTTGGCCGAGGAGGGGCCCCCGTCCACCTTGGACGCGCCGGGCGTGGTGGGGTTGGGCCACTCCCCGACGTCGTCGGAGCCAGCCTTGGGCCACTCGTCCAGGCTGCGGCGGGTGATGGCGAGCGGCTGCAGCGGCGGGAGGCAGGACCGGGCCTTGGCGCTCATCGACCGCGGGGTCAGCGGCGGCGGCGGCGGGACGCGGCGGGCCTGTCCACCGGCCCCCGGCGCCGCGGCCGCATCCGGCGGCGGCTCGGCGGCCGCCCTGGACGCGGACCACGACGCGGAGCGCCAGAACTTGCGGCCCGCGCCGACGCCTCCCCCCGTCGCCGCCGGGCCGTCGTCGGGGGTGGCCATGGCCACGAATCGGAGACCCAATCGGCGATGCTGCGCAGAAACGCACCAAAAGGGCGGGACGGTTAAGCCATTCCGGGCTCCGAAAAATCCGAAAAAAATGGGGGGAATTCTAACCTGATCCGCACAAGACGAGCCCCGGGCTCAAATCTAAGTCGGGCGCAGCCGTCCGCGGCGAATCGGGGCGCTCGCGGGCGACCAGATCGGGAGATCGAGGCGCGGCGAGGCGGGGCACCACCAGCCCGTCGTCCTCTAGAGGAAGGGGAAGCGAAGCGAAGGGGAACGGGAAGGGAGGGAAGTGGCACAAGTGGGTGAGGGTTTTCAGGAGGCGCCGACGCGATCTGGGCCGTCGGGTGCGCGCCGTGATGCGTGCGGGTGGGATCGGACGGGTGGCTGCACGGTGGGCCCCGGGTTTGACGGGGTGGTGTTGACTGGTCGGTCTTACATGGAAGGCAGGCGCAGCCCGGCTGAGGCACAGGGCGGAAGGGAGGGAAGAAAAATCCCAAAGAAAAACTGCATATCACCCCAAAAATGTTAGGTGCACCTGCTCTTCGGGCACCTTGCAAGAAAATTTGGGGGGTTTTGTTGGATCATTGGATCTCTGGTATAATACTAGTTATTTGCGGTAATTTAATGGTCCTATGTTATTGTGTACGGTATAAACATATTCGGTTCTAGAATTATATGGGTATAATTTTCTACGTAGAAATTTCCCGGGAAAATGTTCAATTCCTACAACGATAAAAAAAATTTTGTCGTGTTCCGAAGGCGAACTAAAACGGTGATAAAACTTGCTACATATTGAGAACTGATTGGCGTGTGGAGATTGATTGGTGTGTTGTGATGTCAGCTCGTGTTGGTGGAGCAAATACGGCATTGGTTGGTTGGTTGGTTTTGTGACACCTTAAAATGATGGATATTTAAATAAAGTGGTGACAAAGTTTAACCCAAAGTGATGCCATGTGACGTAAATTACTAAGGCTACTACTAAAAAGGGATTCCAATTGCTACAAAATGCCAAAGGAATATTAGGTGCGAGGGATTTTGTTTTATTGATGTGGTTATCTTGTTGGGTACTTCTTGCCTAATTTTGTATAGTATATACCGATCGAGGTCTAAAACTTCGTATCGATGTTCTTGTCCCCTTGCGTAGAAGACTATGAATCGGGTCTACTCTCACCAGTCACCACACTTTAAAGAATTCCGTAGAAATGCAAACTCAGACTGTCCTACTCAAAGTGCTAGAATTTAAGATCTTTCCGTCAGAGTCCCTTCATTCGTGTAGTTTTAGCAACGAATCAGATACTTGTAGGATTGATAATCTTCCGTTGGCCATCGTAGCAGATAGCAGGTATGCGTCAGTGTCAGCACAGTGGCATCAGGTCCAAAAACCGGTGGCCCAACTTACTTCGTTGACCGGAAAATTACCGACCCAAGTAAATTTTGCAGCGGCACGTAAAACCAGAGGAGCGACATCGCATTCACATAGGCAGAAGTGAAAAAGATGCCAGTATTATACGTATCAAATACCTCGTGACACGTAACATCACATTCAGATTCAGACAGGTAAACATGTAACATGGAGGAGCCACTCTCCAGTCTACCTCAGTCACTGTCCAGTAACCACATGTCTTGCGTTCCAACCTGTCTTTCCAATACAAAGTTTCACACATCTTTTCAACGAATTCAGCAGAATTTAGAATAGAACATATTAGGACTGTAGGAGTATGGTATTCCATCCTTCATCTTCGCTGCACTGCTGCTCACCACAGGAAAAACTGGGCAATGGAATGATGGATAGAGCAAATGGCTACAGATATATGTGGCCAACGAAGGTGACATGGGAGGGACAGTGACCTATAACAAGGGGCCAAGCCCCATTCACATCAGTCTAGATCACCAAGCACAACAGGTGGTCGTAAATTACACGCGCCATGAATGCGCTCTTTGACCAGCAAGTTTCCGGTCAAGGCCAAACTCAGGAAAGGATGGTGTCGTCTGACGGCGACGGCTTCCCGAAAATCCAAATGCAATCGAGTAAGCAAGGCAGGGGTTGAAATATCCACAATGAGATCACCACTCTTACCAGTTCAAAGGAGGCTGCCCAATTGTCCAGTTGCTGATCTTGGTTCCGATACACATGGGAGGAATTCAGGGGCAAGGCTGTTAAAAGGCAGCTGAATTTACTGTTATACCGATGACTGGCTTCTCCCCAGTCAGATTTGAATGATGCATTTTTTATTTCAGTTTCAGAGTGGAATACACAAAGGCAGATTATTTAATTGTTATCGTTAATGACAAACAGATATGGTACAGTGCAAGGGACAACATAATGTTTTTCTTTTGTTGCAGGTGTATGAAGGCTGAGATCACTCTGAAGGGCCTGCTTACTGAACAAAGCATGAGCCTGGCCCGATCGGGGGCCTCCGAGCATAGTAGTTTGTGACTGGAGCCGCAGCGATTCCACGGTGATTCAGCAGGCATCTGAAATAATGCAGCCGAGACAAGACAGTTGTCTCTAGGTCTTGGGCAGATATAGCCTCCAATTGACTCCACAGACGCTCTACAGTAATTCAATAGGGACAAGTGAGTTCTCATGGGAAAAAAAGGGATAAGAAAATGCTCACAGTTCTATGATTTGTCTTTCGTACCAGCAGCAGCTGCTGCTCGGGGCCATATTGTTTGTAGAACATCAGACGTGTCTGCTGTCTCACCCCACATGCAAACTTCCCCACCGAGTACTAGCTTTTGCTGGTCCCTATTACTAATCCCTGCGAGTGGCTCGCCACTATAGACATCTTCCCAGGGAACATCAAGATGATCAAGGTACCACACACCTTGATTACTCATTATACATCTAAAACCCTTTGCCACAACCTTAGGACAGACTCCAGGACCCAGCCTACAGTGTTTCAAACGTTAAACTTATGTACTGTGCATCGGCCATTAGCATAGATATGGAAGATATGATTGTCAAGAAATGAAAGAAACAGATTCAGTAGCATAAAGCAGATTTGTGGTTTACCAGTTGTGCACAACTGTTAGAGGATTGAGGTTTTCTTTGAATGAATTGAAGGTTTCTTCCCTGCAGGAATTAAAAAAAAAAGAGAAGTATGCAGCAAGTCAAAACAAAGCTCATCTACCCTCCCTCCCTCCTCCCTCCAAAAGCAAGGATGTAAGGAACAGACCAATTCACAGGAATCCAGTTTAGCTTAATTGCCAACTCTTGGGCCTTCAGAACAAAGTACTTGTAAGCATCCTTTGTGGTCATGTTCCGCTCATTAAGCCTGGAATTGGGGATTTTCAACAATTAAATAAAATCAACAGCTAGCAACAGATATATTTTTTTCTCAAACAATCTAGCAACAGAGATTGACAAATCACAGATGAAACCTAATTTGTGGATAAGATTCCATACCACTGCCTCACATGAGGTGTTACATTCCAGCATCCTGTCATGGATATTAAAATTGAGTCAGGAAAATTTTAGGGGGGAAAGGCACTCCAGTAACACAAAGATATTTTACATATCACCATATATTTAGGCATGATAGTGTTACTATATCAGTGGCCATTCTGCTGAATAGACAGCACATGGTGAAAAATTACACAAGATGCATTTGAGCATCAGAAGTAACATGCCAACGGACACACCAACCATCTTTTTTCAAGCAATAGAAAAAAAATATATGGAGATGGTATGAATCAATCTGTTCAGCAGTTGGGCGGGGTGTTTCAGGAGTATAGAATCAAAATTGTAGTTGAACTTGATACAGCAAACAAATAGAAATGACAGTATGGCATCTTATTTTGGCAAAAAAGCATCATTGGAAATGCATAGAACTACCTTACTTAAAACAGGGCTTTACACTCTTAATTAGAAGTTAAGTTGCAACAGAATCAGTTACCTGTATATACTTCATCACCACCCAAGTGAAACAGCCCAAATGGAAAGATTTTCCTCATATCTGAGAAGATAAAAAGGTCCACATTGATGTCAACTATTTTGTTATAATGCAGCCATGCACAGGTTGATATATACAGAAGTCTGCAGAGAAAAAATAATGGTCGTTTTCAATATTTGGTGGAGAAATTTTGTACAGGGGGCTGGTCAGTCCAACTGTTGGTGGATGACATTTTGTGCACAATTATCTGCTCTTATCATTGCCTGCACATGCTTCTGAAGCAATCTACAAGTTCAGTCCAATCTAAGAAATAATAATGTTTCATTTTTTTACTTGGTCGTCGTAAGGCAGGCCATGAATTTCCGAACTATAGTTCTTCGATGTAATGTAATTGGTTAATTATTTATATCTATTTTATGAGTCGAGGAGAAGCACATTTCAGTAAAAACAAAACCCAATTTTGAGCTAGCAGTCCATATTCGTCATTGATTTGAGGAAGACCACTTCTAGATAAAGCACTGAGTATACTTTTGAAAAGAGATTCATATGACAGGTGACAAAAACAATCCACGCGCCACATTGCATAACTTCAACGTCTTCCTGTTTTCACTTTCAGAGAAAAATAACATATGATGTGCAAATGATATGAAAGGGATGAACGTTTTCGACCAGTATTCAAGTCCTCGTATGAGTTAACCAGATTGAGAAAGAAGTGTCAGAGGAACTAACCAGACAGAATTCCAAAAATTACTTCAAATGTGAAATTACTAGAGACATCTAATGGCTCTGTACAATTGGGAGAAGGCCAGAGCTTTGGGTATCCATTTCCCCTGCAGAAATTAGAATTTGCGCACAAAGTTTCAAGAGCAGAAAACAGACAATTATCATAACAATTGGAAATGTTTGGGCGCCTAATCAGATAACACATTTAGAAATATGTAGACATCTATGCATTATTTTTAGTTGAAATGTAAATCCATGGATCAAATAAGGAAAGTAATGGTAATTTTTTGTTAAGGGTATCGCAAGACATATTTAAAGAGATAGCTTTGGATAGGAGCGCTTGGAGACTAGCTATCAATGTGCCTGAACCTTGAACTTATTTCTTTCGGGTTTCATCTCTAGCCTACCCCAACTTGCTTGGGAAAAAAGGCTATGTTGTTGTTGTTGTTGTTGTTGTATCGCAAGACATATGCTGCACCTAGGAGCAATGAACTGCTTGATCAATCAACACTTGTAGCACTAAACTTCGACTTATGTAAGCAGAGGGAGAAGGCTTCATGTGACTCTGTCTCTATGAACATCATAAGAAACACTACAGGTAAACTCACCATGATTCTGCATGACCAGGTACATCAATTTCTGCCATGACATTGATACCTGTGAAAAGTATAGAATAGTAAAAAGGCAGAGCATTCCATGACATATGTAAGCAACCTATGACGTAGTTTCTGACTATAATAGTTAAATCATACAGTCAATAGGATGGAAGATACATATGAATGGGTTCTTTATGTGCTGTAAGGGGCAAAAGACTGAAAGTACCTCTTTTTTTAGCGTAGCTTTACCGTGGTGAAGTATGAGATGAGATGTTGCAAAAGAAATGATCAGAGAACATAAATCAACAAAATAAGTAAGAAAAAAATACATCTTACAATATAGAGGATGAGGAAAATGCCAAAGCCAAATGATAGAATAACATACTTGACAATATCATGAGCATCTTCCACGGTGTAGCGCTCCCATTTGGAGTATGAACCTTTCCAAAGGTTTGGATATGATGGAACCTCCAAAGGGAAGGATTGTTCATCGATGATATGCCAATGAAGAACGTTCTACTGGACACAACTCCAGCTTTCAGTACATGGAGAGTTCTGGGAGCATAACTAGCACAACCATAGTCACAGAATTCGGGGTCGATGCCTCGTCCCACGACCCGGGAACGCCGTTCCGATTCGAGGGTCGAGGTCAAAGAGGGTCAGTGTCCCATTCAAGGTTGGATCGCGTCCCGGTTTGAGAGGGGTCGTAGCCCCATTGCTAGCAGATTTAATTGGGATAAGAAGGTTATTGATAGCGGATTGATGTGGTTTTTGTTAGATAATAAGCTGAGTACGTGTAGTATGATCTAGATGTACTATTTTGTATGTTTCTTATATGCTTGTGCAGATTAGTTTCTTCATTAGTAGCACATATATATATAGTTTTTGTCTTTTTAAAGACGCATCGACCCGAAGATATCGACCCGGATGAATCAGAGTCGTGTTCCACATAATAATTTATCGTTCCATAGAGGTATACCCCCTTCGTACCACAATTTTACAAAGTGACGACCCTCGACCCCGTTCCTCGACCCGGTCAACCCAGGAACTTTGTGACTATGAGCACAACCCAAAAGACAGTAGTATTACCAGCTTAGCAAATGACATAGAGTCGATCACTTGCTTAATCACATCAACTGGAAGGTAATGCCGTGAGGTGTCTGCAATGCACACAATAGAAGCAAATTTGATCATTTCGCATTTTATGTTTTGTTTCTTGTGATAACTGATAGTGATCTCTGCTTTTAGTATAAGGATTAAGTTATAATATTACCTAGGAGTAGCCCACGGAAGGCGAAGCGGGGCTCATCTTGAATATGCCATGGGGCATGCCGCACCTCAACATTTTTAGTGTCATAGTTAAAAACACAAAGTTGACTCAATGTCTGCCAATCAATCAAACAAGAAATGTCAATGTGCATGCTCCAAAATTGTAAACGACCAAAATTTACTCCCTTTATTTTTAAATAAATTAAGTAGCTTGTCCTAAGCGTCATATTTTTAAAAATGGAGGGAGTGGTATTAACTAGCCCTTCAAATATCATGCAAAACATGTTTACCAGTAGCAGCCTTGGACGATTAAAATGAGAAAATGAAAAGTTGAAAAGGTGTTCCTTGCAGACTCAGTTCATACCTCCAGTCCACGAATAGCTCCATATATTGTGTTTGCCTAAAAGGACAGATAAACTATGGCTTCAGTTACAACATTCCTTGCGCATAAAAGTGAAAGGCAAACAATTTTTTGCAAACCAAGCATTAACTTGGAAAAACAAAAAAACGCATATGCAAAATACCAATACAAATATGAGTATGTCAGCATATGTTCACTCAATCATTTCCCTAGTGCATATGGATAAGAAAGACAGCTTGATACAATCATCTCCTGTGAACCGCTTGCTTAAAATATTAAGCAGTGAGCCAGTGGTGCTTAATAGTTTGTCTCAACTACCTTATGAACTTCAATCACTAACCATTATTTAATTCATTCTGATAAAAACTAACAAGTAACAACTAGTAAAATTCCAGCGAAAATTGCGAATAACGCAAAGGAGTAACAGCAGCAAGCAGCAGAGAACCAGTTCCTCCAATTTTACAGTTCAATGCAATAACTAAGTATACACTCACAATATGAAACCAGTAAGATTACCGAAGTGTATTGTACGCCTGTGCCAGGCATCTACATCTTCACTAAAACCACTTGCTTCACTAATGCGTGCAGAAAAATTCCCTATTCCTTGTAAATAACTACTCGACAGCTCACTCTAAAAGCTCCGCAATTCGCAGGCGATCAAGGAGCGAGAGAGCACAGCTGCACCGAATTCGCCAAAAGTTAGACAGCAGAATCATGGGGGAAGTGTTAGATAACTAGGATCACACAGTGCACGAATCGAGTAGGATTTCTTTTCTTTTCTTCACATCAAGTGCAAGAGCCCCTAGATCTATTGCATAAACAATAAAAGAATGAACACATTGAGGAAGTAGAGAGAGAGACCATCACCACCAGTGCTTGAACTCGATCCGGCGGCCATCTCTGGTTCGCTGATGATGATCTGCTCTAGGGCAGCGACGAGCGGTGCAGTGGCGTCGTGAGTGTAGCGTCGAAGTCGAGGGCGATGGCAGGGGCGACGGTGTCGACGGAGTTAACTGCAGCGGGGGCGGAACTTCCCACTGCTCCAGCGCCCCCTAGTAGATCGGCTTAGGGTTTCTGTGGGTGAGGGTGTAGGCGGCGCGGCGAACCTTGTGCAATGTGCCCCGGCCCCTCACCCCTTTTATTTTGGCGCTGTGCAGCGGGGCCCACCAACCATTAAGGGTTGGGCGCCCCCGATCAGGGCGCGGATTAAGGCCCTAATAGACCGTTGGGTCTATTAGGAAGGAGATCAATCCAATATTCTCCCCCTTGATCTCACTTTGTACTTTAACTTTATACTTTAACATGAAACCTTTTTCCTTTAGTTGTTCCATCACAGATTGATAAATAGAGCATGCTTTATCGTCACGGTCCAAGACCGATAGACTCAACAGCTACCATATACATCACTGTTTTGAAACAAATTCTTTATGTTTTGGGCCCTTTTGTTTTCCAGAAATCACAGGCTTTCCCTTAAACCCATGCCGGCTATGTGTTCCATGAACACATTGGGTGGTAAGCCTTTAGTGAGCGGATCCGCAAGCATTTTCTTTGTACTTATATGCTCGAGTGTAATAGATTGATTCTGGATTTTCTCCTTCACAACATAAAACTTTATGTCAATGTGTTTGGCAGCACCACTTGACTTATTGTTGTGAGCATAAAACACTACTGGTTCATTGTCGCAGTACATTCTGAGTGGTCTTTGAATACTGTCTACCACTCTTAAACCGGGTATAAATTTCTTTAACCATTCAACCTGCCCTGAGGCCTCATAACATGCTACAAATTCAGCGTACATCGTCGATGATGCAGTGACGCTTTGTTTGGAGCTTTTCCACGATATAGCTCCCCCTGCGAGTGTGAATACATAACCGGACGTGGACTTTCGGTCATCGATGTCCCCCGCAAAATCCGCATCTGAGTACCCTTCTATCTCTAGGGAATCGGATTTTCTGTATGTTAGCATGAGGCCTTTTGTGCCTTGCACATAACGTAATGCTTTCTTTACCATAATCCAGTGTGCCTGTCCTGGATTACTCTGATATCTGCCAAGTATCCCGGTAACAAAAGCTAAGTCAGGGCGTGTACAAACTTGAGCATACTGTATGCTCCCTACAGCTGAAGCATATGGAACCGCTTTCGTTTGATCGATCTCATACTGGTTCCTGGGACATTGAAATTTCCCAAATCTATCGCCCTTGACTATTGGAGCAGGTGAAGGCTTGCACATATGCATACTGTATTTCTTTAGAACTTTTTCTAAGTATGCCTTTTGTGACAGTCCTAATACCCCCTTTGTTCTATCTCGGTGAATTTCAATTCCCAAAACAAATGAAGCTTCACCGAGATCTTTCATATCAAAATTTGAGGACAAGAATTTCTTTGTCTCCAGTAGCAGACCAACATCACTACTAGCAAGTAGAATGTCATCCACATATAGGATCAGGAAAATAAATTTTCCACTTCTGAACTTTGCATAAATGCAATTGTCCTCCTCATTTTCTTTAAAACCAAATTTTCTTATGGTTTCATCAAACTTTAAATACCACTGTCTAGAGGCTTGCTTTAATCCATAAATGGATTTCTTTAAGCGACACCCCATATGTTCTTTTCCTTTCATGATAAAACCTTTTGGTTGTGCCATATAAACATTTTCATACAAATCCCCGTTAAGAAATGCCGTCTTTACATCCATCTGATGTAACTCTAAGTCATAATGTGCCACCAATGCCATTATAATTCTGAAGGAATCTTTACACGAAACCGGAGAAAAAGTTTCGTTATAGTCTATCCCTTCTCTTTGCGTAAAGCCTTTTGCCACGAGTCGTGCTTTGAACCTTTCTACATTCCCTTTGGAGTCATGTTTTATCTTGTAAACCCATTTACAGCCAACTGTTTTGGCTCCTTTAGGAATTTCCTCTAAGTCCCAAACACCATTGGAACTCATTGATTTCATCTCATCTTTCATAGCTTCCAGCCATTTGGATGAGTGAATACTTCTCATGGCTTCTTCATATGAAGCGGGATCACCCTCCATATGAACCTCTTCTGTATTATAAACTTCATAGTCGCTAGAAATAGCCGACCTTCTTTCTCTTTGTGACCTTCTAAGGGCCACTGCTTGTGGCACATTTTGTGCCTCAACTTCTGGCACATTTTCCATAAGGGGCTGTAGCACCTCCTCCTCATGTCCAACCACGGGTTCAGGCGGTTCCTGGATGACAGGTTCCAAACCTTCGCTCACTGTTGGTATGGGTGGAGTTGCGACAGGTGTTGACACCGTAATAACTAGAATAGTTGGCGCAGCAACAACCGAAGAAGGTACTGACGTCACTATTTCAGGAACTTTTGGTGCAGCATCAACAGGTAGTGAGAAAAATGGTTCTTGAATCATAGGAGTAGGCACATACACCCGCTTCTCCTCAAGGTCAATTTCTCTAGGTACCATGCTCCCCCTGATCATTTCACTTTCTAGAAAAACAGCATGTCTCGTTTTTACAAACTTTGTATGTCTGTCTGGGCAGTAGAAACGAAAACCTTTCGACTTTTCAGGATAGCCTATAAAATGGCAGCTTACAGTTTTGGAATCCAGTTTTCCAATATTTGGATTAAACACTTTAGCCTCAGCTGGGCTCCCCCAGACCCGTAGATGAGTCAGTGAGGGTTCTCTTCCTGTCCATAGCTCATACGGCGTTTTGGGCACCGATTTGCTTGGCACTCTGTTGAGAATATGGATGGCGGTTTTCAACGCCTCCATCCACAGACTCAACGACAATGAGGAATAACTCATCATACTGCGCACCATATCCATTAGTGTACGGTTGCGCCTTTCAGCTACTCCATTTTGCTGAGGCTCCCCCGGTGTAGAGTATTGGGCAACTATACCATTTTCCTGTAAAAACCTTGCAAAAGGTCCAGGAACTTGTCCATAAGGGGTATGTCGACCGTAGTACTCCCCTCCACGGTCTGATCTTACTATTTTAATTCTTTTGTCAAGCTGATTTTCAACCTCAGCTTTGAATATTTTAAATTTATCCAATGCTTCAGATCTTTCTTTAATTGGATAAATGTAACCATAGCGGGAGTAATCGTCTGTGAATGTTATGAACGAATCATAGCCATCCACACTTTTCACAGGAAACGGTCCACATATATCAGTGTGAATTATTTCTAACGTTCCTGCACTTCGTTTGGCACCCTTTTTAATTTGCTTTACAAATTTTCCTTTAATGCATTCAACGCATTGTTCAAAATCAGAGAACTCTAGCTGTGGAAGAATTTCACTTTTCACTAATCTTTCAATTCTCCCCCTCGAAATATGGCCTAAACGACAGTGCCATAATTTCGATGAAGTATCTTGAGTTCTCTTTCTTTTCTTTGTTTCTTTCTCTGACAAGAATTCATTCACATTCACATTACATACAGAATGCACTTTATCACGCATAGATAATAAATAAAGATCATTGTAAAGGACAGCATCACCAATACAATTATTATCAAACCATAGTTCACATTTGCCATTGGCAAAATGACAACCAAAACCATCTGTGTCTAAGCGTGATACACTGATCAAGTTTCTTTGAAGCGAAGGAACAAATAAAACATCTTTTAATACAAGCATGAAACCATTAACTAGCTCGATGGAGACATCGCCAGCAGCTTCAACATCTGCTTGTACTCCGTTCGCGACTTTAATGTGTCTTTCGCTTCTTTGCGTAGTCCTTGTCGAACGGAATCCCTGTAAAGAATTTGCAACATGCACAGTTGCACCAGAATCAATCCACCAAGTAGATTTAGAAAACTTTAAATACAGGAATTCATTAACAAATGAAATTACATTCTCACCATTCTTTGCCATTATCATCTTTAAATAAGCGGGACAATCTGCTTTGCGATGCCCCTTGTCAAAACAGTGGAAGCACTCATCTTGAGCTGGAGTGCGCTGTTGCTGACGCTGTTGCTGATACTTCTGTGGCATAGGGGCTTTGTCTTTAGCTTTAGAGGAAGAAGCAGCTTGGAAAGGCCTTTTCTTGTTATTATGCACAAAATTGACAGACCCACCATTCTGTTTCTTGAGTCTATCTTCCTCTTGTGCACACATTGCAATTGTCTTTTTCATGTTCCACTTCTCTGGCTGTGAGTTATAGTTTACAACGAACGTTGCAAACTCTTTTGGCAGAGAGGCGAACACCAGGTGCACCATAAACTCTTCTTTGAGATCCAAGTCCATTGGTTTGAGCTTGGAGTTCAAAGCACACATCCCCATGATATGATCTCTTATCGTACTGGCATTGCCATAGTACCTTTTTGTGATCAACTGCTCTATGATCTGTGTAGCATAAGTCTTTGAAGAACCAGTAAACTGATTCTTTATCTTTGAAAGGTACTCAGCAGCTGAATCACACTCTCCAATTGAACCCAAAATGTTAGGATCAATTGTGTTCTTTATAACTGCCACACATTTCTTGTTGGCGTTATTCCACTTTGTCTTTTCGAGATCATAAGCCATCTTTAAGGGAGCATAGTCCCTTTGCTTTTTCTGCCACTCAGCATCAGTGTCAGATTTCCCTCTCACTGGAGCCGGTGGCTCAGTGGGCTTTGGAGTGGTGATCATCTCATCCACCTCTCCACAGACGAAAGCGAGATCAACATTCTTGATCCATTCGCCATAGTTGTCTCCTTTTAGAGTCGGGATGTGACTGATGAATCCCATCAAGTTCATCCCCGCTGAAAATTTCAAAAAATAGTGAGAACATAATAACAATAATTGCATGTAAAATTCCAACGTTGGTCAAAATAGAACATATAACTGTTTATGCAATTAAATCTATATCACCGTTGGGCAGAAATAGAAGTAAATGCACAAAAACTATGAAATTACAGTATTGTAATTAACAACGTTGGTCAGAAAATTAACAATACCATAATGCTCAAAAATAATCTTTTAACCATGCTCTTAAACTTTAATTGTCTCGTTGGTTCGAATTAAAGTAAAGAGCAACTGTAATGACTTTTGCAGCGGAAACAAGTAGAAAATTTCTATTTTCAGAAGCAATACTGTGAACTTTTAGCTCTAAACAATATACACGTTGGTGCAAAATTGAATAGAGATCAAATTATAAACAAATTCATGCAAAATACCATTGAAATTGCTTCTGGAAAATAGAAAAAACGATAAAACAGTACACTAATCATTCGGCCCAGCGGCCCGCGGCCTGCTCGGCCGCCTCCTCGTGGGCCCGAGGCCCGACAGCCAACGGCCGGGCCGCCGAATTGGCCCGCCGCGGCATCCCTCTCGGGCCGCTTGTGGCCCATTCGTCGCTCGGCCACCGCCGGCCGTCGGATCAAATCCGACGGTCGTCCGGTCTTTTCGCCTGAACAAAACCGGCGACGCCGGCGTCGTCCCCTCAAACCCTATTCCATTCTTCCCTCTCCCTTCTCTCTCCACGCGGAAACGGCGGCGTCCTAGCCACGGTGACCGGGCGGAGCGGGCGGGATGGCACCGCCGCGGCTTGCTCGCCGGTGTGCGCGCTCGCCAGAGGGTGAGCGCGCCACCATCGAGCCGGCCGAGGACGGAGCCATGCTCTCGAGCCCCGCACACGCGACCCCGGCGTCCCGGAGCAGCGAGCAGGCGGCTCCACTGTGCCGCGAAGTCCGGCGAGCGGCGGCGCAAGCGCGTCACACGCACCGGCAACGGCAGTGGCGCGCGGACCAGGTAGGTCCCACGCGCTTTGATCTCTAGGGTTAGGGTTAGGGTTTGACTGTTGAGTTCGATTTGCCATCGATTCGATCTGTTCTTGCTTTGATTCTATCGATTCGAGTTGCTTTTCTTTGACTGTTGTTTCGATTCGCATTCGAAACTATCTTTCCTGACCTCGATCTACACGTGTGTAGGCAACTGATACCAATGTTAGATAACTAGGATCACACAGTGCACGAATCGAGTAGGATTTCTCTTCTTTTCTTCACATCAAGTGCAAGAGCCCCTAGATCTATTGCATAAACAATAAAAGAATGAACACAGTGAGGAAGTAGAGAGAGACCATCACCACCAGTGCTTGAACTCGATCCGGCGGCCATCTCTGGTTCGCTGATGATGATCTGCTCTAGGGCAGCGACGAGCGGTGCAGTGGCGTCGTGAGCGTAGCGTCGAAGTCGAGGGCGATGGCAGGGGCGACGGTGTCGACGGAGTTAACTGCAGCGGGGGCGGAACTTCCCACTGCTCCAGCGCCCCCCTAGTAGATCGGCTTAGGGTTTCTGTGGGTGAGGGTGTAGGCGGCGCGGCGAACTTTGTGCAACGTGCCCCGGCCCCTCACCCCTTTTATTTTGGCGCTGTGCAGCGGGGCCCACCAACCATTAAGGGTTGGGCGCCCCCGATCAGGGCGCGGATTAAGGCCCTAATAGACCGTTGGGTCTATTAGGAAGGAGATCAATCCAATAGGAAGAGCTCAGACCTCTATGATTGCTCCCCCGACGATGGAGTTGACGCCGCCCGCCGCCCCCACGTAGATCGTGTAGCTCTCGTCCACCCCCAGCGCAAGCTGCACGGAGCGAAAACGCGCAGAATTTTCACACCCCGAGCACGGATCCAGACGAAACCAGCGACACTCTCAGCATCATGCGGCCAGTAGGTACCGTCTCGTTGGCGGAGGCGACGACGACGGTGAGCCTGGCGACGTCGTACCCGCCCCCGCCGCCCGCGCGCGCCGCGTGCGCCCACGGCGCGAAGACGAGCCCCCTGTACCGCTCGAACGCCTCGGCCACGGCGGGCGAGGCCCCGCCGGGGCCCCGCGGGTCGAGCGCGAGGTCCGGATCGACCGTGAGGGTACGGGACCCGGACGTGA
The DNA here is from genome assembly GCF_016808335.1 of Panicum virgatum. NCBI lineage: Eukaryota > Viridiplantae > Streptophyta > Magnoliopsida > Poales > Poaceae > Panicum > Panicum virgatum. The sequence goes on from NC_053147.1 coordinate 7,467,723, forward strand.
CGCTCTTGGGCAGCGGCCAGAGGTAGACGGGTTCGCCGGCCGAGGTGGCGTTCGCCGGCGGCGGGCGGAGCCGCGCGGCCGAGGCGGCGGTGCCGGCGAGGAGTGTGAGGAGGGCGAGGAGGAGATAAGCAGGGGAGTTGGGGAGCATTTTGGGAAGACGCGGGTTTAGGATTCTAATCGCGGATTTTGTGGGAGGTTTTTGGGTGAGTTGAGAATCCCTGGGCTATATACATGGCGGGAGAAGCTGCGGCGTTTATGAGGTAACCCCCCCCCCCTAATATTCATGTATTGCTTTTCCATCCCGTTCGAAACATGACACTTCTGATTTCCCTGAACTTCTGAAGTTGATGTAAATCAACCAGAAAGAAAGAGCTGGATTGTGAATACAGATAGTTATGAGGGCATATGTAGAAAATATACTTGCGACATCTGGATGGCAACATGGCTCTCACATGGCGACAGGAATGATGAGCAGCAGCTCGACGGGGCCCGGCTGCCAGAGACGGGTCCGGGAAGGCGGGGCCGAGCTGTTTTGGCGTCTGGTTGGTGCGTCGCGGCAGTGCCCGTGCTAACCCAGTGCCCGTGCTAACGCTACTGCTAAATTTCAGATGTACACGAAACAATATATTAGATCACAGTTAGCACATGTCACAAACAAATTAATGACGACGTCTACAAGTAGACATAAAACTGGTTTGTTTTTCATACATATTGACAGAGCAGCCATCAGAGTAAATATATTACACATTTTTGGATATTTAGCAAAATCGAGACCTAATTGTTCACACAGGCAGACTCCTCTTGAGGCCTTGATACAGCACTGGAAGTAGCTCAGAAACTTGTTCCCTCCCTCTGTCAACAAATTTCGGATCAGTAATGATGGTGCAGATTAGTGTTGCAGAAAAATGACTAAGTAATTAGCATTCCTCTAGAAAATTACATACTATCTGAAGTCCACTTCAACACTCCTTCCTCAAGCCTGGAGTGCATACTTTTTTGAGAACCATATATTTCAAAGCCTATATTTGTATGGAGCAATAGACAAGAGGCAGGTCGGCAGGTACCCTTACGTCAATAGGCTCTGCTCACCACATATTTGTCGATTCAAAATACAAAACCTACAGTCATATAGAGATGTCTCTTACTGAAAGCAGGGGCGTCCCGACCAAAATGGGGGCCCAGTGCGAAATGCTAAGATGAGGCTCTAATGGTCTAGTAAAATCAAACAACAGTAATAAGTAACATATAAATAGGATATTTCAAAAATTATCGTAGCTATTTTTCACTTGAAGAACTTTATTTTTCGGTAACTCTTTGAAAAAAAATCTTCAATGATGCGCACAAGAATCATATTTGTTTCTTTCAACGCTTTTGATAGAATCATATTTCCTATGCTGTTTTGCTGACGATATGACTTGCATTTGCAATGGAAAGAACAAAATTAATAGATGTATTTTAATCATCAAGACATCAACATAATTAAACGAGGAATGAAGAAAATAACACTGAATTAAATCTTACTCTTGGGCTGGCCTTCCGCCTTGGCGAGTGCCTCTGCAGGTGCAGCCAATTGCAAATGCAAGCAACGATCAGGATGGAACACACCTGCGATGGAATTGGATTTGAATGCAGATGGACGTTGGGCGGTTTGGGCTCTGGACGAGACATGAGTCCTACTCAGTACTCACCTGTCATCGACGCCGCCGGCCGCCATGTTGCTTGCCTGCTTGCTTTGGACGCACACGCAGGGGCCAGGGGTGATGCCTGCCGCGATGGCGATGCCGATGGGCGAGGAAGCCGAAGCTTTAGGGTTTCGCGTCATGTGTGCGTCGAGAGAATTGGTGTGCTGCCGATCGGTTCAACTTCTATCAATTTGGGTCTCGTTTCCTATAAAATGGACTGCAAACTCATAGAATTGAAGCCTCCTATACTACTATATACTAAGATGTACTTCATATTTTGGGGGCCCTTCAAATTTGGGAGCCTTGTGCGGTCGCACAGCCCGCACGGGCCCAAGGACGCCCCTGACTGAAAGTGCCGAGGTACAGATCCTTGTTTCCAGCAACTCTGTCAATCCAAGACTGTCATCTTCCATGCTGGTGATGCCTGTAATGTAGTCAACATGAACATACCCATGTGGTTTCTATATGTACTTTTGTTGAGCAAGGAAGAAAAATGTGGCGGCAAATTCTGCGCAAACAAACCTTGTCACGCCTCAGTAGATGGAGGCACCTCGAGAAAACCCACTGCTTCTCCTGCGGTCAGTAACAATTTCAGGAATGCAGGAAGTCATCAATGAAAATACAGAACGATGATATAATGCAGGCAAAATAGCAAGCACTAACTTCCAAGCAGTATCCATCTCTTGATAAGGACCGTCCTCATCATCTCCATGTTTTACAGGGATGTTTTCTACTTGATAAATTGACTCTGCAACTTCAGCTGGATATGGTATTGTTGTCTGGAAAGAGAAACTGAAAATTTATAGCATAGAATGCGATACTTTTCACAATCACAAGGCATCAGATCAGCAAATGGACATCCTAATCATCAGGTGTTTACTCTTGAAACCAGAGACACAAAACTCAAGAAACCCCGTATCATATTATCGTGCATACATGATACATCATGGGTATAGTATAAAAATAGGTAACCATAAACTTTTATTTGAAAACAGTAGACCTTAATTTCCCCATTTAACATATATTTGCCAAGAACTTATGGGTCTAAGCACAAAACTACATCCCTCTCTCAGAACCAAGCTGCAGCTCCAAACATAAAAGTAGATTAGTGATCCTAAATTCCTAATTAAGATGTGACATCCCAAGAGCTTGTGAATCTAAGCACGATATTCTCATTCATTTCTCACAACTAAATTGCAGATGGGATGATGCAGTTTCAGCTAGATAAATGAGAGAGACAGGAAAAAAGGACAGTCTTTAGCACGGGACCTCACCTTTCCCTCCATAACAGAAACACATCAGTTAGATGCATAATAGAGAGAAGTAAACAATGTGTTGTACTGTTGTATTTGACTCAGAAAACACACAAATAGTAAGAGCTTTTCTCCACTGCAGCAGGGGCTATTTGAAGTTTAGATTGTCATTTTGCAATTGATGCAAAGATGCAGACTTGTATGCATGCTGGAAATAAATAATTAATTAGCATGCTTATTTCTTACATTGCTACTATTCATTGCAGCCATTCCACAAATTAACATGTCCTATTCTCTGAAATCCAATACACCCTAAACTCAGGAATGCAACAATATAAATTTGATCGCAATTGAAAGCAGTACTGTAGGTTTTCGTCAATTCAATGTGAACCTACTGGAACAACGCATGAACCCGCCAGGCAAACAAAATCAAATCCGATAGCAGAAAATTAAGCTATTGATCTCTGAAATCCAACAACAGTTTAAACTCTACAGTTGTCGGCAAATATTCAGTGCTCAAGATTTAAAATCCTGAAAACATAAGTTAACCTGTATTCCAGCTGCATTATCATGGTCTCTATCTTCTGATGGAGATCCCTGTCCTTGTTTTGCCTGTATACTGCTTATCCTGTCCCCCTGTTTGTACACACGGAATGTAGCTAATACATCTGAGGTATATCCGTATATACAATTTAGCTCTGCACACAAAAGATTAAGAAATTGTCAGATAGGAAATACACTGAACCCCAAATAACGAAAAAAAATGTTGTCTGAACCAAGGTGTTTATATGGTATGTCTGTAGTGCAGACTCTGCACCTCACAACACCTATTGTTTCATCTAAGCAAAATCAATGATTGGCTAGATCATGCATCTCTAAATTCTCACGCTGGAGTCTGGACTGAATGGGTAAGAAACATACTTCCGACGGGTAAGAAACATGCTTCCACCCTTTCTTTGTAGAGCACACAATGACAACAGGATCAACCTATCCTCATCTAATCTGCCAGTAGAAGATACAACCCTGCGAGTGAAGAAAAACTTATCATTAACTTGCCATTGGAATAAAGTAGTATGGTACTATAATCTGCATTTCAGACAATTCAGAAATTTCAAACTGAGACAAATGATGTTATTTTTCTAAGGTCTTATACAATCAATTTGAACCATATGCGGAATCCATTAACAATATATAAAAATATAATGGACCACATCTGTACATTATGACATGAACATTTATTTGTGCAGAGAAGTGTAATAATCAGACATGTGTATAAAACATGATCAATTTCTATTTGTTTGCTACCTTCGTTTATTTGTGATTGCACAGATACATTCATAAAAACATGGGAATCAATTGAAATGGTAAAGATCTGGAGGGAATGAGACTCACATTCGGTGTTGCTCAGCCGGCAGGGATGCTTCCTTCGGTGCTGCTAGTCTAGCGACGGGATGTCAGGTAGAACCGTAGAAGCAGAGTTGTTGCCCCCAGATCCACCGGCGAACCGCCCGTGCAGCGCCCAGCGGCCTCCCCCTCCCCCTCCCCCTCTCGACCAAGCGCCCAGCGACGGCTTCCGAGATCCAGCGTCGGCTCGCTGCCCCGGACAGGCCGCCCCGAGATCCGTCCGGTGGGTGCTGGGGGCGACGTCGGCGGCGGCGTCCGCGGGCGTTGTCCGGCACCGGACGCGGGCGTGGGCGTTCTCCGGCGGCGGGCGTGAGCGCTCCGCCTGGAATGTCGGAGGCGGCCCGTCGCGCGGGAGCCGAGCACGACGCCGCCATCCCCGTCCTCGAGCCTGCCGGTGGGGAGGGGAGGGGAGGGGAGGGGAGGGGCACGGGGAGGCGGCGGTGGGAGGGGGCGCGGGGAGGGAGCGACGCAGGGAGGCGGCGGTGGGAGGGAGCGATACGGGGAGGGCTGTGTTCCTTTTTTTCGGTGTGTGGAAAAATCAGCGCCGGTGGGGATCGAACTTGCGTCGCGAGGCGCGTACGCGAGGCACGGAATGGGCATGGCGGGGTGGAGGTATGATGTGCGGGATGATCCAAAGAAGACAGGCCGTTGGATGGGTATGAGCACATCATGGAAGAAGTGTAGATCGTTGATTTTGATGGAGATGGATTTCTGTGTGAGTTTGTTTGGGTGTACAAAGATTTCGCTACTCAGTAGGAGACGTTTTGTGGGGTGGCCGTAGATTTGTTTGCAACGGTGCTTTAGGGGACTACTACTATACTAGTAAGTGGGCCCGTACTAACGCCACGGATAAGAAAACAAATGCAGCAATTACTAATAGAATGACTAATTTACTTTACAATCTCACATTGTTCCATAGTCTCTATGCAATCATCCAGCACCAAGTCTTCAGCCATAATGCTTCAGTAGGATGATACTACAAGAAAGAAAAATAATAAGAGCATGAACAGATCCAAATACCAGCAAGCTAACTTTATCCTTCACATAAGCAAATACCAGTATGCAACAACCACCAGATGAACAAACAGTAATTATTTAATTTAATAAACAAAAAAGACTGGGCAAAGATTACTAATTTGAAAGCTGCTAATTACTGTAAGAAGTAGCAAGGGCAAGTATGCAGATCAGATATGAAAGATACTAAATTAATTAGCAGCTGGCCACTACTTACATGATCTTACATGTTTCAGATGTATGCATGCATGTCTTGGAAGCACAAACAACAAAAAATGACACCGAGGGGAAAGAAAAAAAAATGGTGATTGGATTGCTTGCCTGTTGGTTTAGATAAGTAGATGAGTACCTCTGTACCAGCAGCTGCAAAAGTTTCAAAACATCTTCAGATCCTATGTTCACATTTAGCTTCAGAGTTAAACCTCTTGCCATTGATGCTATCTATTGTAGAATCAATTAAATTATCTTTCTTGGTAAGATCGAGCTGGAGTTTTCCATGGTCCCCCAAAACTGAAAATGATTGCAAAAGACAACTCTCTGAACAATCTAATATGTACTGATGAGCCTGCAGTTTTCTATTTTTTTATATTTCGTTTTCAAGAGCATGGTATCAAATTGATTCAGTCATATATTGAAATCATAGGGAGATAAACTTTCTAGACAACACTAATTAGCAAAGAGCTATCTGAAGCACTTGAGAAATCCAACATGCACTGCAGAAATAACTTTTGTAGAGCAAGCACAAGTTTTGCTACTAATAAGCAGAGTACCTAACTGATGAAACTTGAACACATCAGGTCAGGAAAGGAGCATCCAATTAAATCAACCATAACCTAAGTCCAAGTTTTTCATCAAATTAATTCAACATGAATGAAGACCCAGCCGTATTCCCCTGCACCTAAAAGGTCGGTCTGACATGATGCAGAAACTCAATCATAGCCTCTTGTTTGTCCTGCAATCAAAAACTAACATTACCATAGATGAAATTCGATATGACACAAATGAAAAATGATGTCAGCGTGAAATTAACCAAGCAGCACTCACGTTCATGATGAGGTTCTTGTTCGTACCCCCAAGGTGAGCCCGCCATGTTCGAAGAACATAGCCACATCGACCCTGCTGGCCTGCTCCCTTCCGTTGTCCTCTTCCACGGTATGCCCAGCTGTACTCTTCATCGCTGCCTGGACAAAGAGGAACCCACGCCTAAGCACCACATCCTGCTTGGCTGCTTGTTGATCCCTAGGGCCTGACCCTCCAGCTGCTCCTTCGCAGGCTATCGCCACAGACGAAAAAAAAATCCATGTTACTCTAATCAAAATGTACATGATGGTTTCTTTATCATAGGCTTCATAAGTGAGACAATCCAAGTAATAAACAGTTATAAGCAAGTAATGAAGCGCTAACTGTTTTGGTGGCAGAAATTTGTAAAGAAGTGTACTCCTGGAATCGGTACATTTTATACAGGCATAAAAGAGCATAACATCTTAGCAAGAACACACCTGAATCAGTTCATCAAAATTGAAATTAATTTTCATTTTGCAGTATTCTTTCCCTCGAGCAATGGAACTACAGTTGCAAAATTCAAATGAATTCTCTATACTTCTAAGACTGAACTCGACTCATGGTTCCATGTATGTATGTTCTCCATGCAGTACAACACTTGCTTTGAAGCAAAAGTTAAGTCATACCTTTGTATCGAATTGATGCAATGAAGCTGGTGAACGACTGATCTCGTTGTCGATGTCATGAAGTTCATGATATGTCATTCTTTTGTCCTTTATTCTTTCCATATTTTAACACACAATTGAATGAATATGATAAAAACAATCATGGAAATACTTATGATAAAAAGAGAAATACAGGATGGAAAAGGGAAGGAGAACCTAGAGATTACTTGCCTGTGCACAACAGCAACTTGAGAAATCAGCACTACAAAGCAACATGAGAATTCAGCACTACAAAGCCTGTGCATTTCTTTGCACAAAACTACCTTAATATCAGCAGTAAAGAATGGCATAATCCATGAATAGCTAAATAAATGGCTACTGCTTCTTATGCATAGCTGTCCAGGTAAGCTTTGCAGGTTTCAGGCAAGGAACATTATTAACTAAATAACAATATAACAATTTCACAACCATGAATTGGGTTGACAAAAATAAATTCTGAATTTGAAGCAACTACAATGAATTTTCAGTTAATAGAAACATCTGACCAGAAACAACCATAAATTGCCAAGACTACCATGAATTGGGTTAACAAAAAAATAAATATGATGCCAATTTTTTTACTTCATCCACGGAATACAATCTCTGAAGAATATGTTAGCACTTGTGACATGTTCTGAATAATGTATTCCAAATGCTCCCAGCCTCTTATTCTCTAGCTGGCTTTCCACCTTCAGGCTTGTCTTCTCCCTCACCCTCCACCAAGCAAGCAATCCCAATAGCTGGCTTCTTTCTTTTTCGTCCTCCAAATGGGCAAGTAACAACTCACCAGCACACCCCTCTTTTCTTCTGTCCTCATCTGGTCATCTGATCCTACCCGAGCCACAAATACAGCACGAGCTCCTCCCAATCCATCTCCCTCGCAGGCAATCTAATCTAAGCAGCTGCTCCTCTCAATCGCACAGCTGCTAAGTAGGGGGCACACAAGAACAGTACAAGCACCATAGTTTGTGCTGGCAAGATTACATGAACATGAGATAACAATTTCATTTATCTAATGCAAAATCGTGAGCACCAGGACCCCATCCTCTACTCATGGCTGCAGAAGCGCTGCCATGGCCGCCCAAGGAATACGACAAGAGGGAGGAAAACTCACATGGATCCCGTGGAGATTGGCGATGAGCTAGAGCTGCCGCGGAGATCGGGCCATGGTTCTGCCATATCCAGGCTGGAGTAGAGGGCCTGCCCTTGGGGGCGACGTCAGGGCCATCCATGGCAGCGAAGCCCCTGCTTCTCCATGGAGCTGAAAGGGCCACGCGATGACCAACAACTCTCTGGCTTTGGTAGATTCCGGCGGCAGCGCTGGAGGAGGACGCGAGGAGGAGGAGCAGCTTCCAGAGCAACTCACGGACTCCAACTCCTCTAGCCGAGCACCATCCCTTCCCTCCAAGCATTTGAACCCACGCCAAGCAAGCACACTCCATCCTCCATGAACTCTGACAACGACAGAACCAATATATGTCCTGATAATCGATCATACAAAAAAAGAATAATGCCACGAACAATAAATCCATGTTCCCCTAATCAAAATGTTACTCGAATGTTAGCAGGCATTGCTAAACAATGTAGAATGATCGAGGAATGCAGAACCGAATTGCATAATGAAAATCCCCAAATCTCCCAAACCCTAACCCTAAGATTGAGGAAATCTTCATCTTTGCGGGAACATGGAGTTGCTACAGGCAGGGCACTCCAGCAGCTCGTGCACGCTGGTCACCGGTGGGCCCCCGCCTGCTCATGCCGTGGAGCCGCGGCAGCAGCAGCAGCTGCTCCGGACCCGGCGCGCGCCGGCGGCCGGGCGAAGGTGGACGCACGCGACGGCCCGCAAGGGACGGAGCAGATCGGGCGGGTCCTCCTCCCGCCTGAGCACCGCTGCTCGCTGTCGCCGTCGACGAGCCGAAAGCCGCCGGCAAGGAGGTGCACCGGATCTGGGGAAGAAAAAAGAAAGAAGAGGCCGGATGGCGTACCTAGAGGCCGGAGGCGGAGGCCGGACCCGGGCGCGGCGGCGCGGCGGTCGTGGAGGCCGGAGGCGGAGGCCGGAGTCGGAGGCGGCGGTGCGGCGGTCGTGGAGGCCGGAGGCGGAGGCGGGGCGCCGGACCCTGAAGCGGCGTCGGAGGCCGTCGCGCGGAGGCCGGACCCAGGCGCGGCGGCTCGCCGGACCTGGAGTCCGGTGGCGGAGGCGGGCGCCGGACCGTCGCGCGGGATTCCGCGTCTGCGGCGGCGTCGGATTTTTGGTTTTGGTCGGATTCGAACCCGGCGCGCGGCGGTTGGCGCCTTGGCGCTTCAACGCGTTGAAGCTGAGGGTTGACGTCCGTTCGATTGAGATCTAGTGTATTTTGAGCCGTTGATTTTAACTGTGTGGAGATTTGGGGTACACAATGTTTGGTGCACACTGGTAAGACATCTCAACAGGGGACGCAAACATTGGTGGCCATAGCGATCTTCAATCGGTGACTTATAGGATGGAAGCGATGTTCAATCAATCGGTGGCTTATAGGATGGATGGATGGATTGATGGAGCCCCGTGAGCCGTGACCGCCGGCCTGCAGGCTGCAGCCGTAGGTTCGATCCACTTCTCCGTTCTCTGGATCGGGGTACGTGCCGAACACCTGACACCTGACAAGTTCATTGTAGCAGCCGGCCGAGCAGTGCAAACCAAGAGTCGGTAGTACGTGGAGTGAAGACTTAGCCCCTGTTTGGTTCCTAAAAGTCCATGAGCTAATTTTAATCTCTGGACTAAAACAAAAAGTCTCGACCTGTTTGGTTTGAGGTGCTAAAGGGATTAGAGAACATTAAATGAAGTTGTGAAAGGACACAAATACCCTTGCCCAGTCCCCACTTCTTCAACCCCGCCACCCCGATCCATCCCCGCACTCCACCTTCTTCTCCCCCGAGTAGTCATCTGTTTGTCCCCCAACAAAAAAAATCCCCACCAGGCCGGCCACCACCAAACCCCACCCCCATCCGCCATGGCTGCCGCCGGCTCCGACCCCGCCGCCGACTCGCAGCCCCCGCCGCCGATCCACCACCTTCCGCCCGACGCCCTCCACAACGTCCTTCTCCGCCTCCAGCTGCACGACGCCGTCGTCTGCCGCCCCGTCTCGCGTCTCTTCCATGACACCCTCTCCGCCCAGTTCCTCGCGCTGCTCCCCACCCTGCGCCTCCTCCTCCTCCGCCACCCGCGCCCCGAAGGTGGCGGATGCCTCCACGCCTTCGATCCCGCGCGCCGCCACTGGCTCCGCCTACCCTTCGCCCACTTCCTCCCCTACCACTCCTTCTCCCCCGTCGCCTCCTCCACCTCCCTCCTCTACCTCTGGCTCGAGACCTCCACATCCACCTCGCCCCTCCTCCCCTCCACATCCACCTCCACCTCCACCTCGCCCGCGCACCCGCCCAAATCGCTCGCCGTCTGCAACCCCTTCGCCGGCACCTACCGCCTCCTGCCCCCGCTCGGATCCGCCTGGGCGCGCCACGGCACCATCCTCGCCGGTCCTGCCACGCTCGCCTTCCTGGCGCGCCCCCGCGCATCCCGCTCAAAGGCCGCCACGTCCTCATCCCGGGCGGGTCCAACACATCGGGCTCGCCATGGCCGCGGCCCGGGAGGTCGCGCGGGTCTCCAAATACCCCTCCTTGCAGAGCCATGCCGCGCCGTGCTCCTTCCTCTCGCGGCCGCCGCGAGGAGTTGCTGCCATGTCCCTGGTCTGCGCCTCCCTCCACGGCCCGAGCTCGAGGCTCGCCATGGCCGCCGCCGCCATGGCCTCCGAGCTCAAGCAGGAGGCTGGCCGAGCTCCGCCGCCACAGATCCTCTCGAGGCCGGCCGGAGTAGCGCCGGAACGAGGGAGGGGAGTGAGCAGGCCGAGCTCGGAGCGCCGCCGCCATGACCCCGCGCGCCCGCTGGCGAAGGAGTGGAAGGGAGCTCCGCGGGGCGCGCGCGGGTGCCATGAGCGAAGTCGTCCATGGTGGAGGCGCTCGGATTTGCAGGTGGCGGCGGCGGCGGCACTGTTGGCGGCGTGGAGATGCAGGCGGGTGGAGCGGGGCGCAGGTGGCGCAACGGCGTGGATCGGGAGGGGGAGCGGGAGGGGGTCACGGATGGCTTGGACTCGCGGTGGGTGGATCCAGGGGCAAGGGTAGAGTGGAATCTGGATCTAAAAGTCCCAAAAAGCACATCTTGAGAGACTTCTCAAGTTTTAGCCCCTACCAGGTTTTTAGTCCCAAAAAGTCTCCCATGTTTGGGTTTTTAGTCCCAAAAGTCTCAGGAACTTATGAAAAAGTTCCTGTAACCAAACAGGGTCTTAGCACCGAAGCACGTTAGGTGGCCCGCACTTGTCCAGTTGTACTATTGTGTTAGAAAAAACGTTACTCCAATGCAACATCATGAGGGGCGTTCTCCCTTGTTTAAAAAGCATAAGGGTGACGCTCATGCGGAACATGACAATCCACATTTAGATCATCCTCTTCGCAGTCAAGCAATTAACAATCCATGGTTAGGCGCTAATCATCATTAGTAGGTAGTTCAGGAGGAAGGAGGGGGTGGGGGCGTGCCGGCGTGCCGCTGCCTCTGAACTTCCGCCCACAAGCAATCGGGCCCATTTTGTTAATGGTTCGGCTAAAGGCCAAAATAGTAGGCCCACGGCCCTTGTTTCCATCCTGCACGTGCACGACAAACTGGGGCTCTGACGAGCAACTAAGCAGAGCATATAAAGACAAAACAGAGTACAAAGAGCAACGATAATCTGAGCATCATCATAAACGAAAGAAGCTTGAGATTTGTATTCATCTCGCAAGTTTCACCAACCGGACACGCACGACAAGACCATGACGCAGAGCGCTCAAAGCTCTCTTCCACGACCCTAAGTCTGCCGACTGACTGACACTGACTCACGAAGGAAGCCGCCACAGACAGACCCAACCGCAGCTCTCTATTATTCTTATCGAGCTAAGCTAACGACGACCGACGACGACACCAAGATCGCTGGTGGATCGGGCGGCAAATGGTGGCGGGGGCTCCTCAGTTGGGGGCGAAGAAGATCTCGGAGTCCAGCCTCTTGGACCGGAACAGCTTCTCCATCTCCGGCGTCGTGTTGAACGAGGCCTCCAGCACCTCCGGCGAGATCGCCTTCCACACCGACGTCCTCCCCGCCAGGTGGCTGAAGATGGGGCTGATGCACATTCCAACAACAATTGATTAGCTCATGAATTCACTCGACGCATACTGATGTACACAAAATCATGTGCAGTGCAGAGAGCTGAATAAAGCAAATGCATTAGAGGATCAGTGCGGTGAATTACTTGGGGGTGGTGATGATGGAGAACCACTCCAAGCCGGAGGCGTCAGCAATCTTGGAGACGACGAAGAAGCGGGGCACGATGAAGAGGTAGCCGCCCTCGACGTGGGTCTCCAGCACGCGCTTGCCGTCGGTGCCAACGACCTGCACGCGCCCGCTGCCGCGGACGATGTACGTCACCTGGTACGCCGAGTCGCACGAGAACCCTGGGGAGCACATGGAGTGGGCGTCGATGCGGACCAGGTCGGCGCCAAGCCCGACCTCCTTCACCAGCGGCAGGTTCTGGGTGTTGAGCACCACCACGCGCCCGCCGTTCTTGATGTCCACGTCCAGCGGCGCCTCCAGGCAGTTGAGGGCCATGCCCTTGCGGTCCTCCGCAGAGGGGGCGGGGAGCTTCTGCCCGGCGCCGAGCTTGACGATGCCCGAGGCGGGCTGGCTGGAGACGAGCTTGGCGGCGTCATCCTGTGTGAGGTCCCAGGCGCGGCCCACGAACTCGGTGGAGAAGCCGGTGAAGATGCCGTTGGCGCCCGTCAGCTGGAAGTTGGTGAACTGGCCGGCCTTGTGGCCCTTGGAGGTGTCGCCAAGGAAGAGGACGATGAGCTCCGTGGTGGCGTCGGGGGCGTTGTGCCACCAGGTCACCACGCCGAAGGGTAGTGCCAAGGCGTCGCCCTCCTTCACGCCGACGACCTTCTCCTTGGTGGCCTCGGGCAGGACAATGCCGCAGGTACCCGTGCCTGTACCAAGCATCAACCAAAATCAAAAACGAAAGCATGAATTTCCAAAACAGAAAACAGCTAGGGATCATTTATTGCACGTGCTAATGAACATGAACAAATTAACAGAAAACAGCTAGGGATCATTTATTGCACGTGCTAATGAACATGAACATGAACAAATTAGCATAACAAAATAGTGATCTCATTGCGAAATTGAACTACATCAGTGTCAGGTTTTAGTTCTCAGATGCGTGATCACGCCGCCTTTAAACTAAGACGTCACAATCATCGAAATACTAGTAACCATTAGCCAGAACAGTGCAGTGTGCAATTTGACTTAAATTTATATTAAAAAAATAGAGATCTGATGCGCGAATCTAATCTGGTAAAATTAAAAAAAAAACAGCTAAAAATTGATTGGATCACATAGCCACCACCATTCTGAATTCCTCACACATGCAAATCGAATTAGAAGTTTTGAACCTCCAACATCATGTTATGATGCTAACCAAAAGTTTAGTTGACAAACAGAGATGAATACAATTTTTTCAAACTAAAAGAGAGATCGAGATCTGACAGACGAATCTAACTGACAAATTGGTGCTGAAAACCTAGGGATCGATCTCATCTTATAGTTGCAAAATTTGTAGTAGTAATGCGGCAGTGTTACTTTTCAATCACCAATCCCACACTCTGGTAGTGGAAGTTTGGCAGCACCGACAACTAATCCAACACACCCAATTACGCGAAATTCGAATCCGAACAAGCCAACCACGAACGCACACCAACAAACCATATTCCCTCTCCCTCTGCCCTGCGCTGCCTTTACAAGGCTACCAAGTGACCGATCAGAGAAAGAAACGGGTGTTGGCGTACCTTGAAGCACGTAGGCGACCTTGGCGGAGTCGGAGTAGCTGGGGAGCGAGAGGCCGCCGGCGGCGAGCGAGAGCTTGGCCGCGCCAATGGAGGCGACGCCGAGCATGGGCAGGTCGGCGGGGCTCCACTCGTAGTAGGCGCCGCCCTCGCCGCCGTACGCCTTCTTCGGCTGCCTGGGGGTCAGATCCACCGCCATCGCGCCGAAGGACGAGCGACCTTCGCTTCGAGAAGGTTCGGGAAAAAAAAGGGTGATGGATGGAGGAAGAGGTGATCGGGGCTTTGGTGAGGACGGCGACGGGGCTGGGGGGCGGCTATTTATAGCGGCCAGGTGCGGCGAGGGGATAATGGCTATCAACTGACGCTAATCCTAGATTAATGGGTGGATTAGGATCCGAGTTTATCCTAGATTAATGGGTGGATTAGGATCCGAGTTTATCTCCTCTCCGCACTGGGTACGCGTCCGGTAAGCCATCCGCTACCGTCCCGGACGGGCGGGCGACCGCTATTCCGACCGTACGTAGCGGCCTCCGCTACCGCCGCCACCTTGGCGCGGGCCCCGCGCGGCCAACGGCCTCGCGCGCCGGAGAGAGAGAGGGGGAGGTGGAGAGCGAGGCAGCGCGCTCCGCCTGGCCGGCCGCGCGCGCCGCCCTCCGCTCCGCTCCGCCCCACCGCCGCTGGCACGCGCCGGCCCTCCCGCGACGCGCGCCGACCGCCGCGAGAGAGGGAGAGAGGAGATGGGCCGCCGCCGCCGCCGGCAATGGCCGAGACCGAGCAGCAGCAGGAGGGAGGAGCCGCCAGCCAAGCTCAGCTCGCCGCAGCAGCTCTGCGCGCCGTAGAGGGAGGCGAGGAGCTTGGGAGGCGGCGGCGGCAAGCTCTGCCACTGCTGGCCCGGCCGCCGCGAGGTCCGCCTCCGCGCCGGCGGGCGGCCACCGCTGGCCCTCCTCCGCGCCGCGCAGGCGCGCGCGCGGCTCGATCCGCCGCCGCCGTGTCGCGCGCGAGCCGCCGGGGAGGGCTGGAGGTGGGGCGAGCGCGCCGGCGGAGGGAGGGAGGCGGGTTGGGGAGAGGAAGGCGGAGGGAGGAGAGAGAGTGAGAGGATAAAAAAGAACTGACATGCGGGTCCTCTGCCTGTGTTTAGTTCGTGAAAATTTTAATTTTTTTTAATCGTAGACTAATTAGATTTAAAAGATTCGTCTCGTCATTTACAGTTGAATTATATAATTAAATATTTTTTCAACTATATTTAATATTTCATGCGTATGTCCGAAGATTCGATGTGACATGTAATGTAGGAAAAAATTTGGGAACTAAATAGAAATAGAATCTAGTATAGAGAAAAAATATAGAGGATGGATGGGCACGGAAAAATTGGATGTAGAGTAGAAAATCTTAATGAATAAAATGTAATATTTGTTTTAGAAGATAGATTTAGAAAACGACAAGTGCAGACTAAACAGACGGGATCGCAGTTATTGGCTAGCTAATCACAAGTATCAACCTTTTCCCCTCCCCTACGGCGATGGCAGGGGGCAGCGCGCGACGAGCCATGCCGTGCGGCTCGCTGACCAAGAGGGCCCACCGCGGCGGTGCGAGGGGGTTGTTGGGCTCCTTCAGTCCTTCCATGATGAGCTGGGCCCACCTGCCATTGGGCAAGAGAGCTGTTTAAACGATCTCGTAGGTCTCTCTGTTTCTTGCCAGACGGGGAGATAATAAACTGTGTCCTTGTCTAGTTGGATTTGGTTAGCCACATATCGCCGATAAGTTTGGATGAGTCTCGTGGGTTTGAATTTAGAAAGTAGTGGATAAGTATTACTAGTATTGGGCTGTTTAAATTTTGGATCAGATTTTTAATCATTTTAGATAAGATTTGAGGGCTGGAATTCAGATGTGCACGTACGTATCCAGGTGCATTTTGTGCCCGCGGAATCCTGCAGTGTGATGGACGGCAGCGGCACACGGACTCGGTGTGCGCTGTGCGTGCTGCCGTGTCGCGTCGACGGGTCAAGGCCTCACGGGGGTGCACCAGGGTTAACCATTTCGTTTTCCGGTCAAATCCCGGTGTTTACCGGAAACGAAATTTCGTTCCGAAATTTCGGTAAATTTCGGCGAATTTCGGTGAATTTCGGTCGAAATTTGTTGAATTTTGAATTTGAAAACGAAATTTTCCGAAAAATACCGAAATTTCGAATCCCGGTAACTAGCGGAAACGGGAAATTTTCCGAAATTTCGGCGAAATTTCGCCGAAATTGTTAACCCTGGGGTGCACACAGCCACACAGAAGAAGAGGATGGATCTGGCTTGTCTGAGGATCCGATGGGTGGAGAATCGTGGCGCCGGAGATAATCTGCCTTGCGGCATAAGTTTGGAAACTTTTTCTGTGTTCTGATGAGGAATGGTTATAAGAACAGAAATATGTGTTCAAGCTCCACGATAAAGTTTTAAATTTTTATTTTTGAAAAAATAGAAACGGAGAGAATTCGTACATTTTTTTTTCGTTGAGCATTTTTTTTCGTTGAGCACTGCCCGCCTTTTACCCAAACTCACACACTGTGTATTCTGATGAGGACGAGATGAGCTGAATGCCTGAATCCTCTCACTTTGGAAACTTTTCCTCCATTATGATGAGGAATGATTAAGACGAAGAGGAACCCATCTGATTAGACAGTTTGGAATATGTTCTCAAGCTCCATGATAAAGATTCAAAAATTTTCTTTTTGGAAAAGGGAAAGAAATAATATCTGCAAAGATCCCCATCGCAACACCACGAGACGCACGAGGCAATGCATCGTGCGCACAACATAATGCGCGCTTAGTTGGCACCAAACAATTTGAGATGAACGTGTGCTTAAGAAAAAGTTTCCAGCTCAAGAATGAGAACATAACCTACTGCTTCCAGGCTATCACCATAGGATAGGATGATAGGAGAGAACTAAGATAACCATGAATGCAAGGTACAACAAAACACGCAGCACGAGCATAGAAGCGGCTCCATTATTTGATACCATGGTCAACATTACAGTATGCACACTCTCATACATAAGACCAAGAGATGCTCATGGTCTCGAACCAAACCGGCAAGGAAGGTCCATATAAAAGGCGCGCACACTTGCAACCAGAAGTACTCGGAACATGGTGCTTGCATTATTCAGTCCAATCATGGGTTCAAGCTACAGACGCAACGCGCTACCCACACCACTGACAGCAACTGATCAGATAAACACATTGTGTCCACAAGGTAGCACCAAAGCACAAGGGGGACGGGTGCTTACGCATTCACCTTGGGTGCCCATCCCGCAATCAGGTGCTCCTTGGCTGGCTTAGTCTTCACAAAAGATTCGCGGCTGAAAAGTGCCTGCACAAAGACAAACGTGATCTTGATTATTTGATTCTGGACAGAATTATGGAACTGATAGTGAAATGCGATCAGTTGAGCACTCGTGTACCTTGGTGTATGCATGGACGCTGGTCAGGTTTTCTGGGATCTTCCAGCCTTTGAAATGCTCCAGTGCGACTTGGAGGTGGAAGAGCTTCGGCCCCAGGTTAAGATCAGCAGCTGATACATTCTCCCCGTTGATGTAGGGACCCTGCAAACATGATAATGTTGATAATGGCGTCACGAAAGGTCCCGGTTCAATCAAACAAGATGGTAAGACTGAGCAAGGCCCACCAGTGGCGGCGGACCGGTGAAAATTGAGGTATGGCGCAGCTGCACTGATAAAGCGAAACGCTTCAGTATAACACTTGTTCTAATGTCTAGTGGGTAAAATCTTTCTCAAATAACTTAGCCCAAAGTAGAGCATGTGTACTTCTAGCAAAATTTGAGGTATGGCAGCTGCCACACCTCGCCCTACTGGGCGCTCCGCCACTGAGGCCCACACAACAAGGCTCTTAATCAAAGCAAAATGATCGTGTTTCGTTGTATAAGTGCAGAGAAATGTGGTAAGTGAGTATGACTGAAATGACCGTTGAAGCATGTGTTATGTCTATTCCCTTGACGAAAGCAGCAGCCATATCAATCATTTAAAGACCTCATGCCTGCAACTTACATGAGCTTTCAGATGCTCATCTAGTGCCTGTAGCTCATCAAGAAGTGCCTTCTCTGAACCATCACTAGCATCTTTGCTCTTCAGGAACTTGACAAAGGATGGGAAAATCTTTGATCCCCTGTCATCACAACCATACATAGACAACAGTAAGACAACTGCCAAAGCTCAACTGAAAATGCAGCAACACAAGAAAGTGTGATAATGCTTCAGAATAACTTGGTAAAGGAGATGACAATCTTGAAAGTAGTTATTATTTCAAATGCTATCAAATCAGCACTTGATAGAAGCTACTTCTCATACTGAAGCTCATGAAAGTATTCAGTCGTATTCATATCCTTAACAAATACTACCTCCATACCTTAATATTTGACGTTTCAGACAAAACTTTACACTACACATAAGCTAAAGGTTGATGTCCTAACGTCATTTAAAACAAATCGGAGGGAGTACATTACTTCCTTCTTTAGTAGGGATATTAGTCACCAATGCCCATGAAAAATTAAGTTACTAAACCAAACACCACAAGAATTGTGATGCATCAGGCGAACTATTTAAACACATCTCTGAAACGAATGCAGATTTATTGATTTTCAACCTTTTAACAAAAAACCTTTACCAGACTACGTATGCATCAAGGATCTTCAGAGCAAAGCAATAGTCAAATTTATGCTCCGTTTGGAACATGGGAATTTCACATTGAAAAGTTTAATTCCTATAGAAATTAAGAAAATCTCCCATGCTCAAACGTGGCCCAACTACTTACCTAGGAAGATGGAGATGTGAAAAGCTAAATGCAGAATTTTCCTAAAAGACGGGAATGAGGAAGACAACTTACACTGATGCATATTCTGGAGGGGTGACCAGAGATGGAGTTGGGAATTTCTCCTCAATGACTTGAGTTATCACATCAGAGTCAGCAATCCATTTGTCATCACCACTGTTAAACACAGGCACCTTACCCTCTGGACTGATCTTCAGAAACCTGAAAGAGTCATTACAGTAGGTTAGATATGAAGGTTACAGATAGATAAAACCCTAGAGTACGAGGGGCTAAATTATACCCTTGGGTCACTGAAAGTTTTAGAAGCTGCAAAATATTAAATCCTCTTAATCTTCAAGTTTAGAAAGTCATTGTAAATTCACATGAAAAGGTTGCATAATTCCAAGAGTGTCAGCATAAATTGAGAAGCTCATGTTGGTAATTTCAATATTTTGGTAATTGATGACTCCTATGGTAAAAAAAAACTACATACCTTCTCTAAGGCCCCATAAACTGGTCAGCATCCAAGTATACTAGAATTCAATGCATTGGAAAAGGCATATGCAACTCTACTAGACAAGGTACTAGAATGTTCACTGTCGAACAGTGGTCCGAGGTTTATGTCTTTTGATAAATTGTAAGTTCCAAAAGAAAAATGCACAAGTATTCCAGAAACACTTTAGTAGGCTACAGCTAGTTCCTGAAAGGTACAGAAGAATTCCCAGATGAGATGATGAGGTCAAGTTTGTAGGATAGATGGACTTTGAAGCACAAGTAATCCCCATGTATGAGGAGAAAAAAGATTACTCATGAGTCATGTCCTCCAGCAGTCCTAAGCAGTGTGGATTTCAGTTCCAATACAGGCTACAGTTCAGTGGGATCAAGAAGAATCTACCATATCCAACTTATCCAATAAATCAAATATTATTTCTACAGCAAACAAGCTGACAGAACATGACTCCGTCGCACTCTGTTCCTAGTCCACTGCCAGTCTACCACTGAACCTCTGAAAATGAAGACAAGACAGTAGAGAAATTTCGGCTCCAAGACAATTGTAGCAGGAAATTATTGACACTCATATATCTTCGCGTCAACAGAAATACTAAGCACTGCCTAGATAGCACTCTATCCATCAGTCGTCAGACAGTGTAGAACATTTTGTTTTGGAAAATAGACGGGAAAGGGAAATGGGACGGACCATTCGGGCTTGTTGCCGAGGTCGACGAGTTTCATCTCGTAGGGGACCTTCTTCTCCTCCAGCGTGAGCAGCACCCTCTGGGAGAAGGGGCCTGCCAGCAAGTTCCAAACTCGGATCAGAGAAACCGCTAGGGTTCTGGGTGGAATCAGATGAGATGAGAAGCGCAGAACGGGAGCACTCACAGTCGCCGAGGGTGTCGGGGGCCCCGGCGGCGGCCTTCACGCACACCTCCACGGTCATGGCGATTGGCGACGGCGAGCTGCTTCGGATTTCTCTCTGTTTAGTCGAATCGAGGCGAGGAGGTTTTTTGCTAGAGATGAGGAGGCCGGCAGAGGTTTCAGTGCGCAGTTATACCTCGAGGCCAGAGATCACACACCGGACCTTTTGTTTGGTTTGGGAAGAATCGTAGCCCCAGTGAACTGTAGCTGATTATTAATTAATTGTTCTCCTTAGATTTGTCGTAAAAATTTACATTCATTTTTAAAAAATTTTTACAAATTGACTTATTTCATAGAAATTTTTTTCGGTAAACGTGCGTGCTATAAAAATAGCACACAGCCAAGGACGGGTCGCGGACGTGTGCGCCACCAAGCGGTCCCGCCGTGGATGCGGTTCTGGAGACCTCGCCGTGGATGCGGTTCTGGAGGCCTCGGGGGGAGTCGCACCGTGTGGTACTGGTGAGGTAGGTAACGTCGCGTGAGCCCGGGGGCCGCGTGTGAGTTATTTGCCGATCATCTTGTCGCTCTCGCTCTGTGCTTTTATGAAAGGGTGAACGCGACAAAAGGATTCGGTGCTGCACTGCACGGCCGCTGCTTTTTGTCAATTTGTCCTCTACGTATCTTCTTCATGTGATAGTAATCTAGGATTTCAGTAATCTAATCTAGGATTTGCCCCGTAGACTGTAGACATGGGAGTAATAGGATTTTAGTTTTATATTCTAAGTTAAACCTCTTTTAACTTAACTAAGTTCATAAAAATATATTAGCATCCATAATCTCAAATAAATAAAATTATTTTGGTGTAGTATTTGTTGTGAATTTTTATATTTGACCAAAGTTAAAAAAACATTTGATTTAGAACAAATCTAGAACACCTTCCAACTGATAAAGCGGCGGAGGATGCAGCAAAGAAGGAGGTGATCTCCTTTCTTCTCCATTTCTCCATTTTTTTTCCTTTCCTCTCCCCCTCTTCTCTCTCATTCTCTCCATTTGTCTTCATTGATGCACTATCCTTCGCCCCCTCTAAATTTGCCACTAGAATGAAGTGTACCTCTAATACCAATCTCAATTAGAGTGTTATAGAAATATTATGAACATTAAATTTGTTGACATGACATAATGTTTATGAAGAGAGAGGAGAGGGAGTGTCATGGGATATGAGAGGAGTGTCATCACCATGACATTATCCGGCTCGTTTACCTAATTTACAGTCTTAGTAACTGATGTCACTCTCCACTGAGACCGACCTAACTAAAAGACATCATCACTTCACATTCGTTTCAGGAAAAAATTGGGCCGAGTCAATTTTGAGCAATAACACATTGTGCTTGGTTGTCAATTTCTCGTTTTAGTTTTGCATGATAGCATGATTAGAAAAATCAAATGATCTAGGCCACCATAGTGTGGTTAGAAATGTCGATACCAGGATAAAGTATCCTCCAAGTATATAAATTTGTTCGATTCTAAATTACGAAATCATAAAATAATATTGCGAGATCCCTCCTACTCGAAATCAAAACCATGGTTTGCAAACCCTATCCCACCCACCGTCTATATGATATAGGACACACGTGCCATTATCTTTATCTTTCTTCTTCCTCCATCTCATTAGAGAATTGATTTAAAAAGGAGAATGAAATATTAGACTAATAGTTTTTTTTGCTAGATAATACACGAGAAGATCTTTTTGTTTACCTTGCTTTCGTTATCAACTACTATGTATAAACTTGCGAACCGTTTTGGTTATATATGGAACTAACATTTTCCCTTCTTAAGTTTCGTACTAAGTGCTAAATAGATCTGATCATCTGTTGGATCGGGTCGGGTTCGGGTCACTTCGGGTTTCAGGTCAAAAAATGTTGGGCCATGCTCGGGCCATGACATGGTCGGGTCGGGTCGGGTTGGCCCGCAATTTTGTGTGTAATTTTTGGGTTGGATTGAGTTTCGGGTCAAATATTTCGGCCCGTACTCGACTCGTCACTTGGTCGAGTCAAGTCGGGTCGGATTATTTTCGAATGGGTTGGGTCGGGTTTATCGGATCAAGTGGCCCGTGATCAGGTCTAGGGCTAAATAAGAAAACGGAGTAGGCTGGGGACTAATTCACACAAGTGCTAAGTTTTCGCCCACGCACCCCTCGTTCCTTTTCCTTTCCTCCTTCCACTCCATTTTCCCTTCCTCGGCGAAACAAGTACGCTCTGTTGCCTCGCGCACCCATGCTTTCGTGGCTGGGATCTACCACCGTCCACCACGAGAGGGCCATTGAGACGATGCTATGCTTTTGCAAAGTGCTAGTTGGCTAAGGGTGGGAATGTGGAAATGGTTATCCGATTTTTTTGTATCCGTATCCGCACCTAATATGGATATCCGTATCCGATTGTAATGTGGTACTAAAGTGGATATATCCGAATTCGTTTTTCCTCATTTTTCTCTATCTGATTCCACATCCGTATTCGACAATATCCGCAACATCCGTATTCGAATAAGAATGAGCACATAGAAAACTATTAAAAATTATATATATAACTAATGATTAGTGATATATTAGTTTTAGTATTAATAATAATGTATTTAGTGGAACTATTTAAGAGTGATCATGAATAAATGACATGTGCTACTAGGTTTAATATTACTAATGATATATAAAGATTAAGTTTAATTAATTTCAATTTAATTAACTATATTTTGATATGGATAATCATATCGATTTTAATTTACTTTGGTTTATCCACTTATTGATAAAATTATAAATATACTTTATACCATTTATTCTTTATAACTAATGATATTTCTATTAAAATATTTATTCATTTGCATTTTATATCTTTATATTATTAACTATTTAAATATTTATGGATAAATATATTTTGATGAGATGTCTTTTTATTAACTACAACTGTTACATACTTTAATCCTTATTGTATAATGATTTAGCGATGCCTTCGAAATATGTCTATAATGAATAAAACAAACAAATATAACTATGTTCCAAATCAAGTAAATATCCAAATCCGTATCCGAATTCGAGACATCCGTTTTGCATCATATCCGACAATATTCGAATCCATATCCGTATCAGAGTTAAAATGTGGTAAAAAATGCTATCCGAATCGATTCCTATCCGATCCGATTCCATCCTTAGCTGGCTAGGCCCCTCTCCGGCTATCACGAAACATCAAGGTAACATCTGAGTACTCAGATCCTCTGTCATCTTGTTTAAGTTTTTATTTGAGTTGATACATCAGTTTTTTAAAAAAGAGAAGCGATGAAATGAAATAAAAAGGCGTTGAGCGGATATTCGAAACTACCTACTTCCCCTCAACTACTCTCTCCCTGAAAGATGCATCGTGCTGTCTCTTTGCACTAATTTTTTTTTTCGCGGGCGTACCTGAGCATGTTTTTATTAAGAGAAAAGCAATTACAGACACAAAATTGATGAGATCAAGCGGGGCTTGATCAACACAAGAGCACAAATGACTAAAAAAGAGAAACACTGAAAACACACACAAACGACACAGCGACAACACTAACAGCAGCAAAGCAATACGGAAAAGACAAAGGGCACGACCCACACCACTAACCAAAAGTCTACAGCTAAACCTGCAAGAAGAAACAGCAATGTCCAAGGTGCAAAAGGTCTACGACCAAACAACGGTGGCCAAGCATCCACCCGAGCAAACAACCACGGCGGCAAAGCATCCGCCCGAAGCAAACTTCAACAAACACGACGACGGCGACAAAGCATCCGCCAGCGAAGACAATCCAAACGACCAAGCGCGACCCGGACGATGCAGATGAAATGAAGCGGAGGCAGGCGCAGAAGCAGAATCTTTCGGAGGAGAGCAGATGGCCACCACCAGCAAAGCTTCCAAGACAACGCCTCCAGGAAGGAAACGACGCCACAGACGCCGTCATCGTCCGACCAAAAATGGTCTAGGTTTTCACCCGGAAGGCAAGCTGGAGAGGGAGGAAAATGGTGGAAGGATGACGCCTTCAACAAGGTAAACGGCGCCCGAGAGCGTCGTCCTCATCGATCCGCAAGCGGAACCAAGGTTTTCGCCATCACCATTTTCCAACCCAGAGCCGACGGCCGCCACAGCGCAGACGGGAACCTTGATGGGCCAGCCACCGCCACTGGGGGGCCGCAACACCACACGCCGCCGACAAGGGAGCGTCAGGGGAGGGCCCACCACCAACGGCCTGCCCACCGGCGAAGGAGCGCCAACCACCAGCGCGTGGCCTCGCCCGGCAAGGGAGCGCCGGCGAGGAAGCCGTGCCGGCAGCCAGAGTCGCAGTCGGAATGGAGCGCCGGCTGCATGCAGTAGCGCACAGCGAGGGAGCCCCCGGCAGCCGGAGGCCGAGAGCCCTGACGAGGAAGGTCGTGCCCGGCCAGGGTGGGCCAGCCACCGGCGGCCGCGAATCCCGAATAGCGAGGGCGGCCGGCCACCGGCCACAGCGAAGCACAGCGAGTGGAGGGTCGCCCCCCGGCCAACCCCGGCGAAGAAGCCCAGATCCGATCCAGCGAAGGGGATGCCGGATCCGGCCTCCGGCGGCGGTGCAAAAGTAGTGGCCGTGAGGTTGGGGGAGGGAGGAGGGAGGAAGGGAGAGAGGAGGCAAACCGGACCGGCTTCGGCTCGGTTGCCAGCCGCCGCCGCCGCCCGGCCGGCCGCCGACGACGGCGGTGGCCTGGGGCGGGCGGGAGGAGCGCTGGTGTCGCCCCCCCACCCCCCAAGGGAGACGACGTGGGGTCAGGGGTGTACTCCTGCATTCAAGCAGGTTTCTTCTGCACTAATTTGCCCCACGTCTTTCAATCTTCCTCTTGAAAATCCATTGTTATATCTTCTTTCATTCAATAATGTTTTTAGGGGGTTCAGTCAACAATGTAGAGTAGTATATCTGTACTGTAGCACATCCCGATCAGTTTAACATGTTGTAACCGTGTAATCAGTGACAACAAGATCAAAATAAATTCGCTCATTGTACACGAGCGCGCCTCGAATCTAAGGCCGTGTTTAGGTCGAATGTAAAATTTTTTTGATAGAATCTTACTAATTTGAAGTACTAAATAAAATCTATTTATAAATTTTTTTCACAGATGGGTTGTAAATCGCGAGACGAATCTAATGATGCTAATTAATCCATGATCAATCAATAATTAACAGATGGTTACTATAGCATCACTGTTGTAAATCATGGATTAAATAGGCTCATTAAATTCGTCTCGTGATTTACAATCCATTCATAAAAAAAATTTATAAATAGACTTTATTTAGTACTCGTGTTGAAACAGAGTTACTCTAAGAGGGATTTTTTTTCGTCTTTTACGCTTTCAATGCTCCGCGGTACGCTTTGAACCCCGCCCCGCCCCTCCATCCACCTCGCCCCCGCCCTCGCGGAACCGCCGCCGCAGCGGTTCCTCCGCCCCCCACCGTCCTCCGCTCCTCCTGACCCGCCCCTCGCTCCTCCTCCACCCCGCGACCTCCTCCTCCGCCCCCCGCGCTCCGCTGGTCGCTCGCGCAGCCGCGGGTCCGGCCGCCGCGCTCGGCAGTCCTCCCCGGCTCCCTGCCCATCCTCGCGCCGCCGCGGGTCCTCGACGCCGGCCTCTCCCTCTCCCTCTGTCCGACGCCCCCTCCCCCCACGCCGTTCCTTTCCCTCCGTCCTGGTCGATGCTCCCTCCCCGCTCGCCGCTCCCTCCCCGGACGACGATCCTCTCCGTGACTGGCGGTCCCCGTGCCATCCCTCTCCCTCCGTGCTTCGGTCGCTGATCCGCTCCGTGCCGCCGCCGAGCCGCGCCGTGCCCGGACGCACGTCCCCGGCCGCCGATCTGCGCGCCGTCCTCGGCCCCCGCTCCGCTCCGTCCCCGGGGCCGCGACGCCGCGCCGTTTGGCGATCCGCGCCGTCCCGGCGTCGGCGTCGTTGCTGCTCCATCCCGCTGCCGCAGTTGCCTTGGGATAGATTGCAGGACTGAAGCCGCAAGGCTCCGCATCATCCACGCATGGATGACCTCGCCCCCACACGTCGTCCTCCCCGGTGCTGCTCTCTGCTTGGCATGAGATGCCAACAACCGTGGCCTTAGGTGAGTTCATTAATCCTTCTCCTCGGCACTCCTTGCGTTGATTTGGGTGGAGCAGGATTGTTGATGTTTCTTTTAATTTTTACTTGATTGATTGTTGTATGAAACCTAATCTGACTATAATCAGTAATTGTTGTGAACTCATGAATCGATGGTCTTTTTCTGTTTCAATATTCCATCATAAGTGGTTGAATTCCAATACTTGCAGATTGTTCATCCAAAGGCCTGGAATCCACAGACTTCTCTTTCGACCAGCACATTACTCCAGTCCAGTTTGACAGTCTGATTCGAGATGATTTGAAGGAAGACAAGCCAATGCAACCTTCATTGCATATGAGGGGCGGTTATGTTTCATAGTTGGTAGTGGCTCTGTGCTGCCGAGCCGGGTGATGCCTCCGCCATGTGTCAAGAATCCGTATCTGGATACAGATCCATGTATAGATGATCATGCTTACGGTGGGAGTCAATGCAACTCAGCAGGTATCATTTCGTGCTATCAAAACAGTTCAAAATTATGTACATATCATGCATCTGTGCGCTATGAGTCCTACTTCAGTTGCTTGGACGTCTAATATGTAACTATTGCATATTTTTTCTGCCTCAACATAAAAAAATTGATATCTCTATAATTATAATGAATGCTCAAACAGATATAAATAGTTTCTTTTGTATTGTACAAAGGGTTTTCTCCTTCAATTGGTGGCGATGTCTTTCATGTTACCGGACTGATTTTCATGAAATTGAGGTATACCGTGAATATAATTACCTGTACGTTCATGTTCAAGCTGCACTCATCCACTTTGATGGGTGCTTTTTATTCACTGATGTAGTCACTTGCTTAATTCCCAAAAAATTGGTCATGGGAACTTCAGTGTTGTGTTCAAAGTTCTGATCAGGAAAGATGGGTGCTTGTATGCAGTGAAGTGGAGCATCAAACAATTGCATAATGATAGGGAAAGGTAATTTCATAGCTGTTTTAGTGCTTCACTAGGACCAGGATTGCCCATCAACTAATATTGCATAACCGCATCTTCAACGCAGGAAGCAAGCAGGGAAGGAAGTCCGAGCTATGGCAGCCTAAGGTGACTTGATAAACTTTTTTCTTCTTCGTTTTCAGCTGTGTTTGCTAGGATGATCTAACATCTCTGGCATGTCTTTCCAGGTTCTCATGAGAACATAGTTCGATATTTCACCTCTTGAGAATGGGCAACTTTATATTCAGATGGAGCTATGTGATCGATGTCTTCTATGAATCGAAACCAGCCACTGAAGGTGGGGAAGCATTGAAATTGTTGTATAATATTATCTGATATGCAATCAGAAGTACTCTAGGATACTACTGAATTCAACTTTAGTGATTTCTCCCCCTTCCGAGACCAACTTCAGCTGTTTCTGCGGCAACATTCAACTAAATGTCAGGCTGTTGCTTTGCTTTATCTTGAGTTCAATTCTTGTCAATGTGTTTTCTTTGCTGGCTTATGTTACGGCAATGCAGACTTGCTTTTGTTTGTCACATGTGTTTATCATTATGTTCCATTCAGCAAGCAAGTTTAGCATGAGAACTAAATTCTTGTCAATGTGTTTATCATTATGTTCCATTCAGCGAGCAAGTTTAGCATGCAACACTTAGATGGAATGTTATTCACTGCAGAATTTGGACCACTTAGTACTTACTCCTAGAAGCATTTTTTGTCAGCATTTCTGGTTTTCTTACTTGAAAGCATGAGGTATTGTCCTTTTCAAGTCCCTACTGCTTATCTTAAGTAGACATGCTTTGGAAATATGGTTGATTCTTAATTTATTCTGGTTTCAAATAAGCATAAGGTTCATTGACATCTATGAATTTTAGATTCTTGAGATGGACACCTATAGATACCATGGGCTCTCTATGTCAGATCCAGGTAGCACCTACCGGCTACCGCACTAGGGATGAGATTGCAGGGATAAGATAGGTCAGGTTGGCAACTGCCTTGCCACTTCAAAAATATGTTCCTCTGAGGATGGACATTCTGATTGATTTTCTATGTTTCGCTATTGTTTATTCATGCTTGCTTAAATAGTGTTATGTAAAATTAATGCCGGTGAAACTCATTTAGTTCAAAATATTTTGTTGCTAGGATCAATATTATGTTTTTTCATACTTTCTATATTTTATTGAAATTTCTTTTGCTACCCGTAGCAACACACGGGTATGAACCTAGTTGACCAGTACGCCTATAAATACAGCACCGTCGTTCCACGATCAGCACAGCACCGCAGAAAAATCCATGGCAGCAGAGTGGGAGTGGCCTTCTCCTTCCTCGGATGCTCTTTTCCTCACGGCGAGTTCGTGAGACAGAGAAGAGAGAGAAGGGGGGTGGCCTCGGGCCCTTGGCCTTCTCCTTCCTGGGCTTTCGCGCCTCGTGCCCCACCACACCTTTTCGAACTCGAGCACACCCACGCGCCCGTGCCACACCGCAAACGGAGCCACCCTCACGCGCTCCTCGCTCTTCCACCGTCACTGACACTATGCCCCGCATCACGCTGTGGCCCAGGTGCAGGCAGGTGGAGGTGGTCCTCGCAGGTCCACGGCCCCCTGCAGCACCGCACTTCCATATGGGGCCCAGCCGGACGGAGTGCCCCACAGTTCAAAATCTGAATTCGTCAGGAGAGAGAAAAGGTCTCCAAAGCCTGGAGGAGGCGAGAGGAGCAGAAGCGGAGGCGGAAACGGAAGAGATGTTGCGCGGCGGCGGGTCGCGTGCCTCGGCGAAGCCCCGACGTCCCCACTCCCGCCAGCGGCAGCCATCCCCGCCCGCCCCGTCGCGCCGAGGTGCGTGGTTTCCTTCCAAGCACAGAGCGAGCTTTGCCTCCATGGCGTCTCCGTTTCCGCATTCCATTTTCTAACTTTTTTTTTTGTTTGCTTTCTCATTTTGTGGTTGCGCAGCAAACGGGGCTGCCGGTGCGCCCGAATCGAAGGGACCGTCGGCGTTGGAGGCTCCGGTGGTGTCTTCCGTGGAAGAAACATCAGTAAGCAGACCATTCCCCATGGGCTCTACCGCTCTTGTTTTTTACTTCTCACCGAGGTTTTTTATTTGCACAGCTTCTGCTCTTAACTCTTATTGTACTACTGCATGTTTAATTTTGCCCAACCAGGTTTCAAACGCATGCACCTATTTAGTTATGCTTCGTGGTTCAAAAAAACTAATTAATTATACTTGGATTAGAATTTAACTTTTTAACCCAAAGATTCAGTTCTCTCACGGTCTTGCCAGTCATTATCTCAGCATGAGTGTGTACCTTGGTTCCTAGTAATTTTAACTTTTGTGTGATTACACCAGTTCACTTTTGAATTTGAGCGAGGATTTAAAAGGGCAAAGAAGGCAATGCGGCCGAGCATGGATGCACCAAGAGGAGAAGACCACATAAAAAAGGTACATAATGCAGTACTATTGTCCTCAAATGCATTTCTACATACTTTAAAAGATGGCTGCTAGTGAACTACCGATTGAAGCCATGTAAATATTCTCTCTCTCTTTTTTTACAGGGCTTCCCTAACAAGTCAGATGCTGTTCCTGCAAAGAAAGAGGCACCGAAGCAAGTGGAGTTCACCCATTGCTCGCCTGGCATCGTTGCTAGGCTGATGGGCCTTGATACGGTGCCTCGCCCCAAAAAGGTTCTTGACCGGTGCCAGAGTGACACCCAAGCTAATCTGCAACAACACTTGTCTGGGTTTGTTCAAAAAGTGGCCTCTGCTTCATCTGAAGATCAGCCATGTAACGTCAGTTCTGATGAGCTACCGGAATTGAAGGATGTTTTTGAGGTGACAGAGATGGAGAACATGGTGATGCATGAGCTTTTGCAGCCTCGAAATGAGGAGCAATATCTGAGGAACTTGGAGGCTGATCTGGAATTTGTGAGGCAAAAGTTCTTGGATGCGAAGCGCCTTGCCACTGATGAACGGCATAGGAACTCTAAGGAGTTTAGTGAAGCACTTGAGATACTCCACTCCAAAAAGGATGCTTTCCTTGAAATCCTTGAGGAAAACAGAATTGCAGTGTCAGGATTCTCAGGACACATCCTTAGTCACAGTGGGTTGCAATGCTCTCCTCATACAAGTACTACTGCTGCTTCAGAATCATCTGAGCAGGAAATCCTTTGCAGCATGGAAGGCATGTGTGATGAGATGTTTGGCAGACCAAAGGAGTTTGAGAAACTCATTCCTAGTATGCTGCTCAAAGGAACTTCAGTTGCGTCAGAGGAGCCGTTGGCACCAAATGGCTACAAGAGTAAAGGTTCAAGCCATCGCTCCCAAATCGTAGTTCTGAAGCCAAACCTTCAAAGGAAAAGTTTCACACCTGTTGTGTCAAGCCAAGAAGCATCAAAATATAAGCAGAGGAGGGGTACACAACATTCAAGGCCTCCGCACCATAGTAAACAATATTCTCTGCAACTAAAGAATGAAGTTCTGGAAGGAGAAGAGGGTATAGCCACACAGAAGCTTAGAAAACAAACAGCTAAAAGTGGCAGCAGGAGGAGACAGTCCAAGGAGGAATATAACCTTGCAGTGGACACTGAGAGGACAAAAGTTGCTTCTACCTCTCATGATGACACCATGCCCACTTATTCAAGCATGCATTTTGCTGGACCATTAGTGAGTAGGAAGGCCAGAAAGCACCTCTCTGAAAGATGGCAAATGGCCTGCCAATCTGTTTCAGAAAATTCAATTCCCAAAGGAATAACAACATTAGGTGAAATGCTCGGACTTTCTGCTGGAGATGCAACAAAAGAATCCTCCCACAAAGGATCCTCAGATCCAAACTTCAGTCGCTCGAATGTGAGAGAAGTGCCAGCCAGCCCTCTTGGTATTAGCAGTAAAGATGGGTGGAAGCCAGGCATTTACTGTGAAGATGATTCAAGGGGTGGTACGTCAAGGAATTTTCCCAGGTCCAAGTCTCTTCCAGCCTCGTCGACCACCTCTTCAAAATTATCAGGCAGAAGGCAGTCGGCACCAACCTGTAGGTTGCCCATTCTGAAAGATATATTGAATACACCCACTGATGAATCTGAAAATACACCTGTCAGGAAGAGATCACAAATCAGAAATGTAAAACAGAGAAACGGCAGTGCAATTGCTCATCTAGGAAAGGAAAACATGCTACCTGAGAAAGAGATTCATGTAACTTTGGAAAACACAAGGCATAGCATCTGCATCTCTGATCTCTCTCGGGCAAGCAATATATATACTGAAAAATACCCTGATGACGCTATCAGAACTGAGGATCTACAAAAATCTGATTCTGATGTTCAACAGGATGACAAGAAAAAATTGGAAGTTCATATGGGGTGGACATACCAGACGCTAGCAACATCTTTTCCAAAGACAAAAGAAGTTCTAATGATTCAGAATCAGGATAACATAGCATTGGAGGTATGTTGC
The DNA here is from genome assembly GCF_016808335.1 of Panicum virgatum. Lineage (NCBI taxonomy): Eukaryota > Viridiplantae > Streptophyta > Magnoliopsida > Poales > Poaceae > Panicum > Panicum virgatum. The sequence goes on from NC_053147.1 coordinate 7,499,382, forward strand.
GACAGTATCATTTATGTTAAGCAGTTTAGCATTTTCACTTGTCAATGTTAGTTGCCAGTTGGTCAACATGAACAAACAATTAGTTGGCTACATGGTAGATTGTAATCCTATAAAAAAGGATTTTAAAGAACTGGAGTTACCTTTTGGTATTGACATTAAAGGTCATTGCCTCATTTCTGCCAGGGAAGAAATGCGCACTCTGTTACGCGGATACTTCTAGGAGGTGGCGTATCCGTATCCGATACGTATCGGATACGGATACGCCCCGGATACGTCTCGGATACGTTTCTAGTCGTATCCTGAAAAAACGGATACGTATTTGTTTGGATACGCGTATCCGATACTTTTGGGCCAGATGGGATACAGCCCAAAGCAGTACTCAGCCCACCCAAATGTTGTTTTGGTAGTAAGAGATGATACAAAATGATGAACTTGCTGCAATAGAACTGTAGAACTAGATGAGCAGCAACTGAAGAACCCCTTGTGGAATCAGTTGTGCTTTTAGAGAATGCTAGTTATAGAGGTAATGTTATATGGACATGCAAGTATTACACATCTGAGTATAGGGGAAGTTACTCAAGAGTAAAATCTTACTTGCTGAATATCTATGTGATATTTATATATAATTATTAATTATCCTAGCCGTATCCCCGTATCAGTGTTTTTTGGAAAAGTGCGTATCCGATACGTATCGTATCCGATACGCGTACCAGTATCCGTGTAACATAGAATGCGCATGACTTGAGTTGGGTGGGGTAGGTGTGGACAGTCAACCTTAATTTACTGGTCCAGATAAACTTCTACTGATTATTTGTTTTGTCTGTACAATTTATGAATCTGCAACCATCTCATTTTTTTTGTTCTGATATGAAAAAACTAGCTCTAAATCAAATAATTGCATTCTGATTTGACATCTGGTTCTAGGAGGGAAGAAGCCCATCAGTGGAGATTGACGTTGCTCAAGTTGACACTCCAGCAACACAATCAGTGAGTATTGCAAGTGGGGAGAGTTGTGAATGCTCAAGTCCAAGTCCAACTACTTCATCACCACGAAGTTTTGGTGAAGGGACTTCTTATTCTGGAATCTTCAAAAGCATCAATGTTGGTATTGAAGGTTAGTATATCAAAGCAAATTCATTTTTTCTTCATTTCATATAGTTTAATATACTGAATGTTATCCTTGTCTCTTCTACAAAATGCAGGACTCAGAGCGCAACTGAAGATGCTGAAGATGGAGGAAGACCAAGATGACATCTGTGGAGACTATTCAGATACACAGTCAACTGGTGAGTGCAACAATGTGGACATCTTAACCTACCAAGTGACAGAAGAGCAGTTACCCATATTCAAGGATGAGGACGGCAGGGATTTATGTTATGTTAAGGACATGCTTGCAAGCGTGTGTGAATTACCAGACTACCCAGAAGATTGGCAAGTGGGCTCAGATGTGTTTCTTTGGCTTGAAAACAAGTATAGCAAGCTGCTCCTTTGGTCGAAATCGGAAAGGAAACTTCTATTTGATCTTGTAAACTCTATCTTGGCTGACATGACAACTCCTGACAACAGTTTGCATTCAAAGGTTATGATGAAGTTCTGGCCTGAAATAGATCACGAAGAGTTAGCTGAAAACGTCTGGCAAGTGGTGAAGAAGCGAAGTAACTATGATCCATTTGCTTTGGAGGATGTTCAGCCTTTGCCACTGGATCACCGTTCTGAGCTAAAAGTGATTGAAATGAAGGTTTCCAGGATGATCCATGATGATATTATAAAAGATTCTATTGTCGAATTCCTGTCGCAGGAGAGCTACCTTGTTAACAACTGAAGTTTAGGGTAGTAACGGTTAGGGTTGTTGACCTAATGAATAGCACAACCTGCTGCAAACCACTAGTTTGCGAGATGGTTTACTATGTAATATGTGGAGGGTCAACATTTGATTGCCTTGAATATGGAGCCTTGTAAAAGTATATGGAGCTATGGGAGCAATGCACCTCTGGGTCCAACTGTATCTTGTTTATTTGCATTGTTTCCTTTGCATCTAGTGCAGCTTATGCTGGTTTTGTGAATAAACCATGGTAAGTCAGGTTCAAGATGCGTGGTTGTACTACTGTAAGGGAGCCTGGACTACTGAGATTGAATTGCTTGCTGGATATCTCTACGTTCTGAATCTTTACAGGTTGTCTGTGGTTCCTGGTTTTCAGTTTTGCTGTCTAACTGAGAGCTTCAGGGAACCTCTGATTCCCACTTCTCTTGTGCAGATGTCAGGTGGCTTCAGGATTCCCACTACTGTCCTTGCAGGGTGCCAGGCCCCGTTTAGTTGCACTTGCGCTATAAAAAGAATCTTGCATGTATTAAGTGCTAAATGAAGTTTATTTGTAAAACTTTTTCATGGATGGTTGTAATTTTTCGCGACAAATCTAATGACGGTAATTAATTGATGATTGACTCTACATTAATGCTACAGTAAACATCTTCTAATCGTGCGGTCAAATGCCTCATTAGATTTGTCTCGCGAAGTAGCATATTGATTGCGGCATTAGTTTTATAAATTTTCTTTATTTAGTACTTCTAATTATTAGTCAAAATTTATACTACTTGTGCTATGAACCAAACCAAACAGGACCCGGGTCCCGTGTCTCCCTGCCATGCCATCATCTCCCCTAGGTCCACACTGCTGTTTAGCCTGTTTACACACTGTGCAAATGTTGTACCATGGCTAGCCGTGTCATTGAACCTGATTAAATAGCTGTACCATCACTCGTTTAGCAAATGCTGTACCATGTTTGACCTGATTAAATAGCTGTTTAGTCTTCATAAAGGACTAAACGGTAGACAACCAGAATATTTAGCCTTTAGCGTTTATGACAGGTTTCTCCTTACCTCGGAAGCCATGTTGGAGCCGCTCAGGATCAGGAGCTCGCACGAGCACACAGACTCCGGCAAGAACTCAAGTGGACGACGCGAGAGAGAAGCAGCACAGTGACAAGCCAGTTCTGGAACTGGACACAGGACACACACACACGAACACAAACTCTTCGGTCGACGAACGCCTCGACCGGCGAACGTCTATATGTTGGCCTCTATATTGAACTCGATGAACAAACAAATGATTACATGATCTTATATATCCAGGCGACAACATGACGCACCCACGTCTTGGACTTCTGGTGGTTCGGGTCTCTCGCACACGCCACACGATCCACATGCCCAGCCACTAACTGTTGCATGCCATGCCTCCACGACCGCAAGAGACGCGCGACTCTATCCTGATGCAGCTAACGACATGAAGACTAACTCCACTAACACTTGCAGGCACATACACGTTAGGCAAACTAATAGCCTCGGCCCTGTTTAGATCTAAACCCGTAAACCCCGTAAACGCAAAAAAAACGTCACATCGAATATTTCGACACATGCATGGAGTACTAAATGAAGTCTATTTACAAAACTTTTTACATGGATTAAGTAGGCTTATTAGATTCGTCTCGCGATTTACAGCCCATCTATGCAAAAAGTTTTGTAAATAGACTTCATTTAGTACTTCAAATTAGCAAGATTCCTTTGCACTTTTTTGTGTTTACGGCTTGTTTGTGTTTACGAGGTGGGAACTAAACAGTGCCTGAGTCCATAATCTGGTCCACTAGTCACTTTGTCAATAGGTCAATAGAAACCAACACAAAAGGTACTAGCGTCGTTCTCATGAACACCGGAAACCTTGCCCTCGTAGCAGAAAGCCCATCTAATGAAGTGCCGTTGTGGCAGAGCTTTGACTATCCAACAGATGTTGGGACCCCTGGCGCCAAATTAGGTCGGAATAAGGTCACTGGTTTAAAATGGCAGTACATCTCAAAGAAGAGCATGATAGATCCCAGTCTTGGCTCATACATCCTTTAGATAAACAACAATGGGGTGATGCTCCCCGAGCGCCGCAAACCCCCCTTTGTATTGTCTTGGTCTTGGCCATCTGGAAAGTTAGCGGATAAACTTATACCAGTACTGAATGGGTTGCTAGACTCAGACCCACGGACTAAAGGTTTGTTCAAACCGGCATGTTTCAACAATAATGAAGAGTACTTCACATACACCTCATTGAATGAATCATCATCCTCATTTGTCTCAATAGACACCTCTGGTCAGGTTGAGCTGCATGTTTGGTCACAAGCCAAACAATATTGGGAAAAAAATATATTCCCAGCCTTCTAGTTTTTGCACTACATATGGTGTCTGTGGACCATTCACGGTCTGCAACGACAACTCAAGTCCATCTTGTGATTGTATGGAGACATTCTCTCGGAAGTCACCTAATGATTGGGAGCTTGGTGATTGGGCAGGAGGGTGTGTCCGAAATACTCCCTTAGACTGCACAACTAGTAACAGAAACGTGACATACTCAGCAGATGTGTTCCATAGCATACCTTGTGTTACATTGCCATACGATCCTCGGAGCATAGAAGATGCTACCACTCCAAGCGATTGCGCAGAAGCTTGTCTTAATGACTGCTCCTGCACAGCTTATTCCTTTGAGAAAAATATATGCTCTATTTGGCTTGGAGATTTGCTTAATCTAGACCAGGATGATGGAAGTGCTATTACTTCTCAATATGTTCTTTACCTTCGCCTTGCCACCAAAGATTTGCTAAGTTTGAGGAATAACGACAAAAGAAAACCAAGAGTTGTTACTGCTGTAAGCATTGCTAGTTTTGGGTTACTTATGGTTGTTCTGTTGCTAGTGATTTGGAGTAAGAAATTCAAGTGGTGTGGTGCACCATTACATGGAATTCAAGGTAGCGGTGGTGGAATTATAGCCTTTAGATACACTGATTTAGCTCATGCTACTAAAAGTTTCTCCGAAAGGCTTGGAGGTGGTGGGTTCGGTTCTGAGTTCAAGGGAGTCTTAGGTGACAAGACTATTATAGCTGTGAAAAGGCTTGATGGCGCCCGTCAGGGAGAGAAGCAATTCAGGGCTGAGGTGAGCTCAATTGGATTGATCCAACATATCAACCTAGTGAAATTGATTGGTTTCTGCTGCGAAGGTGATAAGAGGATACTTGTGTATGAACACATGCCAAATGGATCCCTAGATGCCCATCTATTTCAGAGCAGTGCTACTGTCCTAAATTGGAGCACAAGGTATCAAATAGCCGTAGGAGTTGCCAGGGCGTTATGCTACTTGCATCAGAGTTGTCGCGAATGCATCATACATTGTGATATTAAACCAGAAAACATACTTCTCGATGAATCATTTGTTCCTAAAATTGCAGACTTTGGGATCGCGGCATTTGTAGGAAGGGATTTTAGCCGAGTTCTTACTACATTTAGAGGAACTGCTGGGTATCTTGCCCCAGAGTGGCTTAGTGGAGTTGCTATTACACCAAAAGTTGATGTTTACAGCTTTGGCATGGTACTGATGGAAATCTTATCAGGAAGGAGGAATTCACCTGAAGTTTACACCAGCAATAGTTATCACGTTGCTTATTTCCCTTTGCAAGCCATCAACAAGCTTCATGCGGGAGATGTGCAGAGTTTGGTGGATCCGATGTTACATGGTTGCTTTGATTTGGAAGAGGCTGAAAGGGTTTGTAAAGTTGCATGCTGGTGCATCCAAGATAATGAGTTTGATCGGCCAACAATTGGTGAAGTGGTCCGGGTTCTTGAGGGTCTGCAGGAGCTTGATATGCCCCCAGTGCCAAGACTACTTGCAGCTATAACTGAGCAATCTAATGAAGCTTCAGCATGAGAATTCACAAGTACTTCATTGATGGTGTTAGTAAACTTTGTTTCAGCGAATTTGAAAGTTGTAGCGTCGATCGGACAGAATTAAGGAAGGCAAGATTGTAAACTTGTGTTGTTGTATGTGGTCTACCTACTCTCTTATTTATGTTTCTTAGCTATTATTATGGTAAGCAAGCAAGCATTTGTAGCAAAATATGGCCAGTGTGTTTGTACTTGAGATGGGACAGCTGGCCAGGGTTTGGGGAATTTTTTTTGCGTCCTGTAGTGCGCTTCTTCAGGCATCGTTGTGGGTGGACACTGAACACTGTGCTCCATGCCCACCTTACTAGTGGGTGGACCAAATGATTGCGATGGTTGAGGCTCTACAGCATCGCATTTCATCGCTTGGGCCGGACTTCCATGCGTGGATGGAACCTGGCTATGAGCTAGCGCAGTCGGAAAAGCTGGCGCCAGCTGCGTTGTCTTTGTCTGGGCCTGGACTGGAGAGGTCGACCCATCCGCGGGAAGCTTGCTGGGAAGAAGACGCGGGGCCTTGTAGCCGGCCTGTATCTTAGAGCTGCCTGCTCGACGAAGTTGACTCGAGGGAGACTTTGCCCGGCACATGCATGTTCTTGGTGACTGATGAGCCACGTCGCCGAGCTACCGGCCGCCGGCCGCCGCACATACCAGCCGAGCGGAGCTGAGACCTCCCGCCGGTGTGCGTCAGCCACCGAACGGCACAGGCGCACAGCGACGACCACCACAGTCGCTTGCCCAGAAAATTTCAGGCCACCGGAGTCGTGACATTGGAATGGCCCCGTTGAGAAGTCTGCAGTGCCAATCGCATCGCACTGAGCAGCAAACGAGCTTGGTGACCGATCGCCGCACGTGAAAACTAACGGCTGAGCAGGAGGTTCTCGTTCATCGTTCTCGTCCAACCTATCGGCTGTCCGTTCATTCACCAATCTGCTGGACACCACCACGCTATCTTGATAAGGGAGAGTGCGTGTCTGTGATCGCTCCGTGCTGGAATTTTCGTAGCCTTGGTCGTCGTGCGGAGCAGTGTCCCGTCTCATCTGAGATGTCTCTGCCGACGGGCGGCCTCCGTCGTTGTCCTCTCTGTACCTCGCCGCGCCGCGACGCGACAGCACCGTTGGACAGGGTCGGCGACCTGGTCGCCGGCCGGGTCCTCCACGGCGAGCGCGCCCCACCCTGGACTCGAGGGCGAGGCAAACAACGGGACTGTTGAGTAGGAGCTGGGCATGCACGCCGCGGTCTTCGTCGCGTCGCAACCAACTTGCGCCCCCATGGAGTATACCCTTCAGCTTGCTAAGACCTCCAATTTTTCTCGAAACACATATATTCCTCCCAGCAGCACTAGCCCGTGCGTGCTGCTAGCTCCTCTCTGCCACCTCTGCTTGGCACAGCAGCCACATGCCTGTTGGCTGCGCCCAGGAACGCACGTTCCACCTGCTAGCACCTTGCCTCGCTCTCTCTAGCGCTCGCACACATAGGGAACCCGAGGAGGAAGATGAACAGTAGCAATGGCGAAGAACGCTGCGGAGCCAAAATGCTCCTGTATCTTGGCCTTCTTCACACTGAAATGGAACCGGCGCCCCAACAAGAAGGAGCACGGGGGTACAAATAGGCCGAGGCGCCCGGAGCTATCCTCCACACTCGGCACTCACGCCATGATCCGCGGGACTCGCTCCACGTCGCCCACGAACTCCACGCTCGCCCGGACAACGCAGCCACACCAACGGATCGGCAGCACGCAGCCCCCTCTCCTAACTGACACCGATCGAGCCCACAGCAGCGCTCCTGCTGGCCCGTGCTCGATCCAACACACCGGAACACGACTGAACACACACACGCCATGGCCGCAACGCAACTGCAGACCACGGCCATCCTGGCAACACATGCAACACATACTCGCACACGACGCACACAGCACACACACGCTCATATCAAGCTTAGTTCTAACAATGCCCACATGCTCTCTCTCTCTCTCCAGCCACCGGCCATGACTCCCCTCCACGTAGCACTGGCTGGGCTCGTCGTCTTCTCCTCGCTGCACACCGCTGCTCCATGCTCCACCGCGACCGCAACTGGCGATACGCTCGCGGCAGGCCGGGCGCTCGCCTCCGGCGACAAGCTCGTCTCAAGGAACGGCAAGTTCGCGCTCGGCTTCTTCCGGTTCCGGCAAAGCATAGCCGCCGCCGCCGCCGGTAACTCCACCGGCGGAACCACCACCACCGTCTCCTCCCACGGCTGGTATCTCGGCATCTGGTTCAACAAGATCCCGGTCTGCACCACCGTCTGGATCGCTAACCGGGAGAGGCCAATCGCCGAGTCCGAGCTCAACACGACGCAGCTCAGGATCTCAAGGGATGGCAACCTCGTCATCGTCTCCTTCAACACCACCACCACCACTGAGTCCAAGCTGCTATGGTCCACTGAAGTTGTCAACAGCACGGACAGTGTCAGTGCCCTTCTCAACAGCACCGGGAACCTTGCCCTCGTACCAGCAACCCCATCATTCAACGGAGCGCCGCTGTGGCAGAGCTTCGACTACCCGACCGACGTCGGGCTCCCCACCGCCAAGATCGGCCGGAACAAGCTCACCGGCTTCAACCGGTCCTTCGTCTCCAAGAAGAGCCTGATCGATCCGGGGTTCGGCTCGTACTCCATTGACGTCGGCATCGACGGGGCGATGCGCCTGACAAGTCGCAGCTCCCCTCCCGTGGTGTACTGGTCTTGGTCGGCTGGAAGCTTAGCACAGCTTGTGCAGGCACTCGTTGGGCTGATGGACTCGGATCCACGGACCAAGGGTTTGCTGAAGCCCACGTTCCAGGATGACGCTGAGGAGGTGTACTTCTCCTACACCATCACGGATGACACGGCTTCCGTGTTCGTCCCGATAGACATCTCCGGTCAGCTCAAGCTGAATGTTTGGTCCAAGGCCAAGGAATCTTGGGAGACTGTGTACGCCCAGCCTTCTGATTTCTGCATTGCCCATGGTGTCTGCGGGCCTTTCACGGTTTGCAACGGCAATTCAGCACCGTCGTTCTGTGACTGCCTGGAGACCTTCTCCCGGAAATCGCCTCAGGACTGGGAGCTCGGTGATCGAACGGGAGGGTGTGCAAGAAATACTCCCTTAGATTGCGTCCCTAGTAGCAACAGAAGCAAGACAGGTTCGACAGATGTGTTTCACCCTATCTCTCGTGTGAAGCTGCCCTTTAATCCCCAGATAATAGAAGATGCTACGACGCCAAGCAACTGCGAAGAGGCTTGCCTCAATGACTGCTCCTGCACCGCTTACTCCTATAGCAGTAGCAAATGCTTTGTCTGGCACGGGGAATTGCTTGATGTCAGTCTGGACGACGCCATTGCCATTACTGGTCAAGATGTCCTTTACCTTCGTCTGGCAGCCAGAGATTTTCAAAGTTTGGAGGAGAAGAAGAAGAACAAACGAAAACAAGGAGCTATTGTTGCTGCAAGCATTGTTAGTTTTGGGTTAGTGGTGCTCATACTGTTGGTGGTGGTTTGGAGGAACAGATCCAAGTGGTTCAATGTGCAGTTACACGACACTCGAGGTAGTGGTGGAATTATAGCCTTCAGATACACTGATTTAGTCCGTGCTACTAAAAATTTCTCAGAAAGGCTAGGAGGTGGTGGTTTTGGTTCTGTGTTCAAGGGAGTGTTAGGCGAGTCAACTACTATTGCAGTGAAAAGGCTTGATGGTGCCCGCCAGGGAGAGAAGCAATTCAGAGCTGAGGTGAGCTCAATCGGATTGATCCAGCATATCAACCTAGTGAAATTGATTGGCTTCTGCTGTGAAGGTGATGAGAGGCTACTTGTGTATGAGCACATGCCAAATGGGTCTCTTGATGCCCATCTATTTCAGAGCAATGCAGTCATCCTGAACTGGAGCACAAGGTATCAAATAGCCGTAGGAGTTGCCAGGGCGTTATGCTACTTGCATCAGAGTTGTCGCGAATGCATCATACACTGTGATATTAAGCCAGAAAACATACTTCTCGACGATTCGTTTGCTCCTAAAATTGCAGACTTTGGGATGGCGGCGGTTGTAGGAAGGGATTTTAGCCGAGTGATGACTACATTCCGAGGAACGGCAGGGTATCTTGCCCCGGAGTGGCTTAGCGGAGTTGCTATTACACCAAAAGTTGATGTTTACAGTTTTGGTATGGTATTGTTGGAAATCATATCAGGAAAGAGGAACACACCAGAAGTAAACAGTAAGAGCAGTTATCATGTTGCGTTTTTGCCGGTGCAGGGCATCAGCAAGCTTGATGAGGGGGATCTACAGAGTTTGGTGGATCCACAATTACATGGTGACTTCGACTTAGAAGAGGCTGAAAGGGTTTGCAAAGTTGCATTTTGGTGTATCCAAGATAATGAATGTGATCGGCCGACAATGGGTGAAGTAGTTCGTGTTCTTGAGGGTCTCCAGGAGCTTGATATGCCCCCAATGCCAAGACTCCTTGCAGCTATAACAAAACGCTCTGATGCAGCTTTATTGTAATAATTCATCTTGCAGTAGGTATATATTTTTGTTTTAGCAAATTTGAAAGTTGTGCTATTGTTGAGCTAAAGGAATAAAAGGACAAGCTTGCAATTTATATTACATGTGTTCTCCCATTTGCCTATTCTAATTCAGAAAAAATGCGGCAAATCTAGAACTATGTTTATGTTTATTGATGGAAGAGTCGACACATTCTTAAATTGAAGGAAAAATTGATGTGATATTCCACTGACTGCTTGCCTTAGAGATATGATATTCCACCTCTTTGCAGGTATGTATGTGTGTGCTGTCTGAGTTGTTCAGCTTTGTTATCTGGGGCAGAGCTTCTTGGATTCCTGTTTTATTTTAAAAAAAAATCAGAGGTCAAAGTGTCCAAGTTCGGTTCTTTCTGGTGAAGGAGAGCTTCAGCAATTTTTGGGGCTTTTCTTCTTGCTGCCTCTATACGTTCTTTGGGTGCCTTGAACATTCAGAATTAGAATTGTCGTCTGAGGGACCGAAAAGGCGACCAGACGGGGGGTGAATGGGAGCCGATCAAAAATTCTCGCAATTAAAGGCTTGGCCTATGATCCCAAGTTCACACCCAACCCTCGAGTCCTAGGTAAAGTGTAGAGTAGCTATAGAGGAGCTACACTAACACAAAGCAGCCCTAGGAACACGCAAGAGCGACCGCAGAAGCAACCACGAAGAGCAGCACAAAAACAGCACGGTATAACTCACCGGTTGATCCGACGCTTGAGTTTGAATGGCGTCGGTTCAACCGACGAGCAGAGCCGGCAGCAGTCAAAGCGAGCACCGGTTGAACCGATGCAGAGGCTTGGACAGCGTCGGTTCAACCGACGATCCTGCACCGGATGATCCGACAAAATCGATTTAAACGTCGGTGCAGTTGTCCAGAGAAAGCTCAAAATGAACTTCTAAGCACCGGTTAAACCGACGATCACAAACCTATAGCGCCGGTGCAGTTGTCCAGAGAGATAGCAAAATGACACGTACTGAGCACCGGTTGAACCGACGTTAAGAAAATTCTATACGCCGGTGCAACGCTCAAAACAGCACACTACAGGTCAGTGAAAAAGTATCACCGGTTGAACCGCTGCACAAGAGAGAGAATGCACCGGTGCAACCAGACGAAGAACAGAAAACCCTAATGTGCGAGAAACCTACTCACCGGTTGATCCGACGCATCATATCACAAGCGTCGGTTTAACCGGTGATAGGAAAAACCCTGGTCGTGCCCAGAAACGATTTTTCAGCCTGCGTTCTTTTGCAAACGTGGTGATTGGAGGACCAAATCAAGTCAAAATCTCACCAAATTTTGCAGGCACGATCACAAAGACCTTGTGAACATACCCACCAAAGGAATCGACGAATCACTCCATGGTTTGGGAGGAATCGAGGAAATTCCGATCAAGAACGAGGTTTTCTCTAGAACTCAAGAACTTCGAATCGAAAGAGCTCGTGAATCCTAGGCGTTTGGCACTAAGTAAAGAGCGATGGATTCACCACAAAGAGCTCGGAAAGCCACCAAAATCTCGTGCACCAAAACTCGTCAAACCAAAAATGAAAATCATCACACGAGAGGAAAGCGACCCATGAATTTGACACAAGATCAAAACCCCGGAGGGCACAAGGAGGATAGGGCCTCCTTTTCCAATCAAATTCAATACAAGGTCTCAAAAATCCATCCCTTGAATTCTACCCTAGAGAAGAGAAAGGGAGGAAGAGAGGAAGGAGGAGGAGGCGCCAGGCAGAGGATGGTGGTGTGTGTTCTGTCTGTGTCTAGCACCCAAAAGGAGAGAGGAGAGGGTGAGGGGTATTTAAGGTGCCCACGCAGGGGTCCAAAATACCCTCGACTCAAACTAGACACCAAAAACGCCCGTAGGGGCAAAACTGGAAATATGTACACGATCTCATCCGACGGCGGAGTTCCTTTCTTCGACTTGAAGTCTTCTCTGCGATGCCGCCACGTGGATGAAGATCCGGTTCGCGGTTTTGGGGGGTCCGCGAAACCCGGGTAGGTGGCCGGTTTTGAGAAAAGCACCAAAACTCCACGCGCGGGAAGATTCCCGCCTCCACGCCGTGGCCCTAGACGCTGTTCCTGCCTCGGCCTTCTGACGGCCCTAGACGCCGCCCGACGCCCGTCACCTCCTCACCCGCAGCGAGGCCCTAGACGCCGTCGACGCCCGTCGCCTCCGTCAGTCCCGAGACCGACGCCCGTGCCTCCACGACTTGGCGTAATCAACTGTCGTCCGCCTCCTTGGTTTTGTGGCGCAAACCAAGAAACCCGCATTCCGCCGCCGCTTGCGCCGTCGATCCAGGAGTGGACGCCACAGCTGCCACCCGGCACGAGCTCTGGTCCCGGCTGCCCTTCACTGCCATCCACCGCACGGTCCATCGGCCACAACACCTCCACGGCAGCTCTCCGTCGACACTTGACGCCCGTGTACCTGCAATCAAAGACCAAGCACAGGATCACACCGCACGGTTGACAATTCACTCATCACAAGCAGGATAGAGTACTCAACATTCCTCAATCTCCCACTTGATGAGTGCATTGTCAACACACCACAAACGAACCAAGATTGAAACAAAAACAGTGAAGAACAAAGAAGTAAGAGAGAACTTGAACAAGTGACAAAAGCTCGAAAGAAGCAAGAACAAGTCACTTGACCAAGCAAAGATCGATTCCCTCAGACAAGGGCAACGACTCGACGCAATTGATCAAACACAGGCATGACTCCTCAAAGACAGAGGCAGGGCTCGACACAGTCATGCAGAAGTGACGAGGAAACCAGGAGCCAAACAAAGCACAAAGCAGAAACTCCCCCTGAAATGCATTTCCCCCTCACTAGTGCAACTCTCACCACATGTATGCACTCTCAAAACCCCGTGCACAACAAGTTTTTTGGATCTCTCAAAAATCAAACAATTCTCCCATTGTTCGATCACTAAAACTTCTCCCCCTTGTTGGCACATGCACACATCAAGGCTAAAAAGACCTAACGCTCCCCCTGAAACTGAGACTCCCCCTGACAATATGCTATGCAATGAGTGCAATGCAGGAGGTGTAAGTGAAAGCATTCAAGGATACAAGGATATGAGCAACAACTAGTCATAAGCACATGTGCATCCATAAACGAAACCTGCATCTAGCTCAACAGGGTATATCAAATCAGTCTAGAGCTAGGCAAGTTCAGTTTAGGAGAAATAAAAGCATCACCCTTGATCTAGCACTAGCAAGTAGGGAATGAAGGACAGTGCTAATCAAACTCATACAGGTGAGCCACAAACATCCAAAGCAGGTTATAAATATTGATTTTGCAATCTCATTATATCAAGCAATTTAATGTCAGGTGTTGAAAGATTGTCATGCTTTACTTAGCAACGAGACCAAGCCTATGCCAAAGGCAATCAGAACCTTAAGGCACTCGTTTCAGTCATGCACAGCCTTGCCCGGGTTCTCACAAGTGCAAAGTGAGCCGCCCCGAAAGCTCGATCAGTGCGACAAGCAATCCCACCTGGATCTTTCCATTCCATTTCAAGCACAATTCAAGCAATTTTATCAATTTTAGATCATGTCAAGTATGAATTGCTGAACGAAAAGCTACACTAGCATGAATGAGATAGCAAAGCATATCAACACGCCCTAACAAGCTAGTAGCCAAGATATGGTGACCATGTTTTCAAATTTTCAAATCAAAATAGCTTAACTCAGATGAAGTCATATACACAGTGGAGCAAGCTATACATGATCACATTTATAAACTCACACTAGGAAGCACTAGGAGGTCATAGCAATGTATATAAGAATGCTAGTGCAAGTGAGGCAATGCAAAATGCATAAATGTACAATGCATATGCACAATGCAACTACCAAACCTAGAAAACTAAGAGAAGAACAATAAACCCTACAAAGCTAACCAAAGAAAAGTCAGCGATCAAAAGGGGTAACAAACCCCAAGCTCCCCTCACAAGCGAGCAAAGGTGTCCTGCTCAAGAGGTTTGGTTAGGATATCTGCGGTTTGCCTCTCTGAAGGGACATGGATCAAGTCTATGTGGCCTCTCTCATGATTGTCTCGCAGGAAGTGGAAAAGGATATCTATGTGTTTGGTTCTGGAGTATAGGACATGGTTCTTTGCAATGCTAATAGCAGACATGTTGTCTATAAAAATGGGAACCCTATCAAAACTCAGTCCATAATCCTGCAAGATTTGTTTCATCTATAGGATCTGGGAGCAACAGCTAGCAGCGGCAACAAACTCAGCTTCTGTGGAAGAACGCGTTACGCTAGCCTGCTTGCGAGAGGACCAAGACACCAAAGATGTACCGAGAAATTGACAAGTGCCGGATGTCGACTTGCGATCCAACCGACACCCACCAAAATCGGCATCAGAAAAGCCCACCAAAACCAGAGAAGAATCCGCAGAGTACCAAAGTCCAAACTCAGGGGTGAATTTCAGATATCTGAAGATGCGTTTCACCACCTGCCTGTGGGAGGTCCGCAGAGAAGCCTGGTACCGCGCACAAAGGCCGACGCCGAACTGAATGTCCGGCCGCGTTGCCGTCAGGTACAGGAGAGAGCCGATCATGCTCCTGTACTCCTTCTGGTCCACCGCCTCACCGTCCAAGTCCTCATCAAGCGCTGTCGATGTGCTGATCGGAGTCGGCTGAGGAGACAAGTCACTCATGTTGAACTTCCGCAGCAAGTCCCTGGTATACTTGGCTTGATGGACAAATGTGCCCTGAGGAGTTTGCTTGATCTGCAGCCCGAGGAAGAACTGCAGCTCACCCATCATACTTATCTCGAACTCCCTGGACATCTGCTCATAAAATTTGGAGACAAGAGCGTCAGAAGAGCCACCAAAGATAATATCATCCATGTATATCTGAACTAATAGAAAATCAGTGCCAGATCACATGAGGAACAAAGTTTTATCCACACATCCCATTTTAAAACCCTGAGCCAGCAAAAATGTTTTTAGTCTATCATACCAAGCTCTAGGTGCCTGTTTCGAACCATAAAGTGTTTTCTGAAGTTTATAAACACGGTTTGGAAACTTGGGATTTTCAAAACCAGGGGGTTGTTTCACATAAATCTCTTCTTCGATAAAACCATTCAAGAAGGCAGATTTAACGTCCATTTGGAAAATTTTAAAACCCTTAGAAGCAGCAAATGCAAGAAAAATCTGAATCGCTTCCAAACGAGCAACAGGGGCAAAAGTTTCCTCAAAATCAATCCCTTCTTTTTGGCAAAACCCCTGGGCAACAAGACGAGCCTTGTTTCGAACAACCAACCCATCCTCACCCTGCTTGTTTCTGAAAACCCACTTCGTTCCGATGAGATTACAAGCAGGTGGAGGCTCGACTAAAACCCAAACTTGGTTTCTTTCAAAATTTTCGAGTTCCTCATGCATGGCATTGACCCAATTAGAATCAGAAAGAGCGTGTCCAAAATCTTTGGGCTCAAAATAGGCAACAAACGTTGAATGAGTAAAGCCAGCGATACTTGTTACCTTGGACCGTGTGACTCGCTCATTTAGGTCACCTAGCATATGTTGAGGTGGATGACAACGCTGAATGTGTCGCGGTGCTTCCCTTGTCGAAGTTGCCTCCTCCTCAAACAAAGCTGGTGTCTCCTCAGGTGCAACTGGTGAAGGCTGAGTCACCTGCTCGATCGGCCCCCGGAAAGTGGATGTAGTCGGATCAGGGCCGTCTTCATCGTCCGAGCTTGTGGCGGAGGCGACTGGGTCCACAACACACGTGGTAGCCTCAGCATCACCCTCCGCAGCTTCTTCCTCCTCATCTTCAAAGATGGGGGTGCCGAGCTCATCTTCTCCTGCAACTTCAAAGACAGAAGCATTGCACGGTGCAGTCTCGTCGAAAGTGACTTCACAAGTCTCTCTGACGATGTTAGAATCAATAAGCAACACACGTTATGCTCTGGAATGAGATGCATAACTGAGAAAAATGCCATCAGACGAGCGAGACTCAAACTTATCAAGATTTCCTTCTTTCAGCACAAAACACCAGCAACCGAAAACTCTGAGATGGTCAACACGGGGCTGGCGTCCAAATCGCAACTCATAAGAAGTCTTGTGCATGAAAGCACGCAAGAAAATATGATTGGACACATAGCAAGCGGTATTGACCGGCTCAGCCCAGTACTTTCTAGGAGTCCTATGCTCATCGAGCATCGTCCTAGCCACCTCAACCAACGTCCGATTCTTCCGCTCTACAACCCCATTCTGCTGTGGAGTGTAAGGGGAAGAATACTGGTGTTCAAGACCTTGATCACTACAAAAGGTGTCAAAACGAGCGTTTTTGAATTCTATGCCATTATCACTGCGAATTGCTCTCATGGCCTGGGGTAGCTCGTTTTTCAACCTCAAGATCAAGTCTCGAACAAACTTGAAAGCCTCATCCTTAGTTCTCATGAAAAAGACCCAAGAATAGCGAGAAAAATCGTCCACGATCACAAGAACGTACCACTTCCCACCAACGGACATCACCCTAGAAGGACCAACTGTGTCCATGTGTAGCAACTCTCTAGGGTGAATGGTCATCACCTGATTAACAGGCGGATGAGAAGTAGCAATCATCTTCCCGTGGTGACACGGATGGCAAACAAGGTTTTTTTCAAACTTCAATTTGGGCAATCCTCGGATTTGGCCAAGTGAGCTAAGTCTAGACAACAAGTCGAAGCTCAAATATCCAAGTCTCCTATGCCACTTCCACAGATCAGAAGAAGGACTAGCCAACAAACAGCAAGAAGGGCCAAAAGGAGTTCCAAAGAAATCGACCAAGAAAACTCGGTCATGAGGAACGATCCGGCAAACCAGGTCTCCTCTGGAATCCAAAACACGAGAACAACCCTCCTTGAAGCGAACTTCAAACCCCTTATCAAGAAGTTGCGAAACAGAGAGCAAATTAAAGCCAAGATTCGAGACCAAAGCAACCTCTCTCAGGGTGAAGCGATCAGAAACTCTAACAGCGCCAACACCACGTACCTTGCCCTTACCATTATCGCCAAATATGATGTATTCTTTATGGCGCGTTGGGGTGAGGCTGGAGAACCATTTGTCATTGCGGTCATATGGCGCGAACAACCGGAGTCCATGATCCACCTGTTCTCCAAGCCTCCAACCTGCACATCAGTAGTGAGACAAAGGGTGAGCAAATGTCTCAACACTGGGGTTAGCAAAGTGTGAAGCAAACCAATGTCGAGCCATTTGCTCTACAGAAGGGTTAGCAAAATCAGTAAAAGCGTATCCCCTGTCCCGTCTACCGTGAGGCTGACGACCACCACCGCGAGGAAAGCGTGGTGCATCGTAACCTCCTCCAAAGCCTCGGTCCCGTGGTCCATAGCCGTACTGAGGACGACCAGGAGCACGACCGGCAAAGCGACCACCCACTGGAGCATGGTAACCACCACCGTCTCCCTGTCCTCTACCTACACGGCGCGCCCTAGCATCTTGCCTAACGCCACGCCGAGGAGAACCATGCACCCGAGCAGAGTACATGTCCGGGTTGCGTCTCTCCTGCTCACGCCTCACAACCCGCTTCCTCCTGAAACAAAACTCCTCCAGGTGACCTTCTATGTCACAGAACTCGCAGTGGTACCTCACCTCTCTCTTGGGTGGTGGAGGCCTCGCCTGCGGACGGGGAGGAGCAGCCCCCTTCTTCTGGGCAACCTGGGCTGTAGCAGCAGGGAGCGTATCAAGCGGATTCCTCAGCTCATTGGGCTTTCGAATCCAAACCTGCTTCTGTGGATGTGCTTTCGATGGTTCTTTAAGCACACCATCCACGGGGTCAACAAGCGAAGGCTGAGTGCTCGTGCTAGCAGTGTTTAGAGCACTTGGAGCTCCAGCAGCCTTGCCGATCTTACCATACAGCTTGTCAAAGTCTAACTTCGTGTATGTGTAACCGACCCCAAAACCATCACCACGCTTAAACTGCTTGATCATCATGCCCAACTGCGGCTCACTGCTAGAAACCCAACTCAGAATCGCCCTAAGATAGGTATTCTCATTCTCCAAGTTGGCTTTCTCTACCGCAAGATTATCCAATCAGAAATCAAACTAGGGCAAACATGACAATCAATAGGTGGGCTAGACTCCCCGACCTTAGTCTTCCCTAAAGAATTAATCAAGGCGTTCTTCTCATCTAGCTCCGACCTAAGCGTGGGACAAAGCTTACCCGCACCAAGCAAAACAGGCTTAGATCTAAGCTCCTCTAGCTCACAAACAACAGTGGCAAACTTAGACTGCAAAGAAGCTAGATCAGACTTAAAAATGGGACACTCATCACATTCAAGCACATCACTAACGATGGGAGCATCCTTAACCAGTTCAAGCTCATGCTTGGCCTTGGCTAGCTCGTGAGACACGTCAGCTAGCGAAGTCTTAGCAACATCTAAGTTCGCGACGTTCTCATCATGCTTCGCACGGAGAGCAACAAGATCATTCATATGAGATATGCAGCCAACGCACTCATCCTCACCAGATTTCTCTCTAGCGCAAGCCAGCTCAGCCCTAAGCTTTCTACGCTCTCTAGCTGCTTCCTTAAGCAGCCTCTTCTGGTTGTCGAGAGCGGCGTACAACTCCCTAACCTCAGTATCAAGCAGTTCAATAGTGGAGTTTACCTCTGAATCACTCTCAGATCCAGGAGAAGAGTCGTCGTGCGTCGGTGGAGCATGTCCACCTGAAGACGCACGAGCACCATTGGCTTCACCCGCCATGGTGCAGAAACCATTGCGCCGACCGGCCGCCAAGCAAAGGCCGATGAAGCCGGTGGCATCCTTGTCCCGCTTCTTCTTCTTCTTCTTCTTGTCGTCATCGTCAGATGTCGATGAAGAAGATCGGTGTCGGAGCTCTTGTCGAGGTCGCTGAGCTGCGCCAGGAAAGCCTTCCCCCGCTTCTTGGCCTTGTACTGGAAGCGCTTCTTGAGCGACTCCTTGTCGAAGCATCCTCCCCGGTCACGACTGCGGTGCTTGTGGCGCCGACGCTCCTTGTTGGAGCCTCCCTCGTCGCGGTCGCGGTGGCGGTAGTAGTCGAAGTTGTTGTTCTGGCCACCGCCGGACTTCTTGGGGCAGTCAGCGATGAAGTGGTTCAGATCGCCGCAGTGGTAGCACCCGGGGTTCTTCTTCCTCTGCCTGTTGTGGTAGACACGCTGGAACTTGTTGATGAGGAGACACAAGTCGTCGTAATGTGGAGCTGTGTTATTTGTGTTATAAAATGTTTCAGCAAATTTGAAATATGTAATGTGGAGCTTTGCTATTTGTGTTTTAAAATTGTTTCAGCACATTTGAAAGATGTAATGTGGAGCTGTGCTATTTGTGTTTTATGGTGCATGCGGTCCCCTTTTGCCTATTGATCTTCTTATAATTGAGCTAAAATACAGGAAAACTAGAAATACGTGTATGCTTTATTGATGAGAGGGTTGACATATAACCTTAAATTTGTTAGAGTATATTAGGGATATCTTTATATTAGGTAGATTAGGATTGTATCCGTATCGTACTATATCTGTAGGAGAGGCTCTTGTCCTCCCAGTCATGTACCCCTATATATTTAGTCAAGACTCGGGCTAATACAATCCATCCATTATAAACATCTCTATTCCTCCTACAAAATTAAAGGAAAATTTGATGTCTGCCGCTACTACCTGCTCACCTAAGATATGTCACTTCTTTGCAGGCATGTGTGCTGGCCGAGTTGTACGACTAGGTTATCTAGAGCATGGTTTTCTGTTTGTTCAGCTCTGCTATCTAGGGCAGAGTTTCCTGGAGCAGGTGTTTTCAGAATGTCAAAGGGTGTGATTGGTTTCATAGCCAGCAAGCTTGGCCGACCCCAAAATCATGCCACAACAAACCTGTATGAGGTTGGTGTAGGAAGTAGGTGTTTGGTACCCTTCAGTCAAGGGCGAAACTAGATTAGCTAATGCAGGAACTGGTAATCTTTCAAAAAAAAAGGCAGGAACTGGTGTTTAACTATCTCTCTATCAGTAATTGTGGTCATCATGTATCCTCTGCTTTGCTTTTGTTATTGACTGCAGAAATCAGGAGACATGATACGCATGAATGCATAACTGATTTGTTGCGGGATGAAGAAAAATGCAATGCAAGTCAGCAAACAGAACACAATGGGCAGTAGCATAATTTAGTAGCATCTCCGAACCCACATAATCATTTACCTCCTGTACTAGAGCAGAGCCACTTGCTGTCCAATGAAATTCAGAGCTGTGAATTTTGAAGAACATCTATGTCTGAAGATACAACAATGGTATTTCTGAAAGAATCTCCCTCCAATTCTCTTTCAGTGAAATGAGCATATGATCAGGTGCGATGTGATCTCCCAACTTTATTCTTCTTCGGAGTTCATGGCTAAGATTCCATTATGCAGAGGTGGAAAATGTGCAGTTGATCAGGTGTGATCTGTGCTTTGATTTTCCAAGGTGAGGACTGCAAATTGTGTCACGACGTAACTGGAACAGTGCAGTAATTACCAGTTGGTCTCGATTTGGCCGGTCCCTCTGAGCCAGCGAGGAGAGCTCACCGCGATGACACCCGGCGCCACCGCCGATAGGAGAAGCAGAAGCCATCCTATCGCCTTCCGCCGTCAATCGCCGGAGTCCCGCGGCAACAGGTTCCCTTTCTTTCGCGTTTCAGTTGGGCTTGCTGGGACCTAGGCCCACTCCGGGAATTTTTTCTTTTTTATATTTAAAAAAATCAAAATTTCAAAAATATATATCCATTTTGAAAATTTTCAAAAATACCCCCGGTCCCCCTATGGGAGGGCGACAGGCCCTAGATGTATTTTTTTCTTCAAATTTGCAACGAGGTCCATGGCCGAAAAAAAATGAAAGGGGGGCCTGTCGCCCCCCCCCAACGGGCGACAGGGGCATGTCGCCCACCCCAGGGGCGACAGGGTCCCCCCCTATATAAGCCCTGGCCGCCATTACCTTGTCATTTGAGCCTAAAAATTCAGAAAAAAGAGAGGGGTGAGGAGAAGAAAAGCGGCGAAGCTCTGCCGAATTCCGCACTTGTGATCTACCGGTAACTTCCGTATGAATCCGTTGATATTGTATAACAATTTAATTTAATTAGCGGATTAGCAGAATTAGATTTGGTGCTTTAGAACACTCGTTTAGTATTACAATTTGAGTACTTTTACAGACTTGTTTTTAAATTAATTATGCATTAGAATAGAATTATGACAGTACCTTATTGATATTGCAGCATAAGACAATAGAATTATGACAATACCTATATTTTCACGCATCGATTTGATATACGATATGTGCATTATTTAAATCATTGTTCGTCATTTGGCGCACCACACTATAGCGCCAATGTCTTCGTTAGGATCAACCTACATTCCGTGGAGCAAGTGTGTAGCCACCGTACCTGAAGGAATTGATGTGTCAATGTGCTTCTGCGGTTCGTTATGCAAGTTCATGCAATCTGAGGTTTTAGGAGATGACTACGGCATGAGGTTCTTTATGTGTGAGAACTACGAATATGATCCACCTAAGCGATACGGCAAAGACCGGACCAAGGTAGCAGGACAACATACACTATTTTTCTTTGTGACCTAACATTGAGTTATGATTCTAACTTTTGTTGGACAAAGTTTCCTCCGTCTCTTTGTGATTTTATGCAGTGGTTCGACACCGTGTAGTCGCAGCAGGCAAATGACTTTGTGGAACAACAAGCAAGGCGGGCTGCAGAACGTTGGCGCCGAATGAAGCACGAGGAACAGCAAGAGGAGAAGCGCAAGAAAGAGCAAGAACAGATCCGCAATAGGATGGAGGAGGTGGATC
The DNA here is from genome assembly GCF_016808335.1 of Panicum virgatum. NCBI lineage: Eukaryota > Viridiplantae > Streptophyta > Magnoliopsida > Poales > Poaceae > Panicum > Panicum virgatum. The sequence continues at coordinate 7,521,457 of NC_053147.1, forward strand.
GTAAGGCGGCGGCCGAACATGAAACTGACAGGGAGAGAAAACGAGAGAGGGCACGCCGTGCGAAGGAAGCCGGCCCCGAAGCAATTAGGAAGGGCAAATATCCTCGGTGCACTCAGTAGAGTAGTACCATGTAATCCCGGCATTTTATATTCCATAAGGCATGGTAGGTTTAGATGCAACAAGAAACTACCTTGTCGCGTGTACATGCCATTGTAATTAGTTGTTTATGTTTTCAATTGAGAGATTGACTCTGTGTGTTGTAACTTTTACCACTAAATTGCAGTTGTAGCCGGAAATCTATGAAATGTTTGAACTTGTCCTTAATATTTTCGGAGCTTTTCATGTCACTAGAATACTAAAAAACAAACATTTAATTAATATAACGATAAGAAATAAGAACTAAGAAATGCATTACATAATGTGAACCATCAAATTTTACATCATAATACAATGATAATGAAACACACATCACACATGCAGTGGCATGGCAGAACCCGTTGCTAACTACGGTAAACAGATTCCGGACTAACCTAATATGCCTTAGGTAATTTAAAAAAACACACAACAAACACAACGATGCAGCATGTCACTAGCACTAGGGTAGTCCTAGTAGCCGTACCCCCACGTAGCAAACTGCGTTGAGCCTTCTCCGCAGTATCCACCCATTGCAGGTGGTGCAGGCGGTGGTGCCGGAGGCGCAGGGCCCTTCTTCTTGTGACAATGGCAGTTGCAGTAAGGAATAGTGTATGGTACATCCTGTGAACCGGCAGCATTGCTGGTATCATCATTTTCGTCGTCTTTGTTACCCTCGCTCACTTCCTCATAATGGTTCACCTTGCATTCCAGATCAAAGATCTTTATCTGGAGGTACTCGATGAACTCCTGAACAGAATCAATTGGTGCAGGATCGACCCACCTAGTAAAACCACAGTTTTATGGAGCATCGAAAGACTGCAAAACAAATTTCATGTAAGGTGTCTCATTGAAGATAAAGAAATGAAACAACCGAGTATTACCCATGCGTGTGGACATTAACGCCGACCGCCATCCATCCCGTCGGTGCACATCTGCACTAAGCAGTCCTCACCATGTCTGCATTTTGGCCATGGTTCTCTACGGCTATCATATTGTCGAAGAGGAGTTTCATTGGTAAATTCACTCTTGTGCTGTGGCGGAAACTCAAACACTAGTTCCGGAAAAGAATCAGGTTCAAGAGGCCCCTCCCATATTATGGGGTCTCCCTTTCTCCCCTCTTTTCCTTTCCCAAAACCGTAGTAATTCTTCCCGCTAGACCCACCTCCAGACATTGGGTATACAATGAGTTTTGGTGTTTGAGTGCTGCTGGGAGTTCACAAACTTCGGAGTTTTTATAGGCGCACAAAGATATGATACCCAGAGTGTGGAGTGTAAATGCACCTAAAAAGCCTACATGACAACACAGTGAAGAGGCTAGCTGACCTAACACTGAAAAGGCTAGATTCGATTCTCGAAATGACTACTCGATGCATCTCTGTGCATGCAGACTCACAGCACTGCATTGCTGTCGCTCGGTCGATCGCGCCTAGATGCCGCCTTCCCCACTACACGCCACAGACCTTCGCTGTAGAATGACAGGTCCGTCGTCCTCGCCAGAGAGACTGCTTTGAAGGTGAGCTGGTGTGGTTGCCATGTTGTCACATCTTTTTGAAATGGTGGAAGGGCACTGCTATTGGGTTGTCGTCTTTTGTCACGTATGTCTGGGCAAAGAATACGACATTTGGGAAACCCGTGATCGCCGTGCTGAGCAGTGGCAACCTGTGATCTCGTACTTGCAGCTAGATACACTATGGTTCCTATTTTGAGCTATTCGAGCGTGTAGTCGTCATCATCGTCGGCGGGATCTCGGCCGCTAACTCCTACCGCACCTAACTTGTCCTTCATTAAATCACGGAAAAAATTCGCAAGAACTTCCCTTATTTTACGAGCATTATGGAACCCACAAACATAACAAGTTCACATCAATAGTATCTATAGAAATAAATAACAAGTAAACTAGCACAATCATAAACATCGGATACAAATAAGCGGTCCACAGCTATCTCATTATAAATAAACATCAGAGATACAAACATCAGATATATCTAACCACCCCTAGGGCGTCAGACCCTCTTAGCCCTCTGCTGGGCACGGACATGGCCCTCGGAGTAGGTGAGAACATCCGGAGACCTCACCTGTCGCTCAGGATGCGCAAGGGGCTACGGTGTCTGCTGCTGAGAGATCCCAAGTGGTGCTCCTCCTAGCTGTGAATACCCCAAGACATCGGGGTCACCTTGCGCGGTAGGCTCTTCTGGAGTCAAGCTGTCGAGGTCGTCTAAGGTGAAGCCCTCGTTATCTGGTCGAAAGGAGGAAGAAGAAGGTCCGGCGCCCGCATCGGGGTAGAATCCTACGCTCCTGTCTTTCGTCATGACATGTAGAAACCGAAATACGAAACATAAACTAACCTGTGTATGCCGGTATCTGTGGCCCCGGTACCATCCCTGGATACAGTCCGCCAACTGGTGTTGTCCCTCTAAACATTCCAGTATGGCCGAACGCAGTAGCTGGATCGTATCCTATTTGTGATATTAGTAAATATATAGGAACACTTGATCTAATTTTAAAGAGATATGTATGTTACCTGCACTTGGGAAGAACTGCGACGTCGGCCCGTGCACGGTCGACGGACACGGGAACGACGACGAGGCCTGGGACGACCCGTGGCTGTCTTCGTACTGCACACGGCTTCCCAAGTTGTGCACTACCTGACGCAACTAGTCACGCTGCCTCGACCATGCCTCTGTCTGCTCAAATTTAGTCATTGGGGATCCGGCACGTACCCTCGTCAGGTAAGTCGAGCAATCCGTCTCCATCATGTTGCAAAGGCGAAACTGCATCCATTCAGTAAAGGTTAGAAACACATGAATTATCTTATGAATATTAATATATATATATATATATATATATATATATGCAAATATGATCAAGAGACTCACCGCGCCAGCTAGTGCCTCCACGTGGTGCCGGGCATAGCCATCCTGAGGCCTCGTCTGGTGTGGCTGCGGGTGAGTGTCAACATAAACCAGATGAGCCCGAGTCCGGGGTAAGTACCAGGTGAGGTAAGCCCTAAAGGAGCTGTCTGTGTGTGGTCCTGTTGGATGGACCAAGTGCTCATCTGCCTGTTCCCAGTGGTCCACCCACGGCTGCATCTTGGTGAGCCAATCATCAGTGCACGGCAAGCCATTCCTTGACAACCTACAAAAGTGGACCATGAAGAATCGTTAGATTCGACACGAATGTGTGAGGCAAGTTCATTCATAATTACCTGTGGTCCTGGCGACTGACACGCTCCAATGCGGTGGGCACCGGAAACTCCAGGCACTGCCCAAACTGTCTCCTGACTCTCCAGGGGCAATATGCCTCAACCGCGATGTCATAAACCAGGATGGCTGTAGTAAGCCACAGGCTCGCATTCGCGGAGCAGTGCGAAGACAGGTCTGCTGGTGCACGGGTAGCCACAGCCTCCGGGCTGTAAGGCTCCCAGACAATGTCCTCGGGCGTCAGCATGTCGAGCTCCGAAACAAACTCAGGATATGCGCGTCTAACCTGCGCATGCGCCCAGGACCTCTGCATTCCGAATAAGTAAAATTAAAAGTGAGCTAATGCATCATGTAACAATGAATAACAAAATTAGATTTGTTGCGAACATACCTGACGCCAGATCCAGATAGTTCCCATAGTGGGCCTGTCGTCCTCCTCGTCGCCGTACATGGCCCCGTGGTAAGGCTCGTGGCTGACCAAGGGCCGACCAACGGCTAGCCTCTCATACGACCAAAGCTGTAGCAGTAGTGGGCACCCTGCCCGGATAGCGTTCCCATGTGTCTTCATGCAGCCGTCGCAGAGTCCACGATAAGTGGCTGCAAGTACCGCCTCACCCCAGCTGTAGGGCGGTACGTCCTCGTCCCCATCCACAATCTTCCGTGCATACGGAAGGAGAATCCTATCGACCGAGTTGCCATGAGTGTTGTTGAACATGATGTAACCAAACAACCAAAGTAGGTATGCCTCCAGCGATCTGGTCACACTGTACTCGTCGGCATCCGCATCCAACAGGGCAAGATGCATAAACAATTAAGATTAATGGTTTCAACTGACAATGGAACATGTGAATTGTAACAATTAAATTTAAATATGGAATGAATACGTACTGTAAACTGTAGGAACCATGTCTTTGAAGGACCTGCTGCTCGCGGGTGCGGGTTGATCGGACCTGCTTCTTCCACGCGGTCAACCAGGGCAAAACGGGCCTCCAGGTCATCCTTCCACGAGGCCGCCACCACACGCAGACATACAGCCTCCCCGACGATAGTGAGGCCGAGGAGGTAGGCCACGTCCTGTAGCGTAGGAGTCATCTCCCCACACGGGAGGTGGAACGTGTGTGTCTCCGGCCTCCATCTGTCAACGAGCGCCGTCAGGAGGGATCGGTCGAGCTGAATAGGCCCACCCTCGACAAGACGGCTCAGAGTCAGTAGACCGGCCTCACGTAACCTGCAATAAACAAAATTGTCGAAACAAAGGAATACCGACCAATACATAAGTGATAAACAATAATATTTCATTACATACCTGTCACACCAATCGTGGTGTATAGAGATCGTCTCCCCGGGTGGACGAGGACGTAGCACCTCTAGGGCTCGGTGCTCAACTGCTGCAAAGTAAGACATGTGGCTCGAGTCGATAGCTGGGTCTAGCAAGGAGTCCATCTCCATACCTGCATTCAAAAATATATGAGAACCCATAGGTACATATATGTTTCATACAAACTGGACGCGTAATATTTATACATTACAGATAGGTTCGATACAAACTCCACGCACGATTACTATATATTACAGATAGGTTCGATACAAACTCCACGCACGATATTTATACATTACAGATATGTTCCATACAAACTGGACGCACGATTACTACATATTACAAATATGTTCAATACAATTGTGGATCATGACACTGAATGCCTTCGACGAGCAATTCTCGCCGATGGTCGTCTGAACGTAGGAGGTGCTCCATCTCTGGGATTTCCGGAAGGACCGGCGTCAGCAGCATCATGAAGTGCATTCTGAGGACACTTCTTGTAGTTGTGACCCAATTCTCCACATTGGCTGCAACACTTTTGTGCCTTGCTTGCTTCGGACTCGTCCATACCATTGCGAATATGATGTGTATGACGGCGGCCTTTGCCTTTCTTAGTGGCTGGATCAGGAATAAACATCTTATTCTCATTATCCTGAATGAAAGGCCCCACTATTCCAATCCCGTATACCTCATGTCCCCAGGTGGATACAGCTGCTTCCTTGCTGAAGTAAGGTGAAACAAATACTCCTAGATGCAACCCAGACTCTGCACATGCCGCAATGAGATGCGAGCATAGCAAATGTAATAACTTAGGCTTCATGCAGGAGCAGAAGGCTTTGTCATCTACTATAATCAAACTCTCCTGTACCACCCTATCTCTACGGATACCACGACCAGTTCTATCCTTGCATATAACCTCAAATCTATGCTCCATTGTACCTGTCGATATGACACGGAGCAGTTTGGCCTTTTCAATCTTCTCTTGCATATATTGTGTCACTCTTGTACAAAACTGAATTTGGGAGTTGCTGATATTTATGCTTGCAGCCATGTAACGCTCTCTGAAATACTTCATGCACCCATACATGATGAACTCAACAATTTCCACAAGAGAAAAGACACAACAAGAACGCATAACCATATTGAAACACTCTGCATATTTCGTTGTCTGAATACCATACCGTATTCCGTTGGTATCATAAAGGAATGACCATTTCTCCTTAGGTGCACCTCGAATCCAGTGTGAAAATGGCTTCTCAATTGAATCCCTAGCCTCTGCAGCCTGACTCGTGCCTGTTCCTGATGCCCTTACCTTCACTAGCTCTGCAGTCAACTGATCAAGCATCTGCCATAATGCATTGAATTTTCTCTGTTGATTTTGGGTGCACAACCTCTTAAACAGGTTCTTAAGATCCTTGTTCTTGAAGTGGTCATAGAAGTTTGCACCCATATGACTAATGCACCACATGTTTTGGATATCGGGCCACAATGGAGGCGTTGTCGCAGTTCCACGTTGCAATTTCAGTATTGATTGCAGCAGACCTGCATGCCTATCACTAATAAGGCACACATCTGGACGTGCAGCAACAACATGAACCTTCACTCGTTCAAGGAACCAATACCAACTGTCTACGTTCTCATTCTCAACAAATGCAAATGCGAGCGGAACTATTTGGTTGTTGCAATCTACCCCGATTGCGGTGAGTATCTGACCTTTATACCTTTCAGTCAGAAATGTGCCATCAATGCAGATCACCGGAAGACAACACTGAAATGCTCTAACACAAGCACCTATGCAAAAGAAGTCTCGTTGCATAATTCTTTGCCCCCTAGTCACGGCTGGTACGAGGTATGTGTCATAAAAGCTTCAAGGATTTCTAGCAGCAACCTGGGATAACATACGAGGTAGGTTATCATATGATGCCTCGTATGTGCCGAATCGCATCTCTAACACCCTTTGTTTAGCCCACCATGCCTTCAAATAACTAATGGTGTACTGGTAAGTCTGCTCAATGTGTCGAACAATCATTTTTGGCTCATAATTTAGATTGTCCATAATCAACCCATATATTTGCTTTGCAACAAAGTCGCATGATATATTACGATACGATGGAAGAACTTCTGACAGCAAACAAGTGTGCTCTGTCACAATGGAACAATTCCAGTTCGACTTCCATTTTCCCTTGAATGCATGTACTCGCCATGGACATCCATCATTCACACACTTCACCTCATATTCTTTACTGCCAAACTTTATGACTCTGAATTCTCGTTTCAATGATATTGCCCATAGTCTCACATCATCTTTTACGGCTTCAATGTTTGGATATGTTGCACCTTGCACTACCTCATTCCCTCTATACTCCCACTCCTGATTTCGTAAGTCTTCTGCGACATGACTGACAAAACCATGCTCCTTCCACTCTTTTGGCAATGAGTATTGCTCGTCATCAGATGAGCCCTCATATTCTTCCATCTCTATTGCGGTTTGGTCTTCTGCCTCCATCTCGTCCACAATGATATGTATCCTCTCTCCCTCATCAGCAAGGCCCTGTGGTCCCATGTTTTGGTTCTCTATCTCTTCTGACTCATCTTGCTCAACATAATTGGTCTCTCTTCGAATACTCGGAGTTGTTTGATCTGCACCATGTTGGATTTGATTTTGTGTTTTCTCCCGGATTTGAACAAGGATGGCCAGAGGCCACCCACGCTCTAGAGCTGCTTGCATGTACTTCTGCCAGTCATCAGTGTTGTGTATCATCATCAATTCCCATAAATCACTTTCTACCTCCCAATTAACAAGAGACTGGACGGTCATCACATGTGTCAACGGATCAACACGGAACCCACGCTGCAGCCACTTACATATGGAACCAAAACTCCTTTCTAGAGGTTTATCTATGGCGCTAGATGTGCACTTAAAGGCAGAAATGTCTACTCCATTTGGCCCATACAAAACATTGTAGTCACCATAACATACTTGAAACTGCATCTTGCCCGACATATCTGTATATCACAGAATACTTATCAAGTTATACTCTTTACTTCACTACCTTATTTAATAATCCGTAAAAACTAAGTATGGAATTCAACTACAACGTATAAGTATTCATAACTACGTGATGACACTCAAATTTTATACTGCATATGCCAAATTCTATTCTAAATCATAATTAATTTATAAACACGTCTCTAATAAATGCGTAGTACTAATTTTCTAAACTAATTTACTACTACGTAACTAAAGTATCATTAAACTCCTACTTAAATGGTTATACTATAGCACTAATTAAATTAAATTAATCTACAATACCAATGGAAAAATACATAAACTAAATGTACTAACCTGCAGATCACAAGTGCGGAATCCGGCATGGCTTCGCCGCTTTCCTTCTCCTCACCCCTCTCTTTTTTTCTGGATTTTTGGTGGAATTTTCGGGCTCAAATGAGGAGAGAACGGAGTCGGATGGTTATATAGGGGGCATGGCCCGGTCGCCCGAGGGGGGGGGGGGGCGACAGGCCCCCCTTTCATTTTTTTCGGCCATGGACCTCGTTGCAAATTTGAAGAAAAAAAATTACGTCTAGGGCCTGTCGCCCCCCATAGGGCGACCGGGGGTAGTTTTGAAAATTTTCAAAATGGACATATATTTTTGAAATTTTGATTTTTTTTAATATAAAAAGAAAAAAACGCCCCACTCCGGACCTGGTTGGCTGCTTTCTTGCCTGCGAAATTCCATTTCAATAGCCCATCCCCATCCCGCGTGCCCCGTCGAGCTCCCCAGTACGCCGAGCCTAGCTTCTCATGGGCCACCACGGGCGGTGGCGGGCCAGAAGTTTCGCACCTGGCTTCTGGCCCGCCAGGCGGTCCTTCAACGCTGCTGAACTCGCCAGCACAGTAAATCTCACAGCTCATCTCGATCATCACAGGCTAATACCAACTCTACCCCAAATTATGATTTATTTTAGCTTTTCTAAATCCATATATTTTCTATGCATCTAGATATACGCTATGTCTAGATACCTAACAAAAACTATGTATCTAACTGAGCAAAAAGTAAATTGTAATTTGAGACGGTGGAAGTAAAGTGCTACTCGTATGCTGGGATAAGCATGCTGTTACTCGCCAGCAGAGCGAGTTAAGCCGCGCAATCTCACAGCTCATCTCGATCGCTGGCTAGCAGCACAACATGACAGCGCGCGATAGTAATTAGCTCGATCAGCCACAGCTAATGGTTTCAGTGACAACCAAATCTGCCATTGACAGCACAGCTCGCTCCGCACTGCACCCAGCAGAGGCGATCCAGGACCTATAAAAATCGAAGCACGGCAGCCACGGTACTCGCAGCCAGGGTTTACCTTTTCGTTTTTTTTCCGAATCCCGCCGTTTGCCGGAAACGAAATTTCGGCCGAAATTTCGCCGAATTTCGCTAATTCCGAACGGAAAGAGAATTCAAATTCAAAAAACGAAATTTCGGTGAATTCCGACCGAAATTTCGGTGATTCCGACCGAAATTTCGGTGATTTCGACCGGAAAATGATGTCCGTTGTGATTTTCGTACTGTTCCCGAGGTCAAATGAAAAACTTTTGAATACCAACTTTGTTCAGTTTTTCGAGATCTACAACTTTTGTTTCAGGAACTTTTTCATTTGAGCAATGGTTTGAAAGTTATTTAATTATTTCAAAAACTACCAATTAAAAGTCTTGTCATTTCATGTGACAACTTTCATTTTCTCTCTTAGGCCTCAACTGGACTTTTATTATTCTTGTTATGGCGGATATTCCTATAAATTTTTAGGGACATTAGTTGATCCAATTGAAAGTTGTTTTAAATCCAGGACAAACATGATTTGAATTGGTTATCAATTCATGTGACAGTGTTTGAATTTTTTGTTTGATTCAATTTGTATAGAGAATTGTTAAAGCATTCTGAAAGGTGTGTTTTCCGGCAGTTTTCCAACGGAAAGTTTTTCCCTGCTCTATAGATGGTGACAATTCTCTTGTGGCCTAAGATTTTGGTCACATGCATACTGTGGATGCAAGAATTTGACCTTCTCTTCTTATCCTCGGGACTGGAATGGCGTCGGAGGAAATTCACTGGAATCAAGGTTACAGTCACCGACCTACTATTGCAATGCAAAGCTTTCTTCCACGAAGTGGGGGCAGATCAAAGGCCACAACTGACTTAATCTGCAGTTGCCAATGGAGAAGAATTGCCAATGGAATTTAACACGTATCAGCAATGACCACAACTTCAAAAAAAAAACTCCCAAGTCTCCACAGTTACCGGCTACAAAGCTAGAAGAAGAGCCAGATCGAGGGCCTGGTTAAGAATAATAGACTACAGCAGACAGAGGGCTTTAGCTGCCATCTCATTCGATCTCACCGCTACATACAAAAGAAAAGAGCTGCTAGATGATAATATAAAAGCAGATGCAAAAGGCAAAAGCGAAGCAAGATTGACGACGAGCCTAATTGGACAGCACGAGGAAACCAGATCTACTAGTCTACTGATGAGAGTATAGTCCACCCGGGCCGGCCGATGGATCATCATTCTAGTTGTAGGTATGCATATGAAATTGAATAGGTACCTCACCAATATCATGATAAACCAAAGTCTAGTTGAAGTCGAGGGGAGAAAACAAATTTTTGCACATGAAATGACGAGTCATTCAAATTACGGTTTCAAATGTTAATTTTAGCCTAGCAAATGATCTTAGATTTGAGTGTGTTCTAGTCCTATTTGCTTAGAAAAACACCTAGTTTTTTATCATATTTTTTACATATTTTTTTACAAATTTTTTTGAATTTTTGAATTTTGAAACGAAATTTACTGAAATTTACCGAAATTCCACTTCCCGGTAACTACCGAAAACGAAAAAAATACCGAAATTTCGCCGAAATTTCACCGAAATTTTGAACCCTGCTCGCAGCACAAGGAGAAGAGGAGGAGAGTGGTAGTCAACTAGTAGATCACAATTCACAACAGCCAGTTGCTATGGCCGCCAACAAGAACGTCGCGCCGGCGGCGGCGGCGGCGCTGCTGGTGCTCCTTCCGCTGATGATGATGCTGATGTGCACGGCGTTGGCGGCGCGCCACTCGCCGGTGGGGGCAGTCCACCTGGCGTCCTATCGGAAGGTTCCCAGGGGACCCGGCCACAGCCCGAACGACCCCTCGCCGCCGCCGCCATCGGCTGCCCTCGTCACTGAGAAGCTCCCGCCGCTGATCGACGAGGAGGTCGCATCGGAGCATCCTGCAGGGTACTCGAGACCACCGGCCAGAGACCCCATCGACGCACCGGAGCCGCCGGCGGAAGACTAGACAGCTTCCCGGTGCCGGACATGGAGCGTTGCTACAATAAACAAGTGAATGTGTATATAAGATTATAAGATAAGATTGTTCGAGAAAAGAAATGGAGATCGTGGAGTTATGTATCTTGAGGTGTTTCGGATGCATGCGCCACTGCTGTTGTTCGTTCCATGCTTCGTACAGCAACTGCGTTTCTGACTTTGTGTACGGGCGTGATGCATATCATACACTCCACTGAACGAGTGGTACTTGTGTCAGTTACTCCAGGGAAATAATTTTGCTTGCGTAAATGAATCAAATTTGCTGCGGTTTTCGATTTGCAGTTTGTTCCAGATTATTTCACCCACGCACGCGCTCTCGCCCCCATGACGTCCTTTACTCTATACACAGTCATGGTACTATAAAAAGTAAACCAAAATGTGATGTTAGTTGTAAACTTTTGTTGTTTTTCTATTTTTTTTAATCCTCTAAGAAAATTCAGGGGAAAAAACTTTTGCCGTCCTTTGGGGGGGGGGGGTACAAAACTAAACCAAATTTTTACTTGTCCTCGCGTATAGTGTGATCCATGTTCAGTGCGTCAATTCAGGATCGTATCAACTGCGTTTTATACTTTCTATCTATGTGCCCAAGAACCTGGTAGTATTTAGGCTGGTTGAGCAGATAGAATGCCCACGGTTAGTGGAATTACCTCAATAGACATGGTTCTATCCCAAGCTCTTCTTGTTCGTTGGTTGCAACTCACCCTACTAATGGTTTTGATTGAAATGGGTTTAATGGATTGAGTTTTGATATGGATTGTATTTGGGTGGATTCAAATGGCTTGTATTAGCTAATGGGGTGGGGTGGAGTGGGTTCTATGTAAATATGGATTGTAGTGGTTTGGGGTGGGCTGAAATGGATTCTTTATGCAAAATAGTATGATTATATATAAATGTCGGTCCGTAAGAACCGGACCTTAGAAATAAAACCTCGCGTTCACATTATAAAATTTTATCAAAATTGACTGAAATTTGTTGGAGATGGCTCAGTATGACTAGCAGCTATTTTGTGCAAAGCAGTGTGGCTAGAATTACACGTGGGTTCCGCATCAAGAGCCGGACCCTAGAAATAAAACCTCGCGTTCACACTATAAAATTTTATCGAAATTGACTGAAATTTGTTGGACATGACTTAGTACTCAGTATGACTAGGAGCTACTTTGTGCAAAACAGCGTGGCTAGAATTATATGTGGGTCCCACATCAAGAACCGGACCCTAGAAATAAAACCTCGCGTTCACACTATAAAATTTTATCGAAATTGACTGAAATTTGTTGGAGATGACTCGGTATAACTAGCAGCTACTTTGTGCAAAGCAGTGTGGCTAGAATCATATGTGGGTCCCACATCAAGAGCCGGACCCCAGAAATAAAACCTCGCGTTCACACTATAAGATTTTATTAAAATTAACCGAAATTTGGAGATGGTTTAGTATAACTAACAGCTACTCTGTGCAAAACGATGTGGCAAAATTTACACTATAATTTTTTTTTGGAGAAACAGGTTCTTATTGGATTGTAACCATAGTTTGGCTAATAGTTTATTACATCATAAACTGAAATGTTTAAGTTGGATTGGTTTGTGGTGGTAGTGGTTTGGAGTGGCGTGGGTAATATTAATTTCCCTAATGAGAATGGATTGGTGTGGATATAGTTTGGTTTTGAACCCATTTGCAGGGCTAGTTGTAACAGTGTTTAGCATAAGTCTCATGTAACAGTTGCTGCCAATGACAGCCCACACAGAAGGCTGGCGGCGTTTGAACTGGAGGTGCGACAAGACTTGCGCTCTCCGTTGCTGCCAAAGCCACCGAAGGCTGCGCGACCGACGCCCCAGCCAAACCTACAGAACAGACGCAACTGCCCAAGCGCAGCGCGCGCCTCGCCAACCACCCACTTGCGAATGTCGCCTCGTCTAAACGGGCTGAGATCATTCTGATGCGTCGTTTCCATGGCTTGCCGGAGGAGGCGTCTGTGAACACGGAATCTAGGAAGGCATACACACAACTCTACACCGAGAATCTTGCTGGTGACCACTTCGAGGCGATCCGAGACTTGCTGCCAGCGCTACGCTGCGCCAGCCTGCAGTCGGAGGTGCCCCTCGGTTGACAAGCTAACCCATGGATCTCTTTACCCTACTGTCGTGGAACGTGCTTGACCTCCAAAGCGGCATCAAGCTTGACTTCAAGCTGTGGTTTGACGCGGGAGCGAGTCGCCTTGGTTGTTTAAGACGCGAGTAGTACGCACAAGGGTTGGCCTAGTTAGGCGTCTAGTTCTGATCTTTCAGCTGCACCTCCCATTGTGTTTCTGTATTTGGCGTGAGCTTCAGTCCCCGCGTTGTTGTCAAACTCTACTTCTTCTTAATACAATGATGCACGGCTCTTCTGCGTATTGGAGAAAAAAAATCTCATGTAACAGTTGGCCTCACGAAACACGTTGTAATTCATTATTGATTTTTTACGAGCTGCAATACATTGATTTTATTCTTAAAAAATAGATATGCAGCTCTTTTACATATTCTAAGAAAATGTGTCTCACCCTCTGTCTTAGGAGAAGCACTACTTACATTGAACCTGCCATGCAAATGAGACGTGTGATATGAGATCATGGCGCTATGGTTAGGAGACATTCCTGGGCGGACCTACAGGGAACCCCCCCCCCCCCCCCCCCCCCCCCTCTCCAATTTTGGATGAAAGAGTGAAGAGAGAAGGAAGAAGAGAGTGAATATAGGGCCCCTCTACATTCACAGACTAATTCGCCACTGCATGCTCCCTCTACATCCAGCATGAGTTCAGCTCGGATTGATCTATTTGAATATTTGATTTAGTGCAAAAGCTTTCTCCAATTTTTTATTTGCCTGTTGTCAGAAACTTATTTACCGGCCTGTTCGGTTAGCTAGCCCAACGGCCGGAGCTGGCTGGAGGCACAGTGAACCGTGAGAGGGGATATGCGCCCAGCCAGCCAGCATCGGCTGGCCCGGCCAGCCGAACAGGGGCTATATTCGTCTAGCATTTCCTATTCCAAACAAGGCCCAATAAAGGTATATTATAGATCGACAATCTATTATTTTATTATTTAGCCAACAAACGGAGCCTCCACATTTGTTCTCAAGGCCTAAAATTTTCATATTAATCGGAAAAAATAGAAAAATAAAAATTACCCACCACTACCATTATGATAAAAAGTAGCCTAAAATACCCATGTGACTAATTTAAAATCACCCACCAATGAAAAATTAAATATAAAATATCATTTAGCTATGTATTAGTTACAAACATATACTATTAATAAAAACTAAAACTAACAAAAATGAATCAAAATAAAACAAAAATAAGAATAACTATATGAATAATATTATTAAAGCTCAACAAATCAAATTGTTATTATAGGTAGATTATATTTGAATTGTTTTAACCAACAATAAGATATAATTTATGATAATGAGCAGAGCGATGTATGGTAAAAAATAGTATAATCTTTAAGTAAGAATACAACATACGAATTTTTGAATTTTCAATACTAGCCGCGCAAATGCGCGGGCTGTACGTCTCGTGTTTCGAGTGCCACCAGGCCGAGCACAGAGACAAAATCATTCTGAAATTTGGTCTGGTCTGAATTGATTCGTTGCATGCCGCAGCGAAGCCAGAAGAATGGAAAGCAAAACCGGGCCCAGAGGAGAAATTTCAGCACGAGTGAATTTGGTGGATTAATTGGCGGTAATTACAGCAATTTTTTGGCATCAGTTTACTGAAATTACTGCTAGGAAACCGTTTCAGTGTTCAGCAGTCAACCTGCCATTTCCTCAACGCCAGAGACCCCCTATAAATACGTGCCCAAGGAGCGACGCCACGACACCCACGAACACCAGTAGCTAGCGATGGCCGGGCACAAGAACGCCGCGATGGCGCTGCTGCCGCTGCTCCTCCTGCTGCCGATGGTGATCCTCCTGCTGCTCGGAGGACTTCTCGGTGCTGCGGAAGGTTCCCACTGGACCCAACAACGCAACCAGCAACCCACCGCCGCCGCCACCAGTCTCCTCGAGCACCGGCGTCCAGGAGCGGAGCCAGGATTGAAATATAGGGGGGGGACAATTTAGATCAGGGGGGCCACACACCTTGTTAATGAGCAATATTAGCAACGAGATTAGGGGATTTTATGTGGAGTTACAGCAACATTAGGGGGGCCTGGCCCCTGCCCGCCCCTCCTTGTCTCCGCCCCTGCGGCGTCGACTCCCCGGTTCTGCGTAAGGTTCCCACTGGACCCAATCACGCAACCAGCGACCCACCGCCGCCGCCACCAGTCTCCTCGAGCACCGGCGTCGACTCCCCGGTGATGCGGACGGTTCCCACTGGACCCAACCGCATGACCAGCGACCCGCCGCCGCCGCCGCCAGTGAGCGCCGCCGCCGGCTTCTCGGTTCTGAGGAAGGTCCCCAGTGGACCAAACAACATGACCAGCCAGCCGCCACCGCCGCCACCAGTGACCACGAGCGCCTAAGTCCCGGCGGTGCTTACAGTGGGCTTCTCGAAGAATTTTATGATGAACCGTGCGTGCGAGGCGATTTGAATGCGTGTGCCTCTATGTCTTCCATTGAGCCTTCATCACGCAAAAGGTACTTTGTAATATAGGGATGATGCATTGATGCTTTATTTTTGTTTTACTTCTTCTGGATCGATCGCAGCAATAAACAAATGTTACTAGTGAAGTTTGTGAGTTCATGATTTGAATTGGCAGCTTCCTACGTTTTGTTGTTTCGCAGAACTTACAATTCTTTTTCTTTTAAATTCAAAAAACTTAAAGTTTTTCATTTGATTTTAAGAGGAGGTTCTAACTTGTAAGAGTTCATAGATATCCTCCCTCTTGTTGAACAGAAACAGCATACGACTGGGCCTTGCCATGGCTATGACTGGGCCGGCCTTTCTCCATTTGTTTTCGGGCCTAGGCGAGTCCGTAAGAGCATCTCCAGCAATAACCCCTATTTCCGGTCCCTATTTTTTAAAATATGGGCTTCTCCTACTTTTGGGGGCTATAATTTTTACCATCAACTCCAGCAATGGTTCTCAAATTACAGCCCCTACTCTCCTATGGCAGGTGGAACCCATGTGTCGGGGTCTCATCTATCTTTCCCTTTTCATTTTTCCCTTTTCTCTCTCTGGTCCGCATCTCTCCTGCTTGCATTTCTCTGTCAGTCTCTCCCATCGATCTCTTTTTTGAGGGGAGCGGGGAGCGCTCAAAATTCATCTTTGGAGGTACGCTGGATTTTATTTTTAACATTTTGCATACTGTATTTCTCTCCTCTTTTTTGAGCAAAAATTACCTCTGTCACGGTCGCCTGCCACGTAGGTCACCAACCTATCGCCCTTTCAACCAATCATAACTTTTCGATATGAGTAAGAGTTCTGGTGGAAAAAAAATAAGTTTGTACACTTCTGACAAATCAACGGGCTGGGTGAATTCTCACTTGGATTTGTAGAGACAAATTACCTTGAATTTCATTTGGTTTTATCGTCGAATGTTGGAGATGCCTCAAGTAATCGAACACGAAAATTGTCCACCACACCATGCAGCTATCCGGCATTACCGCTTTAGTGATAGATACTTGGACTTGGGCATAGTACTATTTTATAGTATACTCGTATCGCATACACGCCTGGAAGCCATCATCAACAGAAACAAACAAAGCTGGACGATTTTGTAGTGAGGTTGTACTAAGCACGTTGGCTGGCTCTACATTTCCTCGCATTCACGAAGATGATTCTGTAGCCTATGCAGATCCTTGCTCAATTAAGCACTGCTGCATGTCGCCATCATCCCATTGTGATGGAAAATCCTTCGCGAGTTACTGACGATCTCGTCAACTAACCCAGCCCGCAGTAACATAAAAGGCCCTAGGCACGCAGCTAGCGTTGCAGCACGCAGCTCCGATCCCGCAATGGCAGCGTACAACAAGACCGCCGCAACCTCCGCCACCCTCGCGGCGGCGCTCCTCTTGGTACTCCCGCTGCTCATGCTCTCCTCCTCCACCGCCACGGCGTCGGCGGCGCGCCTGCCGGCCGGAAGGACAATCCCTCCCTTCCCCCACGATCCCATAGTCATCGACCCCCGGGCCCCGCCCCCTCCGGCGGATGCGCCAGTTATTATTCACGTGCACTCCGGCCGCCCCGGCGTGGGCGTCATCAGCGAGCCCCCGCCCCCGCATGGCTACTAACCACCGGTGCCGAGGAAACACGTTTTCATCTGATGAATAAGCTTATCAGTGGCAAACTTTTGTTCATGTAAGAGTTGTGATGTTTTCACCTTGGAACATGTAGCAAGATCTTTGTTTCACACAGATCTGTCCTGTGGCCATTTTCAACTTTTGATTGATATATAGTACATGATGATGTCCGGACGAACTCAGTACCTTTCATGGTTTAGCCTGGATCACCTTTTTTTTGGGCAAGTGTTAAGCCTTGAAGAAAGCTAGCCGAGCCGTAAACATGTCAGAGCTTGCGCCCAGGATTTCCAATCAGGCCTCTTTTCTTCCAAGTCAGAGCACCGTTTATTTTTAGGATGCCAGCAACCGCCACGCGCGATTCACTTCGAGCCTTCTAGAGCGTACACTGCCATATATAGGCGGCGCCATGCAACACAACCAAGCAACGATCGGATCCAGAGAAGAAGCTCAGCCACAGGTAGGTAGCTCCAGCCTCCAGCAATGGCCGCGCACAAGACCTCCTTGTCGCCTACCGCCGCGGCACTCTTCCTCGCCCTGATGTGCTCCTCGACGGCGTCGGCGGCACGGCAGTTAGGTGGGACTGGAAGCACCGTCGTTCAACCCTTCCCCGACCCTCCGCCACCGGCGCCGCAGAAGAAAGGAGAAGCGTCGCCTCCTCCGCCGCGGCCGCCGCGAGTGACGCCGGCGGCTCCGTCTCCGTACATTATCCAAGTGCCCTCCGGGCGCCCTAGCGTGACCTACCCGGAGGCACCACCGCCGCTGACCTACTGGCCGTCGGTGCTCGGGAATTATTAAGCCGTAGGATGACTGAATGTTTTGATCGACGAATAATTAAGTTTTTAGGATCATGCTTATTAAATGATATGATTATTATAATATGAAAGTGATGTTGCTATGAACTATAGGACGTATGCTATAAGCGTGCATTCAAGCGCGCAAAAGAAATATGATTGCTGTTTGTCTCATCAATTTCTATTCTTCAATTGGAGAAATCTGAAAGTTCATGACGAAATGTGATTTTCATCGGTGACTAATGATTGTTGGAGATGAGTGAGTAGGCTGGGCCTTTACTGAGTGGGCTAAAATGATCATGTTCCCAAAATTATATTAGCTGCTATTTGTGGGCTTAAACCATGATCACACTGGGCTCGTCTTTCTGGGCCACAGGTGTAGGTTTTTGGGCCACAAGTGTAGGCTGGAACGGCCCGTGAACAATTTTGTAGGGATATCGTTTCATACCGAATATGTAAAACGGAGGTATAAATTACTTGAAGTTATGTTTGAAAAATAAGAGGAAAGTCAACAGAGGCCAAACAGAAAGATGGAGAAAGCTGGCCAAGTTTAAACGAGCACTAAATTCATTCCAAAATAATCGACCGTCCTGCTAGTATTAGCATCTCGCTCAAAGCAAACACTAAATGGCCTCCTAGTTTAGCCGACGCAAATCGATCCATGCTAAAGTTAAACCCCGCATTGCCAAGTTATCCCACGCGATTTCAGGCAGCAATCAAATTGAGCCAGCGACTTATATAAACCTCCTCCTCCTGCAATTTTCTCTATCCCAACGCATCGTCCAAGAAGCAAGCACCGATCGATAAACAATGGCGCCGGCAGGGCACAAGAGCAACGCGACGGCGGCGGCGCTCCTCCTCCTGCTGCTGCCGCTGATGCTCTCCTCCACGGTGTCGGAGGCGGCACGCCATCCCGGTCATGGCAAATGGGAACCCCCGATCATCTACCCGACGCCGCAAACCCCGTGGAACCCGCCGATCATCTACCCGTCGCCGATCAAACCTCCTCCTCACTCCGGCGGGCACCTGGATATGGACTTGCCCTCCGTAGATGAGCAGGCCCCGCCAGCGTTGCCGGAACGCCCTGCCGACTGGTCGGCGGCGCCGAGGAAGCCGTAGGATGACGTAATATTATAGATTTTTATGAGTAATAACTTTTTGAGCTTATATGTATATATGCTCATAATATGATTAATCAGTGGTGTGGTGTTCGCGTCTGAAGATGATCAGTGCAGTGATTTAGCGTTTGATCTGTCTCACTGGCCTAATATATAATGTAGCGCAGAAGTATTGCAGTTAGAGGTAGAGTTTGTTCATTGCTCAGCTTATGATCAATCCATAATTACCAATGACACTCGAAAAGGTACATGCTAAAACACCATTAACTAACTCTTTATCAATCAAACCCGTGAGATTATGAGGTTATGAGCCTCGTGAGCTACCACTATATAGAACCAAAAAAGTGGACAAAGTTGCTTCAAAAAAAAGAAAAGGTGTACAAGAGAGTTGAATACAAGTCTCTACCATGGCAAAATCTCAATCTCACAAGTGGGCCGAGTCGTAATGATTTTGGACCATAGCGACGTCATGCTCAATTCTACCTTTTTAAAACACGGTACAATTACAATAGTATATACACATACCACTGCAAGAAAAATGGGCATTAGTACCGGGCGGGAACCCCCAGTTAGTACCGGTTACCCGCCCGGTACCGCCAGATCGGTACTAAAAGCGTTTGTATTTAGTACACATTTAGTACTGGTTAACAATACCAACCGGTACTAAAGAAATTTTGGCGCGAAAAAAATTATATTGCTTCTCCCGCTTCTCATCCTTCTCTCTTCTCATTTTTCTTTCTACCACCGCCTGCTTCATCTTTCTCCTCTGATCTTCACGAATCCAGAACAGAGAAAAATGATATGCAGATGACTGTGAGAAGAAAACCGAGAGAAATAAGAAAATAGATGAGGAGTCGGAGAAGCTTTACTTAGATTACAACAGGAGACCCAAGATTACAAGAAAAATTATACTACAACAAGAGAGATTCAGCATTCAACTACATATCCAAAAAGGGGAAAAATTCATCTACATATACAAGCCGGTCGTCTCGTGGGAGATCTGCACCAGGAACGCTGCCACCGCCGCAGGCTGGTCGAGCTCGCGCGCTCCGCCGCCTGGCCGAGCCCGCGCGCTCCGCCGCCGCCGCAGCAGCCGAGCCCAGCCCGCGCGCTCCGCTGCCATCGGCGCGGCCTGGCCGAGCCCGCGCGCTCCGCCGCCCAAGGGCCACCCATCTGCTCGAGAGAGAAGAGAGGGAGAAGGAAAGAGAGAAGAGATAAGGGGAAAAGGAGAAGGGATCGATGTAGAGATAATAAAGACCTCTGTCGGTCGCTGCCTGGTCGCGAGATTTTTTTGAGCGGTCATGTTAGTACCGGGTGGAGGCTCCACCAAGTACTAATATGATACTTTTTTATACTGGATGGAGTCTCTACCTGGTATTAAATATTTTGGGTGTCATTTAGTACCGGCTGGAGCCACCAGCCGGCACTAAATGGTTACCTTTCAGTGTTGGTGGCGCTCTCTAATATTACGAGCCGGTACTAAATGGTCTCTGTAGGTACTGTGCTATAGGACCAGTACTAATATGCATGTTAGTACCAGGTGAAATACAACCGGTATTGACAGCTGCGGACGAATGACCATTTCTCTAGTAGTGTACAAGTACATGTACCTACATCTATGAGTAGCTTCGAGGGAGGAGGTCGTTAAGTCCTCAGATTAACAAGCATACAACCATGTGTGTTAACTTTAAGACTCAACCCCGAACGGATAAGTTCTACCATAAGAAATATAACCAATTGTTCGTATTACCAGTGCCTTCACAAATGAGTTCGTGTTACTAGGTTCCTTTACAAATGCTTCTTTACAAAAAAAAAGAATGTATTATGTAAATTTATAACGGTCTCCAATCATAAATATAATTCGTTTAGGATTAACGAGGAAAGAGATGCAGGTTTTACTAGCAATTCACGTGAAAATTCGGCATTTGTTATGAAATAATTTTCCATGATAAATGCATTAACACAACCTTAAAATTTTAATTTCTATGATTTCTTGTATATTATTGTGAGTGTCTGAGTTATATTGTGTAATTATAAAAAGAAAAGGAAAGAACGTGTACACACCGACATTAGCTCGATCATGTTGAAGTTATATGTTTGGATTTCGGAGGATCAAGAAAAGATTAAAAAAAGACCAAACAATAAAGAACCCAGGCAACAAGTATAAGCGAGTGCTAAATTAATTATTAGAATGTAACCGATCGTCCTGCTGGTATTTTCGCATCTCGCTCAGAGCAAACGTTAGTCGATCCATAAATGCTAAATATAAGCACCGCCTGCCAAATTAATTAGCCCGCGCAATTTAAGCAGTAATCAAATCGAACCAGCGACTGGCCGGACACTGTATATAGGCAGCGGCGCCCCTGCTATCGTTTGCACACAGCGCATCTGTCCAAGAAGCAAGCACCGATCGATATCGATAGAGAGGAGCTCGATCAGGCTAGCTAGTAGCTACCAACAATGGCGGCGCTCGTCCTGCTGCTGCTGCTGCCCCTGATGCTCTCCTCTACGGTGTTGGAGGCGGCGCGCCAACCTGGTCATCTGGGCAAATGGGAGGCCCCGATCATCTACCCGACGCCGCAGACCCCGTGGAACCCGCCGATCATCTACCCGACGCCGCAAACGCCGTGGAACCCGCCGGTCGTCTACCCGTCGCCTACCCGTCGCCGATCAAACCTCCTCCACACTCCGGCGGGCACCTGGACGTGGACCTGCCCTCCGTGGTATGAGCGGGCTGCCTGAAGACCCTGCCGACTGGTCGCCGGCGCCGAGGAAGCCGTATGTAGGGTGACCCTGATATTATACAGTATGGTTTATGAGCAGTGGCAAAGCCAGCCCGAGAATTCACCTAGGGCGGACTCATACTCTAAAATTTTCGCTACTAACAACAGCTTGCATGTTTTGAGCAAAAATGGTAGAACAACCAACAAAAATCAAGATGTTACCTTTTAATAATGGAAGTATCAATAATAGATGTTTCAATAGACAAATGAAGTACAAAACCTGTCATTTTTTTACACAAGTCAATTAGAAAACAACATTAATCATAAAACATTGAAGAATGTAAAAAGGACGTCTAAACATACCTTTCCTAAAGCACTAAGGACTTCGAGGCCGCTTTTGATGTGGAAAACTCATCTTCCGATCTGTATAGTTCACGAATTGAATCAGTCAATTGGCTATAAATAATCAAATCAAATAATGAAGCACAGACTTGGCAATACCTAATTTCTTATAGCGCTTTGTGACAGAACCGCCAAATTAAAACTCAAATTAAGCTAAATGGCCATCATTTGAACACATCAGGCACATTTGGCTTAACGGTTTAATTTGACAGTCCTTTCGAAACCGACATTCCGATCGAAACAAACACCAGTAGTCCCACGCGAAGGTGAGCGCAGGCAGTACAAACATGACGAGCACATAAAAATATGATTACAATACCGAGTATAGTACATTAAGTTCTACAGACCTGGTTTAATTACATATGTATTATACAAGAGCAACTTTATTTTAACACAAAGTCCAATATAGAAACCTGACGTCTATAATACACGAAGTGCTGTATCGAATCACACACTCAGCCCACGGGTGTGTGATTTGGAAACTAGCCATGACTAAGCATCTGGTCCGGCCACCTCCCAACCATCCGCGCCAAGCTGGATGAACTTAGCACAACAAGGGCAGAAGTCTACCTCATACTGACCTGAAATAGTTTGAGCCACAACCCTGAGTATACTAATACTCCGCAAGGCTTACCCGACCAGTGGGTATAACTTAGCCCACATAACGCTTTTGGCTATTGGTTACTTTTGCAGAAAAAGCTCTAGAAACGAGTCCTTATTTTCCCTCTTTTAGCTCCAAATTCTATATTCATAAATCATTAACTATTATTTGCACCTGCTAAGCAATCATAACAACATGGAGTAATAATTCCTGGTAGACCCTACTACTCATCACTTAAAATCTATATAGCATCACTACGATGTGGTGCCGTGATCAAGGTGCTCATATCCGAGATGCGACGTACGGCGGATCGATCCGATTTAACCTTGCAAGGTGGACCTAACCAACACGGCACGTATTTGCCCCGTCGGACTATACATGCCAACCATTCCCCTCCCCACCTCGAACTACAGAACCGCCCCACCTGCATATAGTCAGCCGAGCCCTACGAGAGACCACCAAAAGTAAACTTAAACATCCCATTTCTCCGCGGCCACTCGACTCGCCCTAAGGGGTGGGTAGAAGTTCTGTACTTTCGAAACAAGGCAGTACTTGGATTACCGGTTTCGACTACCTCCTACTCCCGGCATGCGGTTAGTACAATTCAAACTCGATCACAGGGCCAGGCAACGAACGGTCCTTAACCGACACAGGCGGGGCTAACCTTTCCCCCGTCCGGTCTCCAATTACTTTTCCTTTCTTACCTAATTCCATAATCCATATATTCAGAAAAACTAAATCCCCTACATCTCGCGAGTGACCCAAATCACTCGACTTCTACCGAATTCTATTAAGCGTAGCATTTCTATCGTCTTCTATATACTAGTATAATCCGAGGAAACCTATGGATCATGCAACTAGGGTTCCAACAAAACCTAAACCTAATGCACAGGTAGTAGTTGAAACATAATCATAGGTGTGATAATTCGAAATAAAAGGACGTGCACCGGGGCTTGCCTGTGGGCTGCTGCTCAGAGCTAGTGTCCACTGGGCCTTGGGCCGGGTCGTCACGAAACGCCTGCGGGGCTGGCTCCGTCTGCTCCTGCGGCTCCGCGATCACCTCGTATACGACTTCCTCGGTCGCGGATTCTATATGTATGCATATGAAACAATGAGTAAATGTCATGCATATGAGGCAATGAGTAAATGCCAACATGACTTTGCCATTAGATGATAAACATTAAACAAATTAACAATTTACATAAAAGGATGCAAGTATGGTGATAAATAACTTTAATCCTAAGTGCTAGGAACAATTAGAGGCCAAATTATCAATTAGAGCATGGTTTGCTATAAAATAAAATATGACTAGTAAGGACATTATTATTTGCCTCTTATAATTTGTATAAAATCTATATGTAAAATAAATATTATTATACCTATACACATAATTAAGTTTGGTTACATATTATATTCGTATACTAAACTAAGTCCTATGAGTATGAAAATTTTATGGTGGATCACTCATGTTTAAAGTAATCTACTGCAAAAATCTCATAATTTTTAGATTAACAGATCTATAGAAATTAATTAAGCAAAACTAAATACAATCTAAATTATTGCAGGGGTAAAAAGGTCATTTTGCCACTGTGGATATTTTTCCTCTATAGATCTTGCTCTAACAAATCAAACAAAATTTATTTCATATTTTTCGCATTTTTCTTTGAATTTATATGGACTTTACAAATCACAGCCGAAATAAATAAACAAAATAAAAGAAATCCTTAACCCCCCTGACCAGTGGGCCCCACTGGTCAGTGGGACAAAACAGGGGAGGGGGCGGTTCTGGCCAGGAATAGGGCCCGCGGCGACGGCGGCCAGCGGCAGCCCGCGCAGGGCGCAGCCGCGGCCCCGACAGGGCCCCCGCGCGCGCGGCTCTGGGCAGCGGATTAGCCCGCGGCGGCGGCGGCGCAGGGGGCGACGCGGCGGCGGCGCCACTGGGGCGACGCGGCGGCGGCGGCGCTCGCCGTTCCAGGCGGCGGCGGGGCCAAGCGGCGGCGGCGCGAGGCAGTGCAAGCATCAGTGGAGCTAGGCGGCCTCAGTGCGCACGCTAGCATGGCACGTGGTGGCGCGAGGGATCCCCGCGGCGTACGGCAGCGGCGAAGCACCCCGGCCGGCGGCGGCAAGGCATGGAACGAGCGTGGAAATCAAGCGAACGCGAGGGAACGTGGAGGGCCTGAGTACCAGTGGCTCACCTAGGGTCGATTTGAGCCGTCAAGCAATGAAAACGATGATCGGACGAGGGAGTTCGACGGCGACCAGAGCTCCGAGCGGCTTTAATGGCTGGCGGCCGGGGAACCTCCGATTTCCGGCGAAGCAGGGGTCGTGGCTAGGATTGGAAGGGTTGGGAAGGTCGCTAGAGAGGTGTAGGAGCTTCGGGTGAAATGGATTTGGAATTCGTGGAGCGGAGCTCGCGAATCGGGCCGGCGAGCATGAACTGCTCAGACGCTGTCCATGGTGAGCAGAGGAAGGAGAAGGAGAGCGAGGCGAGGCGCAGAGAGAAGTGAGGCAGGTGGCGAGCTCGGGAGAGGGGCGTGGTCGACTTGGCGACGCCACCGACGGCCGAGCACGCGGCGACGTTCCTCGACGGCCACGCAACGGCTTCGGGAGGCATCGGCGCCATTACTGCGAACGTGCGCACAGGGAGAAGTATGGGAGAGGAGGGAGAGAGACTGACATGTGGGGGCCACGTGTAAGAAAATTTGTTTATTTGAATTCTAATTTTAGGATTGTTACAATCCTTCCCCCTAAAAGAAATCTCGTCCCGAGATTTAGGAGAAAAGTGCCGAATTGAAAGGAAGTCGGAAAATCATATACCTTGGTATAATTGGAGCAACTCAGGACATTTGGATTGAACAAATTCCTCCGTTTCCCAGGTAGCTTCTCGCTCTGAGTGATTACTCCATTGTACCTTATAGAAATTGCTGGTTTGATTTCGAGTGACCCGAGTCTTGTGATCAACAATTTTAACTGGATGCTCTGGATAGACAAGATCGGGCTCCACTTGTAACTTCTCTATGTCCATTATTTTGTTTGGAACACGGAGGCATTTCCTGAGCTGGGAGACATGGAATATATTATGAACTGCGGATAATTGGGCAGGAAGTTCCAGGCGATATGCTACTGGCCCACATTGTTCAATGATAGGAAAAGGCCCAACAAAACGAGGGGCAAGCTTTCCCTTCACACCGAACCGTTGGACTCCTCTCATTGGAGATACCCGTAAATAAACATGATCTCCCACTTGGAACGAAATCGCTTGACGTTTCTTGTCCGCGTAGCTTTTCTGCCGGGATTGGGCTATTTTCAAGTTCTCCTGTATAACCCGGACTTATTCTTCCGCCTCACTGACCATATCAGGGCCGAATACATTTCTCTCACCGGCTTCTGACCAATTCAATGGAGTTCTACACCTTCGCCCATATAATGCCTCAAAAGGAGCCATTTTGATGCTTTCCTGATAGCTGTTATTGTAGGAAAATTCAGCTAAAGGTAGACACTCATCCCATTTATGACTATAGGTGAGTGCACAGGCTCTAAGCATATCTTCGAGAATCTGATTTATTCTTTCCGTCTGACCATCGGTCTGAGGATGATAAGCCGAACTGAGAATGAGTTGAGTACCAAGGGCTGCATGGAAGTGTTCCCAAAAACGTGCAACGAATTGGGTACCACGGTCAGAAATGATAGTCTTGGGTACTCCATGCAAACTCAGGATACGACTGATATATAGCTCAGCATAATGTTGTGCCCTATAGATGGTTTTTACGGGAAGGAAATGAGCTGACTTCGTCAGACGGTCCACAATAACCCAAATAGAATCATATCCTTTAGAAGTCTTGGGAAGTCCAACAATGAAATCCATACTAATATCTTCCCATTTTCCTGATGGAATAGTCAGCGGTTGAAGAAGACCAGCTGATCTCAAGTGGCTTGCTTTAACTCTTTTACAAATGTCACACTCAGACACATATTTGGCAATTTCCCGCTTCATTCTTGTCCACCAAAATCGCTGCTTCAAATCTTGATACATTTTATTGCTGCCCGGGTGGATAGAATACCTAGAGAGATGAGCTTCATCAAGGATTTGTTTTCGGAGCTCTAAATCTTTAGGTACCACCAAACGATCCTTGAACCATAGAATTCCAGCCTCATCTAAATAAAAACACTTCACCCCCGGGTCATTTTCCGCAAGTCTTTGGCGAATCTTTTCCATCCCGACATTATGTTCTTGAGCAGAAATAATCCGATCTCGAAGAGTAGGTGAAAGGACCAAATTATTAAGACTGCCACGTGTGATGATCCCCAAGTTTAACTTTTCCAGTTCATAACAAAGGGTTTCGTTGAAAGGCACAATAGACAGGCAGTTGCACTGAGCCTTGCGGCTTAAAGCATCTGCTACCACATTGGTCTTACCCGGGTGATAGTGAATCTCCAAATCATAATCTTTAATCAATTCCAACCATCGCCTTTGGCGTAGATTTAGCTCATTCTGGGTGAAAATATACTTGAGACTTTTATGGTCCGTATATATGTGAACAGGATTGCCCAGAAGATAATGACGCCAGATCTTCAAAGCATGAACCACTGCTGCTAGTTCTAAATCATGAGTGGCATAATTTTCCTCATGTCGCCGGAGTGCTCTGGAAGCATAAGCAATTACTCGACGGTCTTGCATGAGGACACAACCTAAACCCGTACCCGATGCATCACAATATACATCAAAGGGTCGAGTAATATCAGGTTGGGCTAAAACAGGGGCAGATGTCAATAGTTTCCTCAAGGTCAGAAAAGCCTGATCACATTTATCGTTCCAATTAAATTTCACCCCTTTCTTGAGCAACTCAGTCATGGGCTTAGCAATTTTTGAAAAATCCGGAACAAACCGCCGGTAATACCCTGCTAGCCCAAGAAAACTCCGAATTTCCGGAACAGATGTAGGTGCTTCCCAATTCAAAACATCTTGGATTTTACTGGGATCAACAGAAATTCCATTTTCTGATATAACATGACCCAGGAATGGAACCTCCTTTAGCCAAAACTCACACTTGGTGAATTTGGCATACAACTTGTGTTCCTGAAGACGCTGGAGAACAATGCGAAGATGCTCAGCATGTTCTTCTTCATTCTTGGAGTATATAAGAATGTCGTCAATGAAAACCACGACAAACTTATCTAACTCGGGCATAAACACCGAGTTCATGAGATACATGAAATGAGCCGGGGCATTCGTCAATCCAAATGACATAACGAGATATTCATAAAGCCCATATCGTGTGGAGAAAGCTGTCTTTGGGATATCTTCGAGCCTAATTTTTATTTGATGATAGCCCGATCGAAGATCAATTTTGGAGAATACCTTGGCCCCAACTAACTGATCAAACAAAATATCAATTCGGGGAAGTGGATATTTGTTTTTGATAGTGACAGCATTCAAAGGCCGATAGTCCACGCACAACCTGAGGCTTTGATCTTTCTTCTTAACAAAGAGCGCTGGACAGCCCCAAGGTGAAGTGCTAGGACGGATATAACCCTTATCAAGCAACTCCTGTAATTGCTTCTTTAGTTCTGCTAACTCATTGGGTGGCATACGATAAGGTCTTCTGGAAATTGGTGCCGTTCCCGGTTGCAATTCAATGGTAAACTCGATCTTACGGTCAGGTGGCATGCCTGGTAAGTCATCCGGAAAAACATCCGGGTATTCACACACCACTGGTATTTCAGCCAGACTTTTGGCCTCAACCTGATTCACTGTGGGTGTCGAAGGTATATGGTCCATCAGATTCAAAATTATAGAACCATGCAAAGGAGAATTAATGTGCACAGACTGAGAAAGGGTGTCCAGAATGACTCCATGAACCCCCATCCAATTCATGCCAAGAATAATATCCATTTTCTGAGTTGGTAACACTATAAGCTGTGTGGCAAAAACCTTTCCCTGAAACAGCAAGGGCACTTGCCTAACAATTTGATTGGTAATTAAATGCCCCCCGGGTGAATGAATATTGTACGGCCTTGATATATTTTCCACTTCCAACCCAAGTCTACTGGCACATTCATTCCTAATGAAAGTGTGAGAGGCACCAGAATCAAATAATACAGTAACAGGGAGATTGTTAACTGAAAACATACCCGCCATCACTTGAGCTCCCTCAGGAACATCCTCTTGAGTGGTATAATGCACGCGTCCTGGCTTGAAATGAGCCACTCTCGGCTTCTGATTGTGCTGATTAGAACCCTGAACTTGTTTAGGTGGCATAGGGCATTCACGTGCAAAATGACCAACTTGACCACAGTTGTAACAGGGAGGAAAATTAGGGCGTACACCCTGCGGCTGCAACCCCGTCTTCTGCACATTCTGCTGAGGCACCGGAGATCTGGCTACCCCTTGAGGTTGTGGGTACTGAGGTGGTCTATATCCCGACTGGTACTGTGTTGGCCGATAACCCGACTGCTGTTGTGGAGGCCGATATGTGGCCTGATACTGTACTGGTCGGTACACCGGCCGATGCTGATAAGGTGCACGAGGGGGTCCGGCCTGAATCAGACGAAACCTCTGACTAGCCTGACTAGAAGATCCACCCATTGGTGCCTTCCTCTTTTTCTCTGCTTGGTGAGCTATACGAGCGTCCTCTTGAGTGATAGCCCCATTGACCAACTCACTAAAAGTGTTGAATTTAAACATAACCAAGCGTTCCTGGAGCTTGCTGCTAAGCCCCTGCCTGAAGCATGCTTGTTTCTTTTCATCTGTTTCCACATGATATCCAGCATATTGAGACAAGGTGTTGAAAGATTGAGCGTATTGCGTCACAGTATTATTGCCCTGTTTCAGAGCCAAGAACTCATTAAGCTTCCTGCGAATCACCCTTGCGGGGATATGATGTGCCCTGAAAGCTTCCTTGAACTCATCCCAAGAAAACCGAGTGCCAGCAGGAAACATAGCTACGTGATTATCCCACCACGTACGTGCAGGACCTCTGAGCTGCTGAGCTGCAAATGATGCCTTGTCATTGTCATCATACTGATATAGAGTGAACTTGGACTCAATGGTCCGGAGCCAACTGTCAGCTTCCAGTGGCTCATCCGCCTTATGGAAAAGCGGTGGCTGAGTACCCAAGAACTCCTGATACCCAGGGACAGGCGGCTGGTGATGATTATGATTTCCATGCCGCGGTGCAGCACCCTGATGAACGAGCTGACGGAGCAGTTCCGTCTGTTCATCGCGCCCAGTCAACATGGCCGCGATTGCCTCAACCAAATTGGGAGGCGGTGGCAGCGCATTAGCACCATTGGGCGCAGAGGAATCATTATCGGTGTTCGGCATTCTGCAATTAATCATGAATCGATTAGTTCCAATATCTGATTAAATTAAATAATCATGATAGCAACTAATATTCAATTCATGAAAAATGCTGAATTTAGAACACCGACTAAATAACTCAATATTTGTATCACCAATTTTCTGCCCCACAATTGTAACAAGAATAACTGGATCATGCATGAAGGAGGTACAACCAATTTTTTTGCATCATCTAGTGAATACAAAATAGGCCCCAATTAACTCTCAAAATCACAAATCTTCGCGGTATAGATTTGACAATACTTCCCCCAACTATACGTCCAAAAATTCACAATTTTTGCAAGCGAGTGGCTATCAAAATACTCTACAACTTTTGTATAACTCGCTAACCCACTCTTATAATGCAATGAATGGTATTATGCATGATCGTCCTACGTCACCCTTCCAACAAAAATTTGCCGACAATAATAGGGCAATATACGTGGTCTTTCGGTGGCAACATACGCTCTCAATTATATAATCGATTTCTACACGCCTTAACTTACGAGTTCGTTTGTTAGTGTACCTGTAGAAATCACATGATATACAGATATATGCATATATCCACGACTGGACCCTTCGTGCCAGCACACACGAACGGCCCCCCATGTGTCATACGCCACATGGGTAACGCATATGCAGTTGCCCACATATTCACACATACATCACCATCCACTATAGAGATGGCGCCCATGCGTTTAACGCTGCATGGACAGCGCTGCATACGTTACCGAGGCAACGTATTCACTTCCCGTACAAATCGCCTTACGGGACATCCAAGGGTACACGTGTCCCAAGGTACACGGTCATAACCAATCGCATGACAGATTTACATCTCGTAACATTGCCTTACAAAATGGCCGTGCTCACAATCACACGGTGGGAAGTCCGCGCTCCATATCAGGCGGCAGATAGCGACAGACTCATTTGAATGGAGCCTTATCACCTCCTCGTATGCTCATCATACGGGACCCGCGCACGTATGAAACACGTGGGCTATTCTAAGGACTACCAAGAATGCTCACCTTGCTTACCTCAGCGTAGGTGCGTCGTTACAATATTAAGTAAGGGTTGTGCAAGAAATTAAGGTTTAACAGAAAGAATGTGCTGGAAGTTAGTGAATATAAATATTGCCACCTATTTATAAATAACCAAGTACTATATAGGGCTTAATACGGATTTAATCGCAAAGCGCGACTGAAACGATTTTCTTTACAACCCAGAAATTCTTTTTAATTTTGAAAACCTAGAAAATAGTCACATCCATACCACCCCTGGTGTATTTCGGCTCTGATACCAGCTGTGACAGAACCGCCAAATTAAAACTCAAATTAAGCTAAATGGCCATCATTTGAACACATCAGACACATTTGGCTTAACGGTTTAATTTGACAGTCCTTTCGAAACCGACATTCCGATCGAAACAAACACCAGTAGTCCCACGCGAAGGTGAGCGCAGGCAGTACAAACATGACGAGCACATAAAAATATGATTACAATACCGAGTATAGTACATTAAGTTCTACAGACCTGGTTTAATTACATATGTATTATACAAGAGCAACTTTATTTTAACACAAAGTCCAATATAGAAACCTGACGTCTATAATACACGAAGTGCTGTATCGAATCACACACTCAGCCCACGGGTGTGTGATTTGGAAACTAGCCATGACTAAGCATCTGGTCCGGCCACCTCCCAACCATCCGCGCCAAGCTGGATGAACTTAGCACAACAAGGGCAGAAGTCTACCTCATACTGACCTGAAATAGTTTGAGCCACAACCCTGAGTATACTAATACTCCGCAAGGCTTACCCGACCAGTGGGTATAACTTAGCCTACATAACTAGACATGCAAGGCTTTTGGCTGTTGGTTACTTTTGCAGAAAAAGCTCTAGAAACGAGTCCTTATTTTCCCTCTTTTAGCTCCAAATTCTATATTCATAAATCATTAACTATTATTTGCACCTGCTAAGCAATCATAACAACATGGAGTAATAATTCCTGGTAGACCCTACTACTCATCACTTAAAATCTATATAACATCACTACGATGTGGTGCCGTGATCAAGGTGCTCATATCCAAGATGCGACGTACGGCGGATCGATCCGATTTAACCTTGCAAGGTGGACCTAACCAACACGGCACGTATTTGCCCCGTCGGACTATACATGCCAACCATTCCCCTCCCCACCTTGAACTACAGAACCGCCCCACCTGCATATAGTCAGCCGAGCCCTACGAGAGACCACCAAAAGTAAACTTAAACATCCCATTTCTCCGCGGCCACTTGACTCGCCCTAAGGAGTGGGTAGAAGTTCTGTACTTTCGAAACAAGGCAGTACTCGGATTACCGGTTTCGACTACCTCCTACTCCCGGCATGCGGTTAGTACAATTCAAACTCGATCACAGGGCCAGGCAACGAACGGTCCTTAACCGACACAGGCGGGGCTAACCTTTCCCCCGTCCGGTCTCCAATTACTTTTCCTTTCTTACCTAATTTCATAATCCATATATTCAGAAAAACTAAATCCCCTACATCTCGCGAGTGACCCAAATCACTCGACTTCTACCGAATTCTATTAAGCGTAGCATTTCTATCGTCTTCTATATACTAGTATAATCCGAGGAAACCTATGGATCATGCAACTAGGGTTCCAACAAAACCTAAACCTAATGCACAGGTAGTAGTTGAAACATAATCATAGGTGTGATAATTCGAAATAAAAGGACGTGCACCGGGGCTTGCCTGTGGGCTGCTGCTCAGAGCTAGTGTCCACTGGGCCTTGGGCCGGGTCGTCACGAAACGCCTGCGGGGCTGGCTCCGTCTGCTCCTGCGGCTCCGCGATCACCTCGTATACGACTTCCTCGGTCGCGGATTCTATATGCATGCATATGAAACAATGAGTAAATGTCATGCATATGAGGCAATGAGTAAATGCCAACATGACTTTGCCATTAGATGATAAACATTAAACAAATTAACAATTTACATAAAAGGATGCAAGTATGGTGATAAATAACTTTAATCCTAAGTGCTAGGAACAATTAGAGGCCAAATTATCAATTAGAGCATGGTTTGCTATAAAATAAAATATGACTAGTAAGGACATTATTATTTGCCTCTTATAATTTGTATAAAATCTATATGTAAAATAAATATTATTATACCTATACACATAATTAAGTTTGGTTACATATTATATTCGTATACTAAACTAAGTCCTATGAGTATGAAAATTTTATGGTGGATCACTCATGTTTAAAGTAAGCTACTGCAAAAATCTCATAATTTTTAGATTAACAGATCTATATAAATTAATTAAGCAAAACTAAATACAATCTAAATTATTGCAGGGGTAAAAAGGTCATTTTGCCACTGTGGATATTTTTCCTCTATAGATCTTGCTCTAACAAATCCAACAAAATTTATTTCATATTTTTCGCATTTTTCTTTGAATTTATATGGACTTTACAAATCACAGCCGAAATAAATAAACAAAATAAAAGAAATCCTTAACTCCCCCCTGACCAGTGGGCCCCACTGGTCAGTGGGACAAAACAGGGGAGGGGGCGGTTCTGGCCAGGCGCGTAGCATGGCGCGCGGCGCGCGACGCAGGGGGCTAGGGCCCTCGGCGACGGCGGCCAGCGGCAGCCCGCGCAGGGCGCAGCCGCGGCCCAGACAGGGCCCCCGCGCGCGCGGCTCTGGGCAGCGGATTAGCCCGCGGCGGCGGCGGCGCACTGGGGCGACGCGGCGGCGGCGGCGGGGCCAAGCGGCGGCGGCGCGAGGCAGTGCAAGCATCAGTGGAGCTAGGCGGCCTCAGTGCGCACGCTAGCATGGCACGTGGTGGCGCGAGGGATCCCCGCGGCGTACGGCAGCGGCGAAGCACCCCGGCCGGCGGCGGCAAGGCATGGAACGAGCGTGGAAATCAAGCGAACGCGAGGGAACGTGGAGGGCCTGAGTACCAGTGGCTCACCTAGGGTCGATTTGAGCCGTCAAGCAACGAAAACGATGATCGGACGAGGGAGTTCGACGGCGACCAGAGCTCCGAGCGGCTTTAATGGCTGGCGGCCGGGGAACCTCCGATTTCCAGCGAAGCAGGAGTCGTGGCTAGGATTGGAGGGGTTGGGAAGGTCGCTAGAGAGGTGTAGGAGCTTCGGGTGAAATGGATTTGGAATTCGTGGAGCGGAGCTTGCGAATCGGGCCGGCGAGCATGAACTGCTCAGACGCTGTCCATGGTGAGCAGAGGAAGGAGAAGGAGAGCGAGGCGAGGCGCAGAGAGAAGTGAGGCAGGTGGCGAGCTCGGGAGAGGGGCGTGGTCGACTTGGCGACGCCACCGACGGCCGAGCACGCGGCGACGTTCCTCGACGGCCACGCAACGGCTTCGGGAGGCATCGGCGCCATTACTGCGAACGTGCGCACAGGGAGAAGTATGGGAGAGGAGGGAGAGAGACTGACATGTGGGGGCCACGTGTAAGAAAATTTGTTTATTTGAATTCTAATTTTAGGATTGTTACACGCTTCTTTCCTACTGGAATTGAAGATGCCTGCCTAGTTGTAGTGGCAATGCCACCGCTATTTGAACCAATTTGATCTCCAGATATATTTTCCCCACCCACAACAGATTCATCTGCTTCTCTGTCCATCACCAAATGACTAAAAATCCCTAAAAATCCAATCCAAATGAAATGAAGCTTCTGGGTCAGGGGCTCGGGGCAGTCCTCTGACTCTGAGCACGGCTGCACGGGCCACGGGGGTCGGGGCCTCGGGCGGGGCGAGGAGGCCTGCAGGATCCTGCGGCGGCGGCCGGCGGGGGTGGCGTGCGCCGCGCGGGAAACGCCGGCGGCCGGGGGCGAGGGTTGCTGGCTTGCCGCCCTGGCCGGCTGGCCCTACTGCCCTGCAGGCAGATCCCCGCGGGCCGCGGCAGCGGGCGACCCGAACGGCTGAGCGCGCGCCGCGCGGGATCCGCCAGCGCCGGGGGCCGGCGCGGTCTGGCGCGGGCGCGCGGCCGACTGCCGGGGGAGCGAGCGGTGGAGGGGGTGGGGGCGCGGGGCTCAGCCGCTCAGGCGCTGAGGGTAACGCGGTGGCTGCGGCTCGATGCTTGGGCGGACCAGAAGACGAAGACCCGCGGGGCGCTGGGCGCCTGGGCCGAAGGGCGGAGGCTGCAGCCCACCAGGCCAGCGGCCCATGAGGCCCACGCTCGCCAAGTCGCCCCAATCCCAGCCTGGCAGACGACGCCTTCGTCC
Source organism: Panicum virgatum (assembly GCF_016808335.1). Lineage (NCBI taxonomy): Eukaryota > Viridiplantae > Streptophyta > Magnoliopsida > Poales > Poaceae > Panicum > Panicum virgatum. The sequence continues at coordinate 7,556,894 of NC_053147.1, forward strand.
TCCTCGCGTCGGAGGGCGCCACAGCGCCGCCATTAGGCCTCGGCGCCTCGCCGGAGCTGCAGACTGCGGATTTGATGCGGAGCTCGCCCACAGGGACTTAGGGCGGCCGCCCAAGCTCGCCCTAGTGGTGGCTCCGCCACTGTTTATGAGGAATAATTTTTCAGCTTTAATTTGTATATATGCTCGCAATATGATTTGAACAATCTGAGCTTCTTCATGTGTAAGCTGTGGTGTTTTCATCTGAAGATGATCAGCGCAGTGATTCATGTAGCGTTTGATCTGTTGCTGTTGTGGACAAGAAAGTGTTTCCCGTAGAGTTGTTTCGTTGCTACAGGGGAAAAAATTCTGAATCTCGTGCAAAGTGGGGGCTGCAACGGCGTGCACCGTGCAGGTGGAGCCATGTATTCGACTAGGCCTAGGTTCGTGTGGATTTGTTCATCTCTGTCTACCATGCGAGTTGAGCAGGCGTGACAGCCGTGATGTCATGGTTTGGAGCTCTAAATTCATAGTGCTTGATCATCTCTCAGTTCATCAGCGTAAGCTGGATGTATCACGGTATGATACGGTACAGATGTATGTATAATTACATTTATATCGTTCATTAATTAATTAATTGTAGCCACACTATATATACTGGGAGAGCAAATCGAGCTTATATATATACACTACAGTATACGAGCAGTTGACCAACAGTAGCAAGATTTGCATGCTGATGCGTGCCACCCCAAGATAGGACGACCCAGCGAGCCATGGGCACCCGCAGCATGCACAACACGACCACCGCCAGAATACCAGCAGCGCTGCTGCTTCTGCCGCTGCTTCTACTGCCGGCGAATCCCGTCTCGCCGGCGTCGGTGGCATCTGGCCCACCAGCGCCGGCGACTGGTGGCGTCGTGCTGAGCGAGGTGTCGTCCGTCTCCGGCGGCGTGCTGGTGACGGATGTTTCTCCTTCGAAAGTGCCGCCAGGCGCCGCGACGACGTCCGGCGGCGGTTCCCGGCCGCCGCCGTTGCCGGCAGGTTTGGTGAGCCGGCGGGTCTTGGCGGCGGCCAAGGTCATCCCTCCCTCCGGGCCTAGCCAGGGGAGCAACGAGTACACCCTCCGGCCGCCGGCTGCCCCTCAGGGGTGATGCTGGCTGGAGTGCTTGTCAGCGTAAGAGGCGTGTGCTTTTCAGTGTGCGTTTATGCATCCTAGGCTTGTTAATGTTGATGATCGAGCTTAATTGTAAGATTCTTGCATTGTCATTTCTTGGTCACGGCAAGTTGGCAACGGGCAATTCGAAATAAAAATTCCAAAACTGCTATGACGTTTTCCTCCCGAACAGAAGTCGGAGAGTTGTCATTCATAATGATGATTTGTCGCACGCAAATTAAATGGTGTGCCGTTGTCTTTTGAGTTTGGAAAAGAAGAAGAGGTGATATGGGCATCGAATTTCAAATCTCATATGTAGGATAATGTGAAATATTTTTCATCGCAAAACCATTGATACTGTTTTTTGCGCTAAATTACAATAGTTCTATGGATGCTGGTGGTTAGTGTCAAAGTTATTGAGCGCACGTGTTCCGCATAGAACATAAGGATAGTAGCCTCTCGGAGTCCTTTTCTGGATATCGCGGATTTAGATATAGCAACTCCAACAGATTAGCTAAATGTACTTATATGTAAAAAAATAAAAAGCTCGGTGAAAGCCATCTAACGTACTCGCTTTCATCTTCACCAATATATCACGCTCGGCATCTCTGGACCTCCGCTAGCTATCTTTTCCGAGCGCCCTCGCCATCCGCTCCGTGCATGCCTCTTTCTCCTCCCGCGCTTCCTTCACCTCTATTGCGGCCTCCCGTCACCACCACGCCTGGGTGGGTGCCCCATGGCAACGCCAGTCATCACTCCTCCACAGCTCCCTGTATTGCTGCTCCTCGCCCGCCTCGTCGCCGCCTCCGCCATCGCTCATCCAGCGCGTGCCGCCATCGCCATCGCCGTGGCGCGTCTGCCCCCTCCCCGTCGACGGAACTAGCGGCGCCTTGCTGCTCCTCGCCTGCCTTTGCTGTCGCATTGCCGCACGTCCACGCGAGCTGCCACCTCGTCGCCGCACCCGCCGTCTAGTCCGCCGCCAGGGCTGGTGGCTGGTGGGATGTGGCGGTCTCTGGGGCTGGAGCAGGGGTGGCAACCGTCCAAGTGTGCAAGACAGATGGAGTGGCCCACACGATCCAACGTTTTGAATATGGAGAGTTTGTTTTTTTAGAGTCAGTTGGTTAACCCTGCCATTAGGAAGCTTTTTATTCTTTTTACCTAGTTTGTTATATATTTATTTAGCTAATTTTTAAAAAATCTTTATTTAGCTAGGATTTTTACCTAATCTGTTGGGTTGCTCTAATAGAGATATTTGCAGCCCATATATACAACTGTTTTGTGGTGGTTCCATCTGTCGTCATTAATGTCGTGCTGGATTAAACTCACTGGCATCCATAGCCACCTCAGCAGGCTCCAGCATTGAATACAGCTTAACATACACTTACAAAATGAAGAAATCCATAAATGAGTGCCAAACATACATACATACCTCGGCCATATATAAATCGGTCCAGATCTTCGTCCAAGATTGTACTCTCCTACACAAAGATCACCCAGCAAGAACACCATGACCAAGGCCGCCGCACCCTCGGTTGCGGCTGCGGCTGCGGCGACGGCGCTGGTACTACTAGCGGCGACGCTCCTGACGACCGTGGCAGATGCACGGCCTCTCTTAGATATGTACTCCCAACCATTGCAGTCTCGCACCCACACCCACTCGCGAGTGAGTTGGATCTCCATGTCGTCGAGCCCCGAAATGCCCAGTGATTCGTCGGATCAGTCAACAAAACTGGATGTGATTGGGAGAATCTTGCCACGCAAGATCATACCGCCCTCCGGACCTAGCAACGGCAGCTCCGGCGATCGGCCACCTCTGTCGACGGCGCCGGATGTTGTTGGGAAGATCTTGCCACCAAAGATCATACCGCCCTCTGGGCCTAGCAATGGCAGCTCCGATGACTCGCCACCTCCATCGACGGCGCGGGACATGGTTAAGCCCTTGCCACGGAAGATCATACCACCCTCTGGACCCAGCAACGGCAGCTCCGACGACTCGCCGGCACCGCCGAATGTCATGTAACTTCAGGCAGGAGCATGAATAAAAAGCATGATGATAGGTCATCTACTCTGAAAATTATTAAGCATATACTTATCGGATCCCCAGGCCAAACGTGTCTCTTATGATTTATGAACATGAATTGTTCAGCCTACATTCTTCCTTTCGGAGAAGCGTCTCGCTTTCTATTTTTCCTAAATTGAAAACGCCAAATATCGTGGACCTTTTGCCGATCTGGCGCATATTGGTGAGAAATTTCAGTGGACGTTCGCTAGAGCTGGAACCTGGGAGGAAGAGGTCCCCGAAAGCCAAAGCCACTCGTTTCCATTGGATCTGGAGCTCCCGATGCAAAACATCAACCCTGCATATGTTTACGGGGTGTATTTTGACAGGGAATGCTAGGCATTTATTTATTAAATATCATATGCAGGTTACAGAGAACACGTTGTGACCGCATAGCGCAGTGGATTAGCGCGTCTGACTTCGGATCAGAAGGTCGTGGGTTCGACTCCCACTGTGGTCGCTCCTTTTCTTTTTTCCTTTCCCCTCCTTTGTATTTTATACTGATTTTAAAAAAAAGTTTTTGAACTTTTTTGTACAATTTTCTTCTTTGGAAATCCATTGCGCTGGATTTTCGATCGGACGGTAATATACTTGCGCAGTTGCGCTGCTCTTGCTTTCCCTGGTTGCAGGCAGTCTTGCAGAGCAGAGCGTTTGTTAGCCCGCCGCTGTTGCGCGCCGGCGAACTCCTTCGTCTCCACCCCCCGCCACCCGCATCAGAAGCCGTATGGCCGGCACCGCCTCCGCCGCAGATCCGGGGACGGCGTTCAAGCTCCTCCTCTCCTGCCCCGCCGGCCTCCCTCGCTCCCGCGTGAGTACCTTCTCTCTCGCCCCCCTTCTCCTCCTCCCCCTCCCCCTCTCCCTCCCGATTGCATGATACTCCGTTTCCCCATTTGGACCACCGCACGGCGTCGCGCCCAACTTTCGGTTGACGGATCGTGCTTGTCTGTAATCGCCCTTAGCGCCGTTACATTGTCCCGTACTTATCTGGTCATGCCAGCTTCCCCCAAATCCGAAATGATGTGTTTCAGCTATGCCATTCTTAACAATAAAGTGATGAACTAACCTCAGGCGTTTTGAATTTGCGCTGCAATTGCCATGAACACCCGTGGAGATTGCTTTAGGTTGTTGCTAATTGCGTGGAGTGTGCTATCGCTGTTAGATTGCCATATGAGTGTCTGGTTGCTAGTAGTACAGCACTGTTCTGAGGACTGATGGAGCTCATGTTGTGAACTGAAGGTTTCGGTTAAGTTTGGTCAGTCGTTTGACAGGATTCCCCAACCGGATGCAGCCTTAGAGGAATCTATAAGTGAGGTAATGGGGTCTATCTATATGCTTTCGTCCCCCTTCTCCCCCTCCCCCCTATCCCTCCCGATTGCATGATACGTCTGACGGCGTGGCATCGCGCCTCCGTTTCCCCATTTGGACCACCGCACGGCGTCGCGCTGGACTTTCGGTCGACGGATCGTGCTTGTCTGTAATCGCCCTTAGCACCGTTACATTGTCCCGTACTTATCTGGTCATGCCAGCTTCCCCCAAATCCGGAATGATGTGTTTCAGCTATGCCATTCTGAACAATAAAATGATGAACTAACCTCAGACGTTTGGATTTGCGCTGCAATTGCCATGAACACTCGTGGAGATTGCTTTAGGTTGTTGCTAATTGCGTGGAGTGTGCTATCGCTGATTCGCTGTGAAATTGCCATATGAGTGTCTGGTTGCTAGTAGTACAGCACCCGTTCTGAGGACTGATGGAGCTCATGTTGTGCACTGAAGGTTTCGGTTATGTTTGGTCAGTCGTTTGACAGGATTCCCCATCCGGATGCAGCCTTAGAGGAATCAATAAGTGAGGTAATGGGGTCTATCTATATGCTTTCTCTCAATTGTATGTCTATCTTATGCATGCTTGCATGCATCCAGGTCATCCAATCATCCTAGCGTTTGTTGATCTTTCAGATATGGAACCAAAGGCTTCAGCGGAACCCATCTCTATACAACGGTACAAAGTTTCGGGTATGCATCTTTAGCTCTGTCTTGGTATGCTCTTTTTGCTGCTTCACTGATGGAGATGCTGCCATTTAGTGATAAAGCACATCGTATTAAACTCAGAAAACAGAAAGTTATTTCCATGTTAAGTGATTTGCATGCTCTATACAAATAAACAGATAATATGGCTATTTTGGCCTTTCTCCTTCTCTTAATGCAATGATACGCAGCTCTCCTGCGTATTCGAGAAAAAAAGAATCTGTTCATTTGGACTGGACATAGCATGTTTAATGTAGCTGTTTTTTTTGAAATGAAATGTTTAATGCAGCTGTTCCAGACTTTGTTAAAGTATAGGGGTTTTCTATGCTCGCTTCTGAATCCGATGGGAAATTCCTAGTCAGTTCCAGGCATTATTTCATCCAAAATGCACCTGCATCTTCACTTTTCTTATCTCTACTGAACTGCCAAGCAATGTATGCTTAGTCATGACTCATTACTTGTCCTAGCTTGTGTTAGTATTTCTTTTATAGCTAAAGATGTATCATTGCAACAGTTCATGTACACATTTTTTTTCCGAATGATCTCTGGTATCTGCTTTACTGCATTCACCAAGTATGAAAATACAAAGCTTTGATCATGATCACAAATTTCAGTATGGAGGACATGCTGTGTACTACAAAGATGACTCCAAGGAGTACTGTGTCTCACTTCATTTGGGTCTCACAGACTACAGGTTGGTTTGATCATTTGTAATCATTTCAACAGATCTTCTTTTAAGAAAATAAAATTCCGGCAGCATATATTTCTTCAACTTTTGTCTCTCCCACTATATCTTTCTTTCTGGTATTTCAATGTAATGCCACTATTTAACAACTATGTTTACTTGCAAAAAACAGGACATTTGTGGGAACAAATCTCAATCCATTGTGGGAGAAATTTTTGGTCCCCTCTGAAGGTAATTTGTAATCTTAGACAACTTAATCACAGCTGGCCATGTGCGTTTCGCATCGTAAACTTTGAAGTCTTCTAGTGCCATCACTTTACTACTGAGTACCTAGTATCTATCTGTTTCTTCCATCGGTTCACCTTTCAGAAATGTAAATACTTGATATGTATATTCCTGTCCTTCTGTTATGCTTATGCCTTCCATTTACCAATATGTTTTCTCTAACACACACGAGTCCTCTATAAGGATGAACATCTATCTGGTCTGTAAATGAATATTCATTAGGTAGTTTGCCATAGTGCTTTTTTTTTCTCAGACAACATCGTGTCAGTCTTGACCAAAACATTTCCTCTTTCAATCTGATCGGGTCAGATGATCCTGTGCGTTGCCAACACATGTCAAATCCACTGGGCAATGGTGCAATTGTTGAAACATCTGATCAAAAGATTATTGTATTGCAAAGGAGCCACAATGTGGGGGAGTTTCCAGGATATTATGTTTTCCCTGGAGGACACTCGGAGGTAAATTCTTAAGATTCCTTGACAATATTAAGTGCAGTTGATGAAAGTCAAGATTTGTGTAGATATTAATGTACATCTTAGATTTGCTTGAAGAACTAATATACAAATATAGCTCTACATGTAGCTCCTTTATTCTTTGAAATGACAAAGACAAACAGTACTACTGCGGACTGCAACACAGACTGATTCGGTGGCTTCTTCCAGTGAACATGCTGACATATAATTTTGAGGTAGCATGAGGAACCTTTACCTCATTATTAAGGACTTAGAAAAAAAATTATATGGAGATGGTAATTGAATTTAACTAGAATGCATAAACCTGGCATTTCTCTGCCTTATTTAACTGTCTTTTCTCACCCTAGCAGTCAGTTTTCTGAATCTGAAGTGACTGTAGGAGTTCGGATCAAATTTATAACTTGGAAATAGCCTCTTTTCATTTTTGAGTTGCGACTTGCGAGGGGTGGCAGTTGGCACCTACCTGTTTGTCATTTGATTTAGAAAACTGAAAAGAAAACAAAGATGACTAGAGAGGGCGGACTAGGAAAATTTTCATCTAAATGTAGTTCTGTAAGTCAACAGTATTTTTGTTTTTATATCCTTGAAAAAATCATGGATTGAGTGTCAAATCAGTAAAATGCATGTCATATTACTGAACTTCATTTTGCTTAGATCAGCCACAAGAAATCGGCATCTTGGGTCATCAGACTGATGAAGAAAACCTGGTTCCTCTCACTGAACGAGTTTCACAAGAAATGTATGATGGAATCATCCGTGAAGTAGTTGAGGAAACTGGAGTTCCTGCGAGTTCCCTGGTAAGTACAGACCTACAATGCATGCCATTTTGTGTAATATAATGGTTTGCATGCACAAACAGGACCCAATAGAAAGGGTGTTGTTTAGTTGTTTCTAATTGCCACACCAGAAAGATTTTTTTACTTCAGGATTTTCTTGGCATGTTCATTAACTATTGATATTTACTTTTTTAGACAGATCCTGTCTTCATCGGAGTTTCTTGCCGAGAAATGAATGTTAGACCAGCTGCATTCTTTTTAACAAAATGTGACATTGATTCCACTGGCATAAATGAACTTTATTCTAAAGCTCAAGATGGCTATGAATCGACTAAACTATATGCAGTCTCAGTGGTTAGTTTAACTGCGCTAGCGGCTCTCTCTGATCCTTAGCTTGCCTTTACCTGCTTCCAAATCACTGAAGTTGTTTTTGAATTACAGGAAGAGCTACGAGGAATGAGTCAGCGAATGCCTGGCTGCCACAATGGCGGTTTTGCTCTTTATGAATTGATGAGGAATGAGGCCAAGAGTTTGTGAAGATTCTGAGTTAAACTTAAACAGTCTTTCTTTTGCAGGACTGACTTGCTGATTGGTGATTGCATTAATACATTAGAAATAAGTGTAGATATGTTCATAGCTGACACAAACACAGTGTTGAGCACCATATATTCGCACCCATCATTGCTGGTCTTTATAGTAGATGTGCCATTTCCATCTTTGTCGGGTTGATGGTCTCCCTATACCCTTACAGAAGCTCTGGAAGAAATAAAAGCACGAAGCTCGAATTTTCCTCTGAAGACAGTAATAGAAATTAAATCTCCAGTTGTTTCGCCAACTAAGGCACCCAAGGTCAGCATTACAATGCTAACTCACAATGAGGGAAGACTTTATATTGTAATGATCTTTTAGGTCCTGATCGACGGCCATCGCTGATGCCCTGTTTGTGTTATCTTCCAACGAAAAAGATAATATGTAGTGTAAGGACCCTATGTTAGAGAACATGTCCTGTGTTACAAGTGGATTAGGTGTTACCATATTACCAAACATGGTAACATTTAAACCGGTGCATGTAAAATTGTAATAAAAATATAGATTGATAGAGGATGAAATCATCTACGTGCATGAAAAAATTGAGTTTGAGCAAAAAATTGTGCAGGGAGGAAAAAAAAAGAGAAATCAGCTCTTGAATAGTTGCGGGTCGTGGATCCTAAATGAACAGTTCCACATGTTCGAGAAAAGAAATGAACAGTTCCAATCGCAACTATTTATGTGCTGATTTCTCTTTTTTCCCCCCTATTTGCACAGATTTTTGTTCAAGCTCAAATTTTGCATGTACATAAATGATTGCTTGTTCTATCAATCCAGATTTTTGTTATAATTTTACGTGTATCGATTTAAGTGCTACCATATTTGGTAACACGGTAGCAACACATGATATATTCTCCCCTATGTTATACTTCAAGTGTGAAAAAGGGTATCTTTCAGCAAAGATCTGTGGAAGTAGGTTTTAAATTCTATAGATGTTATGCGACGGCTTTATTTGTCGCCAAAATTGTTACCTTGTTGAATTTGGCGCTTAAAACATTCAGTTATAACACTTCAGCAGATCAGCTCAACAGTGCGCGTAAACACTTCAGCGGTGGTGGTGGGCTGCCCATTTCAACATCTCAATTGAACTTGTTCATGTTTGAAACAAATATAAAACTTTGTTCGCAATCTTTCCATCTAATCTGAAGTGAATCCAGAGTCATCCAAACTGATAGCAGATTCCTGCTTACAAGTCACAACACAAATCAAATATCTACAATGGATTATGATAATCAATTCAAATGCCGAATGCTGCACCACAGTCCTTTTGAACCACAATTCAAATATCAAATTACGAGTTTCACAAGGAATGACAGGAAAATTGCCCCACTCGGAAAGCCGGACGGGGTATCTCGCCCCCATCCGATTCTGGGACGTCGAATCGGTATCCGACGGCCACAAGCATTTAATATTTGGTTTGCAAGTGAAGAAAATTTCGCCCGCGAAGAAGCCCTAAACCCGCGGTTCTCCTCCCTCTCCCGCCGCCGGCTGAAACCCCCAAAGCCCCTCCGAGCTGGCCCGCGCCGTCGCTCCCGTCTTCCTCACTTTCCCAGGCCGCCGCCGACCCCGCGGTGCTGAAGACCGCGACGCCCTCGAGCTCCGTTGTGCCGCCGAGCTCTGCCAGCTTTCCGACGACCCCGAGCTGACCCACCCAGCAAAGCAGCCGGACCTCCCGCCGCCGAGATGGGCGGGGGCCGCGCGCAGGTAAACAAGCCTCACAAGACCCGCTTCGCGTCCAAGGCGTCCCGCCACGCGCACAAGATCGGTAAAGTCGCCCCCCCCCCCCTCCGCGTCTCCCTTGCCCCCCTGTCCGCGGCTCCTCATCTCACTGGTTGCATCTGCTTCCGCAGACAAGGTCAGGAGCGGGAAGCCAGAGAGCAGCCACCGCGCCGCCGTCAAGGGTGCCCGCGCCGCGCGCATCCAGCAGAGCAAGGCGGTCGGTTTTCAATTCAACACCGTGCCCATTTGTCCCCCCCCCCCCCCTTTTAGGCGCTCTATATGCAGCTGAACAATATGTGATTTGCGCGATTGCTTTTAGTTCTAATAGTGCTGGTCGAAATGGCATAAGTACAGCACATGTACATATGAGAACACTAGCCAGAGAAAAGAAACACTGATTGTTAGTTTGCAAATCGAGGTCAAGTTTGAAGTTTGCATATCTCTATTTTTTTCAGTAACTTACTAGTGTTAATAAAAGATTCTCAGTATTGTTTGCATGGTGAGATGAGAGATGTTAAAATGTCTCAGCTTTGTCCTCACATTTGGATGAAGAAATATCTCTCAGAGCAACAATCTGATGTATACCGTCTTTCTGATTGAGTCCCACGAATGCAACCTATACCATAATTTCCTCATCCCTGTTTATATTTTTATCCTGCTGTCTGAAGCATTTTTCTGTGTGTACAGATCCGTGATAAAAAACGTGCTGCTTTGCTGAAGGAGAAATGGTCATCTATAGGATCTTCAGGCGCACCACGTGTCATTGTTAGTGTTCTAGGATTTTCTCTGAGATTCCATTTGGTCACTCTTGTTGTTTCTTGTGGTCAGGCTAGTTCTTCTTTTAAAAGTAATTATTTTCAGGTTCTTGTTGGCCTATCTTCATCAGCAAATGTTGGATCGCTTGCCAAAGACCTTTTGACATTTGCGGAAGGATGTGATGGGAAACTGAGATCCTCTACTGTTGCTTCTCCTACTTATAAGCTTCGAACCACGGTAAGTTCAAAATAAACATGATCATGATATTTTGATTGATGCCACAATTAGTTCACAATGGGTCTAGTTTTAAGATTCTTTAGTGTTATAATGCCATTTATTTAATTTAGATAGTCAATTTCATTTATACCATTGTTTTATATTCACAATATCTGTGAAGGTACTGCAAGCACCATATGGTGATCTTACCTCATGCATGGAACTTGCAAAGGTATACCTTTCAACCATACTCAATTTGTGGTAATTTTACGCTCTATTTTATTTTCTTAGCTCTAATCTGGAACCTGCAAATGTACCTGTCCTACATAGGTCGCTGATTTGTTGGCATTCGTACTACCAGCAAATTCATTGTACAGTAGTGATTCGAGCAGTCCAATTGATGAGTTTGGGTCGCAATGCCTATCGGTATTTCGGGCCATGGGTTTACCTAGTACAGCTGTTTTCATTCGAGTAAGCTCCAGCCATGAACTCATTAAGATACCATGTTACGATTTTCTGGTGACTTACCTGTTTAGTACTCTAAGATACCATGTTACAATTTTCTGGTGGCTTACCTGTTTAGTACTCTAACATAATCAGGATCTTCCAGTGGACAATAAAAGCAGGCAAGAATTGAAGAAAGCAGCAACTTCTTTCCTCTCTGCAGAGCTGCCTGAGGACTGCAAGTTTTACTTAGCGGACACAAAGGATGATTTGCATAAGGTTAGTATTCTTTTGAATATTTAATATTAGAACCTTTGGTTACCTTATGTTTGTTATTTCCAATTTTTTGTTTTGATCATGTATCCTTAATATTGTCCAGTTCATGTGGCTTTTCAAGGAGCAGCATCTTTCGTCACCACATTGGAGAAACCAGAGACCATATGTTATGTCTGAACAGGTTTTCTTACGTGCTATGCTTCACTGTGTTGCTTTTCTAGAACAGTTGCTAATTAATTTTGTCCACATATGAAATTTACCAGAAGACATAAATTGATTTTTATGTAATAACGGGTCTTACTGCTATGTTTATACTGTTATATGATTATATCTGGCCCCACTATATGGTGCAAGACATGATTTTTATGGTATTGCCTAGGCGATGAGGTGGGCTGGGTCTCCTTACGGCAAGGCGCCACCCTGTTGCCTTATGCACATGCCATTGCCAGCTTGTTTCTGTTGCTGCCCTCTTGAGCCTCGATTCTACATCACCTGCTCGATTCCACTGTTGCTCACTTGGGGTGTTGGCCACTGTTGCCTGCCTTATCCGGGAGGGCCCATGAGGCTGCTGCTGTGGATGGGAGCAGAGAGGCTTCATTTTGCTTTTCTTGTTTGTCGAATATGTGTGTAAGTTTTGTGTCATGTCATGCTTTAGGCGCCTAGACAGTGAGTCATACTGGGGCTGCCGTAGCTCATTTGACCGTCTTAAGAACCATGGTGCAAGGCTTTATTAAAGCATGTGGCCACAGAGTATATCAAAAAAGTGTGGCCACATGCTTTCAGGCGTTATGGATCTGGATTGGGCTTGGTCTTGGTACATTTTTGCATCAAAGGTTTCTCAAGTGATCTTGTGCCAGTTTACTTTTGTTTATGCAATATAGCTACTTCAGTTCTTGCATTTCTCATTTTACTATCATTGGTACCAACACATGATTACTGCTTCAGGTCTGTATAAAACCTGATGACAATACGGGATTGTGCACACTACAAGTGTCTGGATACTTGCGGGCCCATAATCTTTCAGTGAATCAGCTTGTAGGTGTCAATGTTCAATTTTTTCTTAGCTCTTATGTTCATTTCCTTTTCTAATACCTTTTCCATCCAAAAGGTCCATGTTTCAGGTGCTGGTGATTTTCAGTTAAGCCAAATTGATGTCTTCAAGGATCCTTGTCCTCTTAATGAGCGGAAAAACTCTGATGTAATGGAAACAGAAGATAATGGAATTCAGGTTTGTTACATTGAACTCGAAAGCTTTAGAAATTGAATAATGCTGATGCCCTTTTGCTAGGCACTTCTCACATGTTAAGGTATCTGTTTTCAGTGTCATAGTTTAACTCATTTTAACCTCCCATATTTTGTTTTGTTTCAGATTGTTAACACCTTTGTTCCAGACTCTTCGAATCAGGAACCCTTACTTGTCGAAAATGTACCAGATCCTCTTGCCGGGGAGCAGGTGAGTATTTGTTTCCAATCCTGCTCCATGACTTGTAATTTTTACAAGTATTTGTTTATAAGTAGCATCAGTATAAATGTTCTCTTGTTTGTAGATTTTCATGAATTATGTCTTTCCTCCGTAGCATTTCAACTATGTTGATCACCCATTCATATTTTGTGTTAAGATGCTTATGTTTTTGTAAGGCAAACATGCGAAAAGTTTAGTTCATCTTTTTAAGTACTTATTGTTATAATATCTATATGTGATTAGACTTGGCCTACGGAAGAAGATATGGAAGAGGCCAACATAAACAACAAACAGAGAAAATTGGTAAAGAGGAAGCTTCCTAGAGGCACTTCGGAATATCAGGTTTGCATTTCTATTGAACTTTTTGGTACCTCAGTTTGATTATGTTTACGTATTTACTAATCATCCTCAAATGCTATTGCCAGGCTGCTTGGATTGTTGATGATACAGATGATGAAGATAATGACTCCGATAATGACAACCAGGCTGGTTCTGGAATGGTCATTGATGAGCAAGGTCATGCAGATCAAGGAAGTGATGGTTCAGATATAGATGCAGTTTCTCACTTCACGGAAAAGTTTGATGAAGAAACTGTTGGGGATACTGAGATGGCAGTAAGTTTCTGTCTTCATTTGATAATTTTAAAGCACTTGCTTGCCATATTAGAGTTTAGGGTTTCACAGGAGTTGGAAGGTAAAACATATTTTCTACTTGTTACTCCTGTTCTTTTTTGTTCAGTAAATTTTGACATTTACACCCTCTTATTTTTTGAATTGTGTGCTTGTCCATATTAAGCTGTCTCAAGATTTAAAGTATCATTCTTCACTTGCAGGATGAAGAAAATTTGACTAAAGAACAGATAGAAGAAGAGATTAAGAAAATCAAAGAAGCTAATGCTGAAGATGAAGGTATGGGCTTGCTATTTCCTTGTGATGTTAACATGCCATTATTTGAGCATGATATATGAACGGACTTAACACTTTAAACTTGTTTCCTTAACAGTTCCAATTGGCTGCTTGTTACATATTTCTTGCTTATTATGACTGCCAATTATCAAATTATGTATGGAACACAGTTTCATTGCAATAGTTGCAAATTTTCAAGAGTTATGCTTTATACATTACTGATAGAATAAAACACATATCCCTCAACAAATGTGATCATTCCCACGATGAGGGGTTGCAATGGGCCCCTGATCAATAACCCCCAATAATCAGTTTACAATTTTCTAGTAGGTTTTGGTATTTCTGTCGTATAAGACGATTCCAAAATCAGCCAGGAATATTAATGTATTGCCTAAGTCAACATTGAAGACCAGTGTTCTTTTCACATCACCCGTGCTGATTTAGTATCCCAAGTTCTCAACGGATGTTATTTGAGAAATGATATATGTCCCTGTTAGTCAAGCTTGAAGTTAAGCAAAGTTCCTAATATGATCTGACCAAAGTTAATATCAGTGTGGGCTTTTAGCTTCAGTAAATTTTAGCAGTTTTGGTTAAGGGATTGACAAAGACTTACATTCATATATCATATAATATCGCAGAATTCCCTGATGAGGTGGAAACACCATTGGATGTTCCAGCAAAAAAACGGTTTGCAAAATACAGAGGACTAAAGTCATTTAGAACGTCATCCTGGGATCCTAAGGTGTCTATTATTTAATTTTGTTAACAATTAATTTAAATCTTAAAAAACTATTGCTAATTACTGCTATTTTATTGGAGAATTTATTCATTTCATGTGGCATGTTCTCTCTCTCTCTCTCTCTCTCTCTCTCTCTCTCTCTCTCTCTCTCTCTCTCTCTCTCTCTCTCTCTCTCTCTCTCTCTCTCTCTCTCTCTCTCTCTCTCTCTCTCTCTCTCTCTCTCTCTCTCTCTCTCTCTCTCTCTCTCTCTCTCTCTCTCTCTCTCTCTCTCTCTCTCTCTCTCTCTCTCTCTCTCTCTCTCTCTCTGTACTGTTAATTGTAGGAATCATTGCCACCTGATTATGCAAGAATATTTGCATTTGATAACTTCACACGGACTCAAAAGCATGTCCTTGCGAAAATTACCGAGCTAGATGGGGGAACAAAGGACTGTGCTCTTGTGGGATCATACGTAAGGCTCCATGTAACAAACATTCCTACTGATATTGCTTCCAAACTTTGTCATCCATCAAGAAGAATACCTGTGGTGGTTTCTGGTCTTCTTCAACATGAGTCGAAAATGTCAGTTCTTCACTTCAGGTAGACATGCTGTACTAAACAACAAATTTCATTTGCTCCAATATTCCGGCAGTATGGCATATCTCAAATGGTCTGTAGCTCAATTTGTATGTCATAATAATGTATGTTTCTTTAATTCATTTGCTCTTAGTGTGCGTGCGCGTGCATGCGCGCTCACCCTAAGTTCCCTCCTGAAAATGATCATGTCTATTGTATGTGGGTGTTGTTTGGTTTGCTTAGAAAATTTTAACTGGGTCGCATGCTGTGTCATTCCCTCTTAATTGATAATTCCGACCAAATGTTGGCAGAAGCATGGCCGCCATCACCAAAAGATTGGCTATCCAAAAAATTGCATCTCTTGGGGGTGACCATATACTGAAAAGTAGTACTAGTATTGTTTTTTATGATCTCTAAATTTTAGTTATAATTATTTCTTGTGGGTAAATATTTGACAGAAACAGAAGGGGGGATTAGAGGGGAGGAATCGTAAACTGTAACATAAATCCCTGAACTAAACAGAAGAAAACTCATGATTCTATACATCTGGTGTTTTGCCCTATGACAGACCAGAGCCACTTGGATAACCCGTTTCCAAGAGTGAAAAGAAAGCTCCATTTGTGGGCAAATTTTTTTAAGATGGTGACATAATACAGATGTAGACACAGCTAATATGCTTCTTAAATACAAGCAAATATAGACGATTGAATGGTTTCAGCTTGTGTCCTGTCTGCTGTACTTTATTGCTACAATACTGTGCTTAATCTTATCATCCCTTTTTTGCAGCATAAAGAAACATGACTCATATGAAGCTCCTATCAAATCTAAGGAGCCTTTGATTTTCAATGTTGGATTCAGGCAATTTACAGCAAGGTAATCGAGGTTTCAATTTTACTATTAGGAATTATATACTTTCATTTTCCCTTTCTTTACTTTGCATTTCACCTTGAAAGTTATCTCACTGTTCTTTTCTATATTAGGCCGTTGTTTTCATCCGATAATATCAACTGCAATAAACATAAGATGGAGAGGTTTCTACATCATGGACGGTTTTCTGTTGCCTCTGTATATGCTCCAATTTGCTTCCCTCCATTTCCTCTGATTGTTTTGAAGAACAGAGATGGCGAGCAACCTGCCATTGCTGCTGTAGGTTCACTAAAAAGCGTGGATCCCGATCGAATCATCCTTAAGAAAATTGTGTTGACAGGGTACGCTGAGGCATCCTATTTTTAGTTCTGCAAAATTCCTTGTACTTTTTTCATTTCTGTGGAAGGTTTTGGCATTTGACTTTTGCACACTATTAGTGCTGCATTTTCAATTCATTTTTTTTGCTCACTTCCATTAAAAGTGCAGAGTAACTTCACATACAACGCTTGTTTAGATGCCAGCTAATTTGACATGTTATTTCTGCAGGTATCCACAGAGAGTCTCGAAACTGAAAGCGATTGTGCGGTACATGTTCCACAATCCCGAAGATGTCAAATGGTTCAAGGAAAGTATATATTTCTCCATGTTCTATTGATACTGTAGGCTAATTCAATGGGCCAATAACCAGGGGGTCATTTTGGTTGCAGCCTGTTGAGTTGTGGACAAAACATGGACGCCGTGGCCGGATCAAGGAGACTGTTGGCACTCATGGTATGTTGGTTGGCTAATGTTTCTTTTGACAGTACATGTTTGATTGTTTTAGAATATCCCTGCTATTTTAATGGTTTTGCTAACTTTTTTGTTTTCACAATTCTCTGACCAGGTGCTATGAAGTGCATATTCAACAGCAGCATACAACAGCATGATACCGTGTGCATGAGCTTGTTCAAACGCGCATACCCAAAATGGCCTGAACAGCTGTACCAGGTGTAGGATGGATTAACCTTGGACGTTTCAGCAGCATGTCAGGTTGGTGGCACTTTGTTTGATATAGCAGCTCCTACCAACAAGATGGAATCCAATTTCCTGTAACGTTTTGACTGTTTAGGTGTTAGCCGTACCGTTTGTGCCATCAGGCGAAGTTTTGGTCATGTCAGTTCCGCTGGATAATCAGTTGTATTTTGTTTCTTTTTGTGAGGCCGGTGCAGGACATTGTGGATGAACCTGTATATGTGTGCTGATCTTATTTATTTAGAGCTAAATCTGCGGAGTAAGATTATGGATGCATTTTTGGTGGAATACAAATGTGTTATTGTTTCAGTTGCACCTTGTTTAAGGGTAGGTCAGTGCTGCAAAAAGCAAGTTGCTAATGGAATCCTTTTGAGTGCTAGACGATACTAAACACGAGGTTCCAAAGTTAGCTCCTGGTGTTCTAACGCCGGGTTCCAACAAATAGTTCGTTGCCAAACGAGAGTAATCAATGCTTTTAATAGTAAGCCCAGCGTAGGTGTTTCATTATGGCTTTACCTGTTCCTAATACAGTGCGCACCTCTATTTCTCGCCTAGGAAAAGATAAAAGAATGTGTAGAACTCCTATCTTTATTGTGGCAAGTATACTAAATTTCACTTATACGGAGCTGGTGACAACATAATTGTCAAAGAAAATAAATCAAATAAAAATACAAATGAAGGCAAAATCTAGGAGAATCGAACGTATCATTATATAAAAATAAAGAATATGGATCAGGCGTCCGATTGATTCGACGCCTTTCCCCCTACACTACCATCCGCACTGCTATCCCGTGCCCTTCCAAGCTACTATTGGCTATTGCCGCTGCCCTCCCGCCACTGGCCTCCAGCGCCGCCCACCCGCGCCACGCGTATGCTGCCGCCGGCATGAGTCTCCGCCGCGTGCAGAGCTTTGCCTCTCCCAGCGGCGAGCTCCCACGGCAGCGAGCTCTCTCGGTGGCGCGACCTCCAGGCGGCAAGCTCCCCCAGCGGTGCGAGCTCCCTTGGCGGCGCAACCTCCCGGCGGCAAGTTCCTCGGGCGGCATGAGCTCCCCTGGAGCGAGCTCCTCGGCTCGCCATCCTCCTCTGTTTTGTGCTAGGGTTTGTTGAATGTTGCAAGCGTATGTTCACGTGTTTTAAATGGTTTAGAATAATGTTGCAAGTATTTCATTTAGATGTTGCAAAAGTAGATTTGAATGTTGCACGTGTTTCACACGCATGTTACAAGTGTTTTATTTGAATGTTGCATTTTCATCGAGAGTTCTAGAATGTTCAATGCAATGTGGAATAGGTGTTGTGGCATTTTTTTCTCATAACTGATGGATGGATAATAATTTTTTCGATTTGCTTTGATGGTACAAATACTAATTTTCAATGTTGCATATGGTAAGTTTTATATGTTTCATATGTTATTTTCGAATGTTGCATGGACCGTTCGATGGAAGATGTTCAGGCACTACCAGCATCCTAAAGAATAAGTTGAACACCCATCTTTCATGATAATAAGTATTCTTAATTTCTTGTCAGCATAAACTGCTCTTTTGCATTAATATAGTCTAACTTAAACTTTTATCCAGCAAACCAAACATACTCAACATGAATTTAACATGTTCGGTTGTGCTACTTGTGGTTGGCCGCGAAGGAAGCGCAAGTGCCACCAAGCAAGATGTTACTGCAGCTAGGGTTGAAAATGGACGGAAATAATTCTATTCCCGTCCGTTCTTTTCTAAATTTGTTCCGGATCTATCTGAAAACATGACCGAAAAGTTCGAAATAGATCCGTGTAGCCAGTAGCAGGATGAGAAACAGGTAATAATGTATGCATTATGTATTTATGAGATCCTATTTTCAACCATCTTTAACTTAATAGTCGAGATGTACATGCCACATGCACACATTTAATTTTTCTTCCATCAAGCAAGCAACGATGTTATTTATTTTCCTCCCAAAAATAATAAAAATATTTCATTTCCTTCTATAAAATAATGATATCAGTTATTATCCTTCCAAATAAATAATGACGCGAACTATGAGCATATGCAAAGAAAAGTAAAGTGTGTGCAAGAAAAGTAATATACGTGTATAAGAGGTGGGTATAGAAAATTGTTGGAGTAAAAAGTATTTGATTTTTTATAGAAATATTTTTTCTTCTATAAAAATGGGTCTCCATCTCCTAGGATTCCCCCGCTGTGGGCCTCGAGTGCTCCTAATTCATTTAAGAACCCATTAGATCAATTTTTAGAGAAAATCTCTCTCTTGCCAATTTCTTTGGCCTGACAAGTGAGATCCGTGTAGCGTACGTTGGGTCTAATTTTGGTGAGAAAAAATTTCAATGAGTAAAGTGCACACCCGATCCTTAAACTTGCGTTGATGTGTCATCCCGGTCCACAAACTCTCAAAACGATTAAATACATCCATAATCATGGTTACTGTGCTATTTAAGTCCATAATCCCAAGTAAACCGCGTCTATTATTGCAACTAGGCCCTTCCACGTTTTTTTTCTCCGTTTGGAGCATGTGACATAACTTGTAGAATGTTGTCTCTATCAGGGAGATTCCTCTTACAAAAATTCTTTTACACAAGTTCATCATTCAACTTTTTACGTACGAAATTCATCATACAATTTTTGAGTACAACTCTCAGTATACTTTTTTAGATAACTTTTCACACAATTTTGATGTATAAGTTCGTCATACAGCTTGTGAAAAATATAATTTGTCGAGATAATTTTTTCAACACAACTTCTATGAAGATATAATTAGGAAAACTTATCGGATAACTTTTTATGTACAAGTTCGTCATACAATTTCAAAGCACAATGCTTGATATAAATTTTAGTAGATTTTTTTCTAAAGACTTTGTCAAGAGAATTTCTCTAGAGAAATACATAGTAGAAAGTAAAAAGTTAAAACCTGAAAAAAGAATAATAAATAGTAGAAAGTAAAAAGTTAAAACCTGAAAAAGAATAAATAATAAATGCTGCCATTACGGAACACAGGGAAGAAAAATAGAAAAGAAAAAAAAAGAGAAAGGAAATCGATTACCTGCCTCCCGCCTGGCTATCACGTGGCCACGTGGCTGGGCACTCGCTGGATGTTCCGTCGCGCGCCACGAAGCACGTGCAAAGGAAACTGCGCGGGAGGAAAATTGGAGCCGGAATCCAAAAAAAGAAACAGACGTGTCAGACGTGGAAACCGAAAAGGAAAAGGAGGGACTGTCTGAAATCGCGCGCTGCTACCCGTCCTAGCGCGCGCGCTAAATAGTGTCGCCCGCAGCCAACCGCATGCTCGCGCCCCTCGTGTTGCCACCTTCTCGGCCGTGTGGTGCGACTACACCCTAGTCTTAGCGTACACGCCCGTGCAAGAGATCATGTGCTTGCATTACTGGTGATGTAGATGGTGGAGGTTGTGCCCGACCTTATAATCCTTTTAGACGGGTGGTCTTCGTGTTGAATTTTTTGTGTTGTGATAATTGATAAAGTACTATGTTATTTCTATATATTAGTCCCCCCCGGCTCCGTGGACGCTCAACCAGTCCACGTTATCGAAAATTTTATTGCTCATTGGATGTCTATCGGACGGTAAAAAATGTTCTGCACGGTTGAAACTATAGCGCCGTCAACCGCGTTTCTATATATGAGTGCCCCGCGGCTCGTCCTCTTACCCAGCCGCGTGCCTTCAGGCTTGCTCAAGGGGGCACGGTAAACCGCCCCCCACCCTACGTAGGGGGGTTTTGGGGGGGAGCGAGCGCTCCAACGGCTCCCCCCACAGCTCCCCCTACGTAAGGGGAGAGATGAATCTCCCCCCATGTATGGAGGGAGTTCACATCTCCCCCTATACTTTAATCACATCATTTCTTCATGATATTAATCTCGTTTGAGTCCCGTAACATGATGATAATGCGTATTATGACAGTACAAATACTATATGATTTTTTTAAATTCAAAAACGATAAATAAATAGTTAGTTAATGAGTGATAGTATATAGAGGGAATAGATATGGGGGGAATGGTTGGAGAGAAGGAGTTATAGAGGGAGGAATCTTTTGGAGGGAGGTAGTAAAATATAGTAAATAGTACGTTTGGGGGGAGTTGGATGGGGGGAATGGTTGGAGATAGCCTCAGGCGTTCTCCAACGCCTCCCCCCAAACCCCCTCCCCCTGTGTGGGGGGAGCTTTAGAGGGGAGGGTGCCTCCAACGGCACCCCTAAAGCTCCCCCTATGTAGGGGTGGAGTTGAATCTCCCCCCATATATAAGGGGAGATTACAACTCCCTTTATACTCTAATTACGTTATTTGTTTATGATAAAAAATTTATTTGAATTTCGTAACTTGATAACAATATGTATTATAGTAGTATAAATACAGTACTATTTTTTTCAGAATTTAAAAATGATAAATAAATAGTTAAAGAGTGAGTTATAGTGTATAGGGGAATGGATATGGGGGGAATGGTTGGAGAGAAGGAGTTATAGGGGGAGGAATTTTTTGGAAGGAGGTAGTAAAATATAGTAAATATTATGTTTGGGGGGGTTGGATGGGGGGAATGGTCGGAGAAAGACGGTCTCCTCCGCGTCCCTGCTCATCTGCTGCCTCCTCATCTGCTACCTCCGGCCCGCCACTACCGCTCGCCGACGCCGTGCACGCATGCCTAGCGCGCCACCGCCGTGGACGCTCGCCTCCGAGCGGAGCTGCGGTTGGCGAACAGGGTGGGGCGCAGCGGCCGTCCCCGGCCCGGCGGGCGACTGTGGAGGCGTCTCCCCGGTCTCCTCGAGCTCCGGCGGCAGCCTCCGGATCCGGCCGGAGCGGACCTCGAGCGCAGCACAGATGGCGTCCATGGCCGGCGCGGCCCTCCTCCCTCGGCGACGCGGGTCCATAGCCTCCCTCCTCCATCCTGCGGCGGCTTGCATGGCCGGCGCGGCGGAGACGGCGTCCATGGTCGGTTCGAGAGGGCACGTCGACGGCTACCTCCATTGCTTGCGGATCTGCCCTCCATGGCTTGCGGATCCATGGCAGCAATGGCGGGTGCCCGCGCGGCGCCATGGCGGTGGCAGCGGCCGGATCCGCCCCATGGCTGCTGCGCGCGGGGCTGGCGGCGGCCGTTCTCCTCCTCTGCCCCCTCACCTGCCGCACGCCATGGCGGGTCTCCTCGAGGTCCACCGCGCGACTTCGGCCGGGCCGGACCTCCTCGACCTCAGCCGCGCGAGGCTGTCTTTCTTCCCGGCGCACCCCCTCGTCCCTCTCCCTCCTCCAGATGCCGGCGTCGGCGGCAGAGGTGGGCTGCGTCGACCTCCGCCGCGCGCCATGGCGGACCGCGACGGCCTCCGCAGCGTGCCATGGCGAGCCACCTCGAGCTCCGCCGGCCGGATCCGCACGCGGTCACCATGGCAGAGCTCGTGGCGGCGTCCAGCGGCCGTGGTACCCCGCACCTGCAGTACCCACTACCTGCAGTACCCCGCACCCCAGAACGCCGGCCAGCCGGGCGGCCAGTGCCGCCGGCATCCATGGCCAGGAGCGCTTCGAGCTCTCCTATTTAGGCAGGGGCGGCTCCAAATGGTGGACCGGGTCTCGCGTTTCGTCGTCCGCCGCGCGTCTCGACGTCTCTCCGTCTCGGACTGTCTCTCGGAGTCTCTCCGAATCCAAATCGCTCCGCGTCTCTGCTCCCTCGGTCAGTCCGTGCATGTTTTGGGGCAGCGGCATGGCGCCGCGGTGGCCGGCGAGCGGCGGCCGCAGGTACTGCCAATTTGCCAATTCGTCCGCGCTTGGAAATTTGGGAGCTGCCGCCAGTACCGATCTCCTCTTCCCTCCCATACAGCCCCACCCCTGCATTTCGTTGGAAGCAGTCACTTGCATGCAGTTGCTGAGGAATCGATCCTGCTGCATCAAACCCCCAGCGAGGTAACAAACCTTTCAATTGCAGCTACCAGTAGATCAGCTAGGATGCTTTGGACTCAAATCATTTCACTATAAATGCGGAGGAAGATAACACCGTGTTAGTTGTTTTGTTTTTTCAGATCTGAACCTTTCCTCCTCCCTACTAAGGTTGCAATCCCTGTGGCTAAGAATGAATCTACAGAACTGACTTCTCCAAGCAGCAGGCGATTAGCCTAATCTGTTTCCCTGTGGTATGCGTTAGCCTCGTCCTTTCCTGCCCACAGACAGTTAGATGATTATTTCGTTTAGTTGGCTAAATCTCTGTAAGGTGTGACATGTCTTCTTTATTTCTTCCCTTTACTCTCTATTTTTTTGGTCTATTTTTCTTTGTCAGGATAATAAGTTGGGTGAACATTGCAATATGAAAGAGAAACATTGCAACATGGGGAAGGTTAGTATCTCCTATCCGAGAAGAAGCATTTCCCTTATCAGTTATCACATGTTTGGCCGACATAAGTGTGCTCATTTCTTTTTTCGTTTCTCCGAAACCAATCAAGATTTTATCTCGGAGATGTAGGCGATGGTGCTGCTTCTGAAGCTCATGGTCAACATGGTCATGGGAAGGTGACGCAAAATCATTCACATTCTTCAGCTTTGCAATAAAATGATTTAACGCATATCATGCTAATTACACATTTGATTATAACTATCAACTCTGATTTTGACTTGCTTACCTACATCTCCTTTCTTAGTCCTTTTTCATGCCCAGGGAGATATTAATTATGGTCCTAAATTAAAATTAGAAAGTCCCTTCTTCAGCTAAAGCTTATTGTGGTTTGTATTTCCCTTTTCCTCATTGTTATTTAAATTCTGAATACCCTACTAGGTTAAAGCTTTTTTCTGAGCCTCAGACTTCAGAATTACAAAGCTATTTTCCATGGCAATACTGCTTGTGGGTTCATAGTCTTCAGTCTTGACCTCCCTAGCAACATCAAATTTCCCCTTAAACTACTGATACACATTATTGTAACTACTTAAACTGATTCTGTTTCCCCCTTTTTAGAGCATGAATACCTTTATCAGATAGAAGATCCTGCGGCATGATTTTATTTCAACCCGAATTTCCCGCGGCATGCAGATAGAAGATCTCTGCCTAGCTGCATATGGGGATTTGATTTTTGTTTCAGTATCAGATCGCTTCTATAATGCTGGATGGGTGCCAGTATTATGCTGGGTTGAGTTTGTGCCCCCATCCTCCTTCCAGTGGAAATTTTGCTGCTGCTGTATTTAACATCCTAAGGTTATTTTGACTTTTTTCTTATATGTTGCTCATGTAGGTCAAGTACCTCGGAGAAGAAGGTGAAAGCACCCCTGCAGCTGGTGTTACATTTATTTGCTCACCCTGGGAGCTGCTGGTCAGTGACAATAGTCAATCGATCTATCATAGCGGCATCCTTTTTTTTTCCTGGTTTTACTATAGTCCATTTGTGCGTTAGCATTTCGGTTTGCATACCACAAGTCTTGGGACGACTTTCAAACTAGGAATACAAACTGTTGTCATACCTCCTTTATATTCCAGTTATAATTAAAAAGGTTCCAAACATAAAACAGCCAAGCCAGATAACCATTGAGTTGTATGTTTTTTTTGCTTTCCTTGTCATTATCTGAGTGAACTGGACTCTTGGACCTCAGGTTCATCAACATTTTATATTTACATGCTGCTGTTTGCACCATTTAGCTTTTATAAGATCATGCTGATAAGTCATTGTTCATGTTCGGATGATCTGTTTATGTGATATTTCAGAGAATGCTGCAGTGATTGTGAGCCCAAAGGGAGAGGTGAAAGGTGCACACTGAAACTCCCTTTATTTCTGTATGCATAACTAATCTGCAGTAGGATTAGTTGTAAGTCGTTCCAGAAGATTACCAATGTTTAAAGTTTGCTAATTCATGTTTGCCCAGCACAATCAGAATAATATGCATAACTGAAACTTCCTTGTTGCTAATGCATGTGAACATATACAGAAGCAAAGCATAGGAAAAGAATGCCATTCTACTGTATTTGGGGGTGACTTCACGGTGACCTGCTCATTCTTCACGTACAACTCTGAAACTGTACCTGTCTGCCTCCGATTTTGACCGCCCCGTCTTCTTTTCCCATCAAGGCTGATATGAACACAAGAAACTCAAATAGGAAGCTACCAATCCTTTGGGTACTAGAAAATGCTGAGCTTGCTTCTGTTGCTCTGTCAGCTGGATTGGCGACTGCTGCAGGGGTTGGAATGGGTGCTGTTGGTGCAGTGGGGGTCCCTCGCCGCCTGCCTCGTTTGCGTCGTGCGCGTCGCAGATTCTTACTTCGGCTTCTCCCTTTCACATTTGCCCCCGTGAACGGCTGGTTGAAGCGTTTGTGCGCCAAGAAGTCATTTCGCATGTATTATTATCATGGCCTTCTATGTTGCTTTAAAATTATTTTCTTATGGACTGTGGTGGTCTCATTTGCTGCTCATCAGAGTCTTCCAGTAAGCATATATCCTATGGCGAGGAAAAAAATATGTACATATATAATGAACTGAAAAATATACTTGCATCCTCCCATCCAGCTTCTTCCAAATTTCATATTCCTCAGATTATATTGTTTGCATTCTACTGAAACTAGGACCACATCCAAAAATACAACTGTTGCATGCCTGGCTCAACAAGACCACAAAACATTAAGTTGACAGAATAATTCCGTTTCTTTTGAGAGCTAGCTGTACTATAATGGGATAGCTATTTATTTAGGATTGAAATAACCTCATAGTCTGCCAAGAATTGCTCAGATAATGTGGTAGATTAGTTTTCTTATCTTTATAGGTGGCTAATTATAAGCCTAACTAGCAATCTTTGGCGTTGGCTGTCTCTTATTAGCTACTGTAATTCTGGTTAGCTCCTCTCCCCGTTTACTTATACTGACTAAAAATTTTAAAAATTCATGTACCCAGACACATTTGGATGGCCAAGTTCAGTTGCTTTCCGCAACAGTAATAATATGAATTAAGCTCATTGTTGCTTTTTGGTTCTTACTGTTACGGCGACATGTGTCCCTAAACCATGTGAGCTATCTCCATGGACATGCAATTTTAAGCTGTAGCAGTAGGGGAAACAAATCCTACCTGAAATGCACACACCACATTACGTTTCGCTTTTCAGCCCTTAATCGCCTTGGTGTTTTGAGCCCCCTATTTTTTTTATGTTACAACTGCTGCCTTCTAATACCCTCATTGCGGTGTTAAGCTTAATGAGAACCTGCTGTTATTCTTTTTGGGTTGTTTTTCTTCTCAAATTTGGAACAGGCAACATTGTATGTCCTTACACATGAAGTTGATTGTGAACAACAGGAGCAAGCAATTCAGTTCCTTTATTGTCCCTATAATACCTTGACATTATTCCACTTTTATTTAATGAATGTGAGTAATTTTAGTTAGTATTGTTAATTGGGATCTGGAATTTGTCCACCCAATTTTGTTGAGTGTGTTTGCACCTTCTCCATGTGATAATTCAGCAGGTTTGTGTTGAATTAAAATTCCATGCAGACAACAACCTTTACACCTGAGCTGCATGTAGATCTGCCTTGGTATCCTTTGTAAATGTTTAGCATTTTGCTAGCTTAACAAAATGACTGAACTGGCTGTTTAAGATAAAGTATCATCGAACTATTGTAATCCTCTATGTATGGACCATTTAGTTGTTTTGCCTATCTTTTGACAATTATAGCTCTACTACAAATTTATTCATACAGTTACTGTGCTTTCTAAAACAAAAACAGAGGTCATATTTGACTTGGGACTGCCCCGGGTCTGACAAAAATGATGGCAAGAATTTAACTCTTGAACGATTTCAAATACTTCTTGCGCTTCCCAAACTGCTTACAGTGTCATATCTCTGTACTCCTTAACATTTGGGTTACATTTTCTATTTGAGTGTGAGTCCTCTTTAATACTTAGGCTACATATGCTATCTGGGCTGTTTTGCACGAACTGACCCGTTACGATCTTATTAGGTTACACCTGGAAAAAAATAGAAATTTATAAAACTTTAACTCTGACCTTCCTTTATCCATTTTCCTATCAGATCTTATAAAATTTACATACTATTTTTAATTTCTCTACACTTCAAAATATTTACTACTACCATAATAATTACCAGTAAGATTACAAAGAAATTATGCGCGCGCGTAATCCCCTAGTATGGATACTGACTGATGACAGATTATTGCTGTTGTAGTGGGCTTCGCTCATCATCCCTATGATTCTATCCATCTAGACGGTGCAACAGCCAATGTCGCAACCAATAGCTCACACAAAACCATGGATCGTACCTCGGCCGCATGTGCCCTCGTGACGTCCAGCGACTCACCCTCGACAGCTCTTCTTTATCTGTTCTATAAAACGCAAGGCCACTATCTTTCTCTTCCTTATCACATCCACCGTTGTGACGTCGTCACCTTCGGTCTTTTTTCTCCATCAGGGGCGGAGCCAGGAATTTGTTTTTATTATTATTAGAGAGACCAATCATGCTAATTTATATAAAAATTTAATCAAAATTCAAATGTTCAATGTAAATTTGGGAACCATAGGGGCCAGGCCCCAGCCCGCCCCTGTCTCCGCCCCTGCATGCAATAAGCCGCCGCTATTGATATCTGGTCATCTTGTCTATTTCTCATCTCTATCTCACTCTAATGCTGCTTTACACTTGTGTTGACACTGCTTTTTGGTACGTGTCAAAAGATCGGTGAAAAGAAGGATTGCCAGTTGGAGATAATGATGGTGCGCGGAAGGAAAGCATCGGGCACGATTTGATGCCGATCGGACATCTCAACGTTTTCTGGGCAAGTTTTGATGAGAGATAGTCTCGGTTTGGAAGGCGGTGTTTTTAGTTATTAGAATAAGTTTCTTTAGATAGAGTCAATGCTTTGCCGTAATCGGTTAGTACTGTGTTAGGATGGGGGTATAAATATGAGCCTTCGGACTATTGTAAAGATTGATACACATCCAAACAAACAAACTTTACTACTTGCAATTTACTTTCCCATCGGCGACTTCGCCATCCCTTTTTCTTTTCGGCGAGTTCTTTCGAGCTGATCAAGTACGTCTCACATTCGAGCGACTTGATTTGCTGGTAAGTTTTTGTTTACCGAGTAAATCTGAGCTTTAACTTCCGGGCGCATCGCTGTCGCTTCGTTCAGATCTATTCAAAATTTACCGAATTTATCTAAGTTTTGATCTCGGGCGCATCGCTGTTTTCTCGTTTAGATTAATTCACAAACTACCCGGCTTAGTGATCTGTTTAATCGGCTGTAAGCTACTTGTTTATCACGATAAACCCTGTAAAGCCGATTAGATTGAATCAAAAGCTTAACTTTGTCCAGATCCATACATTCGTGGATTTGTACATTGTTACTCGGCACGTGTCGGCTTTAGATCTAGCCGTCTAGCTGATTATCGGCATTGTGTGACATCCCGAAAACTCACCAAAATAAATCACGCGCTAAACTTGTTGAGCTCGACTCAAACCCTGAACCCTAATTCCCAGAAACTCTCCCGATCAACCCGACACCCGACTTCAATCCACGTCCCATCTCCTTCCCATCCAACGCGACGCGTCGTGACCGGCCGCCGCGAATCCCGCCCCCTCTTTTTCCTTCTCCCCTTTTTTCTCTCCCTCTCCTCCGACCGCGTGCCCCACCTCCAGCGGCCGCACGCCACGCGTGGCCGACCGCAGTCGCGGTCGCCGCTGGCGCACACCGCCCCCCTCCTTTTTCTTTCCCTCCCTCCCCTTTTCTTTTCCTCTATTTCTTTTTCCTTTTTCCATTTCTTTTTCCCTCTTTTCTCTTTTTTTTTTCCTTTCTTTTCTTTTCTCTCCCTCCCTCCTCCCTTTCTCCCTCCTCTGCCTCGCTCCCGCTCGCCCGAGCCCCGCCAGGCCGGCTCCCTCCCCTCTCTCCCGGCTCCCTCTCCGGCCTGCCCCGGCCCTCCCTGGCCGCGACGCCGCCCGCCCGCTCACGTTCCACTCACTCCCCGCGCGCACACGCCGCTCCCCACGCACGCCCACGCGTGCGCACCCGCGCGCACCCGCACGCGCTCGCCGCACCGCGGCACACCGAGCGGCGCACGCCGCCGCACACGCGCGCGCGCCCCGCACCCCGGCCACCCCCACCACGCCACGCACGCTGCCCGGCCGCACGCGCACCAGCGCTGCGTCGCCTGGCCGCGCGTGCCCGCTGCACCAAAGCCGCCGCTGGCGCTGCCCCGGCCCCGCGCACGCCGCTGGCCCCAGCGCCGCTCGCGCGCACGCGCCACACCGCCCTCGCCCCTGCGTGCCACGACGCGGCCGCCATCACCGCCCCGCCATCACCGCCCGCCGCTGGCACCTCGCCCCAGCCCTGCTCAGCCTGCACGCGCCCACGTGCGCCCGCCGCGCCGCTCGCCGTGCCCTGCCTCGCCACTCGCGCCGCCGCTGTGCCAACAGCGCTCCCCCACATGCTCGACGACGGCCTCGGCGCCCACGCCCTCGCCGCACGCCGCGTCGCGACACAAGCACGCCATTAATGGCCGCCGCAGAACTTGCGACGCCGGTCACCTACCCCCGCCGCACCACCGACCTAATCCGGCTATAAAAGGGCCCCCACGGCGTCGCCGTTGCTCCCCAATCCCGGCCGCCATCCCCAGCACCTTTCCCCGCTTCCCTAGCACCGCCGCCAGAGCTGCCTAGCGCCGCCGCCGCCTGCCCTCGTGAAGCCGCCGCCTCGCTCCACCATAGCCCGAGCTAGGTAGGGGAATCGGAGCTCCTCCCTCCCCTCTCCCTTTTCCCTCTCTCCTCGGTCGCCGCCGTCGCCCAGGCTGCCCGGATTGGCCGCCGCCGGTGGGCCGGCGCCCCTCCCCTGTTTTGCGATGGGAGGAAGGGGATGAATGGCCATTTTGCATTTAGGCCCCCCCTCTCCTCCCATTCTATTAAAGGACCCTTGTCCTTATACCCTCTCTTTTCAAAAAGAACCCTGTCCTTTGTTTTATTTTCAAGAAGACCCTTTCGCATGAAACATAATTCCAAGTATGCCCTAGACCTTTCCAGTTTAGTCCAAATATCTCTAGAAATTACAAATAGGTCCCTGCCTTCTCGAGGAGTAATTACAACCAGACCCCTGACCGACCCCCGAACCTCTACTAAACCTATTATTTCATGAATCTAACGACCTCTAATCAACCCGAAACCTTACCAAGTATCTCTTAACTCAGTTTCGGCCTTACCGTTAAGAAACCACACAAAAATGCCACTTCTATCTTTATATTTTATGTGTTCCCGACTCGAGCTCAACGATGAATCTTTGTTTTGATTGGACGCTTGGTTGTGTGTGCTGTAGACCGCGGAGTGAGCGAAGGAGAGCCCGTCAACGAGCAGTTCTGTGAGCAGGAGAACGAGGATCAGTTCCGCGACCCCGAGCCCGAAGGACAGGACTTCCCCGAAGGCTTCGAAGACGGCAAGTTCAATCCCATCCTTTGATGCATGTTTCTGTCCTAGTTTTTATGAACACAACCCAATGGCCTGTTTTATAAAGTTGCATATGTTTTACTTGCATGAAGACACGGTTGGATAGCCACCCCTTGATTTGTGATGACTATTCCTTGACCACCTAGATTAATGTCTGATTTTGCTTGGACGTTAATCGATATTAGAACGCTTAGTACTCTACTCATAATATAATTTATTTGATAAAGAAAATGTGTGCGTGTGGGAAGGGAATAAAATGTGGATTTTCGAAAGATGAGTATGGGCGAGATGGACGGCATTTCTGCGTGATTTGCCGATTGGTGTGCTTGTGCCTGTGTGGCAAAGCAAAGAAGGGAGATATCCATCTTGTCGCGTCTAAGGACCGAGTTGGTGTGTCATCTCACCTAACTCCACTATCGTGCAAACCACTCGACCGTTGAATGGGCAACGGCGTAGCATAAATCCCACTAGTTGGTGTGGTAGCCATCAGGAGAGCTGAGAGCAACGGGTGACTAAGGAAAAGGGGTAAGCCTCGAGTGACTTATGCCCGGTTATACCTAAGTGAACGGTCAATGACCCCTTGGTGCATCCCGTGATGGCTAGTCAGGCTTAGCTATGGTGGGTAATGGCTATGTTGGGATCTACACCGACACGACGGTGTTCGAGTTGTGGTATCCTACTTGTGGGCAAAGTTGCACACCTCTGCAGAGTTAAGAATCTATTCGAATAGTCCGTGCCCACGGTATTGGGCGAGTTACGGTGGGGTCACATAACTAGTGTTTCTTTGGGATGGGCTGGTGTGAGTTGTTTTGGAATTGTGTCCGGCAGATGTGCCGTGTGCTACGACGGACGGGGAGTCCGGTAGCAGTTTAAAAATTGGAAACTCCGTGTTACTTCTGAAATTGATTTTCATAAAGGTTTTCTTAAAACAAACCCTTGCATAAAATATAGTTTTTCTGCAAATTAAACCGTAACCTTATCCTTGATTTACCTTTGCATATTAATCTGTCATAACCCCCGCCGTGGGTGTGGTTGGACTTGCTGAGTACGTTTGTACTCACCCCACTCTTACTTTTTACAGAAGAAGATCCAGACTTCGTGCCAGACGACGCCGAGTAGGGTTACCGTTCTACACCCAACCTTGCCTGTGGTACCGGCCCTGTCGAGATGCCTCCGCTGTCGCAGTACTCTGAGCCCGTAGTAGACCCCATGTGGTTTGCAGTCTGGTGTTATGTTGTAGCTTGGTTAATAATTATTATCATCTGTATCGAGTGCCCGCCAAGGTTTGTAAGGTTTTGAACCATCTGATGAAATAAATGTGGCATCAGCCTCCTGGGACTGATGTTTTGTATCACATTTAAGTCTTCTCTTATGAGGGGACGCTTCAGGTGGTATCAGAGCCAGGTTGGCCGTAGGACGTGACCCTAGGAGCGAAACCTGTTTTCAGGACCTTTCACCTTAGGACTTTTCGATCCTTAATCCTTTCCTCACACAAATACTTACCCTTGGTTCTTGCCCTGTTCCAGATGACTGACAATGGATGGATCAGCGGAATCTGTTTCGCAGAGCCCGGCCTTCCTAAGCTGTTGATACTCAGCCTGGAACGCATTGGAGTTGTGGATCCGCCAGAGTTTCTCTATCGGGAGTACGACTCCAAGGGTACTCTTCGGTGTGACCTGATGATCTTCATAGCAAGAAGCACCCGCTACCCTGATGTGGACCCTTGGTTCATCTCCACCACTGGTTTCCGTTTCCCGGATACCTATCGGAAAGCCGCCCGTAAAGCCCTGCGACGGCTCCGAGTGATCTACAAGCATCACCTTCAGCGGACTCCTATGGGATTTTTCCCGCCGACTGAAGGAAGAGGACGCACATGGATTGCCAGGATGAGAGGACTTGGAAGAGAAGAAGAAGACCTAGAAGACACGGTCTCTCACTTATCCATCTATCTCACCGGCCTGGATGAGCTCTATCGCGAGCAAGCAGCACAACTGAAGCAGCAGGTCCACAGAGCAGAAAAAGCAACCCAGGAGATGGAGGAACAACGGGCGAGGACTTTCCATGCCGAGTATTCCCTAGCCGCCCTCCAGGTCCAAATGGATGAAAAAGAGGAAGAACTGGAAGAACAGCGGGCAAGAGCCACACGCGCCGAGAACTCGCTAGCCGCTCTCCAGGCTCAGTTGCGGAGGTACGAGGCTCGCTGGGGAATAGGTGGATGGATAGAGGAAGACGAAGAAGAGGAAGAACCCATGGAAACCCATTGGGACGTTGGCACTCAGACTGAAGAAGAAGAACCCGAAGAAACCCACTGGGATAAAGGAACTCAGACCGAGGATGATGTGATGGATCAGCACCTCCCACTGAAGAAGCGCTCCTTTAGAATTGAGGAAGAATCCCCATGATAGGAGTAGTCTCTAAGCTAGAACCCTTGCTCAAATAATCATGTACCCATGAAGTTGTACCCCACCATGATGCCATAAATAAAAACCATCTACCCCTTTGTGTACCGCAAATATTCGTGCAAGATCTTCACTCTATCTTTGTTTTCAGATGGCTGAGGAAGGATGGACCCAGGGCGATTGCCAAGCTGCACCTGGCTTCCCCAGCCTATTGATCAACGCCCTGGAGAGCCTTGGCGTTACGGAACGCCCAAGGTACTACAGCAGAGAGTACGAGCATCATGGCACTCTCCGCTGCAGGGTGATCCTTGTCATCGCCAGAAGTGAACGCCACCCCAACATCCAGTCGTGGCGAGTGACCGCTACGGGATTCAGGCACCAAGACACCTATCCCTTGGCTGTCAGAAAGACACTTCGGTACCTATGCCGGATTTTCGAAGAACACCTAGCACCCACGCCAATGAGGTTCTTTCCGCCGGCCATCAGGACCCCTGTTTGGGAAGCCCGCATGAGAAGCCTGGAACGGCGCCGCCATGAAGTAGACCCTTTGTACCAAATGGCTAACTATCTGGCCGCTTTGGACCAACTCTTCGATGAGCAGGCCCACCTGCTGAGGGAGCAGACCAATCGTGCCGAGCAAGCTGAACTCGCGGTGAGGCTCCAACAGGTCCGAGCAGCCCAAGCCGAGGCAAGAGCCGCAGCCGCGATCAGCAGTGAAGCAGTGGCACAGGAGAGCCTCAGACAGGCCCGAGACCGGCGCATGCAAGAATGGACCAGGAGTGGGACCCCAGTTCCGGCCATCGGAGAAGACCATGTTCTACTTGGGACACCCGTCATAGGATGGGGAACGCTCTTTGGAAGCCCTCGAGCTCCACCCGAGAACCCCGAAGGGTCTACTGCTGTCAGAGAAAGAGAAGTTGCTGCTCAGCCCCAGGAGAACGGGAACCCGGAGGACGACGAGCCGTTTGTTTCCCCGGAAGCACGTACCACCCCAGAAGAAGACTCGTCCCGCGAGTAGAGTGTCCAACCCCACCCTGTTGTTGTACCCTTCTAGTCCTTCCAGTTTAAGTTGTATTCCTAGTTTGAACCTGTACCCGGACGTGTAGTACGCGTTCTAGTCTTGTTCCGTGTTGTACCCTGCCTCGCTTTATTGAAGGTTGCTTGTTTGCCTTGTTGTGTGCTTGTTGTGTGTGTGCCTTTCGGCAGAAGGTTAATTCTGCCTTTTCAAAAATACGAATTAAACAACTTAAACATCACCTAATCTCAATCTCACAAAACCCTACCCAATCTGCAGATGGTTTCTCGAAGCGTCACGAGGGCCTCCCGTGTCAGGGACCCTGCAGCTGCTGATGCAGGAGCACGCCTTAACGGGCAAAACCATCCTTAGGAAGAACAAGAAGTGAGTCAGGGCAGAGGAGAAAATCATGATGCACAGCTACCACCACCACCACCCTTCGTGGACCTGGCACAAGTGATCCATAACCAGACTCTCATACTGGAGACACTGGCCAATGCTCTAATAAACAGGCAGCCACGAGAGCAGACCTTCAACGACAAGCTTACAGCTTTTCTGAGGGCTAAGCCACCTACTTTTGCCGGATCCAGCAACCCCTTGGACGCAGATGACTGGCTCCGCGTGATCCAGAGGAAGCTTGAGCCATTTGGGTGCCAGGATCGAGATAAAGTTCTCTTGGCAGCACATCAACTCACCGGGACTGCTTTAGCCTGGTGGGAAAATTACTGCGCTGCTGCCAGAGATGCCACCACCATCACCTGGAATGAATTCGTGAGGGAGTTCCGCCGTTATCACATCCCCTCGGCAACCATGAAGCGTAAGGCAGATGAGTTCCGTGCACTTCAGCAAGGAAGTATGTCTGTGGAGGAGTATACCCACCAGTTTATGGAATTGGCTCGCTATGCACCGGAAGAAGTGAACGACGATGAGAAGAAGCAGGATATGTTCAAGAAGGGACTAAACCCAGAACTCAGGACCCTGCTCACCCCTCAGATCTATCCTGATTTCAACACCTTGATGAACAAGGCAATCCTCACCGAGAAGGCTAAGATTGATGAAAGGAAAGAGAACAAGCGCAAGTTTCTGGAGAGTAAGTCTCGTCAGCAGGATCGTTTTCAGAAGACCAGAAGTCTCAGCTACAACACACCAAGGTCCCAAGCCCCAATGCAGTACAAAACTCAGTCTCAAGTGACAGGACCACGGGCCCCTAACACACAGCTCAGAAGCCAGAACACCATGAGGGCCCCACAGAGTAATGCGAGCCAAGTCACCAACAGCAACAGCAATGTCAGGGCCTGTTTCAACTGCCGAGAGACAGGGCATTTCATCGCCGACTGCCCTTATGCCAAGAACAAGCCAGCCACTTCAGCTTTCTCCAACACCGTGAACGGACCCAAGCCAGTGTTGACCGGAGCCAACCGAGTGCCCCTCCGTGGCAACACCACCAACAACAGCAACCAGCAGAGGCAACCCCAGCAGACTTTTGGACGAGCCCGCGTCAACCACATCGACGCGCAGGAAGCTCAAGGAGCTCAGGGCGTTGTACTCGGTGAGTACCTTGTCAGCTCAACTCTTGCAACAGTACTGTTCGATTCTGGAGCATCACACTCATTTATATCTTCGAGTTTTGTGGAGAAACATAAAATACCTACAGTACTACTAAAAACACCCCTATTAACCCGGACGCCCGGAGGAGACATCAGGTGTCAATTGGGCTGTCTACGGGTAAGGATCAATTTAAGTGGGGTAGAGTTTCTAGCAGACCTAGTAGTACTTAAGTCAGAAGGTATAGATGTGATCCTCGGAATGGACTGGTTAAGCAAACATAATGGCCTCATAGGTTGTACGGACAAGGTAGTACATCTAACAAACACAGAGGGAGTCCGAGTGACCTGTCATACCCGGGAAAGTGGAGCAAACCCGATGGTATTCAGCATGGAAGCCAAGTGCTTGGAAGAAGTCCCAGTAGTGAATGAGTACCCCGATGTCTTTCCCGAAGAACTTCCCGGTATGCCACCAGATAGGGACATAGAATTTGTCATTGATCTTGTTCCTGGAACCGCCCCCATAGCCAAAAGACCCTATAGGATGGCAGCCTCTGAGTTGGCAGAGTTAAAGAAACAACTAGAGGAGTTGCAACGGATTGGCTTCATCAGGCCAAGTTCGTCGCCTTGGGGAGCCCCGGTTCTATTTGTCAAAAAGAAGGACGGAAGTATGAGGTTATGTGTAGACTACCGGGCACTAAACGAAGTCACTATCAAAAACAAGTATCCCCTACCCAGAATCGATGACCTTTTTGACCAGTTAAAAGGAGCCAGGTACTTCTCCAAGATTGACCTGAGGTCCGGTTATTTTCAGCTCAAGATCAGGGAGAGCGACATCCCGAAAATAGCTTTTGTCACCCGGTATGGTCAGTTTGAGTTTACGGTGATGTCTTTTGGACTGACAAATGCACCTGCCTATTTCATGAACCTCATGAACAAAGTGTTTATGGACGAGTTAGATAAGTTTGTCGTAGTCTTCATTGACGACATACTTATTTACTCGAAGAGTATTCAGGAGCACGAGCAACACCTGAGGGTAGTTCTGGAAAAATTGAGAGTGCATAGGCTATACGCCAAATTTAGCAAGTGTGAGTTCTGGCTGGAGAAAGTAGGTTTCCTTGGTCACATTCTGACCGCAGAAGGAGTAGCAGTGGATCCCGAGAAGGTCGAAGCAGTCTCCAACTGGCAGCAACCAACCAATGTCAGTGAGATCAGGAGTTTTCTCGGATTAGCTGGGTATTATCGGAGATTCATTGAGGGGTTTTCTAAGATAGCCCGGCCCATGACAGAGCTGCTCAAGAAAGAAAAGAAGTTCATCTGGACGGAGTCGTGTGAAAGAAGTTTCCAGGAATTGAAGCGAAAGTTGACGACAGCCCCAGTGCTAACCCTGCCGGATATTCATCGGGATTTTGTCATCTATTGTGATGCGTCCCGACAAGGATTGGGTTGTGTGCTGATGCAAGATGGGAAAGTCGTTGCATATGCTTCCCGTCAGCTCAGGACTCATGAGCAAAATTACCCGACTCATGATTTGGAGCTTGCGGCCGTAGTGCACGCACTTAAGATCTGGAGGCACTATTTGATTGGAAATAAGTGCGAAATCTTTACCGATCATAAAAGTCTGAAGTATATCTTCACCCAACCAGACCTAAACCTGAGGCAGAGAAGATGGCTGGAATTAGTCAAAGATTATAATTTGGAAATTCATTATCACCCAGGTAAAGCCAATGTAGTAGCCGATGCACTAAGTCGGAAATCCTACGGGCCCAAGAATGACCATTTACGAGAGGAAATGGCACGATTAAATGTGCACATTGTCCCTCGAGGTTCCAGCCAAGTGCTGAACGTTCAATCCACTCTAGAAGAACGAATCAGGAAAGCCCAGAGAGCGGACAAGGGACTGATGGAAATCCGGAAGCAAACCGGAGAAAATAAGG
This sequence comes from Panicum virgatum, assembly GCF_016808335.1. NCBI lineage: Eukaryota > Viridiplantae > Streptophyta > Magnoliopsida > Poales > Poaceae > Panicum > Panicum virgatum. The sequence continues at coordinate 7,594,146 of NC_053147.1, forward strand.
CACCAGACTTTAGAGTGGATAATAGGGGAACATTGTGGTACAAAGATAGAATTTGTGTGCCCCAGAAGGGAGATTTCAGGCAAATAATCATGGATGAAGCCCACAACTCAGCCTACTCTATTCACCCAGGATCCACCAAGATGTATATGGACTTAAAACAGAAATATTGGTGGAATGGGATGAAGGCAGATATTGCACGATTTGTCGCCCATTGCGATACTTGCCAGAGAATCAAAGCTGAACACCAGAAGCCGGCAGGATTGTTGCAGCCCCTACCCATTCCGGTTTGGAAATGGGATGAAATAGGGATGGATTTTGTGGTAGGTCTGCCCAGAACCCAGAAAGGACACGATTCCATATGGGTAATAGTGGACCGACTCACTAAAGCAGCTCACTTCATACCCGTACGTACCAACTACGGCGGAGAGAAGCTAGCCAAGCTTTACGTGGAAAATATAGTGAAGTTGCATGGTGTGCCCAGTCGAATTGTTTCAGATAGAGGGACCCAGTTCACCTCTAGATTTTGGAAAAGCTTGCATAAAGCTATGGGCACCAAGCTAGACTTTAGTTCCGCTTATCACCCGCAGACAGATGGTCAGACAGAAAGGGTGAATCAGATTATGGAAGATATGTTGAGAGCATGTGTTCTCACCTACGGCAAAGATTGGGAACAGAGTTTACCCTATGCCGAGTTCTCATACAACAACGGGTATCAAGCAAGCTTGGGCATGTCACCGTTCGAGGCTCTCTACGGAAGGAAATGCAGGACCCCTCTGATGTGGTCAGAAGTTGGAGAACGTGCTTTAGTCGGGCCCGCCCTCATAAAGGAAGCAGAAGAAAGAGTAGCCGAGATCAGAGAGAAGCTGAAAGCAGCCCAGTCCCGACAGAAGAGTTACGCTGACAAGAAAAGGCGGGAAATAAGTTTCAGTCCAGGGGATTTTGTGTATCTCAAGGTTTCACCCATTCGAGGAACCCGAAGATTTCAGGTGCAAGGAAAATTAGCCCCTCGGTACATTGGGCCATACCGAGTTCTGAAGAAAGTTGGAGCAGTAGCATACCGTTTGGAACTGCCAGAAGAAATGTCAGATATACATCCAGTGTTCCATGTCTCACAGCTAAGAAGATGTTTGAGGGTACCCGAAGCAGAACATGTGCCAGTAGAAACGATAGATCTACAGCCAGACCTACGATACCAAGAAGTACCGGTCAAGATTCTCGACACTGTCACCAGAAGGACCAGAAATTCTGAAGTACGGATATGCAGAGTCCAGTGGAGCAGACACGGAGTAGAAGAAGCAACGTGGGAACGAGAAGACGCTCTGAAGAAGGAGTTTCCCCACCTGTTTAGGAACCAGCCGAATCTCGAGGACGAGATTCATTTTAAGTGGGGTAGGTTTGTGACATCCCGAAAACTCACCAAAATAAATCACGCGCTAAACTTGTTGAGCTCGACTCAAACCCTGAACCCTAATTCCCAGAAACTCTCCCGATCAACCCGACACCCGACTTCAATCCACGTCCCATCTCCTTCCCATCCAACGCGACGCGTCGTGACCGGCCGCCGCGAATCCCGCCCCCTCTTTTTCCCTCTCCCCTTTTTTCTCTCCCTCTCCTCCGACCGCGTGCCCCACCTCCAGCGGCCGCACGCCACGCGTGGCCGACCGCAGTCGCGGTCGCCGCTGGCGCGCACCGCCCCCCTCCTTTTTCTTTCCCTCCCTCCCCTTTTCTTTTCCTCTATTTCTTTTTCCTTTTTCCATTTCTTTTTCCCTCTTTTCTCTTTTTTTTTCCTTTCTTTTCTTTTCTCTCCCTCCCTCCTCCCTTTCTCCCTCCTCTGCCTCGCTCCCGCTCGCCCGAGCCCCGCCAGGCCGGCTCCCTCCCCTCTCTCCCGGCTCCCTCTCCGGCCTGCCCCGGCCCTCCCTGGCCGCGACGCCGCCCGCCCGCTCACGTTCCACTCACTCCCCGCGCGCACACGCCGCTCCCCACGCACGCCCACGCGTGCGCACCCGCGCGCACCCGCACGCGCTCGCCGCACCGCGGCACACCGAGCGGCGCACGCCGCCGCACACGCGCGCGCCCCGCACCCCGGCCACCCCCACCACGCCACGCACGCTGCCCGGCCGCACGCGCACCAGCGCTGCGTCGCCTGGCCGCGCGTGCCCGCTGCACCAAAGCCGCCGCTGGCGCTGCCCCGGCCCCGCGCACGCCGCTGGCCCCAGCGCCGCTCGCGCGCACGCGCCACACCGCCCTCGCCCCTGCGTGCCACGACGCGGCCGCCATCACCGCCCCGCCATCACCGCCCGCCGCTGGCACCTCGCCCCAGCCCTGCTCAGCCTGCACGCGCCCACGTGCGCCCGCCGCGCCGCTCGCCGTGCCCTGCCTCGCCACTCGCGCCGCCGCTGTGCCAACAGCGCTCCCCCACATGCTCGACGACGGCCTCGGCGCCCACGCCCTCGCCGCACGCCGCGTCGCGACACAAGCACGCCATTAATGGCCGCCGCAGAACTTGCGACGCCGGTCACCTACCCCCGCCGCACCACCGACCTAATCCGGCTATAAAAGGGCCCCCACGGCGTCGCCGTTGCTCCCCAATCCCGGCCGCCATCCCCAGCACCTTTCCCCGCTTCCCTAGCACCGCCGCCAGAGCTGCCTAGCGCCGCCGCCGCCTGCCCTCGTGAAGCCGCCGCCTCGCTCCACCATAGCCCGAGCTAGGTAGGGGAATCGGAGCTCCTCCCTCCCCTCTCCCTTTTCCCTCTCTCCCCGGTCGCCACCGTCGCCCAGGCTGCCCGGATTGGCCGCCGCCGGTGGGCCGGCGCCCCTCCCCTGTTTTGCGATGGGAGGAAGGGGATGAATGGCCATTTTGCATTTAGGCCCCCCCTCTCCTCCCATTCTATTAAAGGACCCTTGTCCTTATACCCTCTCTTTTCAAAAAGAACCCTGTCCTTTGTTTTATTTTCAAGAAGACCCTTTCGCATGAAACATAATTCCAAGTATGCCCTAGACCTTTCCAGTTTAGTCCAAATATCTCTAGAAATTACAAATAGGTCCCTGCCTTCTCGAGGAGTAATTACAACCAGACCCCTGACCGACCCCCGAACCTCTACTAAACCTATTATTTCATGAATCTAACGACCTCTAATCAACCCGAAACCTTACCAAGTATCTCTTAACTCAGTTTCGGCCTTACCGTTAAGAAACCACACAAAAATGCCACTTCTATCTTTATATTTTATGTGTTCCCGACTCGAGCTCAACGATGAATCTTTGTTTTGATTGGACGCTTGGTTGTGTGTGCTGTAGACCGCGGAGTGAGCGAAGGAGAGCCCGTCAACGAGCAGTTCTGTGAGCAGGAGAACGAGGATCAGTTCCGCGACCCCGAGCCCGAAGGACAGGACTTCCCCAAAGGCTTCGAAGACGGCAAGTTCAATCCCATCCTTTGATGCATGTTTCTGTCCTAGTTTTTATGAACACAACCCAATGGCCTGTTTTATAAAGTTGCATATGTTTTACTTGCATGAAAACACGGTTGGATAGCCACCCCTTGATTTGTGATGACTATTCCTTGACCACCTAGATTAATGTCTGATTTTGCTTGGACGTTAATCGATATTAGAACGCTTAGTACTCTACTCATAATATAATTTATTTGATAAAGAAAATGTGTGCGTGTGGGAAGGGAATAAAATGTGGATTTTCGAAAGATGAGTATGGGCGAGATGGACGGCATTTCTGCGTGATTTGCCGATTGGTGTGCTTGTGCCTGTGTGGCAAAGCAAAGAAGGGAGATATCCATCTTGTCGCGTCTAAGGACCGAGTTGGTGTGTCATCTCACCTAACTCCACTATCGTGCAAACCACTCGACCGTTGAATGGGCAACGGCGTAGCATAAATCCCACTAGTTGGTGTGGTAGCCATCAGGAGAGCTGAGAGCAACGGGTGACTAAGGAAAAGGGGTAAGCCTCGAGTGACTTATGCCCGGTTATACCTAAGTGAACGGTCAATGACCCCTTGGTGCATCCCGTGATGGCTAGTCAGGCTTAGCTATGGTGGGTAATGGCTATGTTGGGATCTACACCGACACGACGGTGTTCGAGTTGTGGTATCCTACTTGTGGGCAAAGTTGCACACCTCTGCAGAGTTAAGAATCTATTCGAATAGTCCGTGCCCACGGTATTGGGCGAGTTACGGTGGGGTCACATAACTAGTGTTTCTTTGGGATGGGCTGGTGTGAGTTGTTTTGGAATTGTGTCCGGCAGATGTGCCGTGTGCTACGACGGACGGGGAGTCCGGTAGCAGTTTAAAAATTGGAAACTCCGTGTTACTTCTGAAATTGATTTTCATAAAGGTTTTCTTAAAACAAACCCTTGCATAAAATATAGTTTTTCTGCAAATTAAACCGTAACCTTATCCTTGATTTACCTTTGCATATTAATCTGTCATAACCCCCACCGTGGGTGTGGTTGGACTTGCTGAGTACGTTTGTACTCACCCCACTCTTACTTTTTACAGAAGAAGATCCAGACTTCGTGCCAGACGACGCCGAGTAGGGTTACCGTTCTACACCCAACCTTGCCTGTGGTACCGGCCCTGTCGAGATGCCTCCGCTGTCGCAGTACTCTGAGCCCGTAGTAGACCCCATGTGGTTTGCAGTCTGGTGTTATGTTGTAGCTTGGTTAATAATTATTATCATCTGTATCGAGTGCCCGCCAAGGTTTGTAAGGTTTTGAACCATCTGATGAAATAAATGTGGCATCAGCCTCCTGGGACTGATGTTTTGTATCACATTTAAGTCTTCTCTTATGAGGGGACGCTTCACATTGGCAGCCCATTGCCGATCCCTTATAGATCGCTTTTATTACACGCTCATCATACCCGACCTTTTGTCGTCTTCTGTATCGACAGGACCTTGCCGATACCTCACGTAAGAGTGATTTGGAAATCCAGCCGATACACTCTTGCATTTGACGGTTTGCTATTTTCTTGTCAATTTATAGGTCAAATTGACTGGCACGCCTTGGTTCAAATCATGTGCAGTCCGGGCATGGCGTACGGGGCGCCTGGGCTTGGTGTGTGATCATCTCGCGTCAACACATCTTTTGGCACGCCCGGTGGGACAAGAAACATCAAGATGTCAGAGAAGGCAAAGGTTTCTGGACAGAACCAGATCCCGATCGATAAGGAGAAGTTGAAAGAAGAACACAAGACATAACTTAAAGCAATCACAGATGCTTTTGAGCGGCAGTGACTTTTGTCCTTCAGCACCAACAGAAGTGGGGAAGTAATCAAGAAATTCAACTTTCCCGCTTTTGTATCATATGAAGAGTCACAGAAGGAGGACAGGATGATACATCAGATGAATCAGGCGTTGGACATGATTTTGTAAATCATGCTCCGATCATGGCCAACCACGTCCACAACGCTGTGCTCAAGACGCTACAAGATAGGGGAACACCTGGCTTTGTGGGACCTGCTTATCATCAGGCTAGTTAGATGGTCTTCTCTCCTATTGGATCGGCTATTGGCACCTCACAGATTCATCCTCAAGCTTATGCAGATGAGAGTGTAATAGATGCACAGCCGATTAGTACTGTAGTGTCAACTCAGATTCCTCCTGTGTACACCAATTCTACGCCAATGACTACATATGCACAGGAGAGCTTTATGCCAGGATACCCAGCTGGTTGGGATCCAACTACTGGTCTTGGTATGCCTCCAGAGTTCATGATTCCATCTCCAACAGGGCAACCAAGCACATCGGCTTCTCAGCCGATGAATCAGCAAGTCAATGCGCCGGCTGCACAGCCGACTCAACCTCAAGATACCGCACCAGCTTCACAACCAGCAGTTACACCTACGTCAGTACCTTCGCCAGCAAGCCCAAACAACATGTCGGCCTCATGGCTGACACCTCAACAACAGAATCTGGCGATGATGCTGCAGCCCAAGTCTCCTACAGAAGTCCTGGCAAATAGAGTTCCTCATGCCAATGGAGTCACATGGGTTTTCTAGGATCTTGTGACTGGCTTTGTGCGTCACGTGAACGTGCCTCTTGTAGTACAGCAACAACCTAATCAGAAGACATCGCAGAACAGTCATGGTAATGAGATGGTGCTCTACCAATCACCATCCAATCAACCCCCTCAGCAAGTCACACAAACTGCATCGGCTGTACAGCCGATGGCCACACCAAACGTCCAGCCAGCATCGGCAGCCTTGCCGTTGATTCCACCAGCACCACAGGCAGCATCAGCTTGTAGTCAGCAGATCGACTGGGCATTCAAGATTGCTGAGGTGATGAGAGATTAATTCGGTTTGAGGCCAAAGTAGCAGAACCTGATGTACAGAACTCCGTATCCAGCTGCTTATGATCATTTACCATTGCCCCACAAATACAAGCTTCCAGATTTCACCAAGTTTTCTGGACAGGGGGATGTTTCCACAGTTGAACACATCAACAGATTCATCGTATAATGTAGAGAAGCAGCTCAACATGACGCATTAAAAGTGCATTTGTTTTCTATGTCTTTGTCTGGATCGACCTTTACATGGTTTACTATGTTGCTAGCCAACTCCATTATATATTGGGCCGATCTGGAAAAGCAGTTCCACTAGTTCTTTTACTCTTGTGTAGAGGAGATGAAGCTGACCGATCTAACCAACCTGAGGCAAAGGAATGATGAATCGGTCGCTGCCTTTATTCAGAGGTTCAGAGATGTCAAGAACCCGTGCTTTAGTCTGGTTCTATCTGATCAGCAGCTTGTAGAGGTTGCCTTCCAAGGACTCCTGCCACACATCAAGGAGAAATATGCTTCTCAGGAGTTCTATAGCATCAGTCAGATGGACAACAGGATGATAGGGGGAGGCAAGACCTTACGAGCAGAAAAGAAGCAACTTCCAGAAAAAGGTTAATTTTGTTGACTGCTCAGATGCTTCTGACTCAGATGATGATCAGATGGTGGGATCGGCTGAATGGGTTCAGAACAATAAGAAGCCGATCTTATGTCCTTTCGGTAACAAAGAATTCGAGAAGTATGGGTTTGATATTACCAAGGCTGACAAGATCTTCGACCTGTTGCTACCAGAGGGGCAGATCAAGCCGAAACCATATCATACAATCCCGACAGATCAAGAGTTGAAGAATATCAAGTACTATAAGTGGCACAATGCAACGTCTCATGATACCAATGAGTGCAAGGTGTTTCGCCAGCAGATACAATCGGCTATAGAACAGGGTAGGCTCAAGTTTGAAACACCCAAAAAGCCGATGAAGATTGATGGGCATCCGTTTCCAGCAAACATGGTAGATGTTGGAAAAAAGAGAAATGCATTACAAACAAAAGGTGCTCACATCGCAATCGGCCAAGGAGACTAGTACTGTTGATCCCAAAGCATAGATAACGACCGGTGAAGCTAAAGGCAAAGAGCCGCAACAGAAAGAAGAATCAACGGCACCAAAGAAGAAGGTCACGTCTCAGATGCTACTGAACAAATTCCAGCATGATCAAGAGAGAAGACAGTACCGGGAAGAGTCTGCACGACGACATGAAGGGCATTTGAGATGTCCTTTCTTTGTGTACTGTTGGGAAGAAAGGTTGACTCTGCCGACAGTGGATAATTGTCCAGAGTGCAACAGTTTCTATCATGGAGACCGATCGTACAAGAAGCCACGTTTTGACTAGAAGCCTCGAGGGCCGATCATTAGAGAGAGAGCTGATGATAGACGCATCTCTGTACATGATCGACTGGGAGGTAGGGTTTCAGTGCATGATTGGCTGGGGGGGCAGGACCATGTTACGTGATCCTGCCGGAGGAAGAATTTTTGCCGATGAGCGGGTTGAACAAGTTGCTGCTGCTCAAGTCCCCGATGAATACCCACACCGAAGAGATCCTGAGAGAGAACCTTTTCATGACAACATTGATCGGCCTCGATGGTGCTCGGGAGGTCTGACCAGATCACAGAAGAGACGAGTTCAGAGACTGCGTCAGACAGAGGCACTAGAGGAAGAGGAAAGAAGAGAGACTCCTAGAAAGGGAGTTAGATCTGAAGTTTGGTGTGTCAAGCCAAAAGCCAATGATGGACAACAATCAGGGTCATCAGCTGCACCTATTAATATGGTCTTCATGCTGCCTAGTGAGTTCATGGCTCCAGATGATGATTGTGAGGAACAAGATTTGGAAGAAGCTATGGCTCAGTTAAATTTGGAGTCTATACCAGCTACTTTTGAGAAACTAGAGGATGAAAAACGCAAACATCTCAAAGCTCTATTCTTAAAAAGATTTGTTGATGGTAAAGCTGTCAGGAAGATGCTGGTGGATGGAGGAGCAGCGATGAATATAATGCCTTATGGCATGTTATGCAAGTTCAGAAAAAGTAGTGAAGATCTGACCAAGACAGATATGTTGCTTAAAGATTTTGAAGGAGTCGTATCTCCAGCAGTTGGAGCATTGTGTGTTGATTTGACCATCGACAGTAAGACTCTTCCTACTACCTTCTTTGTTATCAATGGGAAGAGATCATACAGTTTGCTGTTGGGGAGAGATTGGATTCATGCCAATTGTTGCATACCATCTACTATGCATCAATGCCTTATACAGTGGATCGGTGATGTTGTTAAAATTGTTGCTGCCGATTCATCATTCAGTATTGCATCGGCAGAAGCTTGTGAGGAAAATTATGAAAGAGTAAAGTGCTTTTCTGGCCAAGCATGGGAAGCAGAGTTTCTGAAAGTCGCCGATTATGAGATATCATCGAGTTCAGCAAGTGGATCTACAGATGAATCTTAAATGACATTGTAAAAACTGATGATGCAAACATCGATTAGATTTTAGTATAGCCGACATAGTAAGTGTCGCCTTTAGAACAAAAAATATAAAGGAAAGCCAATGATGTTGTGATAACATTGGCTAAGGGTGGCCGATATAATTTTGTATCGACCTTAGGGCAATAAAATTAAAAAAATTGATGTATTGGGCAAAGGTAGAGATTGTAAATTAAGCATTGTTAACGATACATTAGATTGAAGTTTTCCACCACGACAAGAACAAATAGCAGTTTACAAGGATCCAAGAGCGTTCTGAATTACAGAAATCGCACGCAGGCGAATATCATCAGCTTTATGAATCTCTTGGATGTCAGCCTCGGCAGAACCTGGTACTGATTTGATGCTCTTGTGGAGTTGATAGGTCTGGCAGGCTTGTTCTTGTTTCTCTGCTTCAAGTTGCTGAAGAGCCATTGGAAGCTAGGACAATTTCTTATCCACATCAGCAATTTCCTGGTTTACTTGTTCCAGCTCCTTGACAAGACACTCCCGTTTGGCTTCCAGATCTATTTTAAATTATTCCATGTTCCCCTTGGACTGGGTCAGAGAAACAATCTTCCCGCGGGTTGTTTCCACAAGATTCTTCAGGTCATCTCTTTGTTTGATTGTTTGTTTTTGATGGAGACGATCGGAGAGACGCTTCTGGGCCTTGAGAACTAAGATCTGGTGACTCTCGATATAAGCAGCAGGATGCAGTGTTGCTTCAAGGGATTCAGGGAGTGTACCCTTCAGAGACTTTAGAATGATACGAATTGGCTCAGCATCTTGAACTAATTGGCCAATGTCTTGATTCAGCAGCTGCAGAATTTCTTGGAGTTTGGCCTTGGTTTCTTCAGACAATGGAGCCGATTCTACTAACGATGTAACCTCATCTTCTGCACCTATGGTCCCGAGTTGAAAAGAAAACAGACTGTTGTCTGGATTATCTTGCGCCTATGTCAAGAGGAAGGAGATGTTAATTAGATGATCTTTTCTGAGTTTCTAGAAGTGATGAAATATCTTACTTGAATTCGGGGAATTTCATCAGGAATTGGTACAGAGGAAGGCGCAAGTAATGCTGAAGCACTAGAGTCAGAAAGGGCATCTTGTGGAGTGATCGATGGCTTTTGCACAAAGCTTGATGTTTGCTGAATAAGAGGTATCAATGTTAGGCGCAGAGTTCAATCGGAAAAGGAAAGATGGTTGCATTACCTGAATGGGTGAAGCAGTTGTTCTGGTCCTCTTGGAAGAAAAATGCTGAATCTGGTATGATAATGCAGATGTCAAATGTCTGTCAGAAGGTGATGAATAAGCAAGCGAAGTACCTGTACTATTGGAGATGTTTGAGAGGCAATTTCCTGGATATCTTCTTCATCTTTATCCTCGGCAGCTATATCTGGAGATGCTAAATCATGAGCGTCTGTTGGAACATCAGCATCTGGTGCCGATGCAAAGGCCATGGTACGACTGGAGGAGCTTGGGTTCTTCTAAATTGTTTTCTTGGTGCTGGTCATCTTGCGCTTTTTGCCAGCAGCGACATCAGCAAGGGTTGGTGCATTATAGCCGATGAGAGGGTAATCAATTGGTGGAGCATATCTGATCGTCTGTCCGCTTCTACTTATTGTTGGAGGTGGAGTGCCGTCAACTTGATAAGAAGATTTGTCAAAATACAGAAAAGCAGTATAGCATAAGAATGCAACAAGAGGAGTTTCTGTATTTACCTCATCATCAGCACCCTAGTAATTTTCATCCATGGCAATGCAATAAATCTTCAGTGATCCACAGAAGAGATGCTCTTGCCATTCTGACCACCATTGCACAAAGGGTATGGTGGTAAGGGGTGCTACTTGCCAATCGGCTAGCTGTGTCATGTCAATGACAGGTTCCAAACTCTTTAGCCGATTATATGTAAGAGCAGTGCCGATTGGGTTTCTCGCCTGCACCTTATCAGCAAAGTAGAAAAGGGGCGGTATTTGAACAAATCCCAGTTGCCTGGCTACCACTGAAGGATAACAGAATTCATAGCCGATTGCACTTTTTTCAGAAGTAAAGTTGACAGGCAAAATTCTTGGGGATATAATTTCTCTCATGATGTTTGTGGCCCCATCATCATCTCTCCAAGAATCAAGACTGAATTTGAAAGGATTTTCATACTCTTTGTTGTCATCATGGTATGCAAACCAGATGGTGGAGTTCTCAGTAAAACCATTATAGAAACACTTGAAAAAAATCAGTTTTGCCAAAGACGTTGGAATCATTGGCAATCATAATGGCTGCTTCGCCGAAGGAAGTACAACGGCGAGTGATTGGATCTTCTTCTTCATCAAACTCTTCAGATGGGAAGGACAATTCTGATGACCTGATACCCATGGTCTTGTGCATATACATGTTTAGCCATAGCTGGATAAACCACCAGGGGCCTCCCAGGTTGGAGATTGGCTGATCGGCCCTTAATTTGGCATATACTTGATGGAGTAGATGGTAAACTGATCCTAGAAGGTGTTTACCAAGGGGTACTGGGTTTCCACTGGCCAAAGTTTTGGCCATTTTCAGAGTATTGTTGGTTGGGCCTACTGTTTTGCCGCAGAAGATGAATTTTTCCAACCACATGTTGAGAAAAGCAGTGTGTTCCCTGACTGACACAGAGCCAGTTTTCATGTTCTCGGAGACATATCCACTCCAGCCACCGATGACTCTGGTCTTTATCTTAAAAGAGGCTGGGTCCAGGAAATTAAAAGCTCGATCGGAGGCAGTGATATTCAGATCAGTCAGCATCATGACATCTAGCAAGGTTGGGGTCCTTGGGCCATGACCAAACAAGAAGGAGTTGATGGCGTCAGACCAAAAGAAGGAGGCCGATTTGAGCATTGGCTCATTCCTAATCATTTCAGACAAAGATAAATTGAGACATTGGCTGATATCGTATTGCTCCCAAGTGGCTCGGTGGCTGCCTGCTACTCTGCGAAACCAATTTCTCCACCCGGGAGTGATACTTGGCCAAGATCTGAAGGTGAGGGACCAATCTGATGTCATGTTTGAGGCCTTGAGCGGGATTCTGCTGGTTTCCAGATTAATTATGCTAGTTGGATCTGGATTACCCATGGGACCTAGGCAGACCATGCTAGGTTGCTCGGATAGAGGAATGAAGATCGAATTCCTAAGGGCCTAGAAATGATGACGGAAAAGGGGAAAATCAAGAACAGTCGTAGGTCGCAGATTGAAACAGCAGCGCAGGAGAGAATAAGAGTTGTTGTACCTGGGGGATCTCAGAGATGGAAGCCATTTGCAAACTTGGGGAAGTTTCGGGTGCTCGGAGAAGATGCACTGGGGTTCGGAGGCGGCGGCGCAGATGAGTTCTTGAACGGAGAGGAGGATGGCTCAAGTGCGAGGAGTTGCGGAGAAGGAAAAGGGGAAGGGTGCACTGACGTATTTATAAGATAACCCCACCTCAGGAGTCGGGATTCTGGGTTGATAGCTGCAACAACATTGGACGCTTTTGAGGCAACCGTTTGAAGGAAATAATTATAATTGAGAGATAATTTCGGAGCAAAAGGATATTTCACTCCGAAACTGGGGGGCATGTGTTGACACTATTTTTTGGTACGTGTGAAAGGATCGGTGAAAAGAAGGAATGCCAGGTTGGAGATAACGATGGTGCGCGGAAGGAAGGCATCGGGCACGATTTGATGCCGATCGGACATCTCAACGTTTTCTGGGCAAGTTTGGATGAAAGATAGTCTCGGTTTGGAAGGTGGTGTTTTTAGTTATTAGAATAAGTTTCTTTAGATAGAGTCAATGTTTTGCCTTAATCGGCTAGGACTGTGTTAGCATGGGGGCATAAATATGAGCCTCCGGACTATTGTAAAGATTGATACACATCCAAACAAACAAACTTTACTAGTTGCAATTTACTTTCTCGTCGGCGACTTCGCCATCCCTTTTTCTTTTCGGCGAGTTCTTTCGAGTTGATCAAGGACGTCTCACATTCGAGCGACTTGATTTGCTGGTAGCTTTCGTTTACCGAGTAAATCTGAGCTTTAGCTTCCGGGCGCATCGATGTCGCTTCGTTCAGATCTATTCAAAATTTACCGAATTTATCTAAGTTTTGATCTCGGGCGCATCGCTGTTTTCTCGTTTAGATTAATTCACAAACTACATGGCTTAGTGATCTGTTTAATCGGCTGTAAGCTCCTTGTTTATCACGATAAACCCTATAAAGCCGATTAGATTGAATCATAAGTTTAACTTTGTCCAAATCCATACATTCGTGGATTTATACATTGTTACTCGGCATGTGTCGGCTTTATATCTAGCTGTCTAGCTGCTTATCGGCATCGGCAGCTCATTGTCGATTCTTTATAGATCGTTTTTATTACACGCTCATCATACCCGATCTTTTGTCGTCTTCTGTATCGGCATGGCCTTGTCGATACCCCACGTAAGAGTGATTCGGAAATCCAGCCGATACACTCTTGAATTTGACGGTTTGCTGTTTCCTTGTCAATTTATAGGTCAAATTGACTGACACGCATTAGTTCAAATCAAGTGCAGTCCGGGCTTGGCGTACGGGACTCCTGGGCTTGGTGTGTGATCATCTCGCGTCAACAACTTGTGCTATTGTGCATGTGTAAAGTATTCAACATTCAAACGTATATTTTTAATTTAAGTTCAATTCCTGTTCCGTTTTCATTGTATTCCTACTCGCATTCGTTGGATTTTGTGAACCCGTATATACCGATTTACTCTTCTTCCTAGCTACTCCCTCCGTCCCAAAATACTAGTCATCCTGGAATTCAAAATTTGTCCCAAAAAACAAGTCATCCTACCCTAATTAGAAAGTGCATGTGCATGCAAGAATCAATTAGTGCCAAATATGGATAATCTACAGGGGCAAACATGGTTATTTTACTTTCTTGTTAGTTTGTCTTAAAATTTTTAGGATGACTTGTTTTATCGGACGGAGGGAGTATCCACTTGTTCCTAGTAGAAAAATATAACAATAGAATCCACCTGTTTCTGTCCATTTTCAACTATAGCTGCAGCCCACATTAAGCAGAGTTGGAGCAAAAAATATGAGAGTGAGTGAGTGGAATGAATGTGAATGAATGAGTGCTCAACCCTCCAAGAGCACAAGCACAAAACACCCAAAGAGGTGCTAGGCACAATAGCTAGTAGCCATTGGAGAAAGTAGGGCTCAGGAGCCGTTGCTTGAGTTGGCTGTCTTCCGCGCCTCTTGCCGCTTCCTCCCATCACAGCCTACAGATGCGCTATCTTGCTAAGACGTATAGGGCCATCTTGAGCCGTAGACGAGCCGATCTGCTCTGCCGAATCAAACCGCATCTGGTATAAAGCCTGATCGATCCGGTTCACTCTAACCGTGATTGCACAAATCTGTCTAAACTAGGAGATTGCCATGCGTTGCTATGAGAAAAAAAATCATAAACAAACACATCAACGACCGAGATAACTATGAGTAATATACATACTTGATACACAACAGATAAAATATTATCCAGGAGATAAAATAGACTGCTTGAACAAATAAAAATATTCTATAAAACTACTAATAAATAACATAGTTCCAAATAGATTCATAGGTACGTCATTGTCACTTAAGCCCACTCATATATACAAACACCCATTCGTATATACAAACAAAATTACAGTAAATTCTATTTCATATCCCATCCATTATCACTGAAGTTCATTTATTTTTTCCAGGCCATCTGGTGCATCGCCGAGGCCCAACACAATAGCATGGCTTGCACAAGTTGGTTCCCATGTCGTCGAGGTCAATTTGGCTTCGATGTGTTGAAAGTTTGAGTTCAATTTGAGTTTTTTTAAAGAAAAAGCCATATTCGCATAACCATCCACAAGAGGAAAGATTACATGATTTAAAAGCAACACCATACTAAACATTCTTCTTGATTAAAATGTGTTCATTTTCAACACCATACAAATCAACACAGTGTGTTATTAGGTGAACCCTCCCACGTGAGCTACTTTGACAGATTTGTATGGTATTGAAAATTAACATGATAACAGTTGGTCAGCATTGGATCCATGTCAGTTGGCATACATGCAAACATGACTAAAATGCATAACAAGCTAATCTCTCGGACAGTTTTCAGATTCTGAAAATTTCAGATTAATGAGCTCCTACTGTCTTCAGTGTTACATGTAGAAGATACCTTCATCTTACTCAGGTATTGGAACATCAGGGGCGAATCTAGCACCGGGTCTAGGGGGGCTCCAGCCCCTCTAGACCCGAAAAGCCAATGGAGCCCCTCCTTCATTTTTTGAGAAGAAATAATAAGGAAGAAGGGGAGGAAGAAGAAAGGAAAGGATTGGAAGAAGAAATCAGCCCCTCCTTTAATTATTTCTAGATCCGCCAATGTGGAACATAACATGACAAGTTAATTTGAATTATCAAGCACTTCAATAAAGCTTAACCTCTAAACAATCAAGCAATTTATTCAGAAAATATCAAAGAGTGGTGGCTGAATTTCCATCAGAGAACCAACAGGAGCTATAGTTCAGACCATCGTGCATCTTATCCCGCAACTAAGAGGAGAAACAAACCGACCTCCAAGGTATCCATGCATCTCATCCCAACGAAAGATAGGCTTAGGTCTAAAGGCTTGCCATCTTTTCACACATGGTATTTTGCGCCAGAGATTGTCTTTTCAAGATGAAATGCAAAGATCATAATGGGCAATAGCCAATAGGGCATCTTACATCTCGGTGCATCTTTCTCCTCCATAACATAGTCATGTTTTCAAGAAGAATGCAAAAATAGACTGAAGACCTATATGCATGTTCAAACTATCTACGGCAAAAAAAAGCAGACTGAAGACCTACATGCAAGTTCGAACGATCTTCAACATCTGATTCAACTAACTAAAGGCACGGTGGAAAACATATTAAATTGGGAAAGACGAGCAGCAAGGGAGACGGTCTTCTTGGTGGCGTGCGGCGAGGGCGGCGACCTTCTTGGTGGTGCGCGGTAGATCAGGCGCGATGGCATCGGCGAGGACGCTGGCAGGCATAATGACCACAGAAGAGAAAGAGAAGGATGAGGGAACTCACAGGGATAACTGAAATCCTGCCAACGGCAGACGCTTACGGGACTGTTCGTGGCAGCGGCTTTTCGGTGGACAGCAGTCGACGGGAACCAACAAAACTGGGTCGTGCTGTCAGAGAGATCGTGGTGGCGGCGCTGGATTGATCGTGGGACACTGGTGACTCTGTTCGGCGGCGCAGCGAGGATGGTGGCCTCGGTCCGAGGCGGCGGCAGCGCGAGGTGGGCGTGGCGAGGTATGCGGAAGGGATCGTGTGAGCGCGGCGCAGCAAGGACGGTGGCGTCGGTTTGAGGCGGTGGCAGAGGCGCGATGAACCGAGTGCGGACTGGATCGTGTGAGCAGTAATCCCGACCTTAAGGGTAACGATTCAGGCGGGAGGGACAAAACGCCGAGGGGGCAACAGATGGAAGCGACGTAACATCACCATCTTGAACTTATTAGTTGTAGAGATTCTTAATCACCCAATTAAATTGATATTTTATTTGCAATAAAAATATTTCGTACTTATTTATTTTTCTTGGGATCACGTAAAGCTGTAACTCCGCTTTCGATCTCGGAATGCAAACACCAAACATAATAGCTTCGTCAGCAACGCAGCCGTCTTCCGGAAGGGCCCACTTGCCAGCCAGCATTTCTCCCGGCCCCGCAGTTCGATCTCGTCGTTCTTCGGAATCGGCACCCGCCGCCGTCCCTTCTCTCTCGCTCGTTCTCTCTTTCGTCTTCCCCGCGTCTCCGGCGAGGCTGCGCCAGTGCGCCGACATCACACCTTGCACTCACCGCGAACAGAGGGGGAAGGAGATGGACCCGGAGCTTTTGGAGCTGCAGCGGCAGCTGGAGGCGGCGCAGAGCGCGCGGTCGAGCGTGCGGCTATCCGAGCGGAACGTGGTAGAGCTGGTGCAGAAGCTGCAGGAGCGCGGCATCATTGATTTCGAACTCCTCCACACCACCTCCGGGAAGGAGTACATCACATCCGTACGTCCTCCGCCGCCCTCATCTGTCTCGTTGGAATCAGATTTACCTCAACCATTAACCTCTAATTTGGGGGGAGTAAATAACCTAGTCTGAGATTTGGGGGTTAACGATTTGAACCGTGGCGCCAAGGGAGGATTCCTTTACTCTCCACTTCCTCGGTTTATAGCCAAGTAGTTTCCAAAGCAGTGAAGCCCATGAGAACTTGTTCAGGTGAATTGGTGTTTTCGATTGGGCATTGAGTGATATGGAGCAAACCCGTAGATTGGTTGTAGCGTTCACAAGGAAGATTTATTCTCTGGCATATTTTGACTGGGATAGCAGGCATAAGAAATTCCTATCAAGTAGCATATTTGGATGTCTCTAGCAGGTTAAGACTCCTTGCTGAATATTAATCTTCTCCAGTTTAGTTCAAAGCACCCGCTCGATTGACAATTCATTGTTTTTAGCTGATATGGTCATCTATGGCGTGGCAGGACCATTTGAAGCATGAGATTAAGATGGAGATCAAGAAGCAAGGCCGCGCATCCCTAGTTGACCTATCAGATACCCTGGGTGTAGATCTTTACCATGTCGAGAGGCAATCACAGAAGGTTGTCTCAGACGATCCCACTCTAATGTTGATAAATGGTGAGATCATGTCACAATCTTACTGGAACACTGTGACAGAAGAGATAAATGAAAAGCTGCAGGAGCGCAGCCAGATTGCCTTGGCTGAGATTGCTGCTCAGCTGCATATTGGATCAGAGCTTGTTATCAGTATCCTCGAGCCTCGGCTTGGAACTATTGTAAGCTTCTCATGGTTTTTCTTGTAGCTGTAGTTCATTTGCCGCTGTTCAGTAATTTGAATCTAACAATCTTGATACAATCTGCGATTTAAAAAATTATGTATTAGCTGCTTTAAATGGATCAGCTCTTAGAACTTAGAAGAACAATAACATGCTTTCAGGCAGTACTGTATGTGTTTAGTCTCTGCTATTTCTGTTGCTTCATTTCACGGGTCATTGGCATTTGTCTTCCCAAATCTGATGCTTAGCATCAGAACGTTTAGTCAATTTCCCCATGTTCTAAATTTGACTATAAGATAATTGAATCTCCCCGTTGCAATATGCTACACCATTTTCAAATTTTACATGTATGCCAATTTTTTTTTTTTAAAAACTTTTGCATATATGTTATGCTATTATTATTGCCCTCCTTCCAGGTGAAAGGAAGGCTAGAAGGTGGACAGCTATATACTCCAGCTTATGTCTCACGAATTACTGCCATGGTCCGTGGTGCGGCAAGGGGTACAACAGTCCCAACAAACTTGCCATCTGTTTGGAACTCCTTACAGCAACAGCTTCAAGAGATGCATGGTGCTAGTGGAGTTTCTGTGGAAGGTTCATTCTTCCAGTCCATTTTCAATGGTTTGCTAAAAGAAGGTGCTGTACTGGGATCAATCCGCGCTGGAGGGCAGTGGACACCAGCTGTAAGATCTGCAATTGTTTACTTGATATTCTTGATTCTTAAACTGTGTTTAACATTCTTGCGTTTCTCTTCTCTTTTAGGTTTTTGCCCATGCTCAAAAGGAGAGTGTTGATGCTTTTTTCTCACAGGTTGAGATATTTGTAACTTACATTTTACTTCCTAAATTTCATTATATGTTAGATCAGTTAGTTGAGCTAGTGGCACAACCAGACTTCACAGAACAAAATGTGTAGGAACCTAGACACGACCTAAACTATGTGTGTGTGGTATTTCTGCATTTACATGCACAATCACCCATGCATGCCCACCTGCCACACACTGGTGGTTTCTTGTTAGTACTACTCAAATCTCTATGTCTAGTATTTAACACAATCAACTTTATTTATATCACGTACTCTGCATATTGTCGTGCATCATCTCTCTTTGTATTGACTTGTTCATTTTTTTGTACAGAACTCTTATATTGGGTATGACGTGCTTCAGAAACTTGCAATCCCTCAGCCTAAACAGTACCTGGAGGTACTTGAGTTGATGTGCACTTTCTGTCCCAGGCATCTTTATTTGCATATACCGTTTAAGTGTTTATCTAATTATTTACTGTAGGCCCGATATCCAGATGGTATTGCACTGGATGCTGTTTTTGTTCATCCTTCTGTGGTTGACATGCTCGATACTGCTGTTGGTGATGCAATTGATAATGGACACTGGTATTGATAAGTTTCATATCTCAAAAGTTAATTGTGATTTTTCACTTCTATCTACTACAAGCACCTAACTATGCACATATGAGAAAAAATATTAAGCCTCTCAGTTCTCTTTGATTCTATCCCTATGCACATGGTGTTGATTACAAAAATGCTTTGATATATTTCATCATAGCAGAGGATCAAAGGATGTAAACTGTTCAAATGATAACGAGCTACAGAAACAAATTATACAGTAAATTTAGTTCACACTTTGCAGTAATTAACAGTTATGTTCATGGAAACAGCTGGGACTGTATAGACAATTTTGAGTAGCACGATTATATCTTTTGCAGCATTTTCCTAGGTGCATGCAATTTCACTGGTTTGCTGCTATGCCAACTACTTTTGTGGTTTCAGGATTGATTCTCTTTCGGTTCTTCCCTCATATATTACTGGCCCTGATGCAACCAGAATTTTGTCCATCTGTCCATCCCTGCAGAAGGCTATCAAGGTGGGTGCCTTTAAGTAGTACTAGTTGTAGATTTCTCATGATGACCAAACATGTTTCTTTTGCAGTCTTCTAAAGCAGTGTTATTTGGAGAATCATGTGTCTTTAGTAACGTGTTTATTAAGGTGAGTCCTCAAGGCTTCATGATCTTGCAATAACCTTTCTTGCAGTTGTATGCTCTTTGTATTTTATGCCATTACAATTTCTGAATTAATGTAATGTCCCTACTGTTGGAAAGGTAGGATGCGTATAATGCGGTCGATGTATTGCAATGAGCCCCTTGGGCGGTATATATAGGAGTACAAGACTTGGAGGGCAAGACACCTCCCCTAGAGATAAGGAAGGCTATCATGGGATTACATCAATCCTAAACTACCATATCTGGAGTTGCCTAATATACTCTAACATCCCCCCCGCAATCGTAGCGGTAGCAACACGAACGGTCAGACTGGAGAACAATGGAGACGTATCCCCCTGCAGTCGGAACGTCGGTGCGAAAGCTTTGACTGGAGACTCATGCAGATGATAGCCCTTTAGTGCCGTAGTAGCCGAGGTCGAGGTGAACGTGGTCGAAGCCGTGGAGGGGGCGCGGGTCGAAGCGTCGTCGAGATGCTCGAGTACGCAAACTCAGCAGCTTCTTGCCGAAGACAGCAGCAGGACGGTGCGGCGGATGACGATGGTAGACGGCGCGGTTTGCGACTTAGGTCACGCTCAGGACAGGGGTGGCGACGACGCAGGTTGCAGCAAGTGTCGCGCTCAGATCAGGGGTGGCGACGACGTCTTCCTTCAGGAACATCGGCGGCGATGTCCGCGCGAGAACGGCTGGAGGTGCGGAGGCGGATCGAGCGCCTGCTTGACGAAGACCGGCGGCGAGTGGCGCCACCGCCTGAAAAGGCGGCGACACCGGTAAGGTGGCTTGATCACGAACGTCGTCGCTGCAGCCTAGAGGGCGCAACAACCTCGTCCTTCGGGAGGGTCGACGATGGATCGAAGACGAACGGCAGGGCGACGCAAACCGATCTTAGATCGGAAAAAGGGAAAATCAGCAGCAGCATCAAGACGAACCTGCGGGTACAATCTCGGGTGCACCAAGTAATGCCCCCCAAACCTTATCCTCATCCGCCTGTTGGCCAGAGGACAAAGGAAGGGGCAAAAACAGAGGGGGCGAGACCCGAGCGGCCTCTGCTCTAGCTACGGGGTGGACCGGCGGCCCCCGGGCCGCCCTTGCAGTCGCATCCTCGCGCCCAAGGCGGCGGCGGAAGCGGCGCTGAGGACGAAGGGGACGCAGGCTTGACTGCGCGGAGGAGAGAGCCGGCGATGGAAGGCGGGAGGGGCGAAGCCCCTGGGCGCTGCGGCCCGGCGGCGACGTCGATCGGCGGTGCGGTGGCCCGCCGGCCTCGATGGCGCAGTGGCCTGGCGTCCCCGCGGTGGTCCTCCGCAGCCACGCACTCGCGCTCATGGCAGCGGTGCGGCGGTGCTGGTAGGAGTCGGGGCGCCTGGCCTGATGCGCGGGAGGGGCGGGCGGATCCGGATGCGGAGCCGAGAGGGAGGACGACGCTGAGGCATGCAGGCCCAGTGGCGCCCCCATGGCGATGTGGTACCCGACGGGGACGTCGAGCGGCGCCGCCTGGGAAGAGGTAGGTCCTTCTGCTGTGCTTGACGACGACGGCGGCGCAGATCAGAGGGATCCGCGGCGCATCCTAGGAGGGCGCTGCCCCCGGCGGAGATCAATCTCGATCTCCCCGGGGGGCGTGCGGGTGCAGCGGAAGCGGCGGCGCGGCTAGGGTCAGGATCTCGTAACCTAGGCGTCTGATGCCATGTAGGAAAGGTAGGATGCGTATAATGCGGTCGATGTATTGCAATGAGCTCCTTGGGCGGTATATATAGGAGTACAAGACTTGGAGGGCAAGGCACCTCCCCTAGAGATAAGAAAGGCTATCACGGGATTACATCAATCCTAAACTATCATATCTGGAGTTGCCTAATATACTCTAACACCTACTTTTATGAACAATATCAGGGTATTTTTGATCGACTTGAGAAAGATATGGACTCTTTTGGTATTGGACATAGTGTTGGTCAAGGAAGGCCTGTGAATATGAATCTGTGTAGTGAGCACAAAACAGGATCTGGTCAGTACTCAGAAACAAAAGTTCTTGGTGATAATGATGCTGGCAGTACTGGTGTTTCATCAGACAGAGGGTCAAAGAAGAAAAGGGGGAAAGGGACAGGGTCTGCCAAAGGTGGTTCACTTGAAAAGGATGACGACAACGAAGAAAGTATTCCTGTTAAGGGAAAGAAAGCTCATAGGAAAAACAAGGATGTTGGTTCATCTGGCGATGTAAAACACGGTGGTAAAAAAGCTTCAGAGAAAATGAAAGAGAGTACAAATATCTTTCCTGATGAATTGATAGAGCAGAAGGTTTTGGCTGTTGCTCCAGAATTAGAGGAGCTGGGAGGTTAGGAATTAGATCAATATTTAGATGATAGTTTCTGTTGACTTGAAGTGATTCTAAAAGATTTTCTAATTGTTTAAATGAATATTAGGCTCTGATGACTCAAATGCCCCCCTTAAATTGTTGTCTTCTCACCTGAGGCCAATGCTTGTTGACTCATGGATGAAGAAACGGAACACTATGCTGTCAGGAAATGCTGAAAGGAGGCGACGCTTGCTTGATAATCTGCAGAAGCAGATAGATGAGGTAATCAGCTCATTCATCCCATCGGTTTCATTTTGTACTGTCCCTGCTTTGGTTTCCTAGGCTGTGTTACCCGGACACCCGTGTCTTAATTTTTTTGCCGAGTCGGATACCCCGCACCCGTGTCGGATTCCAAGTGTTATTTGCCGTGTCCCCGAAAATTCTAACGAATCGGACACCCGCACCCGAGTCGGACACCGACACCAGCACCCGTGTCCATGTAACACTATTCCTAGGTAGCTGTCTTGGAATTGTTGATCTTATTCAATATATGTTTTGCCTCATGATTTGTCATTGCTTCTCTATTCTAATTTATAAATTGCTTTTCTGCACCCTTTTATGTCATGTGACCATTTCAATGATTTTATGTCATGTGACCATTTCAATGATATTTTCGTATATTCTTTATCTGCTTTTTTAGTGTAATTCTTTGTCTGCTGTGATCAGGCTGTCCTGGATATGCAACTCTATGAAAAAGCTTTGGATGTATTTGAGGATGATCCGGCTACTTCCGTAAGCTGCCATAGGCATCATTCTCACAAGATTGCTTGCTTCTCAATTAGTTGTGAGCATTTAACTTATGGTCCTTTTGATTATCATTTTTTCCTTGGTTGCAGGGTATCCTACACAAGCATCTGCTAAAAAGTATGGGCACTCCAATAGTTGACAAAGTTTTGATTACATTGGTAATCTTTATACTCCTGCTCATGCACACATATTTTTTCAGCAAGATTGTTATTTACGAATATTTTGTTGCCATATTATGGTTTTGTGTCCATAGTTTATGCTGTTCTAGCTGTTTTACTCTGCCTTTTGAAGGGTTTTATTGTTTGATGAACTAGAGAAATGTAACTATTTTTAGCTTCCATTTCAGCTTTGAATCATTCTAAGGTTCTTTAGAGTTAGTTCCCTGACCATTGCATATACTTTGCACCGAACTACCAATAGGATAAGGACAGAAAATTGAAGAATGGAATGGAGGTTGAGGATAGCGAAGACGAGCACGTTCAATTGAGCACTGCTGACAGAACCTCTCTGGTATAGTTGACCTATTTAAGTTTTGCTGCCATGTGTCTTGTAGCGCTTCCTGCATCAGTCCTGAATGAAAACTTCATTTGGTTACTCTCTGTTGTAAATGCAAAAATAATTCATCAGGTAAAGGATCTTCCTGGTGCATTATCATTGAAGGCTCAAGCTTTAATTGAAGCACTGGAGGGAAAGGTTTAACTTTGATTATGAAATACAATTTGGCATATTTCGTGAAGTCCTGAATTTTGTATTTCTTTTACATCTTCTGTAATATGTAACAGCTAAAAAAATTCTAGTATTGTGTTAGCAGTTACACGGTAGCACCTATCAGTTGTGGTATGGATAGGATTTGGACAATTAACATGAGCAAAAAATTCTTGAAGCAATGAAGCTATATCTTTACAAATTCTTCAGTAAAGCTTCTGCATTGTTAAGATGTTCTTTAGTGGTAGAGCCTGGAGGCCAAACAGGGTATTGGCCCTCCACTTGAGCGAAAAGTTTCTTAAGAACACTAGCCTACTAGGTTTTACCTTCTATGCGCTAACTGGATACTAGGTTTGTGTCAGTTCACCCCTCCCATATGGTTCTGCGCCATACTTTCAAGATGCCATATCCCCATTTCGTAGAATACACTAGTGAATCCTTAGTTGCTTGTATTGTGCCTATATCCTTTAAAATGTCCTGATATTATACCAGTGAGGTAGAATAAAGTAGAATAAATATGAAAACAGTATCCAGAAAAATGTCCATACTTAAAGATAAGTTTTGAAATTTGTTCTTGTCTAATTCAAAGCATGATTTTAGATTTTATGAGATCATGCTTATGAGAAGTTTAGCGTACCTAACGACTAAAATGTCATATACGGTTACTTCACCAAATATAAACATTTCCAAGCATGTAAGTGTAGTTCTATTGTTTCACACTGATTGCAAACTGCCATGTCTTGATGTATAAATGAAGCTGCTTAAAATATGAGCTGGAATTTATGTTACTTTCTAACCAAAATGAATAATTTGTGGCAGAGATTCAATTCATTTATGGATGCCTTAAGAGATATACTGGAGGAAAGGTAATGTTTAATGTTTGCAACTGTAACCCACATTTTTCTTAATTATCAAAGGGTTTATTCATTTTTTTTGGGAAGCAGTGGCTTGACATTTAAGAAGCTTGATAAAAGATTAGAGAGGACAATGCTGCATTCCTATCGCAAGGTATGTTCTTTGGCTTCCTGGACTCCGCAACAGGGTTCAAAGAACTGGCATGAACCAGTTGGTTCTTTGTAATCAAATCCAAGAACAGGTTTCTAAATTTTGGCATATCATGCCCTAAACCACATCCATCCCATTTGATCTGCAAATTCATGAGTGTTGGAGTATATTGAGCCCATGTGTATAGAGGCCCATGTATAGGTATTATATATACCCACCCTTCTAGGGTTGGAGGAATACAAGCATTATTCTCTCCTACATAGTATCTTTAGCCTAGGTTTCCTCTCTCTCCTCTCCACCCTCCAGCCCACCGCCGCTGCCGCCGGCCACCATGGCCGGCCGCCATCCCCTCCTCCCCCCTCTCCTCTTTCCCCTCCCTCTCTTCCCTTCCCCTCTCTCTGCGCCGGCACCATGGCCCGCTCGGCCTACCAGGCCCGCTGCCTCCCTGGCCCTGCTCGATCCCGAGCAGGACAGGGCCGCCGCCGCCGGCAAGGGCCTGGGGGCTGCCGGATCCGCCGCCCCCGGGGCCGCCGCCGCCGAATCTGCCGCTGGAGCGGCCGGCGCCCTCCCCTCCTCTGCTCCGGCTCCCGCCGCCGCATGGGGCCGCCCTGCCGCCGCGCTTGCCGCCCAGGCTGGCCCTGGCGCGGGCGCAGGTGCGGACGGGGCCCAGGACGGGGCTGCAGCCGCCGCCGCCGCCCAGGCCGTCCCTGCCGCGGGCGCGGGAGGGCCCACCGACGCCGCCGCCGCCGCTCAGGCCGTCCCTGTTGCGGGCGCGGCCCCTCTGGTGCCTGCGGCTGATGCCGCCGCCCCTGCTGCTGCCGCTGCAGCCCCTACTGCCGTCGGCGCCAGGGCCCTTCCCGTGGGCGCGTGGGCCTCCGGCGCGGGCACCCCTCCTCTGTTCCAGGCCGCTACCTAGGCGCCTCCTCCACTCTAGGGCGCGGGCCGCGCCGCCGAAGCTGCTGCCTCCCTCACCGCCGCGCACGCCGCCATCGCGCCCGCCGCGCAGGCTCAGGCCGTCGCGCCCGCAGACCTGGCCGCCGCCACTGCCTTTGTGGCCGCCGTCGCGCCCGCCGCGCACGCCGCGCAGGTCCAGGCCGTCGCGGGCCCTCGTCCTCAGCCCCACCCGGCGGCCATGCTCGCCGCTGCTGCTCCCCTGTTCGCGCCGTTCTGGACACCGCCCGTTCCACCCAAACAGCAGCCGACCTGGCCTGGGGGGTGGGACCAGGCCGCACTGGCGCAGTCCTTCAGCGCCATGGGGTGGACGCCGCCGGTCTGCACCGAGTGGATCGCCGACTCGGGTGCCTCCTTCCACACCACCCCACATGCCGGTATCCTATCTTCTGTCCGACCCCCACACCCCTCTTGTCCTTCCATCATGGTTGGTGACGGGTCTTGCCTTCCTGTCACCGCCGTGAGTTCTGCTCCTGGCTCTTTTCGTCTTCCCAATGTCCTTGTTGCTACTCAGATGATTCATAACCTTCTTTCCATTCGTCAGTTTATAGCTGATAATTCTTGTTCCATCGAGTTTGATTCTTCTGGCCTCACTGTAAAGGATTCGGCCTCCCGACGTCCACTACTCCGGTGTGACAGCACGGGGCCCCTTTACACCCTTCGCCTTCCTTTTTCCGCTGCACCACTCTCGCCTTCTTCTTCGCCCTGGCCGTCTTGGTCTGCCGCTTTTGCCGCGACGCCGTCTTTCACCACCTGGCACCGCCATCTTGGTCACCCTGGCCGCGACGTTCTGGCTCAACTCAGTCGTAGTACCGATGTTCCTGGTACTAGGGCTCCTGCTGAGCCCCTCTGCCATGCGTGCCAGCTCGGTCATCATGTTCGGCTTCCTTTTTCTTCTTCGCATGCGACGCATGCATTTGACCTTGTTCACTGTGACCTGTAGACCTCTCTTGTACTTAGCCTTTCTGGTTATAAGTATTACCTGGTGGTGGTCAACGACTTCTCGCACTACTTTTGGACGTTTCCTTTGCGCGCCAAGTCTGAGATCTTCCCCACCCTCCTCCACTTCTTTGCCTGGGTGTCCAATCAGTTAGGCCTCACCGTTAAGGCCGTCTAGTGTGACAACGGGCGAGAGTTCGACAACTCCACCTCCCGTTCTTTCTTCCTCTCTCGGGGTGTTCAGCTGCGTATATCTTGTTCGTATACCTCTCCTCAGAACGGCAAGGCTTTGCGGATGATTCGCACGACGAACGACGTCGTGCGCACTCTTCTGATCCAGGCCTCTCTGCCCCCGCGCTTCTGAGTTGAGAGCCTCCACACCGCCACCTACTTGCTCAACCGTTTTCCGTCCACTGCTTCTCCTTCTCCCACTCCACACCACGCTCTTTTCGGTACCCCTTCTCGCTACGACCACCTTCGGGTCTTCGGGTGTGTGTTACCCTAACACCTCCGCCACTGCTTATCACAAGCTGGCGCCCCGCTCGACTCGGTGTGTGTTTCTTAGTTACTCCCCTGACCACAAGGGGTACCGATGCTTTGACCTCACCACTCACCGCGTCCTGATCTCTCGACACGTGGTCTTTGACGAGTCGGATTTCTCCTACTCCACCTCCTCCACACCTTCTCCTGACCCCGAGCTGGAGTCTCTGTTTCCGACTGACCCGGTGGTTCAGCCACCTTTTCCTGTCTGTCCTTTTCCTGCAGGTTTTCCCGGTACACCGGCACCGTTCCCGGTGATTCCCGCTGCGCCGAGCGCTGCCCCGGTGCTCGCAGTCGCGCCACGCGCGGCCCCGGTGCCTTCCCCTGCACCTGCACGGTACGCTCAGCCGGTGCAGGTATACCGGCGTCGCTCGGCGCCGACACCGGCGCCGCAGCGGTACGCTGAACCGGTGCAGGTGTACCGGCGTCGTTCGGCGCCGACACCGATGCCGCCTCCTGCTCCGGAGGCTCCTGCGTCGCCGACACCGGAGCCGTCGCCGCTGCCGCCTCCTCCGGCTCCCTCTCGAGCCGAGCCGGAGGTGTACCACCCGCCAGTCATCCATCGGGATCCTCGGCATATCCATCCCATGGTGACTCGGCGGATGGCGTCTCAGGCCGCGACTCTCTCCGCCACCGAGGGAGAGCCGCGGGTCTCTCCGGTACCCTCCTCTGTCCGCGACGCCTTGGCGGATCCTCACTGGCGTCGCGCGATGGAAGAAGAGTACGCGGCTCTTCTTGCCAACCAGACGTGGGACCTCGTGCCGCGTCTGTCTGGTTGCAATGTGGTGACTGGCAAGTGGATCTGGACGCATAAGCGTCGGACTGATGGCACACTGGAGCGCTACCAGGCTCGCTAGGTTCTTCGGGGGTTCACTCAGCGGCCTGGTGTGGACTATGATGAGATCTTCAGCCCAGTCGTGAAGCCCGCTACGCTGCGCACGGTCCTCTCGCTTGCGCTCTCGCGCTCTTGGCCTGTGCACCAACTGGACGTGAAGAATGCGTTTATTCACGGCACTCTGTCAGAGACTGTCTACTGCTCTCAGCCAGCGGGATTTGTGGATTCGAGTCGTCCGGATATGGTCTGTCGGCTCAACAAGTCTCTCTATGGACTGAAGCAGGCTCCTCGGGCTTGGTACTCTCGGTTCGCCACGTTCTTGATGACATTGGGATTCACCGAGGCCAAGTCTAACACGTCTCTCTTCGTCTACCGCCGTGGGGATGAGACTTCCTATCTGCTGCTCTACGTTGATGACATTGTGCTCACAGCCTCTAGTCAGCGGTTGCTTCAGAGTGTCATCTCCTCTCTGCAGCAGGAGTTTGCTATGAAGGATCTCGGTCAGCTCCACCACTTCTTGGGCGTCACTGTTGAGCCTCGCCCGTTTGGTCTTGTCCTGCACCAGCGGCAGGACGCACTCGATATCCTGGAGCGAGCTGGGATGACTGATTGCAAGCCCTGCTCCACTTCTGTCGACACTCAGGCGAAGCTGTCCGCTGATCTGGGTGATCTGGTGGCTGATCCTACTGCCTACCGGAGTCTGGCTGGTGCTTTGCAGTACCTCACCTTCACCAGGCTGGACCTCACCTACGCTGTCCAGCAGGTCTGCCTCCATATGTATGATCCCCGGGAGTCACAACTTGCTGCACTGAAGCGTCTCCTCCGCTACGTCCGTGGCACTGTGGACCTCGGCCTGGTACTTCACCGCTCGTCCTCTGCTGAGCTGGTGGTCTACACCGACGCTGACTGGGCTGGCTGCCCGGACACTCGTCGCTCCACTTCCGGCTACGCCATCTTCCTGGGCGGCAACCTGGTCTCCTGGTCGTCCAAGCGGCAGCCGGTTGTCCACCGCTCCAGTGCCGAGGCGGAGTACCGGGCTGTCGCTAACGGCGTAGCGGAGGCGTCCTGGCTACGACAGCTCTTGGCGGAGCTCCACAGCCCGCTCGCCAAGAGCACGCTCGTCTACTGTGACAACGTCAGCGCCGTGTATCTCTCCACCAACCCCGTCCAGCATCAGCGGACGAAGCACGTGGAGATCGACCTACACTTCGTGCGCGACAGAGTCGCAATCGGCGATGTTCGGGTACTCCATGTTCCGACTACCTCCCAGTTTGCTGACATCTTCACAGAGGGGCTGCCCTCCTCGACCTTCTCGGAGTTTCGATCCAGCCTCAACGTAGCCGGTGGCTAGTTGTGGCTGCGGGGGGGGGTATTTGCCCTTTGTACTCTATTTGTACTCTCTTCTTGTCCAGTCTTGAACACCGCTGCGTCGGTAGTTCAGACTGCGGGGGGTGTTAGTTTTCTTGTTGTCCAGTCTTGAACACCGCTGCGCCGGTAGTTCAGACTACGGGGGGTGTTGGAGTATATTGAGCCCATGTGTACAGAGGCTCATGTATAGGTATTATATATACCCACCCTTCTAGGGTTGGAGGAATACAAGCATTATTCTCTCCTACAATGAGGAATGTGTACATTATTACTCAGAAATTTGGTATTTGCCTATTATTTCAAAAAAAATTGGTATTTGCCTGACGTCTTAATTATTTTTATTTCCGAATTTCAATAGCTAATTATTTGACACCTTAACTGATATATTTAATGAAGGACTTGACAGCACAAGTTTCTTCAGAGAGTGATCCTGTTTCCTTTCTTCCAAAAGTTGTTGCTTTACTTTTTCTGCAGGTTTGTTTCACTATATCTTTTCTTCTTTTTATTTCTTGAATCATCATTCTATTTATATTGATCCGAGTTGCGTCCTCTTGTAATATTTGTAGGCATATAATAAGGCTCTTCAGGCACCAGGAAGGGCTGTCGGTGCTGTTATTGCACTGCTGAAGGTAACTACAATTACTCCGACTTCCATTGTTTTTTAGATACTCTTCATGCAGTTCTGGTAGAATATGATCTTTTTTAGCAATAGTAATTACAGATGGTAGATTCATGATGTAATGGCTTGACACATTGGTCTGCATATTTGTCATTTGGCTTCCTGAAGAATTTTGTCCCACATCTTGTAATGATAAACTTCTTTCTTAATTTTGTACTCATCTAGCTTTGTTTACTCATGAACAAATGAGGTAAAAAATTACCTCATTGGTAGTAGTTGCTAGACAACTGGTTCCTTCCTGTGTTTGCACGAGAGCACATGGAGGAAGGGTCAGTTCCCACAGTAGACAAGTTCATAAGGCTGCAGGCACATGTATTTCAGCTCATAGTTCATAAACTAGAAATTGCACGCGGCCTTGCCGCGCATGGCCATTGTGTTGGGATATATAGGCCTTGTTTGGTTTCATCGCGCTACTCGCGCTACAAAAAAAAAATCTTTCATGCATGGAGCACTAAATGAAGTTTATTTGTAAAATCTTTTCGCGGATGGGTGCAACTTTGCGCGACGAATCTAATGACGGTAGTTAACTGATGATTGGCTACAGTGATGCCACAATAACCATTCTCTAATCGTACGGTCAAAGGCCTCATTAGATTCGTCTCGCGAAGTAGCGCAGGGGTTGTGGAGTTAGTTTTATAATCTGCCTTTATTTAGTACCTCTAATTATTGGTCAAAGTTTGTGCTACTTGTGCTACTGGTGAAACCAAACAGGGCCATAGTTCAGGCTGTGTAAATTATCAGCGTCTCAGCGAGATCACAAAAGGCTAGAATTACGGGAAGCAGAAACGGAGATGCAATAAGATTTTCTTTTCTTTTTCCTCTATTTGAGCAATTATATTTGAATTAGCAACCATGCATTTTGTTGATGCCAACTCTGAGTTTCTGTCCCTCGATTGTTAAATGTATATTGTCCTTGATTTTTTAGATAAATCTTTGACTACTGCCATTATGCAGAGAATTTATATAAGTATTTTTAGATACTATTTATCATTGGGATGATATAAATATGACTAATATTTATATTTATTTGCACTAATTTTTAGATGAAGATGAATGGTTAAAGTTGTATTTGAAAATTTAGCAATGCCTTTCAATTAAGATTAAAGGGAGCAGTATTGACTAATATACAGCTTAGGTATGGGGTATGACTAAATAATTAGTGTTAGCGCGCCCCACCTAGCCAACCCAACCATAAAACCCAGGTGTTATAGTGGGAGGGGTGGGGGCTTTTATCCATAGTCCATTCCCCCTACGGCGTGCGAGCCCGGCGTAGCCCGCAGCAGGTTCTAGTGCCCGGCGTAGCCCGCAGCAGGTCTCAACACACGAGAGGCGCAGGGGAAATCGCGCAGCGGAAATGCGTGGCCGGGTGGGTTCGAACCCAGGACCTCGGCTCTGATACCATGTTAGCGCGCCCCACCTAGCCAACCCGACCATAAAACCCAGGTGTTATAGTGGGAGGGGTGGGGGCTTTTATCCATAGTCCATCAATTAGATTGGTTTAAATTAGGATATTTTTTTTATTCTCACAGAGGTAGAGCATTTTAGAAATTTTGTTGAATATATCTTAAGAGTGTACGAAGGGCTTGTTTGTTTCCCATATCTGCGAATGCTCGGCCGCGTTTGAGCCAACGTGGCTCCGAGGATGCCATTTCGAAATCGTCTGGCTACGTTCCTTTTGCACTGCAGAATGGGCGTTCGCCGCCAACCGTTAGGTGGATTTTTCTTGATTGTTTTGCTCAATCTCGACACGGACGCGAAACCAAACATGGCCTATCATGCATAAACTAACCTATAATCTTAAAATTATATTGTTTTTGAGTTTGTCGGTGTTGAGATGAGCGTGTTCGAGGTATTAATATATAAGAAGTCCAGCTGAAATCCACACAAAGCGATCTTTTCAATCCCCAATCTTCTACATATTATAAATGGCTACACCGCTACATAGTATACATGTAGCCCATTTACAGTTTCATCACTGCAAGAATTTTTGTTTTGCATTTTATATTTTCTTGTCACGATTCAAATGAACAACCTTTTTGTGGAAGTTAGCATCTTATCAGCAGTTCTGTCTTCTTTGCAAAAGTAATATGCTTTTTCTTTTTAAACATCGCAAATTTTGTTGATTACAAGACATGGTACAATATATGTACTCCTGCAATTATTCTCCTAGAATCTAATATTTAACATATGGTTACCATTTCTTTTGCATGGCGATAGGAATACCGAATACTGAATATTGATTGAAGACGGCTAGTCTTCTAGTGTATGAAATAGTTATTCTAGAATTCCTGAAATAGTGAGGTGAATATTTCTTCTAAACCATGACATCAATTATTTCTATACAATTTTGTTGGGGATATCACAGTACCGTCTGAAGATTGCTGTCAAGCAATAAGAGATAATACTGATAAACAATATCCAATTATGTATTCTGCAAGATAGAAGCGCATGGTGAAATGCTCATATTCGATATGAAAGATTTTAATAACATGATGAAAACATATCAGTATTACTGAATCAACTAATCCTGCTCTGTTGCTCAACTGGAATGTTCAGTCTATATAGGAGTACTACACATGTGCTAATCACCATTCACTACACTTTGAATTAGCATGGATAGATCAGTATGGACCTACTGGATCAGCCAGTGATAATCCAAAGAGATGTCTAACCTTGATCCGTGGAAATTTGTGGAGCTATGGGAAATTCAGATGATTTTTTCATTTGTCCTTTACCTGCCTCATGGAATTTGATTTCAGTGTCATAATTCTTCAGTTTTTCTTCATGAAAGGACTTATTTTGTCCAATCTCTTAGGCCTAAAGTACATGTCATGATGATAGAATTAGGTCTCATTGAATTAACGGGCCTTCATCTCTACGGCATAGAAAGTGTGGTGAACCTAGGTGTTAGAGCACTTGGAATGGACTGTCTAGCTGCTGGTGGCTCTAGCAACATCCAATTCTTTCTTAGAAATACTGTAAACATCAAACTATTTTGTGATGATAATTTGTGGCTTTATATTATTATGAATGGATATCATGTGTAGAAATGACCATAACAGGTTCAGAAAAATTGAGTAGATTACAGTAATTGAATTAATAAGTAGTGCAAAACATTGGCAAGTGACAGAAGCATCGAGCGTTGCATCATGTACCTGAAAAGGACAGGGAACCAGATCATCAAACAACCCATCTATTGCATCTGCAGCATCAATGGAATAGACAGCATTTCTTAACCCATGCGCAGCAAGATACGATGCGGCCGAGGCTCCCGACGTCGCTCTGCTTCAGAACCTTCTGCAGCAGGTACCTCAAGTTCTTGTCCGTCTTCGCCCCCTGCATGACCACATACATGTTCATCAGATCTACGCATCAACTCCGGGGGAACGCATGGCATGGAAAGGGATGTGCGTCTATCAGGAGGAAACAGAAGAAAGAGATTGGTGTAGATCTCGTGCTAGATAGGGGTGTCAAGCTCTGCGTGCATGCACCTGCCGCTTCTCTGAAGCCGTCGAGGGCTGGGGGCTCTCCTCCTGCCGAGCACCCGGCGCCGCCGCCTCCGGAGAACGCGGCACCTGCTGCATCGGCGCCCTTTAGAAATTGGACTTGGAGAGCGCGTTCTGCACCTGCGCCGTCTCGCCCCGCGCGGCTCCTTGACGGTCGATGCCGCATTTGCCACCTCGGCCTCGCGAGCGGCAAGCGCTACTGGTAGCGATGAATGCCGCTGCGCGCGACGGCCCCGCACTACATCGCCACCGCCTCGCGCGAGGGCCCGGCCGCGCCATCTCGCCCCGCGCGCAGCAAGGCGTGGAGGGCCGGATGGCAGCCGGCAGCACCTGTTGGAGGCGGTGGTGCTACCGGCACCGCGCTGCGGTGAGCCGCGCGGAGGCTAGCGGCGTTGGGTTGGCCAATCTGATTTCCATCTCCCATAGGCATTTGAGCAAACAGGTGGAGTGCATGCTATTGCATACCTCGGAGCATGAGAGCAGCACAGCCAGCATGGCCTAGCGAGGGGCGGGGCCATCAGCAGCACCCGAACCCGCTCGCTCGCAGCGCGCTCGGTGGCCCCGGCGATGGGGGCGTCGAGCTCCTTGTTGTGGTACAGCTAGCCGGCGTCCTCCGGCACGTCCACCTTCCTCTTCCGGAACGTGGCGACGACGACCTGCAGCAGCCGCTTGAAGGGGCTCCCCTCGGGCTTCACCTTCACGCCGCGCACCGCGAGGGCCTCGCCGTGTCCCCGCCGTGGCCGAGCTCGAGGCCGCGCCGCCGCCCGCGTGAGGCCCCACGCCGCCGTCCGCCCTTGCTCCGCGCGCTCGCCGGCCGCCTGCCCTTGCTCCACCCGCCTCACCTCTGCCGGGAGCTGGCCGCAGCGAGGCCCATCCGCGCCGCACAGCTCCGCGGCTCCGGGGAGGGAGGTGGGGAGGGGCAGCGCTGCCGGCGGAGGGAGCTGGGGAGGGGCGCATGGTGGCCGGCGGGAGGCGCGGCGTGCGGCGGCGGTCGGCGAGCGGGCCGCGGGTAGGAGGGGCTCGGCCAGCCGATGGCCATTGGTCGCCGGATCGACGACCACAATTTTTTTTGATGACGTGGCACGACGTGGTGCCAGGGAATGGCCCTCGCGCGGACGCGCTTTCGTGTTTAGAAGATGAGGATCAAGTGTTAGGGCTCTGTGAACATGCATTCACTCTCTGTTGCCAGGAATTGCCTGTTTTCAAAAATTCTTCTAGCTGGTCTTATGTAATTCAATTTTTGTTTGTATTTTTTAATGTTTGGAATCACCATCAATGTCCACAGTCCATTGAAATAGCACTACAAATACTTTAATTACCTGTGGCATGTTAGGTTCTTGTTTCTAGTGTTCAGTTGGTTAAGCTTTGAAACATTTTATAGAATCCGGATATTTGAACTTCTTATGTGATGCTGTATTTATCATGTTCATATTAAATTTTGATGAAAACAATAATCTGTATATGTGATTGTACCACTCTTTGCCATTCTGCAGGATAAGCTGCCAGCTTCAACCTACAAGGTACTGGCTGATTATCACAGCACTACAGTGAAACTTTTAGCACTACAAGCTGCTGCTACTGATGATGTGAGTCCACTTAAACAACTGCAAACTTGTATCAAGTTATTCCTACTCCCTCCGTCTCAAAATAAATGCAATTCTAGGACCAAACACGCAAACCAATGCTAGGTGTAAAATTACCAAAATACCCTGTCTTTTGTAGTGAGTGAATGAGGTGTTAGTTGTCTTTTGTGAGAACCTTCCGGAAATTTGCTTGTCTTTTGTGGTAGGTGGGTCAAAGTTACATTTATTGTGGGACAAATTTTGAACTCTAGAATTGCATTTATTTTTTTTGGGGGTGGGGGGGGGGTGGGGGGGTACTTCTGAACTGAGGAACAATATTGACCATGCGCACATACACAAGTGGCCCCCTAGCAAGCTATGGAGGTGGATCCATATATATATGGACTGCCTGTGAACTATTCATTATTCTGCATGTTTATTCATGCATGAGCATGATGTTTGAACAATTTAACGATCTTGTTGGATGGGAATGAAGTAAAATCATGAGCTTGTACTGTGATGTTGCCCTGCAGGAAGAAGATTGCGCATCGGACCGAATGCGAGAGAAGAAGGAAGATCTAGAAGAAAGGCTGATGCCGGAACTGAAATCCCTGGTCCTTGGCACATCCAAAGAGTGAGCAGCTAGTCGCGTGTATGCTGGGTGCGTACATACACAGAACAATTCTCAGCTTTGAATCTTTCTTTGTGCTCAGCTCTTGCAAGCCCCTACCTGACAAAAAAATGGAAAGTGACCCGCTGATTGTAAAAATCATGATTTATAGTAATGTTTACATACCTGGACTCCAGGGGTTCTGTAGTGACAACAGAATTATGCTATCATGTAATACAGAATATAGTGGATGTTCCTATCAAATTTAGTGGTAAAAGAAAAGACTTGTTTACTAGTGAATCCAGATGAGTTTGAGACTGATCCGAGAAAACCATTTCGTCCATTGCCCGCACGGTCAGTCACTTTAGTCCGGGATCCTTTGGGTTCTTGGTCAGGGCTTATGTTATGGGCAAATTAAAAAAAACTTCTGTCCGGATCAGCTTTGGTACTGCTATGCTAAGTCTGAAACAGAAACACTCAGATGAAGTAGTCGAAGAAAAGGCACGCATCTGCAGTCGCATTTTTTTTTGGGCGGGTAGCAGTGGCATAATTTTGCTATCATAAAGGCATAGGTTTTATTTTTCCAAAAAACGAAAAGGCATAGTTTTTCCCCAAAACGAAAATTCATAACTTATGTAAACTGTAACTATTGATTTTTTATGGTTTTTAGAGAACATATCTGGTGCAAATCACAACTTCGTAAAAATCCGTGCAAATCATGGCAAAAAAATTGTCTAAATTCACCAAAAAAATCACACATGTAGATGTTATGATGATACACAACCTTGTAAAATATCTTGTCCAAACTCGACTTCGTTTGTGAGTTTGGACAAAATATTTTACAAAATTTGCAGTGGTTTGTACGGGTTTTCATAAAAATTGTAGTTTGCACTATATACGTTCCCTTTATTTTATTCTCGACATAGACTCATATCTGTTATTTTCCGGATCGTTAACATCATGGGCGATTCCTTGGCCCTGCAAATGAGACACACTGAAACACCGACCGGAACTTCAGTCAACTGATGCAGTTGTTGAAGTGCACGCTAGTGGATGCATCACTGAACTGTACAAGTTCAGGTTATGATTGGTTCCTGGCGAAGAAATAATGGTTCCGTTTGGTTTCTTCCCTAGAATCCTTAGAATGCTTAAAAGACACTTTGACCGAATTATAGGTATTAAATAAAGCTAGTTTATAAAATTAACTCCAAAGCTTCTACCCTAAGAATCCTAACGAATCTAAGGAGGTTTTTGACCATGTGTCTAGAGGATAGTACTGTAGCATCACTGTAACCAATTATCGATTAATTACTGTTATTAAATTCGTCGCAAAAAATTACACCTATTAATAAAGAGGTTTTGGAAATAGATTTCATTTAATACCCATGCATGCAAGATTCTTTTCCTAGAAAATACTAGAAGAGCAAATTCGATCAAAAACTTAGTATAAGGCAGCGGGCACGGTGCACAACACCCTTGAGTAAATCCTGATGCTGCCTTGCCGTTCATGAATGGCAAGCACCAGCTAATTTGAACGAGCCGCTAGCTGCGGCAGAGGGGCGCCGCCGAACCCATGGCCGGCAGCAAAACCACCACGCAGCTCGCCAGTTTGGCCGTTGTACAGAGGCTCCAACGCAATCCCTCCGGCCGGCGGCCTCTAGTCTAGAATCCTCCCCCTCTCCGACGGCCACTGCACAGACTGGCGAGCGCCCACTCGGCCACACCAGCACTCAATCATATCGTAACGTCGGCGGCGTTGCAGAATAAGGGCCCGCCGTCGGATCGGATGGCATGGGGGGTCGAGGTGAGGAGGCTCTCCGATCCCACCCTCTGCAGCTTCAGGGCGGAATGGATGGGACAACCTCCATTGGCTGTGAATGAGCACGCTCAGAACATCCGAACCGCACGCACACCGTGCCACCACGGCGCCGCCGCTGCCCGGGCCCTCTCGCGGAGCTCACTGTAACACTCAGGTGTTAATTCACTAGTTAGTTAAATTAATCTCCGGTCCTGTAACATCCCAAAAATCTAACAAAAATAAATCACGCGCTAATCCCTGTTTTGTCGTTGAGCTCGATCCCTTCTTGTTTCATCTTCCGCCTGACTTCCCGATACTCCGAGGAACTGAGCCGGCACCCAAATCCTCCGCTGTCCCATCCCTGTTTGGCCCTCGGCCTGCGCGTCGCACGCGGCCGACACACGCGTGGCCGACCGCGGCCGCGATCAGCGCCGACGCACTCGCCCCCTCTCTCTCTCTCTTTATTTCTCTCCCCTTCTTTTCTTTTTCTTTTCTTTTTCTTCTCTCTCCTTCCCTCTTCTCTTCCCCCTTCCTTTCTTCTCTGCCGCGCGCGCCTGGCCCGCGCCCTCTCCTCCTGCCCCCTGCTCCACCCGGCCGCGCCCTCCACCGGGGCACGCCACCCTTGGGCCCCGCTCTCGGCCGCCGCTGCGCTCAGCCCGACCCCGCCCGCACGCCGCTCCAGCACCGCCCGTCTTCCTCACGCGCGCGCCCTGCTACGCACGCCCGGCCCCGAGCGCCGCTCGCCACGCGTGCCCGCTCACCCCGCCTGCCCGAGCGCGCGCACGCGCGCACGAACACGCCACGCCACGCCAGCCGCGCAGCCGTACCACGCCGACCGTGCGCCCGCCTGCTTAGCCCGTGCGCGCGCCCACACCACGCACGCGGCCGCGCCGCGACCAGAGCGCCCGCACACGCCACGCCGCTGCTGCCCGCCGTTGACACCCGAACAGCGTCGCCTGCGCGCGGTCGCCGCCTCCTCGACGCGTCACGTCCCGCCTCGCAGCGCACGCCGCCGCCCTGTGCGCGCACGACGCCGGCGACCCTTCTACAGCGCCGCCGTTGACGCCGCCGCCGCCCTGCTCCCCGCTCCACCGCCTTAACCGCCTATAAAAGGGGCCGCGGAGCGTCCCCGAGTGCCCCATCCCCCACCAAGAGCCGCAGCCGCCGCCCTAGCTACCCCTTGCTCCGCTAGCGCCGCCGCCCCGCTTCAGTAGCGCCGCCGCCGCCGGCCCGCGTCGCCCCGCCTCTGAGCGCCGCCCCGGCACAAGGTGAGGCCAGGAATCAACCCCGCAGGGCCCCCACCTCCTTTTCCCTCTACCCCGGGCCGCCGTCGAGGCCCAGGGCGGCCGAATCGGCCGCCGCCGGCGCGCCCCTACCCCTCCCCTGTTCTGCGTCGGGGGGGAGGAGGAAGAAAGGGCGTTTTTGCCCATAACCCCCTCCACTTTTCTTTAATCAGTAAAGAGAACCCCGCCCTTTTAAGCCCTTTTGCAAATAAACCCTTACCCTTTGTTATATTTCCAAAACAAACCCCCCACCTTATAAACTTAATTACAAATAAAACCCTGACCCTTTTTAATTAACCCAAGAAACTTCTAAAATATAAACCAAGCCCTTGCTTACTTAATTTTAATTACAATTAGGTCCCTGAACCCCTGTTTAGGGCCTAAACGCTCCCCTGACCTATCATTTTATGTGCCTAACGACCCCGGATTAACCTAAAATTTTACCCCGCCTCTCCTAGCTCAGTTGTGGCCATACCATTCAGAAACCATCCAAAAATAATACTCTATGCTCTATATTTCATGTGTTCCCGTTTCGAGCTCGACGACAAATCTTTGTTTTCTGTGTTTTGATTGTGTGCCTGTTTGTGTGCGCTGTAGACCACGGAGTGAACGAAGGAGAACCCGTTGACGAGCAGTGCTGTGAGCAGGTGAACGAGGACCCGTTCCGCGACCCCGAGCCCGAAGGTCAAGACTTCCCCGAAGGCTTTGAAGACGGCAAGTTCAATCCCATCCTTTGATGCATGTTTCTGTCCTAGTTTTTATAAACACAACCCAATGGCCTGTTTTATAAATTGCATATGTTTTACTTGCATGAAAACACGGTTGGATAGCCACCCCTTGATTTGTGATGACCATTCCTTGACCACCTAGATTAATGTCTGATTTTGTTTGGACGTTAATCGATATTAGAATGCTTAGGACTTTACTCATAATACTATTTGATTTATAAAGAAAATGTGTGCGTGTGGGAAGGGATAAAATGTGGATTTTCGAAAGATGAGTATGGGCGAGATGGACGGCATTTCTGTGCGATGTGCCGATTGGTGTGCTTATGCCTGTGTGGCAGGGCAAAGAAGGGAGATATCCATCTTGTCGCGTCTAAGGACCGAGTTGGTGTGTCATCTCACCTAACTCCACAATCGTGCAAACCACTCGACCGTTGAATGGGCAACGGCGTAGCATAAATCCCACTAGTTGGTGTGGTAGCCATCAGGAGAGCTGAGAGCAACGGGTGACTAAGGAAAAGGGATAAGCCCCGAGTGACTTATGCCCGGTTATACCTAAGTGAACGGTCAATGACCCCTTGGTGCATCTCGTGATGGCTAGTCAGGATTAGCTATGGTGGGTAATGGCTATGTTGGGATCTACACGGACACGACGGTGTTCGAGTTGTGGTATCCTACTTGTGGGTAAAGTTGCACACCTCTGCAGAGTTAAGAATCTATTCGAATAGTCCGTGCCCTCGGTATTGGGCGAGTTATGGTGTGGTCACATAACTAGTGTTTCTTTGGGATGGGCTGGTGTGAGTTGTTTTGGAATCGGTTCCGGCAGTTGTGCCGTGTGCTACGACGGACGGGGAGTCCGGTAGCAGTTTTAAAACCTGAACTCTGTGTTACTACAAAAACTGATTTCTAAAAGGTTTTTCGTAAAATAAACCCCTGCATAAAATGTCGTTTTTCTGCAAATTAAACCGTAACCTTATCCTTGATTTACCTATGCATATTATTCTGTTATAACCCCCTCCGTGGGTGTGGTTGGACTTGCTGAGTACGTTTGTACTCACCCCACTCTTACTTTTTACAGAAGAAGACCCGGACTTCGTACCAGACGACGCCGAGTAGGGTTATCGTTCTACACCCAACCTTGCCTGTGGAACCGGCCCTGTTGAGATGCCTCCGCTGTCGCAGTACTCTGAGCCCGTAGTAGACCCTATGTGGTTCGCGGTCTGGTGTTATGTCGTAGCCTGGTTAATTATTATTATCATCTGTATCGAGTGTCCGCCAAGGTTTGTAAGGTTTTGAACCATCTGATGTAATAAATGTGGCATCAGCCTCCTGGGACTGATGTTTTGTATCACATTTAAGTCTTCTCTTATGAGGGGACGCTTCAGGTGGTATCAGAGCCGTAGGTTGGCCGTAGGACGTGACCCTAGGAGCGAAACCCGTTTTCAGGACCTTTCACCTTAGGACTTTTCTATCCTTAATCCTTTCCTCACACAAACACTTACCCTTGGTTCTTGCCCTGTTCCAGATGGCTGACAATGGATGGATCGGCGGAATCTGTTTCGCAGAGCCCGGCCTTCCTAAGTTGTTGATACTCAGCCTGGAACGCATTGGAGTTGTGGATCCGCCAGAGTTTCTTTACCGGGAGTATGACTCCAAGGGCACTCTTCGGTGTGACCTGATGATCTTCATAGCAAGGAGCACCCGCTACCCTGATGTGGACCCTTGGTTCATCTCCACCACTGGATTCCGTTTCCCGGATACCTATCGGAAAGCCGCCCGCAAAGCCCTACGACGTCTGTGTGTGATCTACAGGCATCACCTCCAGTGGACTCCTATGGGGTTTTTCCCACCGACTGAAGGAAGAGGACGCACATGGATTGCCAGGATGAGAGGACTTGGAAGAGAAGAAGAAGACCTGGAAGACACGGTCTCTCACCTATCCATCTATCTCACCGGCCTGGATGAGCTCTATCGCGAGCAAGCAGCACAACTGAAACAGCAGGTCCACAGAGCAGAAAAAGCAACCCTGGAGATGGAGGAACAACGGTCGAGGACTTTCCATGCCGAGTATTCCCTAGCCGCCCTCCAAGTCCAAATGGATGAAAAAGAGGAAGAACTGGAAGAACAGCGGGCAAGAGCCACACGCGCCGAGGACTCGCTAGCCGCTCTCCAAGCTCGTATGCGGAGGTACGAGGCTCGCTGGGGAATAGGAGGATGGATAGAGGAGGACGAAGAAGAAGAACCCATGGAAACCCATTGGGATGTTGGAACTCAAACTGAAGAAGAAGAACCTGAAGAGACCCACTGGGATAAAGGAACTCAGACCGAGGATGGCATGATGGATCAGTATCTCCCACTGAAGAAACGCTCTCTTAGGATCGAGGAAGAGTCTCCATGATAGGAGTCGTCTCCAAGCTAGAACCTTTGCTCTAATAATAATCATGTACCCATGAAGTTGTACCCCCCCATGATGCCATAAATAAAAATCATCTACCCCTTTGTGTACCTCAAATAATTATGCAAGTTTTTCACCATATCTTTGTTTTCAGATGGCTGAGGAAGGATGGACCCAGGGCGACTGCCAAGCTGCACCTGGCTTCCCCAGCCTCTTGATCAACGCCCTGGAGAGCCTTGGCGTCACGGAACGCCCAAGGTACTACAGCAGAGAGTACGAGCATCATGGCACTCTC
This sequence comes from Panicum virgatum, assembly GCF_016808335.1. NCBI lineage: Eukaryota > Viridiplantae > Streptophyta > Magnoliopsida > Poales > Poaceae > Panicum > Panicum virgatum. Next base: position 7,636,079 of record NC_053147.1, read on the forward strand.
CGCTGCAGGGTGATCCTAGTCGTCGCAAGAAGTGACCGCCACCCCGACATCCTGTCATGGCGAGTGACTGCTACAGGGTTTAGGCACCAGGACACTTATCCCCTAGCCGTCAGGAAAGCACTTCGTTATCTGTGCCGGATTTTCGAAGGACACCTCACCCCCACACCAATGAGGTTCTTTCCACCAGCCATCAGGACACCAGTTTGGGAAGCTCGAATGAGAAGCCTGGAACGGCGCCGCCATGAAGAAGTCCTCCTGTACCAAGTAGCTACCTACCTAGCCTCCTTGGATCAGCTCTTTGACGAGCAAGCCAACTTGCTGAGGGAACAGACCCATCGAGCCGAGCAAGCAGAGCTCGTACTAAGACTGCAGCAGATCCGAGCAGTCCAAGCTGAGGCAAGAGCCGCAGCAGCGGTCAGCAGTGAAGCAGTTGCTCAGGAAAGCCTCAGGCAAGCCCGAGACCGGCGTATGCAAGAATGGACTAGTAGTGGAACCCCAGTCCCGGCAATAGGAGAAGACCATGTTCTGCTCGGAACGCCCGTCATAGGATGGGGACCACTCGTTGGAAACCCACTAGCCCCACCCGAGAATCCTGGAAGGTCTACGGCCGCCGCCGCAAGAGAAGCCGCAACGCAACCCCGGGAAAACGGAGGTCTAGAGGAGGGCGAACCGGGACCACTCGTTTCCCCGGAAGTCGTGTGTTCCTTTCCGAGGGAGGAACCCACTCAAGCCGATGAGTCAGCCTAAAGTGTTAGCGACCGTCAAGGGATGAAGCCGTGTGGTCCGAAGAAGATCAGTGCCCCTTTTCTTTTGTAGTTGTGTACCCGGTCGTGTAGTACGCGTTTGACCTTGCCCCTTGCTGTACCACCCTTGCTGTAATAAAGCTGCTTGTGCTTGTTGTTTGTGATGATTGCTTGTTGATTGTGTGCTTGCCGGCAGTAAATAGATACTGCCTTTTCAAAAATACGACTTAACCAACTTAAACATCACCTAATCTTAGTCCCAATCCACTCGTTCTGCAGATGGTTTCCCGGAGCATCACAAGGGCCTCCCGAGTCAGGGACCCTGCAGCCGCTGATGCAGGAATACACCCTGACGGGCAAAACCATCCTCAGGAGGAACAAGAAGTGAGTCAGGGCAGAGGAGAAAATCATGGTGCACAGCTGCCACCACCACCACCACCTTTCGTGGACCTGGCACAAGTAATCCATAACCAGACTCTCATACTGGAGACACTGGCCAACGCTCTAGTGAACAGGCAGCCACGAGAGCAAACCTTTAATGACAAGCTGACAGCTTTTCTGAGGGCCAAGCCACCCACTTTTGCCGGATCCAGCAACCCCTTGGATGCAGATGACTGGCTCCGCGTGATCCAGAGGAAGCTCGAGCCATTTGGGTGCCAGGATCGAGATAAAGTTCTTCTGGCTGCACATCAACTCACCGGGACTGCCTTAGCCTGGTGGGAGAATTACTGCGCTGCTGCCAGAGATGCCTCCACCATCACCTGGAATGAATTCATGAGGGAGTTCCGCCGTTATCACATCCCCTCGGCCACCATGAAGCGCAAGGCAGATGAGTTCCGCGCACTTCAGCAGGAGAGTATGTCGGTGGAAGAATATACTCACCAGTTTATGGAGCTGTCTCGATATGCGCCAGATGAAGTGAACGACGACGAGAAGAAGCAGGACATGTTCAAGAAGGGACTAAACCCAGACCTCAGGACCCTGCTCACCCCTCAGATCTATCCTGATTTCAACACCTTGATGAACAAGGCAATCCTCACTGAGAAGGCTAAGATTGATGAAAGGAAAGAGAACAAACGCAAGTTTCTGGAGAGTAAGTCTCGCCAGCAGGATCGTTTCCAGAAGCCCAGAAGCTTCAGCTACAACGCACCAAAGTCCCAAGCTCCAATGTAGTACAAAACTCAGTCTCAAGTGACAGGACCACGGCCCCTAACACACAGCCCAGAAGCCAGAACACCATGAGGGCCTCACAGAATAATGCGAGCCAGGTCACCAACAACAACAGCAACGTGAGAGCCTACTTCAACTGCCGTGAGACGGGTCATTTCATCGCCGACTGCCCCTATGCCAAGAACAAGCCTGCTACTTCGGCTTTCTCCAACACAGTGAACGGACCCAAGCCAGTTCTGACCGGTGCCAACCGAGTGCCCCTTCGTGGCAACAGCAACAACAACAACAACCAGCAGAGGCAATCCCAGCAGTCTTTTGGACGAGCCCGTGTCAACCACATCGACGCACAGGAAGCTCAAGGAGCCCAGGGCGTAGTACTCGGTGAGTACCTAGTCAGCTCAACTCTTGCAACAGTACTGTTTGATTCTGGAACATCACACTCATTCATATCCTCGAGCTTTGTGGAGAAACATAAAATACCTACAGTACTACTAAAAACACCCCTATTAATCCGGACGCCCGGAGGAGACATCAGGTGTCAACTGGGTTGTCTACGGGTAAGGATCAATTTAAGTGGGGTAGAGTTTTTAGAAGACCTAGTAGTACTTAAGTCAGAAGGGATAGATGTGATCCTCGGAATGGACTGGCTAAGCAAACACAATGGCCTCATAGGTTGTACGGACAAGGTAGTGCATCTAACAAACCCAGAGGGAGTCCGAGTGACCTGTCACACCCGGGAGAGTGGTGCAGGCCCGATGGTGTTTAACATGGAAGCCAAGTCCTTGGAAGAAGTCCCAGTAGTGAATGAATATCCCGATGTCTTTCCCGAAGAACTTCCCGGTATGCCACCAGATAGGGACATAGAATTTGTCATTGACCTTGTCCCTGGGACTGCCCCTATAGCCAAGAGACCTTATAGGATGGCAGCCACCGAGTTGGCAGAGTTAAAGAAGCAACTAGAGGAGTTACAACGAATTGGCTTCATCAGGCCAAGTTCGTCACCTTGGGGAGCCCCAGTTCTATTCATCAAGAAGAAGGACGGAAGCATGAGGTTATGTGTAGATTACCGGGCACTAAACGAAGTCACTATCAAGAATAAGTACCCCCTCCCCAGGATCGATGATCTTTTCGATCAATTAAAAGGAGCCAAGTACTTTTCCAAGATTGACCTAAGGTCCGGATATTTTCAGCTCAAGATTAGGGAAAGCGACATCCCGAAGACAGCCTTTGTCACCCGATACGGACAGTTTGAGTTCACAGTGATGTCTTTTGGACTGACAAATGCACCTGCCTATTTCATGAACCTCATGAACAAAGTGTTTATGGACGAGCTAGATAAGTTTGTCGTAGTCTTCATTGACGACATACTTATTTACTCGAAGAGCATTCAGGAGCACGAGCAGCACCTGAGGGTAGTTTTGGAAAAACTGAGAGTGCATAGGCTATACGCCAAATTCAGCAAGTGTGAATTTTGGCTGGAGAAAGTAGCCTTCCTTGGTCATATTTTGACCGCAGAAGGAGTGGCAGTAGACCCCGAGAAGGTCGAAGCAGTATCCAACTGGCAGCCGCCGACCAATGTGAGTGAGATCAGGAGTTTTCTTGGATTAGCTGGGTATTATCGGAGATTCATTGAAGGGTTTTCTAAAATAGCCCGGCCCATGACAGAGCTGCTCAAGAAAGAAAAGAAGTTCACCTGGACGGAGTCGTGCGAAAGGAGCTTCCAGGAGTTGAAGCGAAGATTGACGACAGCCCCAGTGCTAACCCTGCCGGATATTCATCGGGATTTTGTCATCTATTGTGATGCGTCCCGACAAGGATTGGGTTGTGTACTGATGCAAGATGGGAAAGTCGTTGCATATGCTTCCCGTCAGCTCAGGACTCATGAGCAAAACTACCCGACCCATGACTTGGAACTTGCAGCCGTAGTGCACGCACTTAAGATCTGGAGGCATTATTTGATTGGAAATAAGTGTGAAATCTTCACCGACCATAAAAGTCTGAAGTATATCTTCACCCAGCCGGACTTGAACTTGAGGCAAAGAAGATGGCTAGAATTAGTCAAAGATTATAATTTGGAAATTCATTATCACCCAGGGAAAGCAAATGTAGTAGCTGATGCTCTAAGTCGGAAGTCTTACGGGCCTAAGAATGACCATTTACAAGAAGAAATGGCACGATTAAATGTGCACATTGTCCCTCGAGGCTCCAGCCAAGTGCTGAACGTTCAATCCACTCTGGAGGAAAGAATCAGGAAAGCCCAAAGATCGGACAAAGGACTGATGGAAATCCGGAGGCAAACCGGAGAAAATAAGGCCCCAGACTTTCGAGTTGATAATAAGGGAATGTTGTGGTATAAAGACAGAATTTGTGTGCCCCTGAAAGGAGATTTCAGGCAGACGATCATGGATGAAGCCCATAACTCGGCCTACTCAATTCACCCAGGATCCACCAAAATGTATATGGACATAAAACAGAAGTATTGGTGGAATGGGATGAAGGCAGATATTGCACGATTTGTCGCCCGTTGTGATACTTGCCAGAGAATCAAAGCTGAACACCAGAAGCCGGCAGGATTACTGCAACCCCTACCCATCCCGGTGTGGAAATGGGATGAAGTAGGAATGGACTTTGTGGTGGGCTTGCCCAGAACCCAGAAAGGACATGACTCCATATGGGTAATAGTGGATCGCCTTACTAAATCAGCTCACTTCATACCCGTACGGACCAACTATGACGGGGAGAAGCTAGCTAAGCTCTACATAGAGAACATAGTGAAATTGCATGGTGTGCCCAGCCAAATCATCTCAGATAGAGGAACCCAGTTCACCTCAAGATTTTGGAAAAGTTTGCATAAAGCTATGGGCACCAAGCTAGACTTTAGCTCCGCTTATCACCCACAGACAGATGGTCAGACAGAAAGGGTGAATCAGATTATGGAAGATATGCTGAGAGCGTGTGTTCTCACTTATGGCAAAGATTGGGAACAAAGCTTACTGTGGCAGAACCGCCTAAATTATCCCGGCTCAAGTGCGTAAACCATCACCATAAAGGCAACATTAGCTTAAACGCACTTCAAACGGAACAATTTTTGGTCTGTCGGGTAACGTCCCGATACAACCACCGATTCTCGGATCGAACAAGCATACCCCGCACGAAGGCGAGTCCAGAGATATTACAACCACAATTTTACAACACAGGCATATTAAAGATTACAAACCAGCTCAAAAGATTATTACAAAACCAACTTAAGTAAAACAGTTATACAAAACATAAGTGTAGAATCAGAGTTTAAAACAGCGGAAGATAAAACACGACGGCTACAACACGTCGCAAAAAGGATACCAGGCTAGCCCAGGCATGGTATCACTCGTCATAGTCATTGCCGGCCGAAGACGTATCCCACTCTACGGACCAGCAAGGAGGCAACGAGCAAGGATAGGTTAAGCTAGCGATCTGATCCTCAAAACTCATACCTGAAAAAGGGTTTCAACAGCAAGGCTGAGTATTCTAATACTCAGCAAGACTTAACCGACAACAGGTATAAAAAGCCCACCTTAGCTAGACTATGCAAGGCTTTGTAAGGCTCTGGTTTTTCCTTTGCTGAAAAGCAATAAAGAGTAGGTCCTTACTTTCAAGTTTTAGCTTCAAGATTCTAGTTGATTAACCATTCTATGTATGCATCTACTAACCAAACATGGTGGAACTTCTAAGCAAACATCAAGATTAATAAGAATATTGTTGCTCTTATTACTCTGTGTGGCAAAGAGATCAAGCAGTCTCATTTCATCGTGAGAGGCGGACGATTCTGAATCGAAATTCAACCTTGCAAGGGTAACCTAGCACACACGTCTGGAATACCGTCGGGTCATTCCCAAACAACCGTTGACCTTTCTTTCCGGCTTGTGGATAGGAACACTCTCCCCGACTACAGGGCTCCAAGGTCCACCCGTGCTCGGTCCACCCTTGTCCCTAGAAGTCGTGGTGTTGCGCAACATAAAATAAAAACCTATCTCTAAGAGAGAGTGTCAGGTATATCCACTCCCCGGTCCAATCGGCTACTAGGCTTGCCGCGTACCATATTTACGGCATGTGACTAGTACTTTCAAAAACTTAACCAGCACTACCACACACCGCGACCTTAGCAAGTTCATCAACACAGACGGGGTATCACATAAGGTCATGATATCGAACACAACCCCGTCCGTAGTCCTTATATTGATAACAGAAAGTAAACAGGAAATTCCTATAAAGCTCGCGAGTGACAGGCGATCACTCGACTTTTACCGGTCCTATAAGCTTAGCAATTATTCGAACTCAAGTCTAGTGTTCAGTACATAGGTTCCTAGGATCATGCATCTAGAGTTTCAATTCAACTCCTATGAACTGTAAATGCACAAGTAAAATAATACAGTAAATGAAATTAATTTGAAGTATAGGTTATGTCCGGGGCTTGCCTTCTCGGTAGTTGCTAACTATTTCAGCTCTAGGCTCTTCCGAACTTTGGTTCGGGGCTTCAGTTAGTTCAGCTGCATTCACCTGGACTTCTGGATCACCTCTGTCAGACTTCGGGATCAACTCGTACGTCCCGTCCGATAAGGCAGTCGTATCTATATGAAATGCAAGAGGTGACATTATAAATACACTCAGATCATGGTAAAGTTGTAGGCTAACAACTGGCAAACAAACATAACACATGGGCAATCGTTTATAGAGTAGTTAACTAACAAATCTAACTACACAAGGCATCATGATCAACAGCACAACTGAAGTGAACTACTCCATAAACAAGTGGGGGTGGTTTTCTATAACAAACAAAACATAGTTTGCTAATAAATCAACTACTCAGAGTAAAAACAGTAATAAATTCTGCAAAAATTACACTAAATAGAACATGAACAAAGTAATCTACCCTGTAAAAATCATGCCATAACATCTAACCATTTATTCAGAATAATTCATTCACTCAGATAATATCTAGAACAAGCATGAATTACACAGGTCAAACTGAAGCAGAGCAGAAGCTCAAAATTTAACAGGAGGTTGAAACAGAGACGATCTAGCTACTGTGAATTTTTCATGATTTTATATACACAGAATTAATTCTGATAAAATAAACAAAACAGACATCAGTTTAGCAAGATTTAATTTTAGCTCCTGTTCTAGCCATTAACTGATGCTCAAACTTCCTGGAAAAGTTAAGATATTCCAGATGAACACTCAGGAATATTTTCAGGATTTAACAAGAACAGAAACTATTTACCATAAATTAAGTATACTAAACAAGGATTAAATCAAATAAATAGCTACAACAAGGAACTGATCATGAAATTTTTATAGAAAAGCTAGTGTAACAAGAGTAAACTACCATAAAAGTTTCACTACAAGACAAGCTTTTAATCATCAGATAAGAAAAAGATAAAACATTTAGTATTTATTTACCTAGTGACACAAAACCATTTATACAGCAAAAACTTTCAACAAAAGCCTAACATATTATGATTCTACTGCATAGAGCTAAACACAAGGATTCCAAAACATCAAGATTTGCCTTTTTCTGAATTTCCTATGATTTTCTATGGAATTTCAAAGTTCACTGCAAAAATTACAAAGGAGTCCCTGCTGGCACTATTCATATGAGTCTTGGGCTATGCATAAAACCCCCCGGGTTGTCTTGAATTTGAACCCGAGGTCCCTGGCTGTGGGAAAAAGGAACAGAGGGAGGATGGCCGGCCTTTACCGGCGCCTCGGCTCACCGGCGGCGAGGTCTGGGTTGGGGGAAACGAAGAAGAGGCCGAGACGAACCCAAAGGTGGTCTTTTTGGGGCTCGGGGTGGTCGGATTGGGGGTTCCCCGCGGCGAGGTGCGGCGGCGGCTTGGGTAGCTCGCCGGCGACCGTTCTGCGGCGGCGGATTGGGGTGGGGAAGATGCCTGGGAGATGCGCAGTACTCGTGTGGTGCTAATGGCGGGGTCTGTGGGGGCGGATCGGGTCTGAAATGGTGGGTTCGCGGCGGCGGCTTGCTTGCCGGCGTTCAAGTAGATGGCGGCGGCGCTCTGGTGGCGATTGGGAGAAGAAGCCGGACCTAGGAGCTTCAGTGGAGCGAGGCGAAGCTCGTGGTGCCTCGGGTTTGAGCCAGGTGAGGGTGGAAGGGGGTCGGCGGCGGCCGAGCGGAGCTCGCCGGCAACCACGGAGGGGGGCAGCAGCGTTCTGGGGTTTTCGGAGCAGCGAGCGGGCAAAGGAGTGGGGGAAAAGAAGGCTGCGGTGCTCTGGGTTCTCAAGCGCGCGCGAATTGGTGGTCTGGGGTACTGCAGCGGGCTCGCCACCGCGGCGTTGAGGTGGCGGCGGCACGGCGGCTCTGGAAGCGGCGAGGGTGCGTGGCACGGCCTGGGAGCACCAGCGCGAGGAAGGAGGGCGGTGGGGCGGCTCCGGGGCGACGCGTAGGTGCCAGCGCGAAGCAAAGGCGAAGTCGGAGTTGGCCTGCGGCCGGTCCAGCGCGGCGGCGGGCGGCGTGGCGCTGTCGGCGGGAAACAGAGGAGCAGGCAGGCCAAGGAAGAAGACAGGGACCTAAACGCAATTTCCAAAAATTTTAGGGACCAAACTGTAAAGCCTTGATAACTATTAATCTAGGGCTCAAATGAAAAAGTGCCCAACATGAAAGTTGTTCAGTTTTTCAAGATCTACAACATTGATGTTGAGCAAAAATTTATTTGATCAAAGATTCAAGAGCTAAATTTGAAAACATAGAAGGGAATTTGAATTTAAAGGAAACTTGACTTTTTCAATGAAATTTCACTTCAAACTTGGGCTGATTTGAAAAGTTTCCTGCCAAGCAATAAATGCACTGAATTTTTGCAAAATCACCCTCCACAAAAGCTATAAATGCACACCCCATTCAAAATAACTATAGAAAGGACCTTGCATAAAATCATAATTACACATATAACCTTTATATTTACAAAAAGATCCTTTTTCAAGCAATTCAAGCACATGATGCATGATTTGGTTCTAATTACCCTAAATTGGCTATTTAAAAACCTGGGTTGTTACACTTACCGTATGCCGAGTTCTCGTACAACAACGGGTACCAAGCAAGCTTGGGCATGTCACCGTTTGAAGCTCTCTACGGAAGAAAATGCAGAACCCCTTTGATGTGGTCAGAAGTTGGAGAACGAGCCCTAGTCGGCCCCGCACTCATAAAAGAAGCCGAAGAAAGAGTCGCCGAGATTCGAGAAAAGCTAAAAGCAGCCCAGTCCCGACAAAAGAGCTATGCGGACAAGAAAAGACGGGAAATAAGTTTCAACCCAGGAGATTTCGTGTATCTCAAGGTATCGCCCATTCGAGGAACCCGAAGATTCCAAGTACAAGGAAAATTGGCCCCTCGGTATATTGGACCATACCGAGTTTTGAAGAAAGTTGGAGCGGTAGCATACCGTTTGGAGCTACCAGAAGAAATGTCGGATATCCACCCAGTATTCCATGTCTCGCAGTTGAGAAGGTGTTTGAGGATACCCGAAGTAGAGCATGTGCCGGTTGAAACGATAGATCTGCAGCCAGACCTGCGATATCAGGAAATACCGGTGAAGATCCTAGACACCGTCACCAGGAGGACCAGAAACTCCGAAGTACGAATTTGCAGAGTTCAGTGGAGCAGACACGGAGTAAGAGAAGCTACGTGGGAACGCGAAGATGCTCTGAAGAAGGAATTTCCCCACCTATTTAAGGATCAGTCGAATCTCGAGGACGAGATTCATTTTAAGTGGGGTAGGTTTGTAACATCCCAAAAATCTAACAAAAATAAATCACGCGCTAATCCCTGTTTTGTCGTTGAGCTCGATCCCTTCTTGTTTCATCTTCCGCCTGACTTCCCGATACTCCGAGGAACTGAGCCGGCACCCAAATCCTCCGCTGTCCCATCCCTGTTTGGCCCTCGGCCTGCGCGTCGCACGCGGCCGACACACGCGTGGCCGACCGCGGCCGCGATCAGCGCCGACGCACTCGCCCCCTCTCTCTCTTTATTTCTCTCCCCTTCTTTTCTTTTTCTTTTCCCTTTTTCTTTTTCTTTTCTTTTTCTTCTCTCTCCTTCCCTCTTCTCTTCCCCCTTCCTTTCTTCTCTGCTGCGCGCACCTGGACCGCGCCCTCTCCTCCTGCCCCCTGCTCCACCCGGCCGCGCCCTCCACCGGGGCACGCCACCCTTGGGCCCCGCTCTCGGCCGCCGCTGCGCTCAGCCCGACCCCGCCCGCACGCCGCTCCAGCACCGCCCGTCTTCCTCACGCGCGCGCCCTGCTCCGCACGCCCGGCCCCGAGCGCCGCTCGCCACGCGTGCCCGCTCACCCCGCCTGCCCGAGCGCGCGCACGCGCGCACGAACACGCCACGCCACGCCAGCCGCGCAGCCGTACCACGCCGACCGTGCGCCCGCCTGCTCAGCCCGTGCGCGCGCCCACACCACGCACGCGGCCGCGCCGCGACCAGAGCGCCCGCACACGCCACGCCGCTGCTGCCCGCCGTTGACACCCGAACAGCGTCGCCTGCGCGTGGTCGCCGCCTCCTCGACGCGTCACGTCCCGCCTCGCAGCGCACGCCGCCGCCCTGTGCGCGCACGACGCCGGCGACCCTTCTACAGCGCCGCCGTTGACGCCGCCGCCGCCCTGCTCCCCGCTCCACCGCCTTAACCGCCTATAAAAGGGGCCGCGGAGCGTCCCCGAGTGCCCCATCCCCCACCAAGAGCCGCAGCCGCCGCCCTAGCTACCCCTTGCTCCGCTAGCGCCGCCGCCCCGCTTCAGTAGCGCCGCCGCCGGCGGCCCGCGTCGCCCCGCCTCTGAGCGCCGCCCCGGCACACAAGGTGAGGCCGGGAATCAACCCCGCAGGGCCCCCACCTCCTTTTCCCTCTACCCCGGGCCGCCGTCGAGGCCCCGGGCGGGCGAATCGGCCGCCGCCGGCGCGCCCCTACCCCTCCCCTGTTCTGCGTCGGTGGGGAGGAGGAAGAAAGGGCGTTTTTGCCCATAACCCCCTCCACTTTTCTTTAATCAGTAAAGAGAACCCCGCCCTTTTAAGCCCTTTTGCAAATAAACCCTTACCCTTTGTTATATTTCCAAAACAAACCCCCCACCTTATAAACTTAATTACAAATAAAACCCTGACCCTTTTTAATTAACCCAAGAAACTTCTAAAATATAAACCAAGCCCTTGCTTACTTAATTTTAATTACAATTAGGTCCCTGAACCCCTGTTTAGGGCCTAAACGCTCCCCTGACTTATCATTTTATGTGCCTAACGACCCCGGATTAACCTAAAATTTTACCCCGCCTCTCCTAGCTCAGTTGTGGCCATACCATTCAGAAACCATCCAAAAATAATACTCTATGCTCTATATTTCATGTGTTCCCGTTTCGAGCTCGACGACAAATCTTTGTTTTCTGTGTTTTGATTGTGTGCCTGTTTGTGTGCGCTGTAGACCACGGAGTGAACGAAGGAGAACCCGTTGACGAGCAGTGCTGTGAGCAGGTGAACGAGGACCCGTTCCGCGACCCCGAGCCCGAAGGTCAAGACTTCCCCGAAGGCTTTGAAGACGGCAAGTTCAATCCCATCCTTTGATGCATGTTTCTGTCCTAGTTTTTATAAACACAACCCAATGGCCTATTTTATAAATTGCATATGTTTTACTTGCATGAAAACACGGTTGGATAGCCACCCCTTGATTTGTGATGACCATTCCTTGACCACCTAGATTAATGTCTGATTTTGTTTGGACGTTAATCAATATTAGAATGCTTAGGATTTTACTCATAATACTATTTGATTTATAAAGAAAATGTGTGCGTGTGGGAAGGGATAAAATGTGGATTTTCGAAAGATGAGTATGGGCGAGATGGACGGCATTTCTGTGCGATGTGCCGATTGGTGTGCTTATGCCTGTGTGGCAGGGCAAAGAAGGGAGATATCCATCTTGTCGCGTCTAAGGACCGAGTTGGTGTGTCATCTCACCTAACTCCACAATCGTGCAAACCACTCGACCGTTGAATGGGCAACGGCGTAGCATAAATCCCACTAGTTGGTGTGGTAGCCATCAGGAGAGCTGAGAGCAACGGGTGACTAAGGAAAAGGGATAAGCCCCGAGTGACTTATGCCCGGTTATACCTAAGTGAACGGTCAATGACCCCTTGGTGCATCCCGTGATGGCTAGTCAGGATTAGCTATGGTGGGTAATGGCTATGTTGGGATCTACACCGACACGACGGTGTTCGAGTTGTGGTATCCTACTTGTGGGTAAAGTTGCACACCTCTGCAGAGTTAAGAATCTATTCGAATAGTCTGTGCCCTCGGTATTGGGCGAGTTATGGTGTGGTCACATAACTAGTGTTTCTTTGGGATGGGCTGGTGTGAGTTGTTTTGGAATCGGTTCCGGCAGTTGTGCCGTGTGCTACGACGGACGGGGAGTCCGGTAGCAGTTTTAAAACCTGAACTCTGTGTTACTACAAAAACTGATTTCTAAAAGGTTTTTCGTAAAATAAACCCCTGCATAAAATGTCGTTTTTCTGCAAATTAAACCGTAACCTTATCCTTGATTTACCTATGCATATTATTCTGTTATAACCCCCTCCGTGGGTGTGGTTGGACTTGCTGAGTACGTTTGTACTCACCCCACTCTTACTTTTTACAGAAGAAGACCCGGACTTCGTACCAGACGACGCCGAGTAGGGTTATCGTTCTACACCCAACCTTGCCTGTGGAACCGGCCCTGTTGAGATGCCTCCGCTGTCGCAGTACTCTGAGCCCGTAGTAGACCCTATGTGGTTCGCGGTCTGGTGTTATGTCGTAGCCTGGTTAATTATTATTATCATCTGTATCGAGTGTCCGCCAAGGTTTGTAAGGTTTTGAACCATCTAATGTAATAAATGTGGCATCAGCCTCCTGGGACTGATGTTTTGTATCACATTTAAGTCTTCTCTTATGAGGGGACGCTTCAGGTCCTTAGTTTCTAACAACACGACGAAGCACCAAACTTGTTTCTGTCAGCCCTGGGCCAGTTCAGTCCGGACCGGTCTGACCAGTATGGGCGACCGGTCTGACCGATCTAGCCCGAGTTGGTCGGGTTAGGCCCCACAGCATTTAAATCTCTCTCTCACTCTCACACCAGAACCCATGTCCTCAGTGCCCAGCTCTCTCCCTCCCGAGCTCCCTCCTCCCCAAACCCTCCCTCCTAAATCCCTCACCCCAAATCCATTCCAAGGTTAGGGGAGCTTCAAATCGGAGTCAAGGATCATCTCCTCCACGTTCTCCTCCATGGGGTGACGCGGGATTGCAAGTTCTTCGTATGGAAGGAGCCATTCAAGATAAATTAGAAGTTTGGATCGATCTCTTGTTCTAGAAGGTTTTAGGTGGTGTTCTCTGGTCAAAAGCATCCCCATGAACATTTGAACTAGATCCTAGAAGGTATTTGGAGTTGGTGGGCGATTTTCGCCGCGCCAAGGAATCCTAGGTTTTCACTGGGTAGGACCGGTCTGACCGGTGTCACGGTAGGTTCAGTAGGACCGGTCTGACCGGTGGGGTGTTGGCTGAGAAGGTGAAAGTCGGGGTAGTTGGTACAATTGGTTAGAAATTATTTTGGCTATTAGTTACTTATAATTTTTATAACTCATGCATGCATTCTCATGTCATATGCATATAAACACGTGTAGCACCCGCTGCGGAGGAGGTCGTGTACGAGGTGGTTGCGGAGCCACAGGAGCCGCCGGGGCTAGCCCCGCAGGAGGAGGTTCGCGGGGAGTCGGCCCAAGGCCCAACTCACCCCAGTGTTGAGCAGCAGACACAAGGCAAGTCCCGGTGCAACTCCTATTATTTCAAATTATAACACCTATATATGTCTCTACTACTTGTGCATTAGGTTTAGGAATTTCTTGGAACCCTAGCTGCATGATCCCTAGGTTTCCTCGAGTTTATACTAGTATGTATAGGACGATAGAAGTGATATGCTGAATAGTTCCCGGTAGAAGACGAGTGACCTCTTACCACTCGCAAGATATAGGATGTTTAGAAGTCAAGTAATTTCCGGTTACTCGCGAGATACAGGGTACAGTCATATTCCAGTACATGAGTTGTGAAAATTGATACGCAATGAATGGAGAATTGAGACCGGACGGGGAATGATGATGTATAGGTATGGCAGCAGGACAGGGTCCCTGGGTGTTTTAGTCCCGTCTGTGTCGGTTAAGGACCGAGCCGTTGTTGGCCCTGCTGATCATGTTTGAACTGTACTAACCGCATACCGTGAGTAGGAGGTAGTCGAAACCGGTAAGCCGAGTACTGCCTTGCTTCGAAAGTACAGGAACCCGCACCCAACTCCTGGAGCGAGTCGAGTAATCGTGGAGAATTGAGATGCATATGTTTACTTTTGGTGGTCTCACGTTGAGCTCGGCTGACCATATGTCGTTGAGCTGGTTCCTGTAGTTCGAGGCGGGGAGGGGAATGGTTGGCATGTATAGTTCAACGGGGCAAATACGTGCCGTGTTGGTTAGGTCCACCTTACAAGGTTAAATCGGATTGATTCGCCGTCAGTCGCTCTCAGATATGAGCACCTTGTTCACCGAGTCGCAGCGTAGTGCGAGTAGGGATGATAAGTGATTAATATAAGGTTTCTCTATATTGATTTTATACCTGTTGCTCCACCATGTTTGCTATAGTTAGTTTATGCTAATGATAGATCATGGTTAGATTATATATACAATCTGGGCTAAAATCATGAAAGTAAGGACTTAATTTAGCCGCGGTTTCTACAAAATAACCACCAGCCAGAAACCTTGCATGTCTAGTTATGTGGGCTAAGTTATACCCACTGGTCGGGTAAGCCCTGCTGAGTATTAGAATACTCAGGGTTTGTTGCCACATTTATTATTACAGGACACCCGGACGTCGACTTTTACCCCTGTTGTGTCAAGTTCATCCACCGGGATGCAGAGGGGTGGCAGGTCGGGAAGCGGGACCCTTAGGTTAGGGACCTCTCGAGTAGTACACTGGAGGGCTAAGTGTGCGGCCTGTCTGTTTTGCGTAGACCGGTCTGACCGGTCCGTGGGACCGGTCTGACCGGTGGAGTCGGCAGCATGGAGCCGACCGGTCCGACCGGTTGGGTGAACCGGTCCGACCGATCGAGAAGGATCAGAACTGGTGATAGTTAGGATAGATGTAGGATCTTTTGATTTCGAACTTCAGATCATCTATTGTAAAGTTTTGTAAATTAATTGCATATATTTGAACTCGGTTTGTAAAACTTATTGTTTCGTTTTCATTAAGTTTATATTTTCAAGTATTATGTTGTGCTTGTACCATCTGCGCGCACCTTCGCGTGGGACTACCGGTGATGTTTCGATCGGGCCGTGGGTTGAGAAAAAATCGTCAAATTAAACTGTTAAGCTAATGCGCCCGATGTGTTCAAATGACGACCATTAAACTTAATTAGAGTTTTAATTTGGCGGTTCCGTCGCACTCACCGCCCATCACGATGCCACCCTCGCCGGGTGTCTCGGGGTACCTACCGGCTACCGGAGTCCTACAGCCAGGCGAACGAGGCGGTTCCACGCATGGAGCGCCAGGAACGCGGCATGGAGCGCCCGGAACGCGGCGGCGCTCCGGTGTGGTGGCGACCCCGGGGGTGGTCGGGAAATGAAACCGTCCACCCCAGACGGTAATTCAAGTACCGTCCACCCTATGAGTGGTTCTCAGCCGTCAGATCGAACTTGTACGGCTGATATTAGCATCCAGGATAATTGGAAGACAGCTCCTCTTCCCCCTTGCTGGTCCCACCGCACCGTGTGAGCTTTCCGTCTCGTGCGGCCGTGCCGTCTCCCAAGTCCCAAGCAAGCGGAAGGTTCTAGAACTTTCGCGACGGCACGCGCGAGATGGTGGTGCTGCACGTGAAGTCGGCGGCGGCGGCCTCCTCCTCGTCGCCGGACGCGGACGAGGAAACGGAGTTCCTGTACGAGTGCGCTGCCTCCGCGGCCGTCGCCGACGTGGCAGCCGCGCTCGCGGGCCTCCAGGCCCGCCTCCTCTCCCTCTGCCGTCGCCTCCGAGGTGAGATACTTACGAAGACTGCGTCCTCGCGGATCGAATCGTACTGACGCGGCATTGCTGCTTCTGCGATCTGCAGCGAGGTGCGCGGATGCCGGTGCGGCTGCGGTGGGCGAGCTCGAGAGGGCGCTAGACGAGGCCGAGGCCTACGCCTCCAAGGTCAGCATTCCCCTATGCAGTTTTCTCTCACACATCGACACGCGAAATTCATGCTTACTTGGATTCGGGTTCACTGGAATTATTAGATGCGAATTGCGCTTGACTTTTCAAACCTGTTTGCGACAGTTTGATGAAAATGTTGTAGCTTGTGGATTTGGGAGTTCAAGTATGAGTTAGGTTGTTGGATTGGGTACACTAGCATTTGAGGACTGAACTCCATATAGCCAATGGAGGATACAGTATGAGCGCGGGCGTACACTGCTCACCAGTTTAGACACTCACAAAATGGAATGTGTGCTAATTTTACTGGTGGAGTGCCATAGGAATGCATTAGCTGGTTCAGTGCTGCTATGCTTGAGGCCAATTCCATTTTTCTGTACTTGCAAAAATTGAAAAATAACTGACATGTTCGTTTCAGGGGTTGAGTTCTATTCAGCATTCCTTCTGAAAAAGAAAGTTCTATCCAGTATTTCATTATATAACTGTTCTATGTCGCTGAAAGCTAATAATTTCAGATTGGGAAAATGAAGCAGAGGCATCCTGTTCATCATTGGTTAAACAATGCCCTGTGCAAGTAATTTGTAAATTGCTTGTATGTCAGTCTAATCTAACACATGCACACAGGTGGCAATGAACTTTCAGAGCCTGCATACGGCACAAGATTTTTGACAGAGCTCTGAATTTTCTTACAGGAGCAAGTGCAGTACAACAGATTTATCTCCCCTCGTGCTCTAAGGGAACATATCAAGACCATTGAGGAGAAATATGCTGCTGCTCTACAAGAACCTACAGAGGCATTGGATCTGCAAGAATCATCATCAGGTAGCACATGTGTTTAGAATTAGATACAATAGATGTAATTTTCAGGAGATACAAAAGAGAAGATGCACATCCAATTGTCCAGCATAGAAGTTGAATTTATCAATTTGTAGGTTGTTCTTTCCTTTTCTAGTTTTGTTTTACCTGTATTTGAACCCTTCATGAAGTGCATAAACCTTGATATAGTTCCAGTCTCAAAATTGGAAAAAGTACTTTTGATGAGGTACATCAATAGGCCTCTGCTTACAATGAATTCTATCTTCTATATGATTCTCAGACAACAAGCATGAGAGGATACAGCTTTGGTGGGCTGGAAAAGATCTAGCCATGGACCACAAGCTATGTGACTATATTGGCATTAATGAGAAAACAAAGGTAACATTGCATCCACAGTGCAAGAATGATTGTTTCACTTAGTTACTGTCTTTTACATCTTTGTAATCTATGCAGATTGTCATCAAGCTAACGCGAGCCCATGATGACCATTGATTGTGCATCTGCCCCTTCAATGCAATCGCAGTGTTGGTTACCTCTTGGATATTATATGGAAGCTGTCGTGTAAGATAATATTTGATTTTCATGAGCACCCATCATCTTCATCTGTATTAACTGACAATATGTATAAATACTCAGCAACTTATCGCAGTTTCTTGTACGATTTAACGTTGCATAGTTTGTTTCCTTGTGGGTGCTATGTACCAATTGTACCCTTCTAAGATGTTTTAAAACTTACATGAAAGTATCAGGTTCATCTGCAGTGCTGCCAAGTGCACAAACTGACAACAAGCACCATAACACTAATGTAGTTGCTTATGATGACTTCTTCTGCACCATTTAATGTTTCTTAATGCAAATATACAGAAGTTGTTAAATAGGAAAATGGTTAGTGCATTGGTCTTTGAATTGCTGTGCTTTGGGGATGAGATGTTTACTTTGATTGATGGAATACTGTGTGTTAGAGCCTAAATTACTCAGGCTTGCCTGCTTGCACAAACTCAGAGGTGCATACTAATGGCTAGGTACAATCATTTGAATCACTTTGAAGCTGTTATTTCCTTTGAAGGAGATGATGTTGAATTAGACAGCACAGCCGGAATGGAACTCAGATTACTTTAGCGGACAAAGTGTCATCATGTCCACGAGATAAGAACAATTAGTCCAGAACTTACTGGAGCTGGAGGAATACAAATTTATACTATATAAAATCAGAAAGGGAAACTAACTGGGGCATAACCAGTCTCCACACTTAAGCTCAGATTAGAGATCTGAATCTAGTCACTATTGAATAGGAAATTAGGAGGGGACATTGTTAAACGGAATGGTCTCCCATTCACATTATATACCGGATAGGCTGTAGATTGGATTCAGTGAAAGCTTGACTTCAGGTTTCGTTTTCTGTATGGAGAACTGCACCTCAGAATATGTTACCAGCGACAGCTTGTTAGTAGTATTTGTAAGTTTCTAACTGCGAAGGAGACGCTGGAAGATCATTCAATCTCTCATATATTATTTATCCATCAGATTAGCCAATAAAATAGCATTTATTGACAAATAATGCCCACTGCTGTTTCCCTTCAAAGAAAGTAGCCAACCTATTCTGCGATGTAGTTTTTATTCATGATCATGTTCTATGTGATTCTTCTTCTTTTTTTCACAAACTAGAGTCTAGAGAATCGTGCTGAGAAAAGTAGTCCAGCGTGTGTAGCCTTGCAGCCTACATATGGGCCCTTCTGTGCTTGATCTGGCTCAACTTTGGCTGTTGTATTTAGTTCTCTACCAAGGCATGCTTGTCCTGTTATGCATGTCTGTTTACCATGAACAAACACTCGCTGCAGAGTGGAAAGTGTGATAACCTCATTTGGGCATATGGTTTGTATGTCAGTACATCACTTTACCCCACTAGAGCAAGAGGTTGCAGACATGCAGCTCATTCTTTACCTGTATCACTCTTTAAACACTAGACAAAATATAATTCAGTTATATAATTTGCGAAGAAAAATCCTTGATCATGGATCTTAGTTTATTATGTATGGTTATTTTAAAATCTTTCTGGATGGCCAGCTTTGAGTAGAGTGTTTTGAGTTCGTGCAACAGACCATCCAGCTTCACACTGTGAAAACCTGCACGTGACATGTGGTCGGGTCGGCAGCTGAAAGGAATTCTTGGTGCTTTGGTTGAAGAACCGGCAAATGTTCTCCGAGGGAACCAACACTGTTCATGGTGTCATCGCGAGTTCAGGAACCGGCCAAGCAGTGGTTTTGGCATGTCTCACCAAGGATAAACCCTGTCTCGATTACTTTAAACTAGCCTACTGTTGAGTTTTGGAGCCACCTCCTAACAAAACTTTATCAAATATTCTTATGTTTGGCACCTTGGATCCAGGAATCAAACAAGCGATGAAGTTGGTGCCTCCTGCGGTCCTACCTGCAAACTACAGGTACAAATCCTTTTTGTCAGATTTCTTGTCTTTGAACGGTGGAAGAAAAATGCAATTGTACTTGTTTTTTTGTTCTCTACTAATAGTTTGCTATGTGGCATTGTGGCATGAGGCATTGATGCCTATCCTGCTGCCATGCTGTCGTATTTCTGCAAACAAATAAAATACAGTGCAGTGCCATACCATGGCCGATTTAATCAGTGAAACTTGTTGATACAGTATGCATTTTTTTATACTCCCATCTTTGACCTACTAGTCAAACTATCTTCTGCTCTTTTCTGGCGTCTGCCGCTGCAATGCTCCCAGAAGGTAGCAGAAAATCCAATGCTCTTCTGCTCCATCTGCCGACTTCTTGGTCCTTGTCTTGCAAAAAACTTTTTGTTTTTTTAACAATGGTCAGTTGTATTTTTTGAAGTAATAAGGTCAATTGTAATTGTGGCCAACTTTGATGTCTAACTACAGATTTGCCCTGTTTTTCAGCTTTGTATGATTACCCTTGTTTTCGTTAGGAATCAAAATAAATGTAATATGCTGTCCATCCTTCGAACAATTGGGTGGCCCTTTGTCGGCTTGGCCCATTTCTGAATTTGCTCTGCATTCGATCTGAAACTTGTATGTTCCATGTTCTTGTCCAGAAGACGACAGTCATGCTCCATGATCATGACCTAGTTATTCGCTAAGGATGCACACGAACCAAAGTGTTGCTGCCAGTACACCAGGCTTTTGCCCCTTTTTCCAGTTTGTTGTGATTGCAAATCTCTCTCATTCACCTTTCTTCTCCCTCATCCTGAACACCAGAAACAGAAAGGTGAAGCCTTTTCTCAGTGGCTGGGCACTTTAACGGGGCAGCTGGCTAGCCTTTTCCTCACCTCCTCTCAGAAGATTCTTTGGTTTGTTACGTTGTTGCAGGCAGATGGTTTGCTCCATTCCGTCCATCCATATTCCATCTGGTGCTGCTGTTGCTCAAGCCTGTGGGCTGTGGGCTGTGGCTTTTTTAACAGCAGCCACAACCACAAGGATGGATGGTGAAGGAATCTCTGTGCGTTTGTATTGTGCTCTGCTTTCTGACCCTCTCTGTGGCTCTTATCTGTGCCCGTGCTCATGATCTGGGGGGCTCTTGTGCTTGTTGGAATGCATGACCCATCCCAATCAGATCAGAAGACAAGCCATGGTGGGGAGAGGAGAGCTGAGAACTGGCGATCATTCAGCTCAAAGGTGCTCGCCTTTTCAGCGCCCAACGCAGCTCGGCTTGCAGCTGTTCCAGGCACACCCCACGAATACAAAAAGGTCACATAGATTCAAATGGTTTGCCTTCTTTCAGAAAGGAAAAGGAAAACATTCAAGTGCCAGAATGGCATTCCTAATCTATTCTGGATTTCTTTCAAAAAAAAATATTCCGGATTTGCTTATCACCTGTGTGCTTTTGCTGATCTGGTTGCGGACACATCATTTGGATGATCCGTAATCTTGGCCAGCAGAGTTCCTAGAAAGCATTAAGCATCATGTTGGCAAATGCCCAAGCATCCGCAAACGTTTTCATGGACTGTCCAAAGCTTTGTTTTGAAGCCAAGGGAGCGGGGAGATCATCTCAGAGGTGCGCCGTAGCGTGGAAGAAGATGGCATAGCTGGTAGTGGTACGTGCAGAGAGCTCTGCTGTTGCTTGGAGACCTGGAGTGGCCTACACTCTACAGAGGTTGGTGGAAGCTCTGGATCTCATTCACTACAACAATCAGACTGATTTGTACGCAGAAGTATGGCATGGTCAAGCGGCGTACTTGGGGGTGGAATCAAATCTGCCACCAAGTCAGTGCCACCCTCGCACCATTTACTCGCCCACTGTGCCCTACCCTACCTCCCCGAACAAAGGATGAGAGCACGAGCAGCAGCAGAAGCTTTGAGAGAGATTTTAGAGATGGAGCAGGGAGGACTGGAGGAGAAAAAGGAAACGGACCACCAAGATCCACAGCTCAAATGAGGAAATTCTTTGCTCCAAGAAAATCACAAAGAATTTGACAGGGAAAAGAATCACGGTACATTGCGTCCTCAACAGCAATCCACAGCACATTGCTCATCTTCACAAGCAAAAGAAACAAAAGAATGTTGCTTTGATCCATGGCACTGATGCCAACCCCATCGGCATCAGCCCCTGCACATTTCCTGCCTCTCCTGCGCGACCTCGCCGGCGGCCACGGAGGAGGCCCTGGGAGTATTCGTCACCGAGTAGAACATGACGTCGCTCACGCTCCTCCGCGCCGAGACCACCATCCCCGGCTGCAGCAGCTGGGACCGCTTGCAGTGCGCGATGGCGCCCTGGATGGCGCCCTCCTCCGACCCGGCGCTGCTGCTCCGCTTCAGCACCGGCGTCGCCGCCGCCGCCGCTGGCGGCCGGAAGAAGAACCCGTTCGCGTTGCCGCAGGACGGCGTCGATGAAGATGACGAGGACGACGAAGAGCACAGCGGCGAAGTCCCCGGCGCCTTGGTCGCCACCAGCCGCACCCGCCGGATGATGCCGGAGAAGGACTTGCGGTGGTGGCACACCTCCTCCTGATCCAGGACACTGCCCCTCGCGCTGACGCTGCCGATGCCATTGCCATTGGCAGTGCCGTCGACGACGATGTCGCTCGGCGTCGGCCTGGCCAGGAAGAAGGACCTGATGTACTCCTTCGACGCCCACCGTTTCACCACCTTGAGCTTCTTGGCCCAAGACGGCCTCTTGGCAGCGCACGCCTTGCCGGCCGCGGCGGCGTCTCCCCCATCCGCCGCCGCATCCGACTCCGCTTCCCTCTTATCGACCCCTTGCAGCGCCTGCACCGGCTGCTGCTCCTGGAGCAGCCTCTGCACGAGCTGCAGCCGCGGCGGCAGGTGGAGCGGCAGCAGGTTGCCCTTGTAGAATAGCTCGTCCGCCGGGGACGCGAACGCCGGCTCCCTGTGCTTGGCGCCGCCGGCTGCGGTGCTCTGGAACTCGAAGCGTGGCGAGGAGGGCGGCATCGGCGTGGTGGCCGGGGTGAGGTCCATGTCGATGTAGTCGTCCTGGATCACCATTGTGGGCGGCCTCGCCATTGCTGCTGGAATGGCAGTGCCAGCTTTGGAGCTTGGAGTTTGGGAGGGAGGAGAGGGGGATTTGGAATTTTGGAGGGATGAAGAGGTGTGGTAGATGAGTCTTCACTCTTCAGAGACAGGAAGATGGGAGATGGTTTATAGGGTTTTGGGCAGCTGTGTGCTTGTGCAGTGTGTGTTGTTGGGCAGGGGAATGGAGATATGGCAACAAGCCAGTGCAAATGCAGGGTGGTTAGTTATACGGTGATCTTGCATGAGAGGAGTGTGTGGTGTGAGGGGCTCTTTTTCTGTCTCTCTTGCAAGTTATACTGAAACAGAAGTGGCTGATTTATTAAAAAAAACAGAAGTTGCTGTGATGATGATGAATCAGCCAGTCAGGATCATGTTGCTTTTGCCTGGCTCATTTTGGGTTGGCATGGGCGTGTTTAGTTCGCTAAAATTTTTAGGTTGGCTACTGTAGTACTTTCGTTTTTATTTGGTAATTAGTGTCCAATCATAGACTATTTAGGCTCAAAAAATTCATCTCGGCATTTACAGCTAAACTGTGCAATTGGTTATTTTTTAAAAATTACATTTAATGCTCCATGCATGTGTCTAAAAATTTAATGTGACGGAGAATCTTGAAAATTTTTAGAAACTAAGAGCAACTCCAACCCACCTCCTACTTTTTGCCCCCTATTCCATCTATATGAGAGTCTCTCATCCTATTTCTCTCTCATATTTGACAATGGTCTCCAACAGCTCTCTCAAAGAATGAGATTCTCATTCTGTTCCTAGAAATAGGAGGGAAGGCCAACAGATTTGAGGAACTCTCAAATTAAGAAATGAGATAGGAGTTTGGTTGGAGATGTTTTTTTTTCCTTTCTCCTAAATGTAGAGTAGGAGGTCAAATAGGATGTGGGTTGGAGTTGCTCTAAACATGGCCTTAGTAATTAGTATTGGGTTTTGGTTTGGCGAATTGGCCCCTCATCTTTTCTCCTTTGATGGACTGTGTTGCTGTTAGGAGGCAAAAGCGTGACACGAGACCAACTGCCTCTTATTATGCGTTCTTTATATATCCAACTAATCTTGGTTCTTCTTTATTGGATGGAAATTAGCTTATGCACAAACAACTCTCTCATTACTCCAGTACCAGTACCACATGCATGTGCAGTATGCATTATCAGAGTAATCTTCTGGTGATGGCAGTAAAACTGTGAATTGTTCCTTCTGGCAAGTCATGCCCGTCAAACTTTGTCGCCGCGATAACACGGCATTCGATTCAAATCAATGCGATGCCGGCCTTTGTTCCTGACTGAACCGCGCCCATGCTAGCAAGGAAAGGAGGAGCAGGAGGCTTGCAGCAAGCAAAAGCAAGGAGTGTGGCGTGGCTCAGCGTCCCAGGACGGCAGGACGCAAAGGCAGGCGGTCAAAAAAGACTCCAACGGTTAAAGATGCAGCAGGGCAATTAGTGTTAAGGCGGTACTGGTAAACATGCTGCATTATCAGTTACTAGTAACTAACAATAAGCTTTCTCAGGGCCTGCCAAACCAAATCATCACCATGTTTGATGTTTTCTGTCACACAAACATGCAGCAATGCAAAAGCAATGGTGGCCACCAACCGGAGAGAGAGATGGGCTTTGCCTTGCCCACTTGTTTCTTATCTTTATCCCTTACCTTGGACTGATGTTACAGTGGGGTTAAAGTTAAACATGCTTTTATCTCACTACTCTACTGTTGGGGGTGCACAGGGTGGGTGCTTATTAAAAAGTGGCAGTAGGCATATTCATTCCAGTCACAAGAGGGCAGTTAAACTTTGTTTGACCAGCCTTTGGCCTTGCTCCCGTGTCTGGTCCAGTTCCAGTCCAAAAGGCAACCCTTGCCTAGCCCTAGATATCTGTGCTGGGTACCTGCACCCTGCAGGAGCAGGACAAGGAGTGTGTGACTCACTCCCACACACTGCAAGAACCACTTGTTTACTAGTCTGAGCCCATAATTTTTTGGATTAACAAACCCATTGTTTAAGCTGGAATAGTTAGCATCTATTACTAGTTAAGAGGGAGAGAGCACTAGTCCTCCTAGTACTGTTAACATATTAATAATATCCTGGATTAGTATCTACTACTTTATTTGTAAGTGAAGACTGTCAGGGAGTGAGCTTAGTATGATAATGAGTTAGCCCATAAGATTGAGATTGCAATAGGATTCGAGATCCATGCCAACGCAGGCAATGGTGTTGTTTTTTTTTCTTCTTTCAAACCAGCAACTGTTTTATTATTCTTTTTCTTTGAAGCAAGCAATTGTTTTATGCTTAGCAGGTAGCAGGCTGTGGCTTCGGAGCCAAACAAGATATCTCGAACACTTTTGCTGCCTTCCTTTCATTTCAAGCAAAAGAAAGAGATCAGTTTATATGCTGCAGTGCCCAAATAAAACAAAATAGCATAATGGTTTTCCCACTTGTCCTAGGTTGTAATTTGATTCGATATCAACCTCAGTACTTGCTACGAACGCGTACAGTTTAGGCTTTCTTGCTTTCGGAAAAGGAGTGCAGTTTGGAGTTTTAGACCGCGCCAGAACCCTCGTATTCACTTTCTTTCATGTTATCAGATCAGGTGTGTCCAGCACACTATGCTGATCTAGAAGCAGTCAACTGTCAAAGTACTAGCTGAAGAAATAAGTTAGTTACGGACAGTACGTAGCACATTTTCCCCCGTTTCGTCTCTTTTAAAAATGTGATGATTTCTAATATGTGGACTGGTCTTTTGAAAGGAACATTCAGAATCTGCAGCAACTTATTAGCTGTTTACATTTGGTTACATGGGGGGAAAACGTATTTATGTTATCTAGTTCAAATACATGGTGGTGCTCTATGTTGTTCGAGTTCACGACCATATGTTGTAACGGAAATTGATGGCTTAAGTTATGCTTAAAAATAGAAGAACAATGGACACTTTGTCATAATATTTTTTTTTTTGAGTTCTTCGAATGCATGCGCAAGGATTTGGATCCTGACAAGTGAAGCAGGGCAACCGCAGACTTCATCACCACACCAAATGTGCTTCTAAAGTCAGGCATCCTTTTCTTCTACTCTCTCAGTTGTAAATAAGTGTTGTTGTTTTTTACACTGACACGGCCTCCAGTATGTTCTCTATCTGAGCTCTTTTACAATGATTGTTTAAGTACTTTTACTTTGAACTTTTTTCTAGCCGTTGATCTATAAAAAATATTTATAAAAATTAAATTAAATTAGTATTCAGTCCTATTTTTTGATATTTGGTCTCACATTTTAGAAGTACCAAATACTTTATCCTAAATACTTCTAGGTACTTCCTACCTTCACTACTGTAGGATTTTATTAGATGGTCGGCTCCTATTTTTTCAATCATTATAAAATTTCTCTATCTTTAAATATTGTAAAAGAGTTCTATATTATATAAAATTCGTAGTGAATCCAATAATGTTGATACCATGTTGTCAATTCTAACATAGTTTTATATGCTAGTGGTCCAAAAATAAAAGATTTGACTTATTAGGACAAACCTATACGATCGGATGAAGTGTCAAATATAGCAAAAATGTACTTTTGTGAAAACTACATTTCGAGACAAGTTCTGTTTTCATCAATTTAATATATCCAAAGTATTCATGCTAATGGAGTGGGGCTTGACGGGTTTTTTGGGTGGGTTTTAATACGGGTATTATTGGATGTGTGGAAACGGCTGACACTATGAAACGGGTTGGGGCGGGGTTGGGTTGACGATACAGACGGATTGGGGCGCTATGGTAGTAGATCGGCGCGTAAGTCGCATATCATTTTTCCGTCGTGACTTCGGATTGGAACGGGTTATGGCATTTAGGGGGGTCGGGCGGGTGGTAGTTAGGGCTCTTGAAATATAGGTAGGGGCGGATTTGAGGCGGGTTCAACCCCATTAGCAGGCGTAATCTAAAGTCACGACTAGAACAATAATAATCTATGGCAACCAAGATCGAAATGGTTAACTTTAGACAGTTTAAGACACCACTTATATGTGAAAGTGGGACCTAGGTAAGATAATGCTGAGAGCGGATCAGCAGGTGGACGCAATCATCTTCTGACTGACCAAGGCTGGTTGCTGCTGCTACCACCAGCAGAGTACATACAGTGGAGAAAGGAAGATGTGGTGCAGGACTGGAGGTGGTCGCCAGCGACTAGTTATCTATCGCCTGACCGCCACTTCAATCAAAAAAGAAAACGACTGACCTGGCCTCTACAGGCATAGGAGTCGAATTCATTGAGCAGTGAGCAGAAGCAGAACAGAGCGCCTTGCGGCCTTGGGTGAGGGGTGAAAATATTTTGATGAGAGAGAAACAATGCTTTGACCACTAATTAGGGGTATTAAATAAAATCTAATTACCTCCACGACTATGGTACTGTAGCAGTTGCTCTAACTAATGAAGCTTTTGACCGCACGATTAGAGGATGATTGAGCGCGGTCACTGTAGCATCACTGTAGCCAATCATGATGAAACTTGGCTCATTAGATTCGTCTCGAAAATTTACACCCATTCCTAAAAAATTTTTGCAAATAGACTTCATTTAGTACTCCATGCGGAAATTCGTTGTTTTGTGAAATCTTGACAAGACCTGTAACAAAACACGGCCTTGGCATTGGTCCCATCCCTTTATCGTCCTCCGTCCGATCTCTCCTCTCTTTTTCTTTTCTTCTCTTTTTTTCTTTTATTAAAGGATCCGCCCTATTTCTTCAGACTTCAAGAGTACACCATGTTTCGCTGTAAAAAAAAATCCTCGTATACCATGAGGCTGTTCGACTTATCTAGGCTTGGATTGTCTCAGCTTGCCTCGGCTTATTTCCTCTTACAAAATACTATTCACTCTATCACTCCTACACTATTCATACGGTCAGCTAGCGCATGTCTCGTCCTCCCGCGCTGCACGTTACAACCACGGATGCGAAGAGGGCCTTGTTTCTTGTGTTGGGATGAATTAGGCCCGCGACATGGGTTGGGCCGAAATCCGGGAGTGCTCTCCTAGTGGGCTTTTGCGGTGGCGGATCTGTCATCTCTATCCAGCCTCAGAGACTTCAGACTCCATGGAAAAGGGGACCACACCACCGGAGCATGGGCTCCCCGCTCCCGGATTGCGTCCGATGCCGTCCAGCCCAGCAGCAACCAAGGGCCAAGGCCGGAGCATACGGGTACCAACAACCATCTGATTCTGAGGCCGTAGCTGGCTGTGCGTGCGTGAGCTGTCGTCCAAGTAGACCTCACCGAACCCAACCAACCAACCGGCCCCTGCCCAACTTGCTCGACCGGGGCACATGCCCGCCCCTCTGGACCTCACCTGAAGAGGAATAACGCCGTCGGCCAGCGGTTGGGGATCCTGCTGCCGGTCACCGATCTGTGCATGTTCGTGGCATCCTTTTTCGTTTCTTGCAGTTGCAACTTTGCAAGGATCAGGTACTGAAAATCCTTTCCCTGCACCTAGACTATGGGGGAAGATAGAGAGAGGTGTCAAGATAACAACCAGGGCGAGTGTGCTTTGTTTGTTAATCGGCAGCACTGTCACCGTCAGACTAATTTACTAATGTAACAATAGTATGAGGAGAGAGGAGAGAAGAGAGAGGAGAGAGAAGTATTATGGAATGTGAAAGAAGTGTTATCATCATGACACTCCACTGACACTGTTCTCAAGTTTCCGATCTTATTAACTGTGTCGATGACGCTCCTTAGCCTAACAACACAGGAGCCCAGGAACTGAGGATGAGTTGATAAATGGAGGTTTGTAGCGGGGCCTACGCGATGGGATGGGACCACACGACCGCCCCATGTCATGTGCGTGCGGTGCTGCTGCTCCGGCGTTTCACATTGCCGGCCCGCGCAGTTTCCCTCCCGTTCACTCCATTTATTTTTGTGAGTAAAATACACTGTGGGTACATGAACTTGTAGTGCTGTGTCAAATTGGTCCATAAACTTAAAAACCGGACATCTAGCCCCTCGAACTTGCGAACCCGTTCACCCCAGGTCCAGTCCGGTTTTGCATGGCTTGCATGGCACTGTGCGCCCGTGATTTGCTACAGTAAACCCGGATTTGCTACAGTTACCGCGGTTTTGTTTTTCCTTTTCTAATTTATTTCGGCTGAATCTTTGAAAAATCATAACTCTTCGATACAACATCGAATGAAGATGATTTTTATATGAAAATTATAGCCCTCGACGAGACCTACAACTTTCTAGTTTTGAGTTTTTTCATTTGATGAAGTTAAGTTGCCCAAAAAATTTATACAAAAGTACAGCACCATAATAATCACGTACTTCTGCTTGTCGCACTAGAAAATTAATATATTTTTCTGTTTGTTGTCAAATGAAGACACTTGTATACTAAAATTTTAGTACTCTAAAAGATATAGATTCTTAGAGTTTTAAGTTTTTATATTTGAAGTTGTTAAAATATCGATAAAACAATATAAAGCAGCATATTAAGTACGCAAAAGACGTTGAGGCTTTATACTATTTTATCAACATCTTAACAATTTTAAATGTAAAAACTCAAAACTACAAGAATCTAGATCGTTAAAAGTGTTAAAATTTTAGTATACAAAGTGTCTTCATTTGACAACAAACAGAAAAATATATTAATTTTCTAGTACGACAAGCAGAAGTACGTGATTATTATGGTGCTGTACTTTTGTATAATTTTTTTGGGCAACTTAACTTCATCAAATAAAAAAACTCAAAACTAGAAAGTTGTAGATCTCGTCGAGGGCTACAATTTTTATATAAAAATCATCTTCATCTGATGTTGTATCGAAGAGTTATGATTTTTCATAGATTCAGCCGAAATAAATTAGAAAAGAAAAAACAAAACGCGGTAACTGTAGCAAATCCGGGTTTACTGTAGCAAATCGCGGGCGTACAGTGCCATGCAAGCCATGCAAAACCGGACTGGACCTGGGGTGAACGGGTTCGCAAGTTCGAGGGGCTAGATGTCCGGTTTCTAAGTTTATGGACCTATTTGACACAGCACTACAAGTTCATGTACCCACAGTGCATTTTACTCTATTTTTGTGAATGTGAAACGACCAATGGCATACATATCAGTTCAGAACCCTAGCCGCAGACTGCGCCATGGGTCGTCTTTTGCAGTGGTGGTGGTTGCTTTGGATCGCAGAATCTTAGTTTTTGGAGCATTAAATAAAGTCTAATCACATTGGAGATCTCTAGAGCTACTTTGAGAGATGATTTTAACGAGATATATTAATTCATGATTAGTGGATAGTTACTGTAGCATCACTGTAACAAATCATGACTTGATTACCGTCATTAGATTCGTCGCGAAAAGTTACACTCATCTATAAAAAAATTCGCAAATAGATTTTATTTAATGTATCATGCATGTAAAATTCCTTGTTCCAAAAATTTGTATGCCTGGAACCAAACAGGACCCTATAAGCGCGTTGGGTGTGGGTCGTCTTTTGCAGAACTGGCGCGTCTGCTCCGTCTCCTGATGATGGCAATTTTCTTTTGTTTTTGGATATGGGGTGTGTTTAGTTCCCACAAAATTTCCAAACTTTCCATCACATCTCCTATCACATCAAAACATTAAATATAACAAATAATTCATGCATGGAGTATTAAATGTAGTTAAATAAAAAAATTAATTGCATAGTTTTGATGTACGTTGCGAGACGAATCTTTTGAGCCTAGTTAGGTCATGATAGGACAATATTTAACACAAACACACGAAACGTGCTACAGTGCGCTACAGTATTTTTTATAGCGCTACAGTGTTTTTCGGTAGAACTAAACACAGCCACGATGGTTTTTTTGAAACGAACCCAAGGAATCGGGACTTGTTTAGTTGGCTTCAATCCGTCACATCGAAATTTTGAATATATGCATGAAGTATTAAATATAGCTAAATAAAATAATTAATTACATAGTTTATTTGTAATTTGCGAGACAAATCTTTTAAGCCTAGTTAACCCATAATCAGATAATAATTATCAAATACAAATGAAAGTGCTACGATACTTTGTACCCAAAAATTTAAGCAACTAAACAATGTCTCGATGATGATGATGAGAAGTGAACAGAAGACAGCAGCGCATGAGCAGTGCTGTGGGCTGTGGCGCTGCGCTGCCGCTCCAGCTCCACCGCCACTGCTTGTGGTGCTCCACCAACCAGCTGGTTTGTGTTGGCGCCCAGCCCTGCACTGCCAATCTGCATGCTGTGCTCTGCTGGACCCACCTGTCATTATCCTCCTCCTCCTCTAGTTCTCCGCTGTGACCGACTGTTCACTGTTCTACTGTTCTACTGTTCTACGTACTACTACGCCTGCTCATTCTTTAAAAAAAAAGAAAGAAAAGAAGAAAATCCAGCACGGGGATAAAAAGGAAAATGACAGGGCGCTTTCGTTTCGGGGGGGACGTGGCACACAGCTCCAGCCGAATCTATCGGCTACACACCACACGCCAAACCCAATTGGCCCGGCTGGCCGCCCCCCATGCTCTGGATGGATCACATCGCTTTGCACTTGCACCGCGCGGTGTGCCCATGCACCCCATTAGACCAATCTTAGGCCCTGTTTAGAGCCGGTTGGGCTGATCAAATAAATAGTGTTCGGCTGGTAGAATGAATAGTATTATTTGAGAGGGAATAAGTCGAGACAAGCCGAGATTTAGTCAGCCGAACAGCCTCTTAGTTCTAAAAAATTTTGTTACAGTACCCATCACATCGAATCTTTGAATACATGCATGAAACATGTAGTTGAAAAAATAACTAATTACATAGTTTAACTGTAAATGACGAGACAAATCTTTTAAGCCTAATTAGTTCATGATCAGATATTAATTGCTAAATAACAACGAAAGTGCTACAGTGCCAAAATCTCAAAAAAAAATCATGAACTAAACAACCTCAGTGGAAGTGCTAACGGAGTGTCATGGACATTAAATTTGTCAATATGTACCAATAGTATGAGAAGAGAGAGGAGAGAGGAATGCCATGAAATATGAGAGGAGGGTCATCACCATGACACTACACTGATATAGTTCTTAAGTTTTCAATTTTGATAACTATATCGATAACAATTCTGAAACTGACCTCATGCTTCTTCGTCACGGCTCGTCCAGACTGACACAGACTTACCCCTGCTCGAAATGGCATTGTTACATACGACGACGACGACGTTGCCAAAAATCAAAGCCTCCTTTCCTTTATAGAGTAAGTTCGGCAGTTCGGCATTGAGTTTTGAGGGTTAAACCTCACGTTTTAGGTTAGGTGTCTGTAGATGGTCCGACCGCCATGTTAACAATAGGTTGGTTTTAAGGATTTGGTCAAGGCTAACATGCATGTCGTTCCCCCCACAAAAATCAGGCATCAATGATGGAGAGCCGTGGGACCACTGTGCCATGTGCCCTCGTCTTCTTCCTTGGCCGGGGAGAGTTTTCAGGATTTTTTTTTTGTTTCCTCTTTTTTCTTTGTGTTTCCTTGTCCACCCTACTAATTGCATGCTCAACTGTCCTCCACCGAACTAACTGCATCATAAGGTCGATCATAGTAATATTAAATTTGCTGACATAGTAAAAGAGAAATAAAAAATTACCATGACACTCATCCGCCTCTGTTACCTAATTCATACACTTTCATTGAGAGTGGTCTAATATCATTCTCAGTGAAAATTTCATATGCATTAAATATACTGTCATATCAACATTTTTTATTATGTGGCAGTGTATTAATAAAGAAGCATGTGAAATGATTTTCATGAGGATAAAACCCTTTGCACATAACTAGACAACTTGTGTCTTTCATGTAACCTAGAAAACAACAATAGGTGAAATTATGTACTGAGGGGAGGTGTCGGTACCTCTAGACTAGGGTACCCCCTATTACTGTGTCAAGACTCGCGTAGTTATCCGTAACTACGCCCTAAGGGGCTGAGCACCAGACCAACGGTTCCGGACCCGCTTCCCACTCGGGGACGGGTCCGGTGTCACCATGTGTCCTAGAGGTGTTGCTGTGTCTAGGTGAGAACCTCGTAGTTATCCTTGACTACGCGCTGACGGCCTGAGCAACCAGGCCCTCGCGGTCCGAGGCCCTTCTCACCCGGTGCCCCGGACCCGTCCTTTGCTAGGGAATGGTACGGTGACGCCACGTGTTCCGGAGAAGGAAATGCTCAGCCAAAACAGCCGGGTGCCCCGGACCCCCATATACTATCCAGACCCCTCAGCGGGGAGGGAACAGATACCCCGCTTGGGGGGTCCGGAGCCGCCACATTTTCGCAGGCGCAGGCACGCGCGCGGCTGCGAGGCTTCCTCGGGAAGACTCGCCCACCTACCGCATTCAATACGGGAGGCGTTAAGTGTGCTCTGCCACAGCAAAGCCCGAGGTGACTTTTGACAGGCTGTACTGTTGATCGCGCGTTACCGAGGCGCACAGTGCAGCCGCTGGCGCCACCCACGCCACGCGCGTCAGTCTGCAACGCCAGTTAGACACGACAGCTCGGCGACGGAGTATCATAACGCCTACGCGGTAGATCCAACAGTCTACGCCGCAACCTACACCGCCTCAACGGGCACCTCGCCGATGGGACAGGTGAAGACCCCCCTCGGTCAGAGAGTCTACAGGGCGATGAAGTGTATTTGGCAAGAGATTCACGAAGCACTGTTAATGTCTTTTTCGTGGTATACTATACATCCTCGTTGGCCCCACCTGTCGGGGGTCCAACACCTGTGTACGCGCCTCCCTTGCGCTATAAAAGGGGGACGCCCGTTAGAGAAGAAAAGGAAGTCCAAGAAAAGACTTGGAGGCAGAGGATAGACTCATCCACAGACACAAGAGCAATACAACTCTCAGTGGACGTAGGGTATTACGCTCCGGTGGTCCGAACCACTCTAAATCCTCGAGTGTTCTTGTGTTCTTGCTTCATGAGAAGATCTGAGTAATCGCTTGCACTTCTCCGAGTAACCACCCTCCGGGATTAGGCGGGTGCACTACGCCATCCGGCTGTGGCCATTTTTCTAGAGCCACGACAGGAGGTATTTCATTTTAGTTTCAATTATTTTTAAATGATGTATCACTTTAAATAATCATGTTCCTAAATCTTTCACTGAGAATGGCCTAAGAAGACCTCTTCACACAAAACTATACTACTATCTGTACTAGTATTGCGTACAAATGGCATATCATTTCTACCTTTGTGATAAGGAAGAGAGATATTTTTTGGGCGTGGCGAAAGCGACGCTAAGAAAACAAGAATGGCATTATTGTATAATCTTTTTTAAAAAAAACGTCACAGCATCAGTAAATAGAAAATTATCTCATGGATGACAAGATGCGTAATAACCTCACGTCAAGTGACAAGATATATACCGACTTGGCATTGCTTCAGTTGTGGTTAACAATCAATTCCAGGAAAACTAGAAACTCACCGCAATCCACATGCACATGTTCTAAACATGAATCTCAACTACTCTAGATAAACTGACACTGTTTAATCATGGCTTACTAGAGATCATGCTTAGAGTGGGGAATAGCTGGCCAAAACCATAACAAGCTTCGGAGAGCGTGAAGCTGGGCTCTAATCACGGCGCAAATGCCTCCAAAAAATATTGCTCCTAATTGCCTACTAGATGAGAGAACAAATGGGTTGAACTAATCAAGGTTTACACACCCAAGAAACAAATTTTGTTAGTACTTGGCACCTCATCTATACAAGACAAGGAAACTATGGAAGCCCATGTTACCCTGTTCCAACTAACGAAAACGGCCGTACCTACTACTATTTAAAACAACGCTGGCAATTAAAAATGCAGGGAAAAAGACAGATGAACATTGAGTAATTTCTTCATTCATTTTGATTGGATTATTGTTGCATATTTCTATTTGAAAATTTGTTTCTCAACGTTGACGAAAAGCAGGTTTGAACAACGAGGTTGTGAGCAAACTTTGAATGTCTGATCTTTTTCAGAGCGTCCGTGCTTCCGTGTCCACTAACCACGTAATGTTCTCTCATATAAAATAAAGTTGCTAGAAACTTTGAAAAAATATGCTATACCTCTCTGACCAGCCACCCAATGAGGAAAAAGATAAATGGAAAACAGTGAGACGTGTGCAGCACTAGTTGGATGCGTGGATAAAGAAGCGTATGTGTGCCACATGAACTGATTTTTCGATAGAAGTTATCAACACATTTAATTTACCAATATTTTTTTAGAACTAGACAAAAGCACTGCCGATGCATTTAAGAAGGAAGCAAGGCATTCTAACAATAAAAACATTTATAAAAGAAGATTTTCTAATAACGAAACTATTTTGGCAAAAGAAGGATTTTAACGGAGGAAAACTCAACAGAGAGAGTTCTTTTTTCTTCGGAAGAAATCAAACGCCACAATCACTTCTAACTTCTTGGGAACGGGGAGGCGGTATGACTCACTTCCCGAGGTTTGCGGAAAATGTCGAGGGCGCGTTTAGTTCCCAAATTAAAAAATTTTAGTTGTCAAATAAGCAGTTTGACCAGATGTCGGGAGGACTTTTCGGACACTAATTAAAAAACTAATTTCAGAAGTCACCTGAAAACCGCGAGACGAATTTTTTGAAGTCTTTGACCGCATCATTAGCACAAGTTGGTTACTGTAGCACTTATGACTAATCATGCACTAATTAGGCTCAAAAGATTCATCTCGCCGTGTATATTCAAACTGTGTAATTAGTTTTGTTGTTTAACTATATTTAGTACTCCATACATGTGTCCAAAGGAAAATGCACAAATTTCGAAGTGAAAATTTTTAGGAAATAAAGACGCCCTGACCTTGTCGCGGCCAAGTTGTAGCATTATTGTATCATTTCTGGTAAGTTGCAATACTTTGAGTGTTCAATTTCACTTCATTTTTGTTAATTCAGTGGTTTTATCATTCGAGCTTAATTGTTCTCTGAACTGCATCACATTCAGTTTTTTTAACAAGTATCAGCCATCACATCATTGCGATATAAAGCCTGCGAGATCGTTTTATTCTATCACAAAAATATACCATATTAAAAATTTGGCATTGCTCTCGGCAGGAAAAATTTGCTTTGTACATCTGCATCAAAATGTATCCATGCATTTGGGTTCAGGTCTGTTTGGTACTTGAACATAGGGGTAAAGATCAGGGCCTTTTGCTTTTGCTATTTGGATACAATAGCTAAAGTTTAATAAGGGGTGTACAAAAGACTCTGTTTGCCTCTAATTAATATCGGGAGTGTAGAGACTACTCCCTCCACCCCAAAATATAAATTATATTTGGATTCAAAATTTGTTTATAAATATAAAACATTTCGTGTTAAGAGTGAATCCAACCATTTTAATTGTGCATCATTTTTTGATCTTTTCTAACATATCCTAAGAGCTAAAATTAGCCTGTCACATAAGATATTTGGATGCCAATTAGAAGGATTGTACAGCAAAAAAGCGAATCAAATAGGTCCACAGGGGACACGATGATTTGTTTAGGAGTTATTAGGTCAGTCTCGACCCAAAAAACCACTAGTAGTTTCTATACTTGGCATGTCATATAGACACTATTTATAGAAACTATACCTCCAATGGATAGTTTCTTCAAAATAAATTGTTATCCAATCATATATCTTCTTTCTCCTATTTCTCTCCAATCCTCTCTTTTTTGTCTTGGTTTGCATGTAGACATGGTTTCTTGCACGAGATATGATTTCTTCATATTTTATCTTCTCTCCTCATTAACTTCGCTGCCACATCAGCTTTTTGTTTATATGACAATATATTTAATGCTATGGAAATCAGCTGAGTTGGAGGGTTGGGACTGCTCTTAGTAGGGCATAATTAAATAGAGCCCTCATTTTGCGTTAGCCTAATTACGCGGCGGTGGAACTAACGGTAAAATAAAACAGGGCCCAAGCTTAAGCTAGTACTCCAGTACAAAACTCCTGCTCGCTCGCTCGCTTTCTCTCTCCCTCTCTTCTCCTCCCGGCCTCCCCTCCCTTTCTCTCTCTCCCCAGCCGCCAACTTTTCTGGCGCCGCATCGTCGGCGATCTCACCGCCGGCCTCGACACGCAACGAGCCGGGGCCTCCTCGCACCACCACATTCTTGTCTTCACGAGAGGCGTGGGGAGCCGTGCTTCCGCTTGCCCGCCACCATCTCGGCGCTGGCGTGCTGGCGTGAACCGGAGATCCGCCCGGGGCCGGATCCGTTCTCCTCCTGCTGGTGAGTGCACCTAGCTTGCTTGGGCCGGTCGATTTGATCTAGAAGCTCTCTTATTGTTGGGGGCATTTGCTTTGCCGTGGCTATCGTCTGTGAGAAATAAAATCCAAATCTTTCTTCCTCTCGGGTCGGTTAGCTAGCTACGGATCTATTTGCTGCGAGGTGCGTTAATAGTGAAAAATTATTGCTTTGTTGTTCGATTAGTTTCGTCTTCTTCAGTGGGCACTGCACAAAGTCGATCTGCGGGTGCCGTTCGTTGCCCAAAATTTTGGGATTCAGTTCGTTTCCCAATTTTTTTTTTCTGAAGGATCTATGCCTCCAATTGATGAGCATGTTTTTGTTCTTGCTTAGTAGCTTACGGCTGTATCAAAATAATTTTTTTTTCTGAGATGGCCTTACAGTTTTGCATGCCATCTGAACATTGTGAACATACTTTTTACTCAGGTCAACATCATGATGGCTCCATCAGGGAGGAAGAGGCCGCAAGCTGCAACAACCTTCATCCTGCTATTCATCTTGTCATCCTTTTGCATTTGCAAAGCGCAATTCAAGCCTGCGGACAGCTACCTTGTTGACTGTGGGTCCTCCAAGAGCACCACCGTTGGCCAGATGACCTTCGCCTCTGATGGTGCATCTCCGGTGAAGGTGTCCACCTCCCAGGAGATCCTGGCTGGCACTTCTGCAAATGGGGTGGCCTCTTTTGACAACTCTGCGCTGTATCAGACTGCCCGCATCTTCACCAGCCCATCATCCTACACTTTCCCTATCCAGAAGCAGGGCCGGCACTTCGTCCGGCTCTACTTCTTCCCCTTCACCTATCAGAGCTATGATCTTTCACTCGCCAAATTCACTGTGTCGACCCAAGATGTGCTCCTGCTAAATGACTTCCAGCAGCCAGACAAAACTGCACCCTTGTTCAAGGAGTACTCTTTGAACATCACCCGTGACACACTCGTGATTTCCTTCAAGCCGTCGAATGGAATTGCATTCATCAATGCAATTGAGGTGGTCTCTGTCCCAGATGATCTCATCGTCGATGCTGCCCAAATGGTCAACCCTGTGCAGCAGTACAGTGGTTTGTCTACACAGCCGCTAGAGACGGTTTATCGGGTCAACATGGGTGGTCCGAAGGTCACTCCTGACAACGATACCCTCTCGAGGACCTGGGTGACCGATAAAAAATACTTGTTGAACCCAACCGTGACCAAACAGGTTGTTGGCAATGTCAACTATAAGAAGGGTGGAGCAACTCAGCTGACAGCCCCTGATATTGTCTATGGTACAGCTGCAGAATTGGCAGCATCAAATACGTCCAATGCTCTTTTCAACATGACATGGCAGTTTGATGTGGATGCTGGCTTCAGTTATTTGATAAGGTTTCACTTCTGTGATATTGTCAGTAAGGCACTTAACCAGCTCTACTTCAATGCATATGTTGGAGGTTTCTCTGCGCAAAATAATCTCGATCTCTCAGTAATGTCTGATAATCAGTTGGCTACAGCTATCTATATAGATGTGGTTCTTTCATCGAATGATGCATCCAGTAAACTTAGTATCAGTATTGGCCCATCAACCTTGAACAATGTATTGCCCGATGGGATTCTGAATGGGCTTGAGGTTATGAAGATAAGTACTGGAGGTTCTGCTTTCACTGTTGGGTCTGGCGGTGGAAACAAAAATTTGGGTGTGGTTCTTGGTGCAGTCCTTGGAGCTGTTGGACTGTTGATACTCGTTGTTGTTCTGATACTTTTTTGCCGGAAGAAAAAGACATTGGAAAAGCAGCATTCAAAGACTTGGATGCCTTTCTCTATCAATGGGCTCACCTCTCTCAGTACAGGAAGTAGAACATCTTATGGTACTACTCTTACATCAGGGCTGAATGGAAGCTATGGATACCGCTTTGCCTTCAGTGTGCTCCAAGAAGCAACTAACAATTTCGATGAGAACTGGGTCATTGGAGTTGGAGGCTTTGGGAAGGTCTACAAGGGAGTGCTGAGGGATGAGACCAAGGTTGCAGTGAAGCGTGGAAATCCGAAGTCTCAACAAGGTCTCAACGAGTTCCGTACAGAGATTGAGCTCCTGTCACGGCTGCGCCACCGCCATCTGGTGTCTCTGATTGGGTACTGTGATGAAAGGAATGAGATGATCTTGGTCTATGAATATATGGAGAAAGGCACTCTCAAGAGCCATCTCTATGGCTCTGATAACCCCTCGCTAAATTGGAAGCAGCGGCTGGAGGTTTGCATTGGAGCAGCAAGGGGACTGCACTATCTTCACACAGGTTCTGCAAAGGCCATTATCCATCGTGATGTCAAGTCTGCAAACATCTTGCTTGATGAGAATCTCCTTGCAAAGGTTGCTGACTTTGGGCTATCAAAGACAGGGCCTGAGTTGGACCAAACTCATGTCAGCACTGCAGTGAAGGGCAGCTTTGGGTATCTTGATCCTGAATATTTCCGGAGGCAGCAACTGACTGAGAAGTCAGATGTCTACTCCTTTGGTGTTGTTTTGCTTGAGGTCCTTTGTGCAAGGCCTGTGATTGACCCTACACTTCCGAGGGAGATGGTGAACTTGGCCGAATGGGGAATGAAGTGGCAGAAGAGAGGAGAGCTGCATCAAATCGTTGATCAGAGGATCTCAGGCACAATCAGGCCAGACTCTCTAAGGAAGTTTGGTGAAACCGTGGAGAAGTGCCTGGCAGACTATGGTGTGGAGCGGCCGTCGATGGGAGACGTCCTCTGGAACCTGGAATACGTTCTACAGCTTCAGGATGCGGATTCCACGGTCTCAGACGTGAACAGCATGAACCGCATTGTGGAACTCCCGTCACAGGTTCAGAATGTCGGCGCCCTTGAGAGTATCAGTGTGACAATGGCGGAAGCTGGAGCTTCAAATGAGCCTGATCATGACCTATCCGACGTGTCTATGAGCAGGGTCTTCTCTCAGCTAATCAAAGCCGAAGGAAGGTAAAGGTGCATCAGCATGAGATGTAGCTCTGTAATTGTACTGAAGTACAGAGGAAACCTTCAAAGTTCTCTTGTTGAAGCTTAATTGAGAGATCATCTTTAATTGTACTTTTTTCTTTCTTTTTGTGCTCTGTAATTGTACTGAATTGCAGTCATGATTTTTTTTTACAGTTCTAGCTACTGTGAGCCTGCCTGGCTACATCTTTAGTAGATAGCATGTCTCATTTTCTTACTGGCGAAGTGCTGGATTTGTGAAACTTAATGCTGCAAGAATGCAAGCACCCCAGCTTAACATTCGCATTTTCTATGTGCTGCTGAGCTGCTCTTCATCTCTTGCTATCTATGTATGCTGTTACCACATCTTTATGTCCGGACATTTCAAACGCTTTGGATTATCGTCGATCCTACTATGATCCTCAACAGTCCGGTTCGCAATTTTTCACATTGACGTCAGTCCCAAACACGAATTGACATCTCAAATCCAACGACACAAATTGTGTGCTGCCAGTTTCAAAACCAAAACACAAATTTTGTTTGCCCCTTGGAATGAATCTGAATTCTCAGACAACATACGAATTGTATTAGAAATAGCTACCTCTCTATGCCACAAGGCACACAATTAGGTATAATATATATATAACCTGCTTCATATATTGCAGCCATGAACTGAGAATTAGCATCTTCACTCGATACTACATATTTCACAGGATAATAGGTTACCAACCACTACAAAACAAGAACAGGGGAGCTAATTTGTTGCTGTTAAGCATTAGGAGAAAAGGTGAGCAAGAAACAGCAGGAAACCAAAAAAGGGTACTTGCTTCAGAATTCCTGCATTTTCTATGTATTAAGTTTGGTGTTTAACGAACATCCTTTAGGATCATCTTTACATGATCAATCGGTTGGTTCGGTAATTGAGAATTGAACCGATGTTAGCGTTACTCGCCCTTCTGCTTCCTCGACCGCCTCTTGGGGCCTGAAGAGCTTGTACACCTGCCCACAAACTTCAGAACCTCGTCGATGAGCACCACTGGTAGCGCAACCAGCAGAACCAGCAGCCACTCATTCAAACTCAGGGGTACGATACCAAACACTGTAGCGAGGAACGGCACATAGAGGATCAAGAAATGGAGCCCAAACGACACCGACATCGCAACGAGAAGCCATGGGTTCACCCAAGGAGGCATAGTGAGCAGACTGCTGTCTTCAGAGAGAGCATTGAGCGAGTTGAACATCTCAATCGCCACTAGGACAGACAGAGAGAGTGTTGTCGCTTTCACTTTTCCTGCCTGGAAGTACTCGCACGGGTTATCAAAGGTGAAAGTTCTGGTTCCAGCAGTGAAAGGAGTAACTGTGAAGTTGTCCCAAGTAGAGCACTGGCCCCAGTTTGAAAGCTGTGAGTAACTGACAAGAGTGTGACCATCTCCAGTGAGGTCAATGCCCATGAAAGATCCATGTGTGTACCATATGACAAAGATGCCAACAGTTGCAATTCCCACATAGAGGCCAATTATCTGCAGGCAAGGTACAAATCATGAGATTATCTCAAAAGATGAAATCCAAAAAAGGACCAAATATATTCAAAGGATTATTACAAGACCAGAGAGATCATTTACCAAGTAGCGGAACAAAATCCAGGGAGTGATCAGTGAATCATCACTTCTCCTAGGTGGCTTCTTCATGATGTCCTTGTCAGGTGGATTGAAGCCTAAAGCAGTTGCAGGGGGGCCATCGGTAACAAGATTGACCCATAGAAGTTGAACAGGTATCAATCCCTCAGGAATACCCATGGCAGAAGTTAGGAAAATGGATGCAACTTCACCAATGTTTGAGGAAATCATGTATCTGCAGCAGCCAAGGAAGGCAGTCAGAATCGTCAGTAAGGATACATATTACATGCACCGTTGCTGATCCAAACCCAACAAAAGAGTGCAAAAATCTACTGACGTGCATGCATTTGCAATCATAATAGTTGTGCTCAGGGGTTAGTGTTATTAAGTGGCTGAATAAATTGATATTGATTTTCCAACCTGCCAAACTAGCAACTCAACCGACTAGTCATTACTGACGCGAACCCAATGTATGCATGAAAACAAAACACTAACAACAACCATAAATAATCAAAACAAGCTCTACAAACCTTATGAAAGCTTTCATGTTGTTATAAATTGATCTTCCTTCACCAACTGCAGCAACTATAGTACTAAAATTGTCATCAGCCAACACCATGTCAGAGGCCTCTTTGGCAACCTGAAAATATAATATTGTCATTAGAAAAATCAAACATTAGTACGATAAAGTCATACATGTGCAGACATAAATCTTTTCTTGTGGAAATACAAAAACACATAAACATCCCAGGGCAAAATTTGATGTTGTGCGTGGACTATTTCAAGCAGCATCTGGTGGCTAGATGAAAAGATACAAATACATAATGTCTTGTACTACGTAAGAAAAACTCATTTTCCACGTAGATCATTCTCTGTTGGCCCACTACCCACCCCTTTCAATAAAAGCAGTTATTGGAAATAATAGAACAAGCCAAAATGAAACTAAAAAGTGATTTTCAGAAAATTTCAGGTAGAAAAATTAAGCACTAACCTCAGTTCCTGTAATGCCCATAGCAACACCAATATCAGCCAGTTTTAGCGCAGGGGCATCATTGACTCCATCTCCAGTCATGGCGACAACTTCACCATCTTCTTTCAACAATCTCACAATCTCTTGTTTGTGCCTTGGCTCTGCCCTAGAGAACAGAAGGCCGCCTTTCCTCCTTAGCAGTGACTTCTTGTCCTCAAGTGCCATGAACTCTCTCCCTGTAAGGCTCTTTAAGGTGATATCCTCGTCAGGTGAAAACACGCCAATTTCACGGCATATTGCCTCAGCAGTTTCTTTGTTGTCCCCTGTTATCACCATAACACGGATGCCTGCCGCTCTGCAATCTTCGATAGCATCATAGACCTCTTCCCTGGGAGGGTCCTGGCAAGTTAAAATATCCATGATTTAGAAACGAGTATTTGACACATTGTGCATATATCTAGCCTAATCCAGATTGTGGAGTGAAAAAAAAACAATTTGTTCAAAACAGCTCAAAGCAGCAATAGCATCTTACCCTTAAGCCGACCAGACCAGCAAAAATCAGGTCAGTCTCAATTGCAGCATAATTGGCTGGATCCAGCAAGAGCTTATGAGCAGGATGGTTTTCGCCATCATATGTTGCAAATTCTCCTAAATCCTCCTTGTACGCAAAACCGAGGCAGCGTAGAGCTTTGGTTGACATTTCATGGAGGCTTGCCAAGACAATCTTCTTTGCTTTCTCATCTAATGGCACCACCAACCCATCCTTCAGTTGAATGTGGCTACTCCGCTCAAGCAAAGTTTCAACAGCTCCCTGCCATGAATAAAGGATAAAATGTCAAACACTCTGAATACCAATCCAGCAAACACATGATCCAACAAAACTACATTTAGAGAAGTTGCAAACTTGTACATGAAAATCTTTGGATATAAATGGATGTGTGCCAAAAGTCAGTAACTAGAAATAGGGGAATCAGCACCTTCACAAGTAGCGCATTGTTTCCTGAACTGGTCCTAACAATCACACCCATTGATTTCCTCATGCGGTCAAACTCGAGGGTACCAATCCTTTTGGCGACATTGTTCCACCATTTGCAGCAGCCTGTCAGCAAACAACATTGCAATCCACTTGTGTGAGACTCTTTGTGTGTTAGCGCATATTAGGAAGGAAATAGAAGGTAAATCAGGTGCAACAGCATGTATTTATTTATTACCTAATGTATCAGATGGATTCAAGGACAGTCCGTTCTTTCCTCCAGGAAGACCCATTTTCTCAACCAGAACCTACGTGAAACAAAAAAAAAAAGTTAGCATGAGTGCTAAATAATACATTGTTCCCAACGGCAATCTTGTCCTGTTTGGCATTGGACCAACACATGTGTGAGCAGTTGTCAGTTATCACTGTACATTTGTAACTGATGAATTATACAATATACTAAGGATTCAGAAACCATAACAATAGCAGAATGTGAACAGTGTGTAAGTTTAGCAATCCTCACCTTTAAAGCAGCCTCGGTCGGCATTCCAGTGGCAACATACTGATGCGACGAATGAGCTACACTGGCATCATTGCACACAGCTGCTACCTTTGCAATGGTCTCAAGGTTCACATCGATGCTCCCAGCAGGCCAATTGTGAATTTTCCCATCCTGGGGATCGTATGTCGTCCCTTCCACCTTGAAGCTCCTAACTTCCCCTGAAGAATCACCGATCGCCACAAGTTTTGCCACTGACATCTGGTTTGTGGTCAGTGTTCCAGTCTTGTCGGAGCAAATCACGGTGGTGCAGCCCAGGGTCTCCACACTGGGCAGCTTCCTCACCAGTGCATTCTTGGCGGCCATCTTCCTCGTTCCGAGTGCAAGGCACGTGGTGATCACAGCAGGCAGGCCCTCGGGTATGGCGGCGACAGCCAGCGCCACGGCGATCTCGAAGTAGTAGGTGCACTTCTCGAAGGAGAAGCGTATGTTCCTCGGCACCCATCCGTCGAGCTCAAATGTCAGGAAGTACTTGACATTGATGAGCCAGACGAGGGCGCAGATGAGCCCGATGATCTTGGTGAGCGCCTCGCCGAACTCGTTGAGCTTCTTCTTGAGCGGGGTGTCGTCGTCCTCCTGCGACGCCTCATGGATCTGCTTGTGGATCTTGCCGATCTCCGTGGACATCCCGGTGTGCACGACGATGCAGAGTGCGCTGCCGTTGACGACGGTGGTGCCGGCGAACACCATGCACTCCTTGGCCTGGATGTCGGCGTCCTCGACGGGCACGGCGTGCGAGGTCTTGTTGACGGATGCGGTCTCGCCGGTGAGCGAGCCCTGCTCGACGCGGA
This sequence comes from Panicum virgatum, assembly GCF_016808335.1. Lineage (NCBI taxonomy): Eukaryota > Viridiplantae > Streptophyta > Magnoliopsida > Poales > Poaceae > Panicum > Panicum virgatum. The sequence goes on from NC_053147.1 coordinate 7,680,586, forward strand.
GCGTGGATGTGACGAGGCGCACGACGCGCATGTCGGCGGGCACCTTGTCCCCGACGCGGAGCTGGACGACGTCCCCGGGGACGAGGTCCCTCGCGGGGAGCGCGGGGAGCCACTCCCCGCCGCGGAGCACGGCGGCGTGGTCGGACTGGATCTCCCGCAGCGCCTCGAGCGCCTTCTCGGCGTTGGTCTCCTGCCAGATTCCGACGGCGGCGTTGACGACGAGGATGATGAAGATGACGAGCGGCTCGACGAAGGCGGAGAGCGTGACCTCCCCTGCCGAGGAGAAGAGCGCGAGGATGAACGAGACGGCGGCGGCGGCGAGCAGGATGCGGACGAGCGTGTCCTCGAACTGTTGCGCGAGGAGCTGCAGCAGCGACGGGCCCGGGTGCTCGGCGAGCTCGTTGGGCCCGTGCGCGCGCAGCCGCGCCGCGGCGTCCGCCGACGAGAGCCCCCGCGACGCCGAGACCCCGAGCCGCGCCTCGCAGTCCGCGACGGAGCGCGCCCACGCCGGGAAGCCGTCGGCGTCGGGGACCGGCGGCGCCGCCTCGCCCATGGTCGCGCCCTTGTTCTTCTTCTTCAGCGGGGCGCGATCTCCGGCCGCGGAACCTGTAGGCGGCGCGGCTCCGGCGGCGGGGTTAGCTTTTAAGGAGTCGGGAGTACCGGCGGCGGCCGCGAAAGCCGCGTCGAGGAGATCCTTTTTTTCTGTTGCCGCGAGTCGGCGTGCGGGGGCCGGAGTGCGGACACCCAACCAACGAACCAGGCCGCAATGCCTCGGGTCCCGGGGACACGGACGGTCACGGATCGATCGATCGAGCACGCGGGGCCGCGGAATTCCCGGAGTCCCGGCGCCTGCACGGAACCGTCCCGGCGCGGCGGCGGCGGCGGAAGGACGACGGGCGGAGGAGGTTGTTGGGCGGGCCCCGTTCGTCCGGCCGGCCGGCCAACTGGTGGTAGTGGTGGTGGTGGGGAGGAGGTGGGAACCGCACGCGCCGCTCGGTCGCCCGCTGCCTCCTTCGGCTGGTGGAGTCTCGGAGGAGGAGGCACACGGCTGGGGGGGTTCAAATGGGATGCGGAGGGCTGCGGAACGAAGGTGGCACGAAGCTTCCTCCCTGCCTGCGCCGCGGGCGCGGCCACTCCCAAGTCCCAACCGCCTGCCGCTGACGCCCAGCGGCCGCAGGCAGCCAGGCAAGCACCCAAGCAGCAGCAGACCTACGACTTTGGCCGCAGGCAGCCAGGCAAGCACCCAAGCAGCAGCAGTACTAAATCGAGTCTATTTGCAAATTTTTTTTAGAGATGAGTGTAATTTTTCGAGACGAATTTAATGACGATAATTAATTAATGATTTGCTACAGTGATGCTACAGTACCATCCTCTAATCGCGCAGTCAAAGGCCTTATTAGATTCGTCTCGCGATTTACGCGAGGGTTGTGAAGGTGATTTTGTAATTAGATTTTATTTAATACTCTAAATTAGTTGTCAAAGATGAAAAAAAATTACATGAAATTCCAACCAAACATGGCCTATATAGCTTTTGCTATAATAAAATATTTGATATACTTCCGAAGGGATTTCGCATATTTTAAAGTGTTTAAATTGTAGAGTACTAGCTTACATTGGTGAATTTCCTATAGACTCTATTTAAAATACAGAAGGCGGGGATTGATTCGAAACATGCGGCTGTCGTTGCCATTGTTGGCGGGGTCTGTTTAGATCTCAAGTTTTTTTTTTAAAAAAAACAACACATCGAATATTTGGACACATATATGGAGTACTAAATGAAGTCTATTTACAAATTTTTTTTATGGATGGGTTATAAATCGCGAAACG